>NC_091979.1:126961263-127670419 GCF_044704955.1 Pristiophorus japonicus
CACCCCCAGCCTCTCTTCCCCTCAGCTTCTCTCCCACCCCGCCAGCCTGTCTCTCCCCACCCTCAGCTTCTCTCTCCCCCCCCGCCTCTCTTTCCCCCACCCCCCCCACCTCTCTCTTTCCCCCACCCCCCGCCTCTTTCCCCCCAACTTTATGCCACCCCCAATCTTTCCGACACCCCCAGCCTCTCTCCCCCCCATTCTATCTCTCTTCCCTCTGAAGCCTCTTTCTCCCCCCCGCCCACCAGTCTTTCTCTCCCCCACCCCCAGCCGCTCTCTCCCCCACCCCCAGCCGCTCTCTCCCCCACCCAGCCTCTCTCTTCCCCCCCCGCCTCTCTCTTCCCCCCCGCTCTCTCTTCCCCCCCGCCTCTCTCTTTCCCCCCCCCGCCTCTCTCTTTCCCCCCCCCCCGCCTCTCTCTTTCCCCCCCCCCGCCTCTCTCTTTCCCCCCAACCTCTCTTCCCCCCCCCTCCCAGGCTTTCTTCCCCCCCCCCCACCCCTCTCTCTCTCTCTCTCCCCCCCCCTCTCTCCCCAGCCTCTCTCGCTCTGCACCCAGCCTCTCTCTCTCCGCCCAGCTTCTCTCTCACCACCCAGCCTCTCTCTCACCTGAGTCTGTCTCTCTCTCACCCCGCCAGCCTCTCTCAATCGCGGCCCCAAGGCCCTCCGATTCGTTTCCCGCTGTTGCCCGGGACTTGTGGCCCATGAGAGGCTCGGGGCCGGTCAGAGTCTTGGGGCTCACAGCTCAGCAAGTCCTGAGGAGGGGGTAGGGGCGTCAGGGTCGGACGGCCTAGCGACTCCCGGGTGGGGTGGGGGAGTCGGAGATGCCGGGCCTAGCTAGCCCGAGGGAGGGGGGGGGGGGGCGAAGAGGGAATCAGTCGATTCTCGGGTCTCAAGTCCTGCTTCTCGACACCATGTGGCCAGAATGATTCGGCCTGAGAGGGGGCGGTGGGCGGAGCTTGGCGGGGCGGGACTTGTCGCCTGTCGGTCAAAAAAGTGCAGTACGGGCAGGGGATGGGCAGGGCTGGATGGACACCTGTCAAAGAAAAGTGCAGTGCAAATAGTTAGTCCCCCCCAAAAAATATTTTAAAACAAAAACACACTAGGTTCAGTTGTTCTTATTTCATACAACTTCAGTTGACCATTTTTGGGCTGGTCATTGAACAGAGGTAAAACCGAACTCGTAAGTGAAAATAGAAAAAACAAACAAGAAAGTGAGAAAAATACAATTAATGCTGAGAAACCCAGATGGAGAAGGTTTGGTTTAAATTCCCTGAAAAAGAAGTTTGATTGCGTCGATAGAATCATATTTTCAAATAATAGGTAAAATGGGAGTCTGGTGTATGATGTTATGCAGGTAAGGATGAAGTACATAAGAGTAAGTTTAACTTTTCATACAACTGAATATTTGCTTGTTCATCTTTGCACTTTTTTGGCATCATTTGTTAATTTCCCAGTGCTTTGTCTAATTAAAACAGTATTTAATATAAAAATGTATTAGAAAAAATGTCTACAGGAGCTGCTGCAGGTGCTATGGAACCTGAGGACTCCAATCATTTCAAATGCAGATGTTAGACAATTTAGTTGTACCACTCCCTAGATCCAATTACTTGGCAAAGGTCTGGCAAAGAGATCAGCCATGTTCTAATCGAAAGATGGAACAAGCTCAAGGGGTTGAATGGCCTACTCATGCTCCTAAATATTATGATGCTATTATTTGTGCCAAGTACCATTTGGTGAAAAATGTTCCCAGTATTATAACAGAAATCTAGACTGACACTTCAGTGCATTACTGAGGGAATGCTGCACTGTCGGAGGTGCCGTCATTTGAATGAGAGGTTAAACCCAGGCCCTGTCTACTCTGTCAAATGGATGTAAAAAATCCCATGGCACGATTTTGAAAAAGAACAGGGGAATTATCCCGGGTATCCTGGCCAATATTTATCCCTCAACCAATGTCACTAAAACACATTATCTGGTCATTATCAATTCCTCAATCACCATCACTAAAACAGCTTATCTGGTCATTATCACATTGCTGTTTGTGGGAGCTTGCTGTGTGCAAATTGGCGGTCATGTGCCTACATTTCAACAGATACTGCACTTCAAAAGTTCTTAATTGGCTGTAAAACACTGGAACGCCCTGAGGTAGTGATAAATGCTACATAAATGTATACCTTTCCATAGTTATAGGCTTAACTTTTTTTCCTTACAAAAACATATCCCTTCAAATACAGATCCTAAAGAACAAATGCAAGTGATGAAGTACTGTAATAGTTATCTGCAGTACTTTTTATGTAACATCTTTGTTGGTTGATGCATATAAATCTGACAATTATTCTCCAGTTCCCTGGCCAAACAGGTCAAACTCCAATTTGCAAGAGGCAGTGGGCAAGCAACAAACTTCGAGGCCTCTGACAATGCTGCCCAATGCTGGTGTCGACGAGATGCAAGTTAGGGCTCCGAGAGAACTGTTCCTCTCATTTCCCTTCCCTTGGTGGATGACTCACATGGCCTCCTCTCCCCACAGCAGCACACCCGCAGTTGGCAATTAGGTTAATGGATTGAAGCTACATTTATCACTGTTGAAATACAGTTTGCTGCTCTGCAATACATTATATGATTTGTAAGATACAACCATATTTTCAAATTTGCAAGGATAGATGTGGAGAGAATGTTTCCACTTGTGGGAGAATCTAAAACTCGGTGGCAAAAATACAAGATAGTTACAAATAAATCCAATAGGGATGGTACGTTCATAATAAAGGAGGAAACTGAGTACTGAGTACTGTGTACAATGAGCAAGTGTGCCCTTAGCTCCTTTAATAAGACTCCAGAGTGCAGGTACCTCATGGGTGGCCTGCTTATATACCGTGCTCCCAAGAGATGCTGGGATCCCTTAGGACTCCAACAGGTAGGCCCTCTGGTGGTAGTGTAATACAGGTTGCAAGGGGTTAAATACATAACATCACTCCCCCGTGAAGTCAACAGTACACTTATTTACAGGGTGAGACAATCTGGGGAATTTCACTCCCTTGTCGATCTTCTCGGTACAAATGCGGGTGTGGGTGAGTTGGTTAGTTCTTCACTGGGCTGCTGGGCAGCCGGCCTTGCCAGGCTACTGGGGATGTTGAGTTCGTCTTCGTGGTCAACCATGATGTCAGTTGCCACTTGTGTGTGTGTGTGTTGGAGGGTCAAAGTTGGTGGTGTCTTCTTCGGGTTGTTCGTAGCTGTTGGTGAACTGCAATTTGATTTTGTCCAAATATTTTCTGCACGTTAGTCCATGGGCCAATTTGACCTGAAATACCTTACTCCCCTCTTTGGCTATGACCGTGCCAGCGAGCCTTTTGGGACCATGTCCATAATTGAGTACAAACACAGGATCATTGACCTCAATATCACGTGACAAATTTGTGTGGTCACACTTTGTTGATGCCGCCTGCCCTCCACGTGATCATGGAGATCAGGGTGGATAAGGGAGAGCCTTGTTTTGAACGCCCTTTTCATGAGCAGCTCGGCTGGGGGGACTCCGGTGAGTGAGTGGTGTCTGGTGCGGTAGCTGAGCAGCACTCGGGATAGTCGGGTCTGCAGGGAGCCTTCCGACATGCATTTCAGGCTTTGCTTGATGGTCTGAACTGCCTGTTCTGCCTGACCGTTGGATGCGGGCTGGAACGGGGCAGATATGACATGCTTGATCCCATTGTGGGTCATGAATTCCTTGAATTCAGCGCTGGTGAAACACCGCCCATTGTCGCTGACCAGGGCATCAGGCAGGCCATGCGTGGCAAACATGGTTCATAGGCTTTCAATAGTGGCTGTGGACGTGCTTACAGACATTATCGCACATTCAATCCATTTTGAGTAAGCGTCCATGACAACCAAAAACATTTGCCTAGAAATGGGCCCGCATAGTCCACATGGATCCTCGACCACGGTTTGGAGGGCCACGACCACAAATATAGCAGTGCCTCTCTGGGTGCATTGCTCAGCTGAGAGCAAGTGTTGCATTGGCGCACGCATGACTCTAAATCTGAGTCGATGCCGGGCCACCACACATGGGATCTGGCTATGGCTTTCATCATTACAATGCCTGGGTGGGTACTTTGCAGTTCACAAATGAACATATCTCTGCCTTTCTTGGGCAAGACCACGCGAATGCTCCACAACAGACAGTCCGCCTGCAGGGACATTTAGTCTTTGCACCTATAGAACGGCTTAATCGCCTCCTGCATCTCCGCTGGGACGCTGGACCAGCTCCCATGGAGGACACAGCTTTTTACCAAGGACAGTAAAGGATCCTGGCTGGTCCAGGTCCTGATCTGGCGGGCCATAACAGGGGACTTTTCATTTTTGAATGAGCAAGTCCACTGGCTGTGCCATTTCCACCCCGGTGGTGGGCAATGGCAGCCGACTTAGCGCATCTGCGCAGTTCTCTGTGCCCAGTCTGTGACAGATTACATAGTTGTCTGCTGACAGCGTGAGCACCCATCTCTGGATGTGGGCAGAGGCATTGGTGTTAATCCCTTTGCTCTCAGTGAACAGCAATATGAGCAGCTTGTGGTCAGTTTCAATCTCAAACTTGAGGCCAAATAAGTACTGTTGCATTTTCTTCACCCCATAAATGCACACCAGTGCCTCTTTTTCAATCATGCTGTCGATCCTTTCGGCCTTGGACAAACTCCTGGACGCATAAGCGACCGGTTGCAAAATCCCCGATTCGTTAGCCTGACCCCGTATGACGATGCATCGCAAGCTAGCACTAATCTTTTACAAGGGTCATACAGGGCAAGCAGTTTTTTTGAACACAACAGATTTCTGGCTTTCTTAAAGGGTGCTTAACCCAGGTAGGAAATTATCGAAATAGTTAATGAGTCCCAGGAATGACCACAGCTCCGTCACGTTCTGTGGTCTCGGTGCGTTCTTGATGACCTCCACCTTGGCGTCGGTGGGTCTGATGCCGTCTGCTGCGATTCTTCTTCCTAAGAACTCGACCTCTGACACCAGGAAAACACACTTCGAGCGTTTCAAACTGAGCCCCACGCGATCTAGCCGACTTAGAACCTCTTCCAGATTCTTCAAGTGCTCAATGGTGTCCCGACCTGTAACCAGTATGTCATCCTGGAAAACCACAGTGTGAGGAACTGACTTTAGCAGGCGCTCCATGTTCTGCTGGAAGATTGCCGCGGCTGAACGGGCATCTGTTATAGATGAACAGATCTTTGTGCGTGTTGATGCAGGTGAGGCCTTTCGAAGACTACTCCAGCTCCTGCGTCATGTAGGCCGAGGTCAGGTCCAGTTTGGTGAACGTCTTCCCTCCAGCCAGGGTCGCAAATAGGCCATCTTGGGTAGCAGGTACTGGTCTTGTCGTGAAAAATGGTTAATCATCATTTTATAGTCCCCACAAATTCTGACTGTGCCATCCTCTTTAAGTACAATCGGACGAGCCCACTCATTGGATTCCACTGGCACGATGATGCCTTCTCGCTGCAGCCTGTCCAGCTCAATTTCCACTTTCTCACATCATAAATGGTACCGCCCGTGCCTTGCGGTGGATGGGTCACGTACCGGGAACCAAATGGGTCTGCACTTTCGCCCCCGAGAAGCTTCCAATGCCTGGCTCAAACAACGATGGAAACCTGCTCAGAACCTGGGCACATGAGGCCTCATCGACGGACGAAAGCGCTCGGATGTCGTTCCAGTTCCAGCGGATTTTTCCCAGCCAGCTTCTGCCAAACAATGTGGGGCCATCCCCTGGCACAATCCACAGCAGGAGTTCGTGTACTACTCCATCACAGGAGACTTTGACTTCAGCACTGCCAATTACAGGGATTAGTTCCTTGATGTAAGTCCTTAGTTTGGTATGAATGGGGCTGAGCTTGGGCCTGTGTGCCTTTTTGCCCCACAGCCTCAGATGGCCGAAGGCTGCACTGGCGCCCTGGAGGCGATGCTGAATCTCCACATCAATGTCTGCCTTTGTTGATAAGAGGTTCCCGAGATATGGGAAATGGTCCACATTATCCAGGGCTGCGCCATGGATCTTGATGATTGGAGGGCAGTGCTGTGCGGCGGTGACAGGCTGGTGGAGGATCTTTGTCTTACAGATGTTAAGCGTAAGGCCCATGCTTTCATATGACTCAGTGAATACATTGACTATATCCTGGAGTTCAGCCTCTGAATGTGCACAGATGCAGGCGTCGTCCACATACTGCAGCTCAACGACAGAGGTTGGGGTGATCTTGGACCTGGCCTGGAGGCGGCGTAGGTTAAACAGCTTCCCACTGGTTCTGTAGTTTAGTTCCACTCCAGCGGAAGGTTTTTACCCCACAGACAGTTTGGAGGATCGCCCTTCATTTGGCAGCGTTTTCGTCCCCTTCCAGCTCGTTGGCCACAAAGTATTGGTCGAGTCTCTCCACGAAAACCTCCCAATCGTCCCCTTCTGTGAACTTCTCCAGAATACCAACTGTTCTTTGCATTTTCGCGTGGTTGTTTGTTACCTCGTCACCAATTGATACGTTTATAATAAAGGATGAAACTGAGTACTGTGTACAATGAGCAAATGTGACCTTAGCTCCTTTAATAAGACTCCAGAGTGCAGGTACCTGGTGGGTGGCCTGCTTATATACAGTGCTCCCAAGGGATGCTGGGATCCCTTGGGACTCCAACAGGTAGGCCCTCTGGTGGTAGTGTAATACAGGTTACAAGGGGTTAAATACATAACAAGGGCAATATACAATACTTTTCTTTACTCAGAAGAGTGGTTATAATATAGAACTTGCTGGCACACAAAGTGGTTGAGGCAAATAGCTTAGATGCTTTCAAATGAAACTAGTTGGGTACATGTGAGAAAAGGGAATAGAAAGATATACTGAAAGGTTGAGATGAGGTAGATGGAATGGGAGGTATCACGTGTGGAGTATAAACACCATCACAGTGTGTTTGGGCCAAAAGGCCTGTTTCTGTGCAGTATATTCTATATAATGTTAGCATTGGAAGGAATATTTTAAAAGGATGATTTGAAGTATTTTCTTCAGCTGCTGTGGGAGTGGATTCTTACATTCTCATGTCTTGCAGGTCTATATGGACCAAACTCAATATAACTGAAAAACAATGGGAAGTCTAACTTTACTGTTTATCTTTTCTAGACTCTCCAGCCAGGGGACACATCCTCACTGCATCTACCCTGTCAAGCCCCTTAAGAATTTTATACGTTTCAATGAGATCACCTTTCATTCTTCTAAATTCTCGAGAATATAGGCCTAGTCTACACAATCCCTCCTCATGGGACAATTTCCCCATTTCAGGAATTGGTCTAGTGAACTTTTGTTGCACTCCCTCTCAGGCAAGCATATCTTTATACAAAAGCAAAATACTGCAGATGCTGGAAATCTGACATTTCCATAGATGCTTTCTGACCTGCTGAGTATTTCTAGCATTTTCTGTTTTTATTTCAAGTATATCCTTCCTCAGATAAGGAGATCAAAGCTGTACATAGTACTCCAGGTATGGTCTCACAAAGGCATTATATAAATGAAGTAAGACTTCTTTACTCTTGTACTCCAATCCTTTTGTAATAAAGGCTAATATACCATTTGCTTTCCTAATTGCTTGCAGTACCTGCATGCTAACTTTCTATGATGTGTGTACAAGGACTCCCAGGTCCCCCTGAATATCAACGTTTCCCAATCTCTCGCCATTTAAAAATATTCTGCTTTTCTATTTTTCTTAACAAAGTGGAAAATTTCACATTTCTCCAAATTATATTCCATTTGGCACGATTTCCCTTTCATACATCCGTGTTGACTCTGCTTAACCTTATTATGATGTTCTAAGTGCACTGTTACAACATCTCTAATAATAGATTCTAGCATTTTCTGCAATACTCACGTCAGGCTAACTGGTCTGGAGTTCTCTGTTTTCTCTCTCCCTCCTTTCTTGAATAGCCTAATTACTGCATTATATTTGAATTTTTTTTTGGGGGGGAAGGGGTGAGAAGTAGACAATGCTGCAAGGTTAGACATAGTAGTAATTACAATAGTAAAACAAGAAATTACAATAGTTGTGTTGGAGTTGTGTACAGTTTATTATCGGTTTGATCACAACACTTTCAATTATTTTTCTGTTCCACGTAATTCTGAATTGCAGCAAATTTTTTAAACACATTTACTTTGATTATTTTCAGTGGCAGTACTTTGCTTTAGTGTCTGACTTTGTTCTATGCCAGATAATTTTATGTAGGACAGAAAAAGATTATTCATCAGTGGAAGTCTTTAGCGTACCCTTGTCACACTCCCAGATGCACACCTGGTGCTCTGCTGTATGCTCGGCACCAGGCTGGTGGGCATCTCATTGGCAGCACCATGGAAACATCATCAAGAGTCAGATAACACACTCTCGGGGAAATAGTTGAAATGTTATTCTTTGCAAAAAAAACCCTGCAAAACTGTTGTTGAAAGTGAAAATGTATCTTCCTGTTGTAGTATAAGTACATTTTTCTAGTATATGGTGTTTAACATTTGCAGTTACCCTAAAACTAAAATGTTATTTTTTCACCTTCTGCTTCTTGTCTCTGTGCCAGATTTCTTCCCAAAGGTGTTCCGTGACTAATGTGCTGGTTAAAAGCCAGAATATCTTACAAATGTCTTGTTTTTCTGGCAGGAAAGCAGTCACAATACATCAATCTATGTGCATATATTGAAACCTGTGATTTTACTTTAATAGCAAATGCAAAATAAAAATCACAGTATTGAAATCAGGAGTATAAAAACATTATCTTTGCCTGATCATTTCCAATTCAAGTATCTTTCTTGTTGATCTGGGTCTGGATTGTTGTAGAGACTTTTGGGATTGCACATAGGAAGAAGGACGTGATAGGGATAATAATTATCAACTTTGTTATATATCATAAATTTACAGTGATTAGAATAAAAGGATAATTTTCCTGCTTTACATTCCCAGCAGAACCATACTTGGTGAGAACTTGTATGGCATGGTCAGAAAATCTTGTGCAATGTGATCTTTATAAAACAATATAGATTTAATGGTTTTATTTCCTAGGCTCCATGTAAACAAATCTTATCTGGCAGTTCAGGAGGTGAAGAGGATCATTGTGAATGTATCTCTGTTCAATGCAGGGAATGATGCATACTCAACCACTCTTAAAATTACATTTTCCAAGGACTTATACTTTATCAAAATGGTCGAAGCGGTAAGTACAATGTGTGTTGATAAAATGTAAGTTTGCGAATAACATTTAATCAATCTAGCTCAGCCTCTGGGTGACAGAGTTAGCATGCCATACTTTGATCAGAGGGTGTCCTAACAGAGGCCTGTGTAGTAGTATAACAAAACATTAACCTGTATCATTGCAGATTGAACTGTGTCTTTCACTGATGTTGAAGCTGTCATTTCAAATAGGACATTTTGACATAACACTTTATTTCTGTAATGATCTGCATAAAGCTGTACCACTTTCATGATGCATATAATACTAAAATTAATCTTAGCATGATCATCAAAATATTGAGCAAAATACACTATATTAAATGCGAGTAATAGGATTACCAGGAACATTCAACCACATTTTTGAGTAATATAATGCTACAATAAAAAATGAATTCAAATTACAATATATAGTTTGCCTACATAAGTCATTGCACTCACTATGGAAGACTCTCTTGTTTCCAGCCCCCACCCATCCGTTCCATGTTAGACATTGTCCAGCAGAATTTCAGTGTAGGCCCACTCAATGGCAGGGCCGGTACTGGCAAAAGGGGCAGGAAAATGAGGCACAGCTGTCCGACCTGCATGGCAGGCCTTGACAAAGCAGCCAATGGAAATTGGCAGCCAGAAGGTCTCAATGTGCTCTTAAGTGCTTGGATGTGGAGTTAGTGTGTTGATATTTATAAAAACAGTCCTATTTTAAAGTCTTCACCTGCCTCGGGAACCCCATGGACCTTCCAATCCAAGGGCAGGTGCCAGCACCATAGGTATGTCAGTCATGGCAGCTGCCAGTAAAACTGCAACACACTGCATTTTCCTTCTGTTGTGATCAGACACTAGTTGTACATTAATGGAGTGGAAGCTCTTCCTGTTCACAAAAGTTCTTGGTTCAACTTCTGGTGCCCCAATAGCTAAGTGAGTGCAGTCTATTATGCCCTGGACTTGAGGGATGCTGGCCACTGCTGTAAATCCCAGGGCTCCTTTATTCTGGCTGTTGCTGTCCATTGGAAATGTGATGTGCTGGTTTGTTCTGGCAAGGAGGCCATTGGTTACTTGATTGATGCAGCTGTGCACTTCGGATTGGGAGAAGCGGGTGATGTCTCCTGTAGCAGCCTCGAATGAGGCTGAAGTGAAAAAGATAAGGCCGATGGTGCTACTGGCAAAGCTCGGGCCCTTGAGCCAGCAGGTGGCAGGTCCTGTTGCTGGAGACTGCATTAATTAGCGATAGTCTACCTGGTGAAGCACAGCCTCCTGATGTCCTTCTCCTTGCAGATATCCAGGAAACTGACTCTTGACCTATCGACCCTGTGGACTGGGTACAGCCTTCCACAAGCAGCACCCACCCCCCCCCCATCACCTGCTATGTTCTAAAAGGCCCACCTGCTGCTAGCCCTGGTTGTTGAGCCTGCTGCTCATCATCCTCCAACAGTTTCTATCCAAAGGGATGAAGCAGAAGTATCACCCATGAGAAGCAGAATGCTTAATCAGGTTAAGTAAAGGAAAAGAAAATCCGAAGGAAGCTATTTCGAAGATCAGAACTACTTTGTAAATTCACTAATCACAATACCACATAAATCCTCAATGATCTGAATGCCTTTCGGTGAGTGTATCTTTAAATGTAGCTTCTAAGCATGCCAGTCAGTTTCTGAGACCAGTCCCGCGATTTTTCCTTCCGTTGGCTCAATTAAAATAGCATTGTGCTCCCAATAATGTTATGGGATCCTGATTTGTATTGATTTGAGACACCTACCTGTTTCTGCTGGGTGCTTTTCGTTGGCCAGTTAAAATGGCGGTCAGTGGCTTCTTGGGGGAAACAAGGCTGTAAAATCAATTCACTCACCTGCTCAGTTCCTACTGGACGGGTTGTGTTAAAATCAGAATTCAGGTCTCCATCCTTTTTACATGACCTTTACGTCCAGGGAACTGGGTAGTCTGTGGGGACAAAATATAGAAAAATCCAATTTCAAAGATAATTCATCTTGTGAAACAATTTAGGCATGATAATCAATCTCTATATAAATGGCAGTACCTGTACTTATTTTATCAAAAACTATCTCTATACCTGAAAAATATCTAAAAATGTTGTTAGTGCAGGCAGTATCACTAGTTATATACTGTAGTGCTATCTGATGCATGTATAAGCAAAGACAGTTATTGGCCAAAGATGGGAGGCATTCAATATGCTGAAGTGTATCAGGGACTAGTTTGCTGGGCATGGAGGCTTGAGACCCACAACACGCCCAAGGTGCCTAGTGTGCCCAAATGTGGGTGTCCCGTGCAAAGGACACTGTGAACTTGCACACATCAGTAATGGTACTGATCAGATCCACAAAACATGTTTTGTATTTGTCTCAATCGCTCTGAAGCCACATATGCAAGCTTGCTTGAGTTTCATTCCCTCTAGGCTGAAGATCCATGGAAGAAGTGTAGATTGATTTTACAGTATCTGTTGTTGGTGCACACCATGCAGATGTCCCTGGAACTGCTACACACTCAGATTGAGATTGAGAGCAGTGCTGTGAAGCCATCCATCAGGATGTCGCAGGTGGTGGAATCCTCCAATTCATCTGCTGTAGTGTCTGATCCTGTCCCCAATTCTTGCACATATATTTGAAAATTCTTTTAAAAACAGGACGTATAAAATCTGAGTCCCCAGGCTCCTGAGTTGAGGGCCATGACATCCTGACCCTGTGGTTAGCAATGTATTCCTCTTTATATTCCACTCTTAGCTGTTCACTCTTTGGCCAGAATTTTCCATACCTGGGCGGGTTAGGTGTAGGTGGTCGCTATGACAGGTCGCGACCCCGTTTCTGATTCCATGCCGCTCCTCAGATCAACTTTGCGTTAATGGGGCCTGTTAAGGCCGCCTGCCATTACCCGGCCCAATAAAATGGCGTGGGTCTGATGACATCAGTGATGACATGTTTTTAGCCAGGATATTTAAAGGATCCATGGTCACATTGCATTTGAAGGTTCATCTAGGAGTGTACAGGCAGCACACTGCACAATTAGACTGCTGGAAAGAGTGCCAAATATGACTGCACTGAGACAGAGGGCTGCACCCTGCTTCTCCAGTGACTTCCTCCATATGCTTGTGCAGGGAGTCAGAGCTCACAGGGAAGTCCTCTTTCCTTCTAATGGGCAGAAGAGACCTCTCTAAGAGACCAAAAGAGCCTGGCTCCAAATATCAGAGGAGATAAATAGCAGGGATGTGGTCAGGAGGGCCTGGGTGCAGTGCCGGAAACGGTTCAGTGATCTCATTAGATCAGGAAAGGTGAGTACAAAGCCACACTCAACTTCATCCTGCTGTGCCTCTCATCACATCCCCATCACTCTGCCTTCCTAACCTTGCTGCTGCACATACTTATTCACACAAACCTACCTTCCACCACCACCCATCCCCCTCTCTCTATCTACATTATCACATCTCCATCTGACTAGCCACCCTTCACACTCACTCTCATCCAAATGTAATCATCCCAACTGACATACAAGGAAGCCACTTATCTTTGGCACCCCACTCTATCATAGTCTCTAAAGACGTAACCCATCCATTCTTTACACTCATTCCTTCACTCTCAATCAACCTTCTCTTCTTTCCGTCCTTGCAGGAAAAGAGAGGCCACAATAAGAGGAAAAGGGAGAGAACCAGAGGTGGAATGCCATCATTGGCAACCCTAACATCAGCAGAGGAGGCTGCCTTGGAGGCTTCTGGAGTCACAGGCACAGCTGGAAGGTAGGAGATGGAGAGAGAGGGACAACTCAGCAACCTGGTGACAGAATTACATATCATACAGCTAAATGGCCTACGTCAGTCACTCATGTGGGGACTTGTGTCAGCAGCCACTGAATGGTCATCATGTGCATAATGGTATCTATACCCATTCTTCATATGGCATATCTAACTCATCTCTTTACTCTCCCACAGGTGCACCCCAATTCTCCAGGAGGAAGAAGACTTCTCAGAGGAGCCTCCAGCCTCTGAGGGCGCACTGTCATCAGACATAAGTGCATCCAGCACCAGCACAGATACACACAGCTCAGTGGATCCCACGGGAGATAGAGTAGTGTTGTCACCTGGTGTGTCCCAAACTACATGTGAGCAAGAGCAGATGGTGGAGACAAGGACAGCATTGGAGACTCCTCGCCAGAGGGCACAGGATGCTCGCAGTTATGCTCAGCTGCATGCAGACGCTAAGCCTCGGGGGGGCCATCCAGAAAGAGGGCATTCCTGGAGGTGCAAGAAAAAGTGCAGGCGCTCTGACAGGTTTTGCAAGCGCGATGGCTGCAAATATGCAGAGAATGGAGGAGTTTACCTCAACTTGAGCGCTACTGTGTCACAGGCGATGGTGATTGTGGGCTCTTCCATGGAAAGGATGGCCATCTGCATGGAGCAGCTAATGCACCACTCACAGGAGCACATGGTCTCAATGGAGAATAGATGGCAGAGGCTCATAGACCTCTTCTCTAGGAGGGACATCAACGTAGACATAAGTCCTCATGGTCCCACTGGGTCCTCATGCTCTCCAGCCCCTTGCTAGCAGGGAAGTACAGGTGGCCCATGAGAGGGATGATGGTGAGAGGGGACATGGAAGTGTGGACTCCTCTCAAAGCACTTACACTTCTCCCCTGTTGCCTCCCCCTCAGTCAGAGCCCCAGATGCCTCCTCAGATCACGATGGCCAAGTCTGCCCCTACACAGTTGCGGAGGAGCAGACTTTGACAGGGCCATCAGCGGCTCCAAAACCCAGTAGACATACTCCAAAAGCATCTAAGCAGTCGCAGCAGGGAAGTGAGCAGGCTGCCTCTGCCTCTGCTGAAGCCACAGGGGTAGCACCTTGTAGAAGCACACATAAGAGTAAGCTGAAACACAAATAGATTCACAAGGCAGTCACTTGGGTGCTTTAATAACTGTTTGTGTAAAGTTCCTGTTACTATAATGTCACAAAGAAAAATCTTTATTTTCACCACTTTGCGGTCATGGACAAATTTATGAGCATCTTTGGAATATAGGGATGCTTTATCTTGTAGGGATGCTTTATGGTGTTGCTGTGGGGTGGTGCCAACTTGGCACAGCATGTGGCAGCTGTATTGGTATAACGCGTAAAGTTAATTAAATCTGTCCATGGTTAGCCCATACCTGGCCTCCCGAGCAGCAATGTGCTCTGGTGCTGGTGGGATCTGGCCCCCAGCTTCTTCCTACTCCTACTCTGAAGAGGCTATGCACTCAGTGCCTTGCTCCTCATGCAGCATGAATCCTCACCACTGCAATATGTTGTGGAGGGCACAGCAGACCACGATGATTCTGGAGACCCGGGCTGATGCGTACTGAAGGGCCCCTCCAGATCTGTCAAGGCATCTGAAGCGCATTTTCAGCATGCCTATTGTCTGCTCTCGTGGAAATATGGCTTTCATTATATCTCTCCTGGGCCTCAGTACTTAGCCTCCTCAAGGGTATCATGAGCCACGTCTTAAGTGGATGGCCCTTGTCTCCAAGCAACCTGCCGGAAAGTATGTTTGGAGGAGCAAAGAGCTGAGGGGAAGGTGGACTGGCACAGGATGAAAGAGTCATGGCAGCTGCCAGGGAAATTGGTACACACATTCATGGTGATCTTCCTATGGTTGCAGATGAGCTGCACATTGAGGGAGTCGAAGCATTTGCGATTGACAAAGACTTCTGGGTTATGATGGGGTGCCCTAATGGCCACATGTGTGTAGTCGATGATGCCCAACACCCGTGGAAAGCCAGCCAGAGCGGCAAAGCCGAGCGCTCGCTCAGTAACACTGGCTTCAGTGGCAAAGTTGATATAATTAACTGACTTATCAAACAGGGCATCGGTGACCTGTGTGATGCATGTGTGGGTGGCCAACTGCAAGATGCCACAAATATCTGCAGCATATCCCTGGAAGGAGTCTGAGGCGAAGAAATTGAGGGTGCTGGTGACTTTGACAGCCACTGGTAAGGCATGTCCACCCGCTCCTCTGAGTTGCAGGTCTTGCTCCAGCTATGTGCAGATGTCTGCAACGATGTGGCACGATAGCCTGCGCCTCCTTTGATACTGCTGCTCAGTCATGTTGAGGAAGCTCATCCTCTGCCTGGAACTTGTGGCTGGCTCCACTTTCCTTGCCTGATATGGTAAACGGCCATGCCCTGAATGGTGAAATTGTTAGTGATTGCCGTGGCCAACTCCTTCCAATTATCTGCTGCTTTCCTTTCAATTCTGAAGAGGGCCTCTCTCTGTGTCTGACCTCCTGAAGCACAACTTCAATGCTGGCTTCCACAAAGCAGAACGATCTGTGCCTTTCACCAGTTCTTTTACATTTGTAGCACTCTTATCACTGCGTCACCTGTGACCAGCTAACTCAGATCAAAGTTTGAACCTGGAACCTTGCTATTTGACTAAGTACGATATTAGATAGTTAGTAGGCTTACCAACTGATTCACCAGGGGAGCCCACATGCACACTCTTAAACCTGACAGAAATACAGGGTAATTTGAGGCATTCATGTAGATGTTTTTGTTTTATGAACTTGCTTATCTAGCAACGGTGACTGTGGAACAGGTTTCTACAGTCTGATGTTGGCGACGTGAAGTGAAATTTTAATTGAAAAAAAGGTAAGTAACTGCTTTGGGCCCAAAATTCATTGACATACTGCCCTCTACCGCCCGCTTACCGCCGAAAAATGCAAGTTTTATAAAAAAACAGGTACATACCACCGACATACCGCTCGGCGGAAGATTCATGAGTGACCCAACGCCGGGTGGTATGCACATCGCCTGCCTATGTAGAACCGCCCACATACTGCCCAAAAGTGAAAGTTTCATGAAATACCGACGACATACTGCCGGAACTGCATACCACCCTGAAGAAGGTGCGTTTAAGTGGGCGGTATGCACACAGAGCTGATAGGTTTGTTTGATATTACACAGATCTTTATAGTTCTCCACAGTTTGATGTATTTTTATATGGATTGTCGTATTTTCTAGTGTTAACCAATAATGCAGTTTGAATAGCAATATAACCAGAGTCTGGGAATTGTGTGTGTGTTCACTGGAGTGATCGTATTTAATAAATGGTCTAAAAAAGCCTTATATACTCCTTTATTAATGAACTATAATAAATATTTATTAGTCTCTCTCACCCCCCCACTCTCACTCCCGCCCCCCCAGCGATCTCTCTCTCCACCCCAGTCTCTCTCTTCCCCTTCCCCCCCACCCCCCGATGTTCTCTTCTCTCCCCCCCGTGCCACAGCTATCTCAGGTCGGCAGTCTCTGGCCTCTCATTGTTGCATCTCAAGAGGGCGGAGCTTGACAGCTGCGCGCACGTGCGCATAACTCGGGAGCTGATGATTCCCGAGTCGGCAGGCCTCCTCTGCCTGCCACCGCCTGCTGCACTCCGCTCCTGCTACCGCCGAGAAAAGCGGGTTAAATCTCCTGCCCACTCAACTCCAGCAGTACAGGGCGGTAAAAAAATCACATACTGTCCGGGGACCGCCGAAAATGGCCAGAACTTGGGTTTGACCAAATTCGGGCCCTTTAACTTTTCATCCAAGTCATCAATACGTGTAAAAAGGGAAGAGATTCTGACCAGCAGGGCAGTGTGATTCCGGTGAAACCCAGATCCGCCGGCTTTCTGCCCTTCTTCAATTCCCTGCCAAATTGCACTCTGGGAAGGGGATGGAAACTTGTTAGGCCTGCTCCCATAACATTGAAGGAAACCTTCTCTCAGAAATTTTGTCCAGCTCAAATCTCATAGGCCCAGCTGAGAGCAGGCACAGGTCCAATTATGGGCTTTGAGAAGGCCCCACAAAGAAAATTCCATCGGTAATTGATCCCAGAGGGAATTTAGAATGTAATTTCCATAACCCATCTATTTAAATTTTTTACTATCTTGCTTGCTAAATAACATTTAAAAAAATTAAATATTAATTGATCTAGTGATGTTTCTCATTATTGTGCTGGAGTACAGTTGTATTGTTAAGCTGCAAAAGTGGTTAAGTATAACCTGGCCTATTGCTTTAGGGCCACATAAAGGCAATATAGGTATCTCCAGTGATCAAGTAGAGCTTAATTGTTGAGGAAGTTTCTGTAGATTGGCTGCGCTTACAAAACTCTGCTATTTACCTTAGAGTTACCAAATCAGAAAAAAAAAGAAATAACTGGCTTGCTTTATACTTTTGATGCCGCAGTATAGATATATGCCTGATTCAAGACTCTCTCATAGCATTTTTCTAACAATTAATACTTTCTTTCAAATCCATATGACCCGTGTTCTAATTTATAGCAATCTTTCCTTACCTTTGTGCTCTCTTTTTAAAGTCATGCAACTGCTTCTGTAATTTCTACTAGCCCCTTGCAATAGCAGACACCAAGTTCACATTCTGTGACATACTGGTATATGTTTGATCCATTTCTCCATTATAATGTTCAGAAACATTTGCAGGACTTAGGAAAATTGGGCTTTGAGAAATTGCTGCTCAGCCATTTCAGCCAAATTTTGCACACTCCACAGCTACATTAGCAAAATATTTGCCATTTATACTGATTAATTAGCTCTTTAGCAGTAGATTTTTGCTAAATTTCTAAACATATATAATTTGCAATATATTATTAATGTTAAATAAAGAAACTGAGCTTATAAGCAGAAATTTAAAAAACTGCACCTACACCTTGAAGAAAACCAAGGGTGGATGAATGCATGAACTATGGGGTCCTTGCCCAGGGGCCCCTCCCAAGGGTCCTATGCAAATATGTATCATT
The DNA here is from genome assembly GCF_044704955.1 of Pristiophorus japonicus. NCBI lineage: Eukaryota > Metazoa > Chordata > Chondrichthyes > Pristiophoridae > Pristiophorus > Pristiophorus japonicus. The sequence continues at coordinate 126,979,235 of NC_091979.1, forward strand.
TAAGTGTACAATATTGCGATATGATTTAAGTTTCATGTCAGCATAGAATATTGTGACATGATTTGCTTTATTATTAATGCAGTATGTAAAATTCTATGGGTCTATTTCTTCATGCATTTTATTACACATTTGTATTTAAATGGATCGGGGTTAGGTTGTCCAGTATTTCGGGGAGGAGAGGTTGCGCAGTGTTGCGGGGAGGCCTGATAACAATTTTAAATCTTGGTTCACCATATCTCTAAACCGAATCCGGGGACACACAGGGTGTGAGCACAGCAAAGTAGCCAGGATGGAAAATGTAGGTTGCAATATTTTTGAGCCAAAATTTTTTGTAATTTTGATGCAAACTGAATCTTCAAAAAGCAGCGGCAGAACTTTCCGCCTGAATAATGCGGCTGCTGTTCTCAGCATCTGCCGCTTGGGGTTGAGGGCAGAGCATGCGTACTGTGCCCACAGAGCGCAATCTTTGCATTAATTAAAGTCCCTCAGTGAGCCCACCCAGTCTACTGTTGCAAACAGGAGACTGACATTCCTCCCACTTATCAGAACCTGCACCGCCCACTTTATTGACCGACCGTAGGCAGCTCAGGGTCACGTGGCTCCTGACCTGAGACCGCGCATATTTGGGAATGAGTTTCCTGAACTGGGGACCCTTCTGGGGTCATTGTTTGCCCAGGACACAGTTCCTCATTTGGGGACTAGCCCCGGAAACAGGGGTACATGGTCACCCTATCTTAATCTGGCTCTGAAGACAACAATGAACAACTTTAGCTTTCTGACCTATTGTATAACAAATCACTTGAGGAAAAAGCCATGGTTTTTCTGCCTTGAGCCCAAATATATTTTGATCTGAATTAATGCAGATAGTGCACAATTCATTACTCTTCGAATGAGATGTGCGATCCACTATGTGGTAGCTTTTGAACACAATTCCCTATTGAAGAGGTAATAGGATCTCTGAAATGCATTGGTTTTAGGAACAGGAAGGTTCTGCCATTTTATAATTACCGGCACATCTCCAGCCCTACAGCTATGAATGTGGCAAACTTTGATACACCATTTATATGCATTTTTCGTTCAATAGTAACATAATTTATACAGTACTTAAGCTGCAAAAAGAGAATTAAATAAGTAATTGTGTTTATCAAGGTGGAAGTGTTGTAATGAAATTGTCATGAACTATGCCCATTACATTGCTATGAATCAGCCAAAATCATTGTAAAAATCTGTTGTGTAGAGCTTTAGAAAATTAGAGGTCATGTTTGTATAGCTTAAAATATAGTTTCAAGACCATCACGATTTTTCCCTAATGTAGTGGCTATTGTTATAAAGTGCTTGGAATCTTTTTGGGGTTAATGAATATAATTTATTACCACTTTCCTACAAAAACTGCTTAGCTGAAAAATGATTACTCAATCTAATTTTTTTGTGAAGTGGTGCAAAGCAACAAATTTTTTTTTTAAACTTACAAATTAAGACAATTTAATTATTTCCCCATTTATGTTAATTGTTTGTCTTCGTTACAAATGAATACAAAAAAATGTTTACATGAAAAATCTTTATACTAGAAAACCAAAAATGTATGAATTCCTTTAATGAACCTATACGGTTAATGTTTGGGTGGTAGGAATATACAAAATTGACGGGCAGCTGATTCATCAAGCCTTCCCCACACTTCATAATGGCTGGAACATCATGACTAAATATTTACCACACCACATTCTTGTATACTCCTGAGAGAGGCAAAAGAACAGTGAAAAACACAAGGCCAATAAATGAAATAATACTCTGGAAAACAGTGTTATCTATATTAAGATTGCTGGTATTAATACTGGTACAGAATTTCCTAAAGACTTGCATCATTGTTATAGAGCATCTATGACACTAACAGCACTCACCATTATTAAAGTATAAATCGAACAGCAACTTCAGATGACTGCACGTGTATAGTTAAATATGGAAATCAGGAAGTTGCCGCCCTGCTCTTTCAGAAGCTTTGCTACAACAGAGACTCGGCATTGAAACACATGCTACGGAATGAAGTTACTGTACTTGCATGATAGATTCCCACTAATCTCACCAGAGAAAGTAATATTTGTCCATTTCAGTATATGTAAATTTATACCTCTCTGGCACTGAAAACTAACTTTTTTTTATGAGTGTGGAGTCTCATTTCTTTAGTTATTATTGGAGACGTCAAAAAATAGAAATAGTAAAGAATTTATTGTAATGTTTTCTTTGTCTCTTTTATCTCTCTCTTAATCCAATTTCCCTTTCCCTCCCTTTATTTTGCTTTCTGTATCCGATTTTACATTGAATTCACAATTCTGACTTATACTTCCTGGTTCAGACCCTGTGCTGCTAATTAACGAATCATCAATAGGATTGGTTAAGGAGACACACTGGGGTCAAAATTGCCCTCCGCCCCAAATAGGGCACACTTAGCGATTTAAAAAATGAAATTTCTCCGCCCCAATGCATGGGGTGGAGATTAGAGCGATATTAAGGTCTTTATTTTTTTTTGGTGTCGGTGTGAAGCAGAAGTGCCGTTCTGTCGGGTCAGCTGCTGCTCCGACTCAATCGGCAATGATGTCAGCAATGATGTCAGCGTGTCATTGATGATGTCAGCGTGGTGCGGATGTGCCCCGTTCTCTCCCCCCACCTTCAGTTAAAGGCGAGGGTCGATGCGAACTCTGCATTTATTTTAGTTAGGTTCACTGGGCCACCAGTGAGGGTTTCTGCCTGTTGGCGGCCTAGCCGAACCCATGGCCACCATTGTCAGGTCGACTTCGGAGTTGGCCAACAATTAAAATATAATGGAGGCTCCGTCAGCACGCCCTCCCCTTTAAGGGCGGATGTGCCACCCAGCCACACACAGCTTCCCGCCGGGAAAAGCTATCAGTGGCACCGACCAGCGGTAACTTCGCTCCCATGGGGCAATTTCCCACAGGACAATTTCCTGCAGGGCAATTTGCCGCAGGGGTTGGAAAGGGGGTCACCGCCGGTCAGTATGGGGTTGGCACGTGCCCAATGGGACGGGAACACGGGCGGTGTGGAAACTCGCTCCCGGCCCAGGGGCAATTTAGGATGGGTCGGCCCATCCGTTTGGCCCAGATCAGTAAGGCCCATCTGCTCCATTCCCGCCTCTTAGAGGTGGTAATGGAGCTTATAGAGGGGGGCAATTTTGGTCCCACAGCTTCTTGCCCTGTTCACACAGATCCCAGATCCCCTGTAGAGGGCGCCGTGCTGAAATGGATTATTAATCACATCAAGTTTCAGGTCAAAATCTCATAGTCTCTGGGCAAGTGTAAGTGTAATGAATGGCAAGCGCAGGCGCAAACACCGTTCATTTGCTGCTGACTGCAAAATCTGACCCATTGGGCTAGAAATTCCACATATAAGAATAGCATCGTTTTTTGCCGCTATTTGCGAATAATGGATAATTTTTTATGTTGAAATAGCGCCAAAAAAAATAAGGCCTAAGTTTCGCCAAAAGTTTATTAAATTTTGGCACAGTGTTTAAATACTAACGTTTTTAAGGATGGAGTTAAATTTTTCGTGTTTAAAAATAACGGCCATTCTGCACATGCCCAGATGCTGGTGAATGGCGTGGGGATGGTTGTGGTGGTGGTGGTGGGGGGGGGGGGGGGGTTCGGGTGGTTGGAGGTAGTCAAACTGGAGTTATTGGGATTTAGTGCAGGTCTGGAAACTGATCAGCTAAATCGATCCTTATAGTGGTGAATTGTGGGCTCAATTATGTTTCATAAAAAAGCAGTTTGGTGAGTAATATATTTCAGCCAAACAATTCACAGTTCTACTACTTTTTGTCATTCACATTGCTCCAAGTCTAAGTGCAGAACAGATAGGCTGATGTATGAGATAAGAAGGAAACTTCTAAGCTTGTGCTGGTTAACAGTTGCTCGAAAAGCTTCACTTTAAAGTAGGAGTGATGTTGAGTTATAAGAGCACTCCCACTAAATTTCAATTCGTTTGGACAAGCAAAAGAGATTTCATTTTGAGGTGATGGAGCAGTTTAAGGCTCTCCCTAGAATTGTTTCCATTTAATTTACTTGAAACATGGTCCTGATGCAAAGAAGGGCTGGCTCCCGGTAATAAGTCATTTTGGTTGCTGATCTATCCCATTGTCCAGATGCTGGATTTGTTGTTGAGGCAAATGCTTTTAACTTCATTAATCTGAATAAGCACTTTTTGGGAAAGAGTCAGGCAGAAATTCCTCTTGCGAATGTCTTTAGTATTACAGTACTGTTACCACTTCAACATATCAAAGTTGCAGGATCAGGCAATGGTCTAATAATGGCGTTCGTCACAAAATTGTCAGTAGAGGAAATTCTGGACCAATATATTACTGGCTAGACTCAAACAAAATTTACCTATTCAATACTTTGAAAGTAGCCACACAAATATGCCAAAATGCCTAACTTTACTGATATTAGGGTTCCATTATATTATTAAAATATAATTTTGTTCAGCAGCTATGTAAGATGTTGCAATTTTTTTTAGATCTCAAAGGTGTATGGGTAAATATAACTCTAAGTGGCAGCATTTAAAAATAATCTGACAGTAGTTTGTTGCTTAGTTAGGGTTGGTGCTTTTTGATTGCAGCTGCAAAAGTATACAATCTGTGATGTGACCGAAGAAGAAGATTCAACAAGTCTGGAATGCTCCATTGGACATTTGTATATGGATTCTCTATCAAAGGTACACAAATGATATCTGATCATTTTAAGAGGGAACACAATTGAGAACTGTGTGGAGCAGTGGGGTAGCACACTGTCCTTTCACTTGTACCTCAGTCCAGGCCCAGCCTTAGGGAAAATGGCGCCCTGAGTGAACTTGTACTTTGGCGCACTTTCTTTGGGCTGGATTTTGCTGGGTCCCACCAGCATTGTGCATTGTGCGGGGGGGGGGGGGGGGCGGGATCCGGGAGATGTAGGGAAACCCGGAAGGTTGGGTCGACCCATGACTCCGGGGCTGAATCACGATTGAGGGGTGCTCCATGCCCGGGGCAGATCCGATCCCGAGGGCTGCGAACCCCGATACTGGGGAGGGCCAGGGTGATGGTGGCGGATGCTTGGGGGGCCTGGAGGAAGTACTGCTTCTCCCGGCCCACAGGCATTGTTCCCCGAGGCTGAGGCCGCCTCGTTGCAGCCGGTGGGAATCTCGAGCCCCGGGATCCTGTAGGGGGTGGTGGGTCTGTCAGCTTGCCTTCCCTGACCCAGAGCGGTTGCGAGTCGCTCCCACTCCCTGGTTCTCGAGCTTGGATTTATTAATCAGGGTGTGATAAAGTGCAGCAGACAACCGTTTTGTACAAAAAGGTATGGATTTTATTCAAGAAGAATGAATACACCTTTTATTAAAACTGAGAAAACTTATCACTTTAAATGAGAGAAAACTTATCACTTTAAATGAGAGGAAACTTATTACTCTAATGGGGAATCCTTTACTAAAATACAAGAGAATACATAGCAGTACAATACCTCCCACCTCCCAATTTCTCCTTTCTAACTAAGTTAGGCTCTGGGGCTTCAGGGACTATGCTCACCAATCCTTACTTGACAGTCGGTAATGGGTCGCGGTTTCAGGGTGCGTTGGATTTTGTCGATTCTGCTAGCCGTACCCCGAACGTAGGAGAGGACTTCTTGCTGTTGTTCCTCAGTTGGGTGGTGTCCGCTGATGCGGTAGGGCGCGTATTGGATTTATGGGGTAAGTACCACTTTCTTCCTTCAGCAGTAGGTTTTAAAATTCTTTTAGGTAATGTTTTACCCATTGGTAGCTCAGGGATAGCTTGTAGAGTGGAAACAGCTTGCGAATCTTCGGGTTTTCATCGAGTTGAATTCGGTTTGGAAATCATTGCTCACGGTGGCTCAATATTACCAATTTGGTTGCTGGTAATATCTTGGTGGTTGTTTCGTGAGCCTCTTGCTGCCGCGACATGCTTGGTGTCCTGGTCGCTTGCGATACAGCCTTGGTTGATGTTCTGAAGAAACAGGTTAACGAAGCTGGTGTGCTGATCTTGAAGTCTGCCAGGCCTGACGCATATGAAGCTGGTGTAGAAGCAAAGTGCAGTCCTGACTGTAAAAACAGGCCTCAATTATACTTTGAGAGGCTTCCTTATCTGTTCCCCAAATCCAGCTTGGTTCTTTGTTTAAGTTTTGCAGCCCAGCTAACTGAAACTTGATTAAGTGTTTTTAATCTGGCGTTGATAGACTTTTCTGACCTGACAAGCTCTTGCCAATTGCTGGAATTATCTGTGGGTTTCGAGTCACAATTGTTAAAGTTAGTTTCTGGTGTTGAGCTGACTGCCTGGGTCCCAGCTTTCTATGCAGGCGGAAAAGTGATTAGCATTATGCATGTGTCGGATGGGTTTTTGTGCTTGAGTTGAAACTTTACTTCCTTGGATCGATTGTTGATATGTAAATGTCTTCTAGGTGTAGGTTTTGAGGGTAAACAGTTCCCCAGACAATTTGATTAACTCATATGTCCCCAGATTAGCTCCAATGTCCAAACTGGCCTTTTAGAGGTTGAACCCACCCCTTTTCTTGGAGACCCAACATTCATCTTTTAAAAATCCCAAACTTGGTTAAAACTCGTGGATTTATTCCATAAGCATTTTAGGATCCCAAACTTTCTGCTTAATAGTTCCAAATCGAATTTCCTTTTCAATGAGTCCAAACACTGGGGGGTTTCCACGAATTTTGGAATCTTGCAATCCCCGGCCGCCTGCAGTAAAATGGAGGCTTCTGGCCTTATTATCATGGCGGCAGGTTGGCAGCCTGCCCATCGTCCTGCCCGAGTGAAAGGTGAAAGATTAAAGTGGTTTGAGGTCAGAGTTCACTTTTTTCAACTTTCATTCCTCCCCGTTCTTCCCTCAGAAAATTACGGCCTTTGAGTTTAAGTGTGTAGTAGTGTTAGCACGTTTCAGAAATAAAGCCGTAATCTAAGTTTTTTTTAATAATTTAAATAATAAATGCTATAAATCATAAAAAATAACATTATAGCTAAGTGACAAATTAACTAAATGTTAAATTAAACACGAAACTAAGAAATAAAAATAACAAATAAAAAACTTTGTTCACCAAGATATTTTGAGCCACATCATTCTCGATAGACAGGATGGCCACAAAGCAGGCCCGTTTTCTCTCATGGTCGATCGCAAATGTTTTTATGAGCTTCAACGTTGAGAAGCTCCGTTCGCTGCTCACTACCGACACGGGCATGATTAACAGGATCCCAAGTGCTATCCATGTGTTTGGGAACTTACTCTTGGAACTTGAAGTTTGCTCTTCTTGGGAAGCACTACAGTCTGTTGGAAGCAGACTTTGGAGATCACCAAGTTCTTGGATGTCGGCACCGTTAATGTAGAGCCTCTTGACTACGACACTCCCCTGACCACGGCGCCCTGGGCGGTCTACCCACATCACACACCCATAAGGCCGGTCCTGCCTCAGTCCAATCTAGGCCAAACAGAAGGAATTAAAATCTCTCTCTCTCTCTGAGCTGTTGTCCTATATAAAATGAGGTTGACAGTCCCTAACCAGTTTCACATACAGTTTGGCACCAGATGTTAATCCCATTTGGAAAGACCAAAGGATTTTGGCGTACAAATGAAATATTCTCACTGATGCAACAAGGATGATCTACTGATGTAGGTTTCTGATAAATAGTTGGAGAGATAAAAAGGAACTTGATTCTACATCTGACCCTGAACTGAGACTACTTGAAGCTTAAAGTAGGTGGCAAAACAAAATGATGAGCATCTTGCCTAAATAAAAATCCAAATTGAAACAGGGAAAATAAACTCGTGTGTTGATACATAAAAATGTATTATAGAAATATAATGGGCCTGAAATTGGTGGACTTACCGTCCGCTGCTGCCGAGTTTTCTCGGTGGTCTCCCTGTTTTTTTGGGTAGTCTCCCCTCCGCGCGAGTTTGGCAGGGAGAGAAGACCGCTGGGGAGTGTCCGCTGGCATGCTACGCCCAGAAGAGTCCTCCGTCAGCCGAGCTGCCAGTTTGGTCCGGGCGGTCCTCCGCTCCAGCGGGGGAAAAGACCACTGCGTGGTAGGCAGGTCTTGCCTCAACGGTAAGTATGAAGACCTGCAAAAGAAGTTAGTCCACTTTTCTTTATTTTATTTTGCAGGGATTTAGGTGGATGGGGTCCCCTGAAGGATTTCTAGTGGATTTTTAAAAATGTTTTGAAATGTTTTTATTTGATCAGTTCCCCCCTCCCTGGGTCCGACTCAATCCTCAGTGGTACTTTGCCGAGGATTGCATTTGCCGCCGAGAATGAGAGCTACCGTCCGCTGCCGCCCAGAATCGGCACATAAGTCCCATTTTTGCTACCGAGCGGTCTTGCCCAGATTTTTCCATGAAACTTCCGCCCAAAGTCATCATCATAGGCAGTCCCTCAGAATCGAGGAAGACTTGTATCCACTCTAAAAATGAGTGACTATACAGTTCAATACGAGAATTACAGTCTCTGTCTCAGGTAGGACAGACAGTTATTGAGGGAAAGGGTGGGTGGGACTGGTTTGCCGCACGCTCCTTCCGCTGCCTGCGCTTGGTTTCTGCATGCTCTCGGCGATGAGACTTGAAGTGCTCAGCGTCCTCCCTGATGCACTTCCTCCACTTAAGGCGGTCTTTGGCCAGGGACTCCCAGGTGTCGGTGGGGATGTTGCATTTTATCAGGGAGGCTTTGAGGCTGTTCTTGAAACATTTCCTCTGCCCGCCTGGGGCTCGTTTGCCATGGAGTTCCAAATAGAGCGTTTGCTCTGGTGTCAGGCATGCGAACAATGTGGGCCACCCAGCGGAGCTGGTTGATTGTGGTCAGTGCATCAAAGCTGGGGATGTTGGCCTGGTCGAGGACGCTAACGTTAGTGTATCTGTCCTCCCAGGGGATTTGCAGGATCTTGCGGAGACATCGTTGGTGGTATTTCTCCAGTGATTTGAGGTGTCTACGATAAATGGTCCATGTCTCTGAGCCATACAGGAGGGTGGGAATCACTACAGCTCTGTAGACCATGAGCTTGGTAGCAGACTTGAGGGCCTGGTCTTCGAACACTCTTTTCCTCAGGCGGCCGAAGGCTGCACTGGCACACTGGAGGCAGTGTTGAATCTCATCGTTAATGTCTGCCCTTGTTGATAAGAGGCTCCAGAGCTCTGTTGTCGAGCCACAGTACACGGATGACGCTTGTGTCTGCGCACATTCAGAGGCTGAACTCCAAGTCATAGTCAACATCTTCACTGAGATGTACAAAAGCATGGGCCTTACACTAAACATCTGTAAGACAAAGGTCCTCCACCAGCCTGTCCCCGCCACACAGCACTGCCCCCCAGTCATCAAGATCCATGGTGCGGCCCTGGACAACGCCCAAAGTATCGTCAATATCTCAGCGGTTCTTTGGATGGCACTTGGGCGGAACTGAGCTTTTACCAATTTCGGGCCCATGGTGTTGATGGGTTTTAGCAAAACATTTTAATGACTGCAAATAATGAAGACCACATACAGGATTAATGTTGCCTGCTGTGACCAGGTTTTAAATAGTTTCAGTTGCCTGCCAAGGTATAAAAATTGTAACTGTACTTTATATCATCTATTATGTAATGTTGTGTAGTTAGAAATACATTCTGTAATGTGAACAAGTTGGTATTTAAAATAAACCTGTGACATATCCTTACATTAGTCATTGCTTGTATAAGGTAAACTTCGATATTGACCGTTGTACTTTTTAATTGAGTTGTCAGTGTGTAGTGCACATTAAAATTTATTATTTTAGTGTTTGTCACCCAGGTGGGATTAAGTTTTGTTCTGGATACCAGCAAGCTTACCAGAGCAGAGGAAGACATTGTCATCACTGTTAATGCAACTTGGTAAGCATTTTATAAATAAAAAAGTGCTGTGTTATGGAGAAAGATGCACTGCTTGGTGAAATGCAGAGGTTAGGGAAGAATGTTGTTGTGCATCATTAAGTCCTTGCAGGGAAGCACATTTATTATATGGCCTGTAGAGAAACAATGTAGACAAGTGATGCTTTATTGAGGATAGGAGCAAAAAGATAACCGTTTAAGTAATGAGAATGAATTTGTGCAGGCACTGATTTTTTTTTTAACAGCTGCATATAAAATGATATACATATGTTATTTCAACAAGCCACTGGGCATGTGTAAGCTAATTATTACTTGCTTTCTAGATAAATATACTCCACTTCACACATCTAAAGTTGTATACTTTCTGTGTTTAATCCTACAGTGAAAACCAAGAGAATCTGGATTCACCTCATAACTTTATCACTCTAAATTTACCCTTAAAATATGAGGTTAATGTTACAGTCCACGGGTAAGTAATATATTGTCTATAATGAAAAAATGATCAACATTGTGATCATTGTTGTGATGCATGTTTGGGGCCCAGGTTATATAAATCATTACTGCAGCTTTATAAATGTATTGCGAAGTGTAATCTTCAATTTAAAAAAAAATTGTGAACATTCAGTGAAACAATGCTAACACACTAGTAAAATTGCTTATAATAACATCTAACCATTCTGAATTCTAATGGTCACTGTTTCTGTTGTATACACTAATTCTGATATTTTGTAATTGTGGAGAAAAATATCAAGCACAACAACACATTAAATTCAGGATGTAGTCATGGATCATCTTAACTGCTTGGGGCAGCTTTGGTTTATGAGCAGAATTTCTTAAAAACCAGATGAGATGCAGGAATAATACACAATTAAATGGCATTCATTATATGCCCTAATAACTATCATCAAACATTTATTTTGAATGCTGCACTGCTAGGGCGTAACCCTTTGGCTCAGTGGTAGCATTCCTGCCTCTGAGTCAGATATTAAGGGGTTCAAGCCTTACTTCGAAATCAGCTACTTATATCAGAGTTCCAACCTTGCATTGGAGATTTTACAGGAACTTGTGGGCCCCACTTGGGGCCCTGGCCCTGCATTTGGCATGGACTCCTGAAGATTGAACACCGTTACAAAGGCCTCTGAGGGAGCGCCTCCCCAGTCTTTCTGGGGCCGAGCCTGATTTCTACCCTGGACCCGGCATTCACCAGATTTTCCAGTAACTTGAGACTGTGAACAACCCAAATGCACGTCTGGTGATGGTGCTGCCAACCATGGATAGAATAATGAGGGAACATCTCCCAACCCTGTAAAGTTCATCAGGCTCACCCACAGAAGTTGCTGGCAGACACATCCCAGTGCTTACACGAGGACCTGCCCCCTTCAGCTATTTGGCCATGAATTTTTTTTTCAGCGTTTTATACAATTTAAGCTATTAAATATAAATTCTGAACTACAGATATATGGGATGTACTCTTCAATAAGAATGTGATAGTTTTCACATAAAGGAACATAAAGGCCTTCATAGCTAGAGGATTTGAGTAGGAGGGAGGTCTTACCTGGAATATTGTGTTCAGTTTTGGTCTCCTAATCTGAGGAAGGACATTCTTGCTATTGAGGGAGTGCAGCAAAGGTTCACCAGACTGATTCCCGGGATGGCAGAACTGACATATCAAGAAAGACTGGACCAACTGGGCTTGTATTCACAGGAGTTCAGAAGAATGAGAAGGGATCTCATAGAAACATTTAAAATTCTGACGGGTTTAGACAAGTTAGATGCAAGAAGAATGTTCCCAATGTTGGCAAGTCCAGAACCAGGGGTCACAGTCTAAGGATAAGGGGTAAGGCCGGTTAGATTAACATCTGTAGTGGGGAAAATGATTGAAGCTATCATTAAGGAAGAAATAGCGGGACATCTCGATAGGAATAGTGTAATCAAGCAGACGCAACATGGATTCATGAAGGAGAAATCATGTTTAACTAATTTACTGGAATTCTTTGAGGATATAACGAGCATGGTGGATAGAGGTGTACCGATGGATGTGGTGTATTTAGATTTCCAAAAGGCATTCGATAAGGTGCCACACAAAAGGTTACTGCAGAAGATAAAGGTACACGGAGTCAGAGGAAATGTATTAGCATGGATCGAGAATTGGCTGGCTAACAGAAAGCAGAGAGTCGGGATAAATGGGTCCTTTTCGGGTTGGAAATCGGTGGTTAGTGGTGTGCCACAGGGATCGGTGCTGGGACCACAACTGTTTACAATATACATAGATGACCTGGAAGAGGGGACAGAGTGTAGTGTAACAAAATTTGCAGATGACACAAAGATTAGTGGGAAAGCGGGTTGTGTAGAGGACACAGAGAGGCTGCAAAGAGATTTAGATAGGTTAAGCGAATGGGCTAAGGTTTGACAGATGGAATACAATGTCGGAAAGTGTGAGGTCATCCACCTTGGGGAAAAAAAACAGTAAAAGGGAATATTTGAATGGGGAGAAATTACAACATGCTGCGGTGCAGAGGGACCTGGGGGTCCTTGTGCATGAATCCCAAAAAGTTAGTTTGCAGGTGCAGCAGGTGATCAGGAAGGCGAATGGAATGTTGGCCTTTATTGCGAGAGGGATGGAGTACAAAAGCAGGGAGGTCCTGCTGCAACTGTACAGGGTATTGGTGAGGCCGCACCTGGAGTACTGCATGCAGTTTTGGTCACCTTACTTAAGAAAGGATATACTAGCCTTGGAGAGGGTACAGAGACAATTCACTAGGCTGATTCCGGTGATGAGGGGGTTACCTTATGATGATGGATTGAGTAGACTGGGTCTTTACTCATTGGAGTTCAGAAGGAAGAGGGGTGATCTTATAGAAACATTTAAAATAATGAAAGGGATAGACAAGATAGAGGCAGAGAGGTTGTTTCCACTGGTCTAGGAGACTAGAACTAGGGGGCACAGCCTCAAAATACGAGGGAGCCAATTTAAAACCGAGTTGAGAAGGAACTTCTTCTCCCAGAGGGTTGTGAGTCTGTAGAATTCTCTGCCCAAGGAAGCAGTTGAGGATAGCTCATTGAATGTATTCAAATCACAGATAGATAGATTTTTAACCAATAAGGGAATTAAGGGTTACGGGGAGAGGGCGGGTAAGTGGAGCTGAGTCCACGGCCAGATCAGCCATAATCTTTTTGAATGGCGGAGCAGGCTCGAGGGGCTAGATGGCCTACTCCTGTTCCTAATTCTTATTATGTTCTTATGTAAGCCATTTAGGATCGAGATGAGGAGAAACTTCTTCACCCAGAGAGTGGTGAAATGTGGAATTCTCTACTACAGGAAGTTGTTGAGGCAAATTCACTAAATATATTCAAAAAGGAGTTAGTTGTAGTTTGGGGGATCAAGGGGTATGGCGAGAAAGCAGGAATGGGGTACTGAAATTGCATGTTCAGCCATGAACTCATTGAATGGCGGTGCAGGCTCGAAAGGCCAAATGGCCTACTCCGGCACCTATTTTTTATGTTTCTATGTTTCTATATTTCTATGAGTCATGATAAACGGGTCCTTTTGAGAATGGCAGGCAGTGACTAGTGGAGTGCTGCAGGGCTCAGTGCTGGGACCCCAGCTCTTTACAATATATATTAATGATTTAGATGAAGGAATTGAGTGTAATATCTCCAAGTTTGCAGATGACACTAACTGTGGCGGTGTGAGCTATGAGGCGGATGCTAAGAGGCTGCAGGGTGACTTAGACAGGTTGGTGAGTGGGCAAATGCATGGCAGATGCAGTATAATGTGGATAAATGTGAGGTTAGGAAAAGGGAAGGTGCAACGAGACCTGGGTGTCATGGTTCATCAGTCTAGGATGGCCTGCTCTCTCGTTGGTTCCTCGACATATTGGTCCAGAAACCATCCCTTATACACTCCAGGAAATCCCCTTCCACCATATTGCTACCACTTTGGTTAGCCCAATCTATATGTAGATTAAAGTCACTCATGATAACTGCTGTACCTTTATTGCACGCATCCCTAATTTCATGTTTGATGCCATCCTCAACCTTACTACTACTGTTTGGTGGTCTGTACACAACTCCCACTAGCGTTTTCTGCAGCTCTACCCATACAGATTCCACATCATCCAAGCTAATGACCTTCCTTACTATTGTATTAATCTCTTCTTTAACCAGCAACGCTACCCCACCTCTTTTTCCTTTCTGTCTATCCTTCCTGAATATTGAATACCCCTGGATGTTAAGTTCCCAGCCTTGGTCACCCTGGAGCCATGTCTCCGTAATCCCAATTACATCATATCCGTTAACAGCTGTCTGTGCAGTTAATTCATCCACCTTATTACGAATGCTCCTCGCATTGAGACACAGAGCCTTCAGGCTTGTTTTTTTTAACACTCTTTGTCTTTTTCGAATTTTGTTGTAATGTGGTCCTTTTTGATTTTTTTCTTTAATTTCTCTGCCCTCCACTTTTACTTATCTCCTTTCTATCTTTTGCTTCTGCCCCCATTTTACTTCCCTCTGTCTCCCATCCCCATAGATTCCCATCCCCCTGCCATATTAGTTTAAACCCACCCCAACAGCACTAGCAAACACTCCCCCTCTCTACTTGCTTTCAATCTATTACATCTTTAAATTTTTCCAGTTCTGATGAAAAATTTGTTGACTTTGTTTGTGCTGCCTGACTTGCTGAGTATTTCCAGCATTTCCTGTTTTTATTTCCGATTTCCAGCATTTGCAGTATTTTGTATCTGCCAACTATTGTGACTGTTGTTTGAGGAGGCTTCTGCAAAGATATCAATTCCAATCTGCACCAGCTCCCACACCACAACTGCAGACGGGGAACAATTTTCACAATAAACAAATGCATATTCCTGCCACATTGATAGAGCTATCTAGGCTTCAAGATATTGAGGTAGACAGCCAGCAGAATCACAAGCAGATCTGCGGGGGTGGGGGGTTGGCGGGCAGGAGATCTCATATATCCGTCATACCTAATCCTTCAATAGGCATCACATAGGAGTAGCATTAGTAAAAATAATTAAGAGGGACTAATACAAAAGCACAAGTAGACAATATATCGCCTTAAATGTATTGCCCATCTTCCATCTTACAGTATTAAAAACTGCTGATTAAACCAATAATGTTTGCTGTGATTACTCTATAAAATAAAATTAATATAAAAAATTGTTTATACTTAACAAAGAAAAAATAACATTTAAGTCTTGTGCCAGGCAAACAAGGCAACTTTAGTTCACATTTACTTTCAGAGTTCTGCATTTCCTCCTTGTGTTTGCAAAAAGAACCATGTGTGTGTCTGAAGTGAAGAAAAATAAATTGCTGATCAGCACCACTGCACCTGTGTTGCTCCTGGCAACAGTTGATGTAATTTTATGAAGCAAGCACAAATTGGAAAATGGGGCTATAATACTATGGTCCCATATCCAACCTGCACTCGCATCCTGCAAGGAGCTCCACTGAAAATAGGCCCTTGCAAAAATACCACTAATAGCTTATAGTCATAAGAACATAAGAAATGGGAGCAGGAGTAGGCCATTTGGACCCTCGAGCGTGCTCTTCCATTCAATAAGATCGCGGCTGATCTGATCTTAGCATCAACTCATCTTCCCTGCCCGCTCCCCATAAACCTTGACTCCCTTATTCAAAAATCTGTCTATCTCCAACTTAACTTTATTCAATGACTCAGCCTCCACAGCTCTCAGGGATAGAGAACTCCAAAGATTCACAACCCTCTGAAAGAAGAAATTCCTCCTCATTTCCATTTTAAATGGACGACCCCTATTCTGAAACTATGCGCCCTAGTTCGAGATTCCCTCAGGAGGGGAAACATCCTCTCTGCATCTACTCTGTCAAGCCCCATTCAGAATCTTATACGTTTCAATAAGATCACCTCTCATTTTTCTAAACTCCAATGAGTATAGGCCCAACCTGCTTAACCTTTCTTCATAAGACAATCCCTTCATCTCAGGAATCACACTCATGAATCTTCTCTGAACTGCCTCCAATGCAAATATATCCCTCCTTGAATAAGGAGACCAAAACTGTACGCAGTACTCCAGGTGTGGGCACACCAATACCCTGTACAGTTGTAGCAGGACTTCCCTACTTTTATATTCCACCCCCCTTGCAATAAAGGCCAACATTCCTTTTGCTTTCCTAATTACTTGCTGTACCTGCATGCTAACTTTTCGTGTTTCAGGTACAAGGACCCCCAGATCCCTCTGTAGCACAGTATTTTGTAATCTCTCTCCATTTAAATAATAATTTGCTTTTTTATTTTTCCTACCAAAGTGGATAACCTCACATTTTCCCACATTATACTCCATCTGCCAGATTTTTGTCCACTCACTTAGCCTGTCTATATCCCTTTGCAGATTCTTTGCGTCCTCCTCACAACTTGCTTTCCCACCTATCTTTGTATCATCAGCAAATTTGGTTACATTACACTCAGTCCCTTCATCCAAGTCAATACTATAGATTGTAAATAATTGAGGCCCCAGCACTGATCCCTGTAATTACAGTGTGCCAATCTGAAAATGATTTATTTATCCGGACTCTGTTTTCTATTAGTTAGCCAACCCTCTGTCCGTGCTAATATATTACCCCCAACCCCGTGAGCTCTTACCTTGTGCGGTAACCTTTTACGTGGCACCTTATCGAATGCCTTCTGGAAATCTAAATATACCACATCTACTGGCTCCCCTTTATTTACTCTGCTCATTACATCCTCAAAGAATGCCAGCAAATTTGTCAAACATGATTTCCCTTTCATAAAACCATGCTGACTCTACTTGACTGTATTATGTTTTTTTAAATGTCCTGCTACTACTTCCTTCATAATGGACTCCAGCATTTTTCCAGTGACAGATGTTAGGCTAACTGGTCTATAGTTTCCTGCTTTTGTCCCCCTCCTTAAATAGGGACGTTAAATTTGTGGTTTTCCAATCCGCTGGGACCTCTCCAGAATCCACTATCTCTGCAGCCACTTCTTTTGAGACCCTAGGATGCAAGCCATCAGGTCCAGGGGACTTGTCGACCTTTAGTCCCATTAGTTTGCTTAGTACTTTTTCTCCAGTGATTGTTTTAAGTTCCCCCTCCCCATAGCCCCTTGATTATCAATTATTGGAATGCTTTTAGTGTCTTCTACCATGTAGATCAATACAAAATATTTGTTCAAAGTCTCTATCATTTTCCTGTTTCCCATTATTAATTCCCCAATAATAAAAACAGAAAGTGTTGGAAATCTCAGCAGTCAGGCAGCATCGGTGGAGAGGAAGCAGAGTTAACGTTTCAGGTTGATGACCCTTCGACAGAACTGGAGAGTGTTCGAAACGAACAGATTCTTAACAAGTACTGAAAGGGGGAAGGGAAAAAAGAACAAAAGGGAAGGTCTGTGATAGGATGGAAGACAGGAGAGATTAGCGAGACAAAAGGGATGATGGCATAAATTCAAATGGTAATGCCAGGAGTTAGAAAAAACATTAGTAAAGATAGGGTGTGAATGGTGGGTTAATGACCACCTGCCATTAGAGACAAGGAGAAAAAAAGAAAGAAACAGGGGGAGGGGTGGGGAAAGGGAGCCAAAGATTGGTAGCGGTTATGTAGAAACATAGAAAATAGAAGTAGAAGTAGGACATTTGACCCTTCGAGTCTGCACCGCCATTCAATATCATCATGACTGATCCTCTATCTCAACAACATATTCCTGCTTTTTCCCCATACCCCTTGATGCCTTTTGTTTCTAGAAATCTATCTATCTCCCTCTTAAATATATTCAGTGACTTGGCCTCCATAGCCTTCTGTAGTAGAGAATTCCACAGATTCACCACCCTCTGAGTGAAAAAGTTTCTCCTCATCTCGGTCCTAAATTTCCTACCCCATATCCTGAGACTGTGACCCCTTGTTCTAGACTTCCCAGCCAGGGGAAACATCCTCCCCGCATCCATTCTATCCAATCCAGTCAGAATTTTATATGTTTCAATGAGATCCCCTCTCATTCTTCTAAACTCGAGTGGATACAGGCCTACTCGACCCAATCTCTCCTCATACGACAGTCCTGCCATCCCAGGAATCAGTCTGGTGAATCTTTGCTGCACTTTCTCTATGACAAGTATATCCTTTCTTAGGTAAGGAGACCAAAACTGCATACAATACTCCAGGTGCAGTCTCACTAAGGCCCTGTATAACTGTAGTAAGGCATCCTTGCTCCTGTACTCAAATCCTCTTGCAATGAAGGTCAACATACCATTTGCCTTCCTAACTGCTTGCTGCACCTGCATGTTTACTTTCAATACTGGTATAAAAGGACACCCAGGTACATCGAAATTTCCCAAGCCATCACCATTTAAATAATACGTTGTCCTTATGTTGTTCCTAACAAAGTGGATAACTTCACATTTATCCACATTATACTGCATCTGCCATGTGTTTGCCCACTCACTCAACCTATCTAAATTGCCTTGCAGCGTCTTTGCATCCTCCTCACAACTCACAATTCCACCTAATTTTGTGTCGTCAGCAAACTTGGAAATATTACGTTTGATTCCCTCATCCAAATCATTTGTAATATATATGTTGTGAATAGATGGGGCCCAAGCACTGTACCCCACTAGTCACTGCCCGCCACCCCGAAAAATACCCGTTTATTCCTACTCTCTGTTTCCTGTCAGTTAACCAATTCTCAATCCATGCCAGTACATTACCCCCAATTCCATGTGCTTTAACTTTGCACACTAGCCTCTTATGTGAGATTTTATCAAAGGCCTTCTGAAAATCCAAATATACTACATCCACTGGTTCTCCCTTATCTATTCTGTCAGTTATATCCTCAAAAAACTCCAGTAAGTTTGTCAAACATGATTTTCCTTTCATAAATCCATGTTGACTTTGTTTAATCCCGTTGATATTATCTAAGTGTGCTGTTATTACATCCTTTATAATAGACTCTAGCATTTTCCTACTACTGATGTTAGGCTAACCAATCTGTAGTTCCCCATTTTCTCTCTCCCTCCTTTTTTAAATAGTGGGGTTACATTTACCACCTCCAATCTGCAGGAACTGTTCCATAATCTATAGAATTTTGGAAGATGACAACCAATGCATCTACTATTTCCATGGCTACATCTTTTAGTATTCTGGGATGCAAATCATCAGACCCAGGGGATTTATCTGTCTTCAGTCCCATTAGTTTCTCCAACACTATTTTCTTATTAATAATCATTTCCTTTAATTCCTCTTGCTCACTAGACCCTTGGTTCCCTAGCACTTCTAAGACGTTATTTGTGACCTCTTCCGTGAAGACAGAACCGAAGTATTTATTTAATTGTTCTGCCATTTCCTTGTTTCCCATTACAAATTCTCTCATTTCTGTCTGTAAAGGACCTACATTTGTCTTCACTCTGAAATTTTTGAACTCGACTGTTTCTTTTTTTCTCCTTGTCTTTAATGGCAGTTGGTCAATATCCCACCATTCATACCCAATCTTGATATTTTTCTAACGCCTGGCATTACCATTTGAATTTGGGCAATCATCCCTTTTATCTCTCTAATCTCTCCTGTCTTCCAACCTATCATAGATCTTTCCTCTTGTTCTTTCTTCCCCTCCTCCTTTCAGTGCTTGTTAAGAATCTGTTCATTTCGAACACTCCCCAGTTCTGACGAAGGTTCATCGACTCAAAACGTTAACTCTGCTTCCTCGCCACAGATGTTGCCTGACCTGCTGAGATTTCCAGCATTTTCTGTTTTTATTCCAGATTCCAGCAGTATTTTGCTTTTGTATTAATTCCTCAGTCTCATCCTCTAAGAGACCAATGTTTACTTTAGCTACTATTCCTTTTTATATACCTGTAGACGCTCTTACTGTCTGCTTTTATATTTCTTGCTAGTTTACTCTTGTAAACTATCTTCTCTTTCTTTCATTTTTTTTGTCATCCTTTGCTGGTTTCAAAAAATTTCCCAATCCTCTGGCCTTCTACAATTCTTTGTAACATTGTTTGCCTTTGTTTTCAATTTGATACCATCCTTTACTTTCTCAGTTAGCCATGGATGGTTCATCCTTCTCTTAGAGTATTTCTTTCTCACTGGAATTTATCTTTGCTGAGTGCTATGAGACAGGATTAATAAACAATCTCCTAGTAAAGGATCCCCTTGGAATGAGTGATCATAGCATGGTTGAATTTCAAATTCAGATGGAGGGTGAGAAAGTTGGATCTCAAACCAGCGTACTAAGCTTAAATAAAGGAAACTATGAAGGTAAATAAAGGAGACTATGAAGGCAGATAAATCCCTTGGACCTGATGGCTTGCATCCTAGGGTATTAAGAGAAGTAGCAGCAGGGATTATGGATGCATTGGTTGTAATTTACCAAAATTCCCTGGATTCTGGGGAGGTCCCAGCAGATTTGAAAACTGCAAATGTATCACCCCTATTTAAAAAAGGAGGCAGACAAAAAGCAGGAAACTATAGACCAGTTAGCCTAACATCTGTGGTTGGGAAAATGTTGGAGTCCATTATTAAAGAAGCAGTAGCAGGACATTTGGAAAAGCAAAATTCGGTCAGGCAGAGTCAGCATGGATTTATGAAGGGGAAGTCATGTTTGACAAATTTGCTGGAGCTCTTTGAGGATGTAACGAACAGGGTGGATAAAGGGGAACCAGTAGTTGTGGTGTATTTGAACTTCCAGAAGGCATTTGACAAGGTGCCACATAAAAGGTTACTGCACAAGATAAAAGTTCACGGGGTTGGGGGTAATGGGCCCAAGTTTCCACAGGATAAAAAACGGGCACCCCTCCGAGCTGGGCGCCCGTTTTTCGCGCCTAAAACGGCGCCAGAAAAAAAAACACGCTATTCTCAAGCGCTTTGCAGCTCCTTATCTGTTTGGCGCAGCGCCCAGGGGGGCGGAGCCTACACTCGCGCCGATTTTGTAAGTGGGAGGGGGCGGGTACTATTTAAATTAGTTTTTTTCCTGCCGGCAACGCTGCGCGTTCGCATTGGAGCGTTCGGGCATGCTCAGTGTGAAAAAAACATTGGCACTCGGCCATTTTTGTAGCTGCTTAATTTTTGAACATTTTTTAATAAAACCACATTGCCATCAGCACATCAGCACTGAGGCTACACTTCTCACTGTCTCCTCCCCCTCCCTCCCCTCCACGGCAACAAACGGCGGTTTCCTCTCCCTCCCTCCCATGCGCGGCAACAAGCCGCTGTCTCCTTCCCCTCCCTCCCCTGCGCGGCAACAAGCCGCCGTCTCCTTCCCCTCCCTCCCCTGCGCGGCAACAAGCCGCTGTCTCCTTCCCCTCCCTCCCCTCCACGGCAACAAGCCGCCGTCTCCTTCCCCTCCCTCCCCTGCGCGGCAACAAACGGCGGTTTCCTTCGAACGATGGCTGAAGCACTTTCACACAGGTAGGAAGATGGTTTATTTAATCTTTTCTTTGCTTATAAATGTTTATTCAGGTTAGATTTATTTGTATAATATTTGTAGAAGTATAAATAAGGATTGATTGTAGAATTTAATGAGTTCCCTTCCCCCCCCTCCCCCCCCACCTAATTTGTAACCTGCGCCTGATTTTTTAATGTGTAGAACAGGTTTTTTCAGTTCTACAAAAATCTTCACTTGCTCCATTCTACTTTAGTTTGGAGTATGTTTTCACTGTGGAAACTTTGAAATCAGGCGTCAGTGGCCGGACACGCCCCCTTTTGAAGAAAAAATTCTGTTCTAAAGTAGAACTGTTCTACCTGACTAGAACTGCAGAAAAAAAAATGTGGAGAATTGCGATTTCTAAGATAGTCCGTTCTCCACCAGTTGCTCCTAAAAATCAGGCGCAAATCATGTGGAAACTTGGGCCCAATATATTAGCATGGATAGAGTATTGGTTAACTAACAGGGAACAGAGAGTAGGGATAAATGGTTCATTCTCTGGTTGGCAACCAGTAACTAGTGGGGTGCCGCAGGGATTAGTGCTGGGACCCCAACTATTTACAATCTATATTAACGACTTGGAAGAAGGGACTGAGTGTAACGTAGCCAAGTTTGCTGATGATACAAAGATGGGAGGAAAAGCAATGTGTGAGGAGGACACAAAAAATCTGCAAAAGGACACAGACAGGCTAAGTGAGTGGGCAAAAATTTGGCAGATGTTGTATAATGTTGGAAAGTGTGAGGTCATGCACTTTGGCAGAAAAAAATCCAAGAGCAAGTTATTATTTAAATGGAAAAAAATTGCAAAGTGCCGCAGTACAGCGGGACCTGGGGGTACTTGTGCATGAAACACAAAAGGATAGTATGCAGGTACAGCAAGTGATCAGGAAGGCCAATGGTATCTTGGCCTTTATTGCAAAGGGGATGGAGTATAAAAGCAAGGAAGTCTTACTGCAGCTATTTAAGGTTTTGGTGAGGCCACACCTGGAATACTGCGTGCAGTTTTGGTTTCCATATTTACGAAAGGATATACTTGCTTTGGAGGCAGTTCAGAGAAGGTTCACTAGGTTGATTCTGGGGGATGAGGGGATTGACTTATGAGTAAAGATTGAGTAGGTTGGACATCTACTCATTGGAATTCAGAAGAATGAGAGGTGATCTTATCGAAAAGTATAAGATTATGAGGGGGCTTGATGGGGTGGATGCAGAGAGGATATTTCCACTGATGAAGAAGACTAGAACTAGAAGTTGTGATCTTAGAATAAGGAGCCGCCCATTTAAAACAGAGATGAGGAGAAATTTATTTTCTCAGAGGGTTGTAAATCTTTTTAATTCACTGCCTCAGAGATCTGTGAAAGCCGGGACATTGAATAAATTTAAAACAGAAATAGACAGTTTCTTAAATGATAAGGAGATTTGGGTTTATGGGGAGCGGGCGGGGAAGTGGAGCTGAGTCCATGATCAGATCAGCCATGATTTTATTGAATGACGGAGCAGGCTCGAGGGGCCGTATGGCCGTATGGCCTACTCCTGTTCCTATTTCTTATGTTCTTATGTATGAGGGCTGAGTTGGCTAAAGTGGACTGGGAAAGTGTAGGATGGTTGATGAACAGTGGCAGACATTTAAGGAGATATTTCACAACTCTCAAGAAAAATATATTCCAGTGAGGAGAAAAGGGTGCAAAAGAAAAGATAGCCAACTAAAGAAATAAAGGACGGTATCCAATTAAAAACAAGTGCATACAAAGTGGCCAAAACTAGTGGGAGGACAGAAGATTGGGAAGCTTTTAAAAGCCAGCAAAGAATGACTAAAAAAATGATTAACAAAGGGAAGATAGACTATGAAAGTAAACTAGCACAAAATATAAAAACAGATAGCAAGAGTTTCTATAGGTATATAAAAAGGAAAAAAGTGGCTAAAGTCCATGTTCGTCCCTTAGAGACAAGACCAGAGAATTAGTAACGGGCAACGTGGAGATGGCAGAAACTCTGAACAAATATTTGGATTAGTCTTTACGGTAGAGGACACAAACAATATCCCAACAATGGATAGTCAAGGGGCTATAGGGGGCGGGGGGGGAATTTAACACAATCACAATCACTAATGGTACTCAGTAAGATAATGGGACTAAAGGTGGATAAATCACTTGGACCTAATGGCTTGCATCCTGGGATCTTAAGAGAAGTAGCGGCAGTGATTGTAGATGCATGGGTTGTAATTTATCAAAAATCCCTGGATTCTGGAGAGGTCCCAGCAGATTGGAAAACTGCAAATGTATCACCCCTATTTAAAAAAGGAGGCAGACAAAAAGTAGGAAACTATAGACCAGTTAGCCTAGCATCTGTGGTTGGGAAAATGTTGGAGTCCATTATTAAAGAAGCAGTAGCAGGACATTTGGAAAAGCATAAATCGGTCAGGCAGAGTCAGCATTGATTTATGAAGGGGAAGTCATGTTTGAAAAATTTGCTGGAATTCTTTGAGGATGCAACGAACAGGGTGGATAAAGGAGAACCAGTGGATGTGGTGTATTTGGACCTCCAGAAGGCATTTGATAAGGTGCCACATAAAAGGTTACTGCACAAGATAAACGTTCATGGGGTTGGGGGTAATGTATGTGCATGGATAGAGGATTAGTTAACTAACAGAGAACTGAGAGTTGGGATAAATGGTTCGTTCTCGGGTTGGCAGTCAGTAACTAGTGGGGTGCCACAGGAATAACTGCTGGGACCCCAACTATTTACAATCTATATTGGAAGAAAGGACCGAGTGTAACGTAACCAAGTTTGCTGATGATACAAAGATGGGAGGAAAAGCAATGTGTGAGGAGGACACAAAAAATCTGCAAAAGGATATAGATAGCTAAGTGAGTGGGCAAAAATTTGGCAGATGGAGTATAATGTTGGAAAGTGTGCGGTTATGCACTTTGGCAGAAAAAAAATCAAAGACAAGTTATTATTTAAATGGAGAAAAATTGCAAAGTGCTGCAGTACGGCAGGACCTGGACGTACTTGTGCATGAAACACAAAAGGATAGTATGCAGGTACAGCAAGTGATCAGGAAGGCCAATGGAATCTTGGCCTTTATTGCAAAGGGGATGAAGTATAAAAGCAGGGAAGTCTTGCTACAGTTATACAGGGCAGTGGTGAGGCCACACCTGGAATATTGCTTACAGTTTTGGTTTCCATATTTACGAAAGGATATACTTGCTTTGGAGGCCGTTCAGAGAAGGTTCACTAGGTTGATTCCGGAGATGAGGGGGTTGACTTACAAGGAAAGGTTGAGTAGGTTGGGCCTCTACTCATTGGAATTCAGAAGAATGAGACGTGATCTTATCGAAACGCATAGGATTATGAGGGGCTTGACAAGGTGGATGCAGAGAGGATGTTTCCACTGATAGGGGAGACTAAAACTAGGGGCATAATCTTAGAATAAGGGGACACCCATTTAAAACTGAGATGAGGAGGAATTTCTTCTCTCAAGGGTTGTAAATCTGGAATTCATTGCCTCAGAGAACTGTGGAAGCCGGGACATTGAATAAATTTAAGACAGAGATAGGCAGTTTCTTAACCAATAAGGGATTAAGGGGTTATGGGGAACGCGGGCAGGGAAGTGGACTTGAATTCATGATCGGATCAGCCATGATCATATTAAATGGTGGAGCAGGCTCGAGGGGCCGTATGGCCTACTCCTGCTCCAATTTCTTATGTTCTTATGTTTGCCACTGCTCATCTACCCTTTAATCTATTTTCCCAGTCCACATTAGTCAACTGTGTCTTCATACCTTTGTAATTGCCTTTATTTAAGTTCAGGGCACTAGTTTGAGACCTAGCTTTCTCACCCTCAATCTGAAATTCTACAATGTTATGATCACTCTTCCCAAGAGAATCCTTTACTGTCATTAATTAATCCAGTCTCATTACACATTACCAGATCTAAAATAGTCTGCTCCCTGGTTGGTTCCACAACGTATTGTTCTAAGAAACCATCCCGAATACACTCTTATGAACTCTTCCTCAATTTGTCAATTTGATTTGTCCAATCAATATGAAGATTAAAATCACCCATGAATATTGCCATACCTTTCTTACAAGCCTCCATTATTTCTTGATTTATACTCTGTGCCACAGT
Organism: Pristiophorus japonicus; assembly: GCF_044704955.1. Taxonomy (NCBI): domain Eukaryota; kingdom Metazoa; phylum Chordata; class Chondrichthyes; family Pristiophoridae; genus Pristiophorus; species Pristiophorus japonicus. The sequence continues at coordinate 127,004,675 of NC_091979.1, forward strand.
ATAGCTACTGTTAGAGGGCCTATAGACTACTTCCACCAGTGACTTATTTCCCTTATTATTTCTTATATCCACCCAAACTGATTCTACATCTTGATCTTCTGAGCCAGTATCATTTCTCATTACTGCACTGATCTCATCCTTTATTAACAGAGCTACCCCATCTCCTTTTCCTTTCTGCCTATCCTTCCAATATGGTAAATAACCCTGAATATTAACCTTGATAGAGAATGATAGTTATGATAAGCTTTCTTAATGTATCATTATGGAACAATACATGTACATCTCATACATAAGAACATAAGAAATAGGAACAGGAGTAGGCCATACGGCCCCATGAGCCTGCTCCGTCATTCAATAAGATCATGGCTGATCTGATCATGGACTCAGTTCCACTTCCCCGCCCGCTCCCCAGAAACCCTTATCTCCTTATCGTTTAAGAAACTGTCTATTTCTGTCTTAACTTTATTCAATGTCCCAGCTTTCACAGCTCTCTGAGGCAGCAAATTAAACAGATTTACAACCCCCTGAGAGAAGAAATTTCTCCTCATCTGTTTTAAATGGGCGGCTCCTTATTCTAAGATCACGACATCTAGGGCTGTATCAGAAAAAGGCTTTTTTTCCCATATGGAAACCAAAGCATGTAAAACACTACTGGTGAGCATAAAATAGTGAACATCAGCTATAATGATAAGTAAAAATATATAGCAGAACACTACATTTTGTTCTTCCTATCATTGACAAAACAATCACCAAAAACATAACTGGTGAAAGTAATAAAAGTGGGCTGATACAAAGGCGAAATACTGCAGATGTTGGAAATCAGCAATACAAACAGAAAATGCTGGAAATACTCAGCAGGTCAGGCAGCATCTGTGGGGAGAGAACTTTTTATGTTTCAGGTTCGTGACGTTTTGTCAGAACTGGAAAAAGTTAGAGATGTAACAGGTTTTAAGTAAGTGCAGGGGCAGGGAGAGTAGGGAGGGGAGAAAAGAACAAAAGGGAAAGTCTGTGATAGAGTGGAAAGCAGGAGTGATTAAAAGACAAAAGGGATAATGGTGCAAGGCAAAGGAGGTGATAATGGGACAGGTAAAGAAACAAAGGATGGATCTAGAGGAGCTGTAAATGGCAACAACAGATTTCTAGCTTATGAAAGGTCATTAACCTGAAACGTTTACTTTGTTTCTCCCTCCACAGATGCTGCCTGACCTGCTGAGTATTTCCAGAATTTTCTGTTTTTATTTCACATTATAGGTTGAACCTCTCTTATCCAGGACTCCCTTATCTGGCACCACCTCTCCTCTGGGACCATTTCCGGCCGCTGGGTGGCGCATGCGCAGAATGCGACCTGTCAAAATCTTACTCACCAATATAATCTTTCTCCTCGATTGGCTGCCCCCTTCTCGTCGCTCTGCTGGAACTCCTGCAGCCACAGTCCTCAGGCCGGCCGCTCCTCCCCACAGCGCTTCCTTCGGCGGGTCGAGTTGACTCTTCGGGGCCTGCCGACTCTTCGGGGCCCTCCGACTGTTCAAGGCCCGCTGGCCCGACAACTCTCGAGGCCCGCCGACTGTTCAAGGCCTACCGACTCATCTCAGCTCCCTGCACACTGATTGGCTGACTGACTAACTGACAGTCAATCCAGCCAATCGGCGCGCACACACACTTACCCCAGCAACAGCACTTAAAGGCGCAGTCCATCCAAACACGTGACCTCTCCTCACCCGGCAAAATCCCTCGTTCGGGACAGGCCAAGTCCCGAGGGTGCTGGATAAGGGAGGTTCAACCTGGACCAGCACCTGCTGTCCAGAAAAATGGGAGCAGTAGTTATGATCTGAAATTGTTGAACTCGGTGTTGAGTCTATAAGGCTATAAAGTGCCGGATCGAAAGATATGAGGCTGTTTCACAAGTTTCTGTTGAGCTTTGTTGGAACAGTGTAGGCGGCCGAGGGCAGAATGGGAGTGGGGCGGAGAATTACACTGGCAAGCAACCGGAATCTCAGGCTCGTGCTTGCAGACTATTCAGTAAAGCGATCACCCAATCTGCGTTTGATCTCCCCGATGTAGAGGAAACTGCATCGTGAGCAGCGAATACAGTATACTAACTTAAAAGATGTATTAGTAAATCGCTGTTTTACCTGCAAGGCACTTTACAATTGTCCAGACTCAACATCATTTTACATGAAATTCCTGTTGGAGGCTTCCCGTGGGCAATTGCTTCCGACCTGAAAAATTTCTACAAACTTACCTGGTGGTCCCGGAGGAGCGTGGGCTTCCGTTGGAGAGGCCTTCTCTTCCCGCGCTGCGAAGCGCACTCCATCCTCCAGGTTCCCACGCAGAAGGTGCAGTCACGTGTGACTGCATACCCAATCAGGTACAGTATTCCACAGCTTTCTCATTAATAGCAATGAGAACTCCGTATCTATGAGTTTTTATTGCTATTAATGAGAAAAAAAAACCAAACACACTAAACATCATAATAAAAAATAAAAAACACACCTCACAGAATTAAAATTAATTTAAATTAAAGTTAATAAATATCAGAGAAAAATTTTTTCCGCGTTTTTCAGAAGTTTTTTAAATTATGATTTAAAATAAATTTAACGTAGTAGGCAGGGCTTTTAAAAATAAAATGTGTTTTTAAAATTTTATTTTATTATATTTTTGTATGTTTTAAAACTCTTATGCCTGTAAAAGTAGGCTATGCGCCTGCTTTTATCAGGCGCAAGAGTTTTGAGGACATTTGCTCGGCAAGATATGGGTAAATCCCGCAAACTTGCCCTTGCAAATGTCCTTGCTCCCAATATATGCGTTGGATCTGTCAAGCTTGACAGATCGGAAAAGCCGGTTTTCAGCGCATGTGCATTGTGCGCTGAAAACCGGCTTTTGCAATGCCTTCCCGGGTCCGTAGCCACAGTACGGACCCGGGAGGCCAGAATTTCCAGGCCATTGAGTTTTCTTCTTTGCTTAATGAGAAATTCAAAGCACAGATGGTGGTTAAATCTTGTTTATTACCCAACACAAGTACATAGATAATGTCAGTATGAGCAGATGTTTCACACTCAGTAAACACGTTTTTTTGCTAGGGCTGCATATGAAAAGGTATTGAGCAATACTTTCCCCAAGCTTGTTAAATAGTACTGCACTCTCTTTTTGGAACAGATCGGTGTTTCCTTCTTCATTTGTGTATGAGGGAGCCACAGACAATGCCACAGAAGCATTTACTTTCTCTGATTCACCTTGCACATATCAGAACATCAGTTATACATTCCAAGTAAGTCTTTGTTCTTCAAACTACAGATGTGTGTGTGTTTGCTTGTTTTTGGATTTTTGGACTAAGGTTCTTTCTCTGGACCTTGTTTTATTTCTGTAGATATGTAGTGCCTAGAAAACATGTTCATATTTAATTCAGTAGCTGTCTGTTGAGGTTTGACATAATTCTGTTACGTTCCACTGGTAGTCAAACATTAAGTTTTTGTTAAACTTTGATGTAGACTATCTCACTGTCAGTTGTTGTTTCAAAAATCAAACAGTTAAAAGAATTCTGGGAAAATTGTAAAAAAAAATCCCTATTTGTGCATATTTTATTTTTGACTATTTTTGTTAAAATGGTGAATGTTTAAGAGTTTAGTAGGAGAACTTGCTTGGAAGACTTACAGGATCCAACAGCCAAACAGCTGAGATGTGCACAGTTGAAATTGCATGATCTGTGAAGCATGCTGAGTTGATGACCAAGGTTAATTTTGTTGACTCGCAGCTAAATAAATCATTAGAGTCAGTTCTTTGATGATGTCATCAACACTCATTAGTCACAAAATTTATTCAGAATAACAATAGAAAACGATGGTTAATATTCATTATAAAACTCCACAACGGATTGACCTGAAATTAAGAGGGAGCTGGCCTGGCCTAATTTTCTGATGGGCATCCCTCCGTTAATGTGAATCTGCTAAAGGCACAGGAAAACCTTGCCCATAGAGCTTGGGCCTGCAGCACATTTGGCTGGGGATCAGAAAATATGGATAGGGAGCAGGTCTTAAATAGCTTGCTATTAAAAGGCAAATTGTGGTGGAGACAGAAAATGGAGTAATTCATTACACTGCTGCAGTAGATAAGAACTTTTAAAAGTTACTTTTTGATGATGATTGCTGCTTACGTTGCAGCGACCGCTGAAACATTCTGAGCAGAGCATGTCCAGAGCTTGCTCTGCTAATTGCTCACTGATTTAGTACAAGGGTCCTGACACAGGCACTGCATATATAAGGGGGCCCAACGCCCATTTTAGGCAGGTGCCTGGGCAGCCACCTACACCAATATAGCGTTGTCCGTACCTCTGGTGCTGATCGGCTACAGGATGTTGCTCCCCAAAATTGGCCTTTGTGTTGGTTTTACTCCCCCCACCATAAAATGGGTGAAATGAGGTCCCATTTCTGGCCCTAAAAGTTGAACAATCAGCTTTTGTTAGTAATGTTGATGGAAAATGATTGGCAATTTATATAAAGAGTGAGTATGAAAGGGAGCAAGATGTCATGGATTAATAATAATTGTGTTATAACCTGAGGACCAGTATTTCTCATAGCTGTGTATGAATGCTGCACAAGATATGCTGATATAATGGGTTTGACAGTACATCTACTTATCTATTCATATTTAACTTGCTTCCAGGTCATCAATATGGGGAACAGCATGGCTCCTGGTCTTGAACTGCAAATTCAACAGCCCAACACACTGGGAGCAAATGGCTTTAAATTGTTTGAAATTCTTGACATAAAGGTCAGATAATTGTTATACTGTTTCAGGTGTTGAGGAAAAACTACTCATCTATAACACCACATTGCCATTAGGCTCTCAAAATCTGATTACGCAGATTTCTATAGAGCAAAGTTGGTGACGACATAGTTTTGCCCATTGTATTTCTGTAACATATATAACATTACATTCTCCAACCTACTCCCTGGGAGTGTGGCTCCCCACAGGGATCAGAGATCACAGGATTGTACCTGCAGATTCCTCTTACTCTCTTACTTGTATTTCTACAGATGATACCGTACAAGCAACTGCAAATATGTGATATCTGCAATAACCATTAAATAGATTTAACAGTCAAATAGCATTATTTTTTATAAAATCAAAATACTGCAGATGCTGGAAATACTCAGCAGGTCAGGTAGCATCTGCGGAGAGAGAAGAATTAATGCTTCAGGTCGATGGCCTTCCATCAGAACTGGAAAAAGTTAGAGATATAACCAGTTTTAAGCAAGTACAGAGGCAGGAAAAAGGGGAGAGAAGGAAAAAACAAAAAGGTGATAGGAGTGAGGATGGAAGGCAGGAGAAATTAAATCACTAAAGGGATGATAGTGCAAGGCAAAAAAGGGGTGGTATTGAGACAAGTAAAGAACCAAAAGATGGGTCTAGAGGAGGTGTAAATGGCAATTGTAGAATCATTACCAACAGCAGCTGTCTGAAAAAATGGTAGTGATGGAAATGATCTGAAATGATTGAACTCCATGTTGAGTCTGGAAGCCTGTAAAGTGCCTAATCGAAAATTGAGGTGCTGTCCCTTGAGCTTCAGTTGAGCTTCATTAGAGCAGTGTGGGAGGCAAGGACAGAAAGATCAGAGTGGGGCAGAGAATTAAAATGACAGGCGACCAGAAGCTCAAGGTCATGTTTGCGGATTGACTTGAGATGTTCCGCAAAATGATCACCCAATTTGCGTTTGGTCTCCCCAGTGTTGAGGAGATCGCATCATGAGCACTAAAATGAAAGAAGTACAAGTAAATCACTGTTTCAGCTGGAAGGAGTGTTTGCGGCCCTGGACAGTGGGAAGGACTGAGGGTTGTAAATCTGTGGAATTTGCTGCCTCAGAGAGCTGTGGAAGCTGGGACATTGAATAAATTTAAGACAGAAATAGACAGTTTCTTAAACGATAAGGGAATAAGGGGTTATGGAGAGCGGGCAGGGACATGCAGCTGAGTCCATGATCAGATTAGCCATGATCTTATTGAATGGCAGAGCAGGCTCTCATTCTTCTGAATTCCAATGAGTAGAGACCCAACCTACTCAACCGTGTGAACTGCCTCCAAAGCAAGTATATCCTGTCGTAAATATGGAAACCAAAACTGGACGCAGTATTCCAGGTGTGGCCTCACCAATACCCTGTATAACTGTAGCAAGGCTTCCCTTCTTTTATACTCCAACCCCCTTTGCAATAAGGGCCAAGATTCCATTGGCCTTCCTGATCACTTGCTGTACCTGCATACTAACCTTTTGTGTTTTATGCACAAGTACCTCCAGGTCCCGCTGTACTGCAGCACTTTGCAATCTTTCTCCATTTAAATAATAACTTGCTCTTTGATTTTTCTTCTGCCAAAGTGCATGAGATTGCTAATTAACCCCATCACACTACACAATACAAGATTTGAACTAGCCTGTTCCCTGGTTGGTTCCATGATGTATTGTTCCAGGAATCTGTCCCGAATGCATTCCATGAACTCGTCCTCCAGGCTACCTTTGCCAATTTGATTTGTCTAGTCTATAAGAAGATTAAAGTCCCCCACGATTATTGCATTATCTTTGTTACAAGCTCCTACTATTTCTTGATTAATATTCTGTCCAATGGTATAGCTACTGTTAGGGGCCTGTATACTGTGCCCACGAGTGTTTTCTGTCCCTTGTTATTCCTTATCTGCACCCATACTGGTTCTACTTCCTGATCTTCCAAGCCGAGATCCTTTCTCTCTACTGTCCTTATGTCATCCTTTATCAGGGCTACCCCTCACCCTCTCCTTTATCATTCTGCCTGTCTTTTTGAAATATCTAGTACCCTGGAACATTTAGTTCCCAACCTTGGTCACCTTGCAACCACATCTCTGTAATGACTATTAGATCATACCCAATTATTTATATTTGTGCCATCAATTCATCTTATGTTCGTATGTTAGCATATAATAGATACATCACCAAAGTTTAAAAGAGTGAAAAGATGAGGTAAATCAAAAAGTGGTCAGGTGATGCCAAGCTTGGCCTTTAAAAGCCCATAAATTGTAGGAGGATGGGAAGACTGATGGAGGTAAGCAAGTTCTACCGTAATGGTGATCTAGGAAAAAATGGTTTGGACTAAGAGATAGTCTTGCTTTCAGTATGGTGAAGATGCAGTGAGGATGATGGTCCAGAAATTGCAGTCGGAGGCTTCCCATGGGCAGATGCCTCCGACCTGAAAAATTTCTGTGAATTTACCTGGTGGTCCGAGAGGTTTAGAGACTTGTGGTCCTAGGCCTCTATGCGAAGGCTTGTCTAGAGGCCCACGTATTCCAGGGATGTAGGCGCCCCAACCAATCAAAGTAGGGGTATTCCCATTCATGCTTGTGGTGAGTTCCGTATGTACGGAATCACCATAAGTATGAATGGGAATGACCCTTAAAATACTTAAAATACATTTTTTAAAAACATCACATATTTAAAATTCATCAAAATGGAATTTAATTAATTATTTAAAACAAAAATTCGATTTTTTGAAAAATAAATGTACATATTTTAAAGTGTCTAAAAATAAACTTAGCTTATTTAACAGAATTTTAAATGTTTAAATTATTGAAAATAAATGTATTTTTCTGTCCTTTCAAAGTCTTACGCTGATAAAAGCAGGCCTTACTTAGGCCTGATTTTATCAGTCGTAAGAATCTTACGGGCATTCTCCAGTCAGAAATTGTCTCCGCCCAAGGAGGCCCTTTGGTTCCGGATTCTTGACCGATCGCAAGTTCCGGGTTTAGGCACATGCGCTTCACATGCCTAAACCCGGAATTTGTGGGGCCCCGACTGGCATATGCGCACCTCATACGCGCCCGTAAGGGCCGCAAATTCAGGGCTGATGTTGCAGGATAATAATTTGGAGCTGTGGAGGGGCAGGAAAAATTAAGAAAAAAAATGCCAATAACAAATTTGATGAAATAGGTAAGGTCACAATGAACAGAAAGAGGTTGGAAACCAGAGGAGAAAATGAACAATCTGTTAGAAAAATGTTTTTGATGTATCCTCTCCAGAAGTGCAAGGGGTATGAAGACCTCCCCAGAAAGAAACACCTGCATTTATTTAGTGGCTTATCCCGTCTTTCAAAACATAGGCGAATGTGACAGTCAGTTTGTGCACATCAAGATTCAGCAAATAATGCCATCTTTCTAAATCACCAGAACAGGCAAATGGAATCTCAGTTGAATGTATCATCCAAAAGATGGCATCTCTGGCATTACAGCACTTCCTCGGTAATATTGGCTAAATGATGTACTAAAGTCCTTGTGTGGAGCCCAAAAGTACAACTTTCTAGGTTGGATTTCACTCCCCTGCTCGTCCCACCAAAACTGCGACTGGCTGCTGCTTTTTCACCTCCTCATACAATGCTTCATCAAATATCTGTTATATTGTGGCATTTAGCTGATATGTGGAGGTCAAATTACTGCATATTGTTGGCTAACGCTTACATTTAGTATCGTGTCTCATTTCTTTAAATTTGTACATTTTTTTTACAGTCCAGTAATGGAGAATGTCAATTTGACCGTCATTCAGAAAATTGCACTGAAATACCAAATGTGACAATATTTCATCACGTGATTAACTTTGTCATGAAGTTTGGAAGAAAAGTATTGGTAAGGATCAAATGAAATTAAACAATTTGAACTGAGCTTTAAATGATGAAGTAGAGAATAATGGATACTTGGAAGTGATTAAAAGCTAATAATCTAATCAAAGGTATGATAAACTAGTAGAGCAAAGCATCATCTGAAAATAATAGTTATTCTGACCTCATCATAAAATCACAACCTTGAAATCACTCAACAACAATAACAGTAACTTGCATTTATATAGTGCCTTTGATGTAGTAAAATGTCCAAAGGCGTTTCATAGGGGTGGTATCAAAATAATGAGCCACACAAGGACAGATGGAGCTTGGCTTTAAGGAGCTCCTTTAAAGGAGGAAAGAGAGGGAATGAAACACCAATGTTTAGGAAGGGAATTTCAGCGCTTGGGGCCTTGGCAGCTGAAGGCACGTCCACCAATGGTGGAGCGATTAAAAGCGGGGATACTTAAGAGGCCAGAATTGGAGGAGCTCCAATATCTCGAAGGGTTATAGGGCTGGAGGAGTTTAATGATAGGGAGGGGCAAAGCCATGGAGGGATTTGAAAAGCAGGATGAGAATTTTTAAATAGCGGCATTGTTCATATTCCTGGGCAATGTAGGTCAGCGGGCACAGGAGTAAACAGGACTTGGTGCGATTTAGGATATGAGTAGCAGAGTTTTGGATGACCTTACATTTATGGAGGCTAGAAGATGCGAGTGCATTGGAATAGTCAAGTCTAGAGGCAACAAAGCATGGATGAGGGTTTCAGCAGATGAGCTGAGGCAAGGACGGAGTCGAACGATGTGGTGTTGGAAATAGGCAGTCTTGGTGATGGCGTGGATATGTGGTCAAATACAACACCAAGGTGGCAAACAGTCTGGTTCAGCCTCAGACAGCTGCTAGGGAGAGGGATGGAGTCGGTGGTTAGGGAACAGAGTTTGTGACATGGACCAAAAACAATGGCTTTGACCTCCTCAATATTTAATTGGAGAAAATTTCAGCTCATCCAGTACTGGATGTTGAACATGCAGCCAGACAATTTAGAGACAGTGGAGGGGTCGAGAGAGGTGGTAATGAGGGAGAGCTGGGTGTCATCAGTGTACATGTGGAAACTGACACCATGTTTTCAGTTGATGTCTCTGAGGGGCAGCATGTAGATGAGAAATAGAAAGGGGCCAAGGACAACTTGTTGTTGAACAAGGACAACAACAACAACTTGTATTTATATAGTGCCTTTAATGTAGTGAAACGTCCCAATGTGCTTCACAGAAGTATTATGAGATAAAAAACTTCACACCGAGCCAAATAAGGAGAATTTAGGGCAGGTGACCAAAAGCTTGGTCAAAAGGGTAGGTTTTAAGGAGCATCTTGAAGGAGGAAATAGAGGTAGAGAGGTGGAGAGGTTTAGGAAGGGAACTCCAGAGCTTAGGACACCAGAGGTAATGGTGTGGGAGTGGGAAGAAAAGACATTGCAGGTAATTGTCTGGCTACGTCTGGTTAGATAAGAATGGGACCAGGTGAGTGCAGCCCCAACGGTGGAGAGGCATTGGAGGAGGATGGTGTAGTCAACCGCGTCAAAGACTGTAGACAGGTCAAGAGGGTCGAGGAGGGATAGTTTACCACTGTCACTGTCAAATAGGATGTCATTTGTGACTTTAATAACAGCCACCTTGGTATTGTAGCAGGGGCGGAAATCTGATTGGAGGGATTCAATTATGGAGTCTGGGAACAATGAGTACAGATTTAGGAGGTGACAGCACATTCAATAACTTTGAAGAGAAAAGAGAGGTTGGAGATAGGGCGGTAGTTTGCACACGACACTGTATAAAAGAATAAAGTGACTCTTTTTTCGGTTCCACCTTCCAACGTCATTCTTTCTGTTGCAACCTTTCTTCGCTCTCTCTCTGCTCATATGACTCAGTTATGTCATCGGCAGGGCTCTTACCAACTGAAAAAGAGGAGCTTTCACGACTTCAGGACATTCCAAAAGTGCTTTACAGCCAATTACGTTTTTTTTTAAGTGTAATCACTGTTGTGATGTAGGGAAATGTGGCAGCCAATTTGCACACATCAAGGTCCCACAAACAGCAATGAGATAAAGATCAGATCATTTGTTTTAGTGATATCGGTTGAGGGATTAAATATTGGTCAGGACACCGGGGAGAATTCCCATTCTTCGAATAGTGCCATGGGATCCTTGACAACCACTTGGGAGGGTAGATGGAGCCTCGGTTTAACATCTCATCTGAAAGATGAATGTCAAATTACCACTGGTTTGGACACATTTCTTTTGACATAGAAACATAGAAAATAGGTGCAGGAGTAGGTCATTCGACCCTTCGAGCCTGCACCACCATTCAATAAAATCATGGCTGATCATTCACCTCAGTTCCCCTTTCCTGCTTCCTCTCCATACCCCTTGATCCCTTTAGCTGTAAGGGCCATATCTAACTTCCTCTTGAATATATCCAATGAACTGGCATCAACAACTCTCTGCAGTAGGGAATTTCACAGGTTAACTCTCTGAGTGAAGAAGTTTCTCCTCATCTCAGTCCTAAATGGCTTACCCCTTATCCTTAGACTGTGTCCCCTGGTTCTGGACTTCCTCAATATCAGGAACATTCTTCCTGCATCTAACCTGTCCAGTCCCTTCAGAATTTTACATGTTTCTATGAGATCCCTCTCATCCTTCTAAATTCCAGTGAATACAGGCCCAGTCGATCCAGTCTCTTCTCATATGTCAGTTCTGACATCCCGGGAATCAGTCTGGTGAACCTTCACTGCAGTCCCTCAATAGCAAGAACGTCCTTCCTCAGATTAGGAGACCAAAACTGAACACAATATTCCAGGTGAGACCTCACCAAGGCCCTGTATAACTGCAGTAAGACCTCCCTGCTCCTATACTCAAATCCCCTAGCTATGAAGGCCAACATACCATTTGCCTTCTTCACTGCCTGCTGTACCTGCATGCCAACATTCAATGACTGATGTGGCATGACACCCAGGTCTCATTGCACCTCCCCTTTTCCTAATCTGCCGCCATTCAGATAATATTTTACCTTCGTGTTTTTGCCACCAAAGTGGATAACCTCACATTTATCCACATTATACTGCATCTGCCATGCATTTGCCCACTCACCTAACCTGTCCAAGTCATCCTGCAGCCTCTTAGTGTCCTCCTCACAGCTCACACCGCCACCCAGTTTAGTGTCATCGGCAAACTTGGAGATATTACACTCAATTCCTTCATCTCAATCATTAATGTATATTGTAAATTGCTGGGGTCCCAACACTGAACCCTGCGGCACCCCACTAGTCACTGCCTGCCATTCTGAAAAGGACATGTTTATCCCGACTCTCTGCTTCCTGTCTGCCAACCAGTTCTCTATCCACATCAGTACATTACCCCCAATACCATGGGCTTTAATTTTGCACACCAATCTCTTGTGTGACCTTGTCAAAAGCCTTTTGAAAGTCCAAATACACCACATTCACTGGTTCTCCCTTGTCCACTCTACTAGTTACATCCTCAAAAAATTCTAGAAGATTTGTCAAGCAATGATTTCCCTTTCATGCTGCTTTCCAAATGTGCTGCTATTTCATATTTAATAATTGATTCCAACATTTTCCCCACTACTGATGTCAAGCTAACTGGTCTATAAGTACCCATTTTCTCTCCCTCCTTTTTTAAAAAGTGGGGTTACATTAGCTACCCTCCAGTCCATAAGAACTGATCCAGAGTCGATAGACTGTTGGAAAATGATCATCAATGCATCCACTATTTCTAGGGCCACTTCCTTAAGTACTCTGGGATGCAGATCATCAGGCCCCGGGGATTTATCGGCCTTCAATCTCATCAATTTCCCTAACACAATTTCATGCCTAATAAGGATTTCCTTCAGTTCCTCCTTCTCACTAGACCCTCGGTCCCCTAGTATTTCCATTATATGCCATTAAATTTCTCTTTCCATCCTTGTGAATTTCTGTCTCAAGTCTGAATTTAATACTGGACTTGGTGGATCTCCAATGTCCTAAAATTTTCCAAGGTTTTCCTTCCCTCCTTTGTAGAATGCCATGCTAGTTTGTGCTGACTTCAATTTAACCTGGTAATGTACAGAGATGACGAACCACATAAAGGGCTCAAAATTGGCCCACCCCTTTTTTTGGCGCACTCACCGGAGATGCGCCACTTTTCTGCATTGAAAAGTACTCAAAAAAAATCCGTCCCCACTTTGGGCGCTGTCTGGCTTCTCCCGGGTCTTCGCGCAGTGTGGCCAGTCGGGTCAGGGGCGGAGCCAGCGTCCTGCGCTGCACATGTGCGTTGGAGTGCGCGCGCATGCACAGTAGCTCCTGCCCCCATCCTGTCTGTGTGCATGCTGCAGCGTGGGACCCGATCATCATCATCATACCAGCTGCTGGTATGTCCTGCCCCTTTCCCAGGCCGAGTGGCCTACCGCACAGGACGGCCCGCTGCCTTCCCGGACTGAAGATGAAGGTAGGGTAACTGAATAAGATTTTTTATTTGGATATTTTGAAAAAATTATGTAAATATGTTTTGTCTCTTGTGAATAATGGTGACCATTTGTCAAGCCTATTTACCGAGTGCTGTTGTGAAAGAACATAAATGATGGAGGAATATCTTATTTAATGAAGTAGACTTTATTTAGATAATATGGGCTCAATTTTGACCCAGTATAATCATTGCATACAAATAGTTGTTAAAATTAGTTGTGAGATTAGGGCAATTTAATTCAACTATCTTTTACTTCTTTTATTTTTGTAGTTTAAGCTTCCATGAATGCTTCTGTTGTATAGTAAATTAACTTTGCGAAGTTTGTCATATGATGTCCTGTATAGCTGTTTGATCTATTCACATTCTTTAGTCAAGTCGTTAAGTTCTGCTGGCCTCAGAAGTACCTACTTGTGCTGATTTCTTAACTCTCCGCAAGGGTTTTCCCAAGCGGCCACAAGTAGCCACATACGCTGGCCTAAGTTAGTTTGGAATAATTATTAGCTGGCCAGAGTGGCCTAAATGGCCAAAACGGGCATAGGTGGCTGGTAACATAGAAACATAGAAACATAGAAAACATAGAAAATAGGTGCAGGAGTAGGCCATTCGGCCCTTCTAGCCTGCACCGCCATTCAATGAGTTCATGGCTGAACATGCAACTTCAGTACCCCATTCCTGCTTTCTCACCATACCCCTTGATTCCCCTAGTAGTAAGGACTTCATCTAACTCCTTTTTGAATATATTTAGTGAATTGGCCTCAACAACTTTCTGTGGTAGAGAATTCCACAGGTTCACCACTCTCTGGGTGAAGAAATTCCTCCTCATCTCAGTCCTAAATGGCTTCCCCCTTATCCTTAGACTGTGTCCCCTGGTTCTGGACTTCCCCAACATTGGGAACATTCTTCCTGCATCTAACCTGTCTAACCCTGTCAGAATTTTAAACGTTTCTATGAGGTCCCCTCTCATTCTTCTGAACTCCAGTGAATACAAGCCCAGTTGATCCAGTCTTTCTTGATAGGTCAGTCCCGCCATCCCGGGACTGACCTCTTTTGGAAAAAAAAAACTAAACTAAAAAAAATTCTAACTAACTCACTTACACTGGTGCAAATTGAATGTGCAAAATAGGGATTTTTAAGATATTCCAGAAAAATCAAGTCGCTCCAAAAAAAATGGAGCAACTCCTGGCCAATTTTGAGCCCAAAGTCCCTGATACCTTCAAATGAATCTTGCATACTGTGTGATGTTTTGTGCTTGTTTTTATTTCCTGATTTTGGGTCAGTGATGAGGGAGACATGGCACAACTAGAACAGAATAGCAATAGCTTTGAGCTTGGGGAAGGCATCTGGCTTCACTTCCCCACTTTGATGTTCTTCTAGAAATCAGCAAAACATGTAAAAAGAAAAGCCTGTGTCACTTTACTTCAGCTTACTTTTACTGCCCAGTCACTAGGTAGAGCTAGAACAGAATTTCCACCCAGAGTGTGAAATCTTTTTGCTATCGTGTGATTTATAATGCAAAGATATGTGCTGAATTAAATCTGCCTTTTAAGATGTTTATTACTTGTCACCCATTTCTGTGGCATCTACTTGCCACTAAAAGCTGATCAGATAACTTGTTTACATGTTTCTGCCAGTAAGTTCTATTGCCTTCTGTTTAGAAACATAGAAACATAGAAAATAGGTGCAGGAGCAGGCCATTCAGCCCTTCTAGCCTGCACCGCCATTCAATGAGTTCATGGCTGAACATGAAACTTCAGTACCCCCTTCCTGCTTTCTCGCCATAACCCTTGATCCCCCGAGTAGTAAGGACTTCATCTAACTCCCTTTTGAATATATTTAGTGAATTGGCCTCAACTACTTTCTGTGGTAGAGAATTCCACAGGTTCACCACTCTCTGGGTGAAGAAGTTTCTCCTCATCTCGGTCCTAAATGGCTTACCCCTTATCCTCAGACTGTGACCCCTGGTTCTGGACTTCCCCAACATTGGGAACATTCTTCCTGCATCTAACCTGTCTAAACCCGTCAGAATTTTAAACGTTTCTATGAGGTCCCCTCTCATTCTTCTGAACTCCAGTGAATACAAGCCCAGTTGATCCAGTCTTTCTTGATAGGTCAGTCCCGCCATCCCGGGAATCAGTCTGGTGAATCTTCGCTGCACTCCCTCAATAGCAAGAATGTCCTTCCTCAAGTTAGGAGACCAAAACTGTTGGTTTGCTGATTCCACCAAAGTGGTGAAACCAGATGCGACCTACTGTAACTGACCTGTAGGAAGTGTGCAGCACTAACCCAATTTTTATTCACATTTAGCACCTTCCCTGTAGGAAAGCACTCAGTAACTCACTGAGTATTTTGGGTATGAGCCCACATCATGAACTCCATGACACCTCCAGATAAGGCTATAAAGAAAGAAAGACTTGTATTTATATAGCGCCTTTCATGACCTTGGGACATCCCAAAGCACTTTACAGCCAATTAAGTACCTTTTGAAGTGTTGTAATGTAAGAAATGCGGCAATCAATTTGCACTCAGCAAGGTCTCACAAACAGCAATGTGATAATGACCAAATAATCTTTTTGTGATGTTGCTTGAGGGATAAATATTGGCCAGGACACAGGGCATAACTCCCCTGCTCTTCTTTGACATAGTGCCATGGGATCTCTTGCGTCCACCTGAGAGAGCAGATGGGGCCTTGGTTCAACATTTTATCTGAAAGACACCACCTCTGACAGTACAACATTCTCTCAGTACTGCACTGGAGTGTCAGCCTAGATTTTGTGCTCAAGTCTCTGGAATAAGACTTGAATCCACAGCCTTCTGAATCAGAGGCGAAGGTGCTACCAACTGAGCCACAGTTGACACTATTGTAAATGAGAGTATAATCACTTTGAGTTTCACCCTTTTACAAATTAGGTTTAACTTTTTTCTACAGTCCTGTTTCAGACATGGAATTTCCTGCTTAGACATCAAGTGCCAGCTGGGAGACATTGAACATGGAAAAGCTGTATCCATCCATGTTGCTATGAGACTCAATTATGCATTTCTGGCATCAGTAAGTGTTATTTTATGCATTTTTTATATATGTCGTTATTTGGATCTTTTAAGTATTGCTTTTATAAATGAACATTGAGTCATGAACCTTCTTGGTGCTTTGAATAATCTGTTTAGCTAACGTGCAACCAAATTCTAATCATCATGTGAGAGGGGCAAAATAAACATCACCATATAAGTAAGTTTTTTCTCAGTAGTATTTGAACAAAAATTAGAAATATTTAAATCTTATTTGTACTCTCTAACTCTCCCCTATTGCTGATAGATGTACATGTCAGGGCACTGTTCGTTGATCAACACTATATACTGATGTTCATGATCAAGCTTGAGACCACTTTTGCCTCTCTCTTTCACTTGTGGAATGCAAGCAAAACTATCAATGCATTTTGAAAGTGACTCCGTAGTTGTGGAGAATTTCGGGTTGGAATTCCAGCCTGCGCTGCTGTTTTTTGCCAACATGTTTTGTCAACTTTTGGTGAGACCACCAGAATTGCCACAATAAAATTAACAGACCCAGTTCTGCTCCCTAAAATACACCTCCTGTCAGATGATCAGGGAATGACATGAAAGGCTATTGAAATTGCTCCACATTCCTGGTTGAAGGAGGAAATAATGATTGCTAAAGGCAGCACTGGAGCACGTGAAAAGGGCAATAAGGAATAAAATTATAACTTCAATGAATTTACATAAATAGTAGATTATGATCTACAGCATTTGCTGATATATTTGTGATTTTGTTACTTTCACATTTAAAACCAGTTTTTGATAACCTCCACAGCTTTCTCTTTCAACAATGGCAATTGCATTTAATGAAATTTAAATGTTATACAAAGTGTGCACTCCCTACACATATGAAGTGCATCTTGTAAGGAAACTAGCATTAACATGATATTCTAAATATACAAAGTATGATATAAAAGGAATGCTAATGCAATATTTTTGGATTTAAAAACAGTACAACGTTCACATTTTATTTCAACAGGATACCGCTTCTTCTACTTATTTTGTTACAGAAGCTGTGGCATCATCAGGGCATAATCCCAATGTTATTGAAAATGAAGGAGGAACGAGCATAACTGTAAGTATTTAAATACAATATTAAATTATATAATCAGTACAATTCTCCTTCCCCTCCCCTGAATTCATCTTGGATACACTCCATGAGTGATGACAACTCTCCAGGACATTGCCCCAGTGGCCATTCTACATGTACAAGTCCAGACACTGAATGGTATTTGACTACATCAGGGTATCACAGCTGATCCCAATCCTTTTCACCAGGAGTCACTGCATGGCAACCAAGAACAGGTACATTGGTTGATTTTTTTTCTCCTTGCAGAGGTTAACTCACTGGGAGAGAAAAAAAGTCAGGGCAGATCAATCAGCTCAACCATCTACAGTCCTGCACATAGATTGCCTAACTTCTGGTTGGACTAAAGAATAGTCTAGCTTGGAAAGCCTAGGAGAGAAAAATCTATATTTTGGGGAGGGAATGAAAGCTGGAAATAAATAAATAATTGGTAAAAGTGTAGGAAGACTCCCAAGTGGCTTGGGGGTAAATGAATTGAATGATGTGATACAGGGCCATACAGATACAGTTTCATTCCTGCTCTAGGCTGAAGCCACTTATCATCAAGTCAATATAAACTGTTCTCTTGTATTAATTGCTATCTTATCTTGCAAGCAGAGAAATATTCTTAAGATATTACGTTGAGGGGCACATGTGTAGGCACCCAACCTGTAGCACATGCTGTGTAGCAGTAGCTGATCATGTAATTAACTTTGACATGCTGTGTGAAGCCCAGAGTGTTCAGTTGTAAACTGCAGCTTGAATATCTTGCTGGGGTATGGGCATGTACTTTAAGCAGTGAAGGAGCTGTAAGGGCTTTGCATGGGCCAGCAGGAAATACACAGCATGTTGACAGACAACATTTTTGGAATGCATATGTGCACTATTTACCTTGTATGTGATACTGTTGTGTAGCCATATGTTAGCAGCTTTCTTAAGGTCTACTATTTCCTTCTGCCTCAGATGCTGTGGGCACTGGTATTAATCCTGGATTCCAGTTCCTGCTAGATATATTGTACTTCTGTCCTCTGAGGAAGGATGCCCTGGAGTGCCAAACAGGCAACTTTCCTTGTACCCACTTCATGCAACAGGATATCTACCGTCATACATTAAACAAGTGGTTTTATGTACTTCACTGCTTTGTTACTTGCCTATAGACATAATTTTCTTCCTCCACATTTTTATTTGCCATCCTCTAGGTTTTGACAGCCGTTTCTTTTGGCCTACAGAGGTGGAAAGGTTGCCTTTAAGTGGACCTATCCTGCTTACAAACCTTTAAGAGTTGCAGTTGCACCCGATATTGTGTCTTCCCTCTGCGCAAATTGGCTGCTATGTTTGCCTACATTACAACAGTGATTACATTTCAAAAGTACTTTATTTTCCGTGAAGTACTTTTGGAATACTTAGGTTGTGAAAGGCGTTATATAAACGCAAGTAACTTATTTTCTTTATTCACTCATTATTATTTTGATCATGTAAATTTTCTGTTTAGTCTTGCAGAATTAATGACACTCTTCCTGCTTGTTAACTCAATTCTCATTTTTTTCCCCTAGGTTATCATGCAAGCAGTTTATAATCTTAAACCAAAAAATAAAGTAGCAGTATTAATGATTGCAATCAGTTTGTTCTTGGGGATTTTGATATTGGCTATATGTACATTCATACTTTGGAAGGTAAGATTAATATTAACCCAGTTCTACAATTAAATACAGTTAAACAGCACCAAACTATGTTCTTGGACTCCTACACTGTTTCAGTGCAGCTAAACAGAAGCTCGAGGAACAGTACCTCATCTTTCAATTTGGCACTTTATAACCTTCCAGACTCAACACTGAGTTCAACAATTTCAGATCATAATCACTGCTCCCATTTTTCAGACAGTAGGTGCTGATAATGTTGCCATTTACAGCTCCTCTAGACCCATCTTTTGTTTCCTTACTTGTCCCATTACCATCCCTATTTGCCTTGTACCATCATCCCTTTAGTCATTTAATCACCCCTGCCTTCCACCTATCACAGATCTCCCCCTTTGTTCATTCCTCCCCTCTCCCTTTCCCTGCCTCTGTACTTGCTTAAAAACTGTTGTAACATTTTCCCATTCTGATGAAAGGTCACTGACATGAAACATTAACTCTTTTTCTCTCTCCAAAGATGCTGCCTGACCTGCTGAGTGTTTCCAGCATTTTCAGTTTATATAGCACAATTGTTAATATTACCTTCTGTGCACATACCATATATCTAATGTTATAGGGCAGACATTTCCCATATCAAAGTAGACACTGAAGAAACAGGGGTGTATTTTGAAGGAACATTAAAGTATTTTGTTATATACTTTCACAAAAGGGAAATGTCAAGGACTCAAAAAATATCAGTACTTTGGATTTTGGTTCAAACCTTATTCTGTTGCTCCTGGCCCCATAAAAGAAATCATCATCATCATTATCATCATAGGCAGTCCCTCCGAATCGAGGAAGACTTGCTTCCACTCCTCAAGTGAGTTCTTTGGTGGCTGAACAGTCCAATACGAGAGCTACAGACTCTGTCACAGGTGGGACAGACAGTTGTTGAGGGAAGGGGTGGGTGGGACTGGTTTGCCGCATGCTCCTTCCGCTGCCTGTGCTTGACCTCTGCACGCTCTCGGCGTTGAGACTCGAAGTGCTCAACGCCCTCCCGGATGCACTTTCTCCACTTAGGGCGGTCTTTGGCCAGGGACTCCCAGGTGTCACTGGTGATGTCGCACTTTATCAGGGAGGCTTTGAGGATGCCCTTGTAACGTTTCCGCTGCCCACCTTTGGCTCGTTTGCCGTGAAGGAGCTCCACATAGAGCACTTGCTTTGGGAGTCTCGTGTATGGCATGCAAACTATGTGGCCTGCCCAGCGAAGCTGATCGAGTGTGGTCAGCGCTTCAATGCTGGGGATATTATCCTGGACGAGGGCACTCATGTTGGTGCGCCTGTCCTCCCAGGGGATTTGCAGGATCTTGCGGAGACATCATTGGTGATATATCTCCAGTGACTTGAGGTGGCTTCTGTACATCGTCCATGTCTCTGAGCCATACAGGAGGGCGCATATTACTACAGCCCTGTAGACCATGAGCTTGGTGATAGATTTGTGGGCCTGGTCTTCGAACACTCTTTTCCTCAGGCGGCTGAAGGCTGCACTGGAGGCAGTGTTGAATCTCCTCATAAATGTCTGCTTTTGTTGACAAGAGGCTCCAGAGGGATGGGAAATGGCCCACGTTGTCGAGGGCCGCACTGTGGATCTTGATGATTGGGGGGCAGTGCTGAGTGGCGGGGACAGGCTGGTGGAGGGCCTTTGTATTATGGATGTTTAGCGGAAGGCCCATGCTTTCATATGCCTCAGAAAATACATCGACTATATCCTGGAGTTCAGCCTCAGAATGTGCGCAGACGCAGGTGTCGTCTGCGTACTGTAGCTCAACGACAGAGGTTGGGGTGATCTTGGATCTGGCATAGGTTAAACTGCTTCCCACTGGTTCTGTAGTTTAGTTCCACTCCAGCGGGGAGCTTGTTGACAGTGAGGTGGAGCATGGCAGCGAGGAAGATTGAGAAGAGGGTTGGAGCGATGACGCAGCCCTGTTTGACCCCGGTCCGGATGTGAAATAGGTCTTTAATGGATCCACTGGTAAGGATCACGGTCTGCATGTCGTCGTGGAGCAGGCGAAGGATATTGACAAACTTTTGGGGGCATCCGAAACGGAGGACACTCCATAGACCCTCGTGGTTGAGAGTGTCAAAGGCTGTGTAAGGTCAAAGAAGCCATGTATAAGGGCTGGCGCTGTTCCCTGCATTTTTCCTGCAACTGTCGTGTTGCAAAGATCATGACCATTGTGCCCCGTAGGGGACGAAATCCACACTGTGACTCCAGGAGGAGCTCCTCGGCCACAGGGAGAAGACGGTTGAGGAGAACTCCAGCAACAACTTTCCTAGTGGCTGATAGCAGGGAGATTCCCCTGTAGTTGTCCCCTTTTTTAAAGATGGTCACGATCACTGCATCTCTGAGATCTCCCGGCCTGCTCTCCTCCCTCTAGATGAGAGAGATGAGGATTCAAAGAATATCAGTACTTTGAATTTTGGTTCAAACCTTATTCTGTTGTTCCTGGCCCCATAAAAGAAAACAGCTATCTTGAATGGCCTCTTCTGCTATCGATCCTCTTCTGACAGGCCTTCATCTGGCAGGAAACTGCAGCAACTTCCCCACTCAGGCCAGGTTTAAAATTGCAGTCGGGACCCAATGATGTCACCGGATCCAATCTGTGTATTTACAAAAGGACCCCACTAGCTTTGGGTGGGTGGCTTAGCTGTCTGTCCAGAAGAGCCGATAAAAATTGGGAACAGCAGGATCTATACCCTGTGAAAGGTAAGTCACCCAGTGGATTTTAACTGCTTACCTTCCCGGTTTCTGCAGGGTGGGTAAGGATAAACTCCATCCCCAGAAAAAAGTCAGCATTTAAAAGTGGGCTTACAATCCGATAGATGAATATTTTTTTAGATATTTTCCTTTATTGTTTGATATTTTTACTTTAGTCATGAGGCAGAGTAGGCCTAAAGAATGCTCCTGTCCAATGTCACCAATTTCTTTCTATCCATTTAATGTCAGGAACACTTGCAAGATAATGACAATTTCAGTTTTACCTTCAGACACAATTGGAACACTATTGTAGCTGCTGTTTCAGCCAAAAACTGATAAAAGTCATCATAGTAACTTAAGAAATGTCAGTAACCAAAATGTTACAAAAAATATGTAAAATGCCAAACAGTAAGAAACTGATTTATAATTTTCTGATTTTTCCCTGACGCCCCCACCCGCTGGCTTTAGTGTGGATTCTTTAATAGAACATTGAAAGACGAAATTAATGAAAAGAAAAAAAGTGACCGACGAGGAAGGTGGATATCAATAAATCAAGAGGAAAATAATGAGTTTTAAAATGTTTTAAAACACTTCCACACCATTTAAAATTAAGGTTTGGAATTTATAATACAAAATATATGAAATGTAAATTTAAACAGCATTGGAATTATATTTGAAGGCTGGAAACTATGCACTTGTGTATATTTGAGTAAGAATATCTGAAAATTGTATGTTCATTAATTGCAGGAATTCATTAAGATTTATTCCACATTGTAATTTGTAGAGTCTAAATATACATTACTTTATGCATGCATGTGTTTTAAATTGTTTCTGTGTGGAACAGATTAGTTCCACTGCATTTATCATCAGTGTATTACTGTTTTTAGGTTTTATTTTAATCTAGCCTTGAGTTTAAAGCAAACAATCCAAGTTTATCAAGAAATACATTCACAATGGCCTCCTTCTGTGCAGTAAATTTCTATCATTCTATGATTCTCCCATTGGGCTCCAATAACAGGATGCCCAAATTCCCACCTAAACAAAATCTGTCTTCTGCCCACCTTTAACAATGAGCGTAACATTTTGTGCACTCGTTTTGACAGTTGCATTAGTTAAGAGTCCAAGGGGTGGATTTTCAACTTGCTGCTTGGGCACAAAACTGGTGGTGTGGATCGGCCACCCATTATACAAACCACTTGATTTTAATTTCCATTCATTTCAATGGAAACTGGGTTGTTTCTGTAATGGATTGCTGATCCACAACACCAGTTTTATGCCCAAGCAGCAAATAGAAAAACAGCCTCTAAATTTATAAAATAGAAATCCATTCCTATGCTATTGTGAACTGTACAACATAATCGTATAAACATTTTTTGAGGGAGTTGTCTGATATTTTAGTATTTGTTCTGTCAATACCTTGCCCACAATCAATCTGTAAGGTGTCCAAGTTTGCTGGGTGGGAATGTAAGTTGTGAGGAAGATGCAAAGAGGCTTCAAGGGGACATAGACAGGCTAAGTGAATGGGCCAGAACCTGGCAAATGGAATATAATGTGGAGAAATGTGAAGTTATCCACTTTGGTACGAAAAATAGAAAAGCAGAGTATTTTTTAAATGGTGAGAGATTGGGAAATGTTGGTGTTCAGAGGGACCTGGGTTTCCTTGTACACAAATCACTGAAAGTTAACATGCAGGTACAGCAAGCAATTAAGAAAGCAAATGGTATGTTGGCCTTTATTACAAGAGGATTTGAGTATGAGTAAAGCCATCTTACTGCCATTATATAGGGCCCCGGTGAGACCGCACCTGGAGTATTGTATACAGTTTTGGTCTCCTTATCTAAGGGAGGATTATTTGCCATAGAGGGAGTGCAACAAAGGTTCACCAGACTGATTCCTGGGATGGGGGGATTTGTCTTATGAGGAGAGAATGAGTAGATTAGGCCTATATTCTCTAGAGTTTAGAAGAATGAGAGGTGATCTCATTGAAACATACAAAATTCTTACAGGGCTTGACAGGGCCAATGCAGGGAGGATGCTTCCTCTGGCTGTGGAGTCTAGAACCAGGAGTCAGCCTCCGAATAAGGGGTCGGCCATTTAGGACTGAGAAACTTCTTCACTCAGAGGCTGGTGAATCTTTGGAATTCTCTACCCCAGAGGGCTGTGGATGCTCAGTCTTTGAGTATATTCAAGACAGAGATTGATAGATTTTTGGATATTGGTGGAATCAAGGGATAGGATAGGCTGGGTTTATTTTCATTGGAACAGAGGAGGTTGAGAGGAGACCTCATTGAGATGTACAAAATATTGAGGGTCCTGGACATAGTGGATAGTAAGGGCCTATTTCCATTGGTGGAGGGGTCTATTACAAGGGGGCATAGTTTTAAGGTGGTTGGTGGAAGGTTTAGAGGGGATTTGGGGAGGGGGAGCTTCTTTACGCAGAGGGTTGTGGGGATCTGGAACTCACTGCCTGGAAGAGAAACCCTCACCACTTTTAAGAGATGGTTGGATGGGCACTTAAAGTGCTGTAACCTGCAGGGTTACGGACCTAGAGCTGATAATTGGGATTAGACTGGATAACCTCTTGTTGGCCAGCGCAGATATAATGGTAAGTACTGCAGATAATCGAATAAGGCAGGGTGATCTCCTGGACTAGTTTCGATCGCCTGGATGGGTCGGAGGGGAATTATCCCAGATTTTTTTCTCCCTAAATTGGCCTGGGTTTTTAATCTGTTTTTTGCCTCTCCCAAGAGATCACATGGCTCCAGTTGGGGTGGAGTGCAGAATGTTTCAGTATAAGGGGTGTCACAGTTGTTTGAGGCGGACTGGTTGGGCTGGGTGCTCTTTGCCTTTCCATCATTGTTCATAGGTTTATATGTACCCTTCAGGGCTGCTGACCGAGGGCCGTGCGGCTCTTTGTCGGCTGGCGTGGACACAATAGAAACATAGAAAATAGGTGCAGGAGTAGGCCATTCGGCCTTTCGAGCCTGCACCACCATTCAATAAGATCATGGCTGATCAATCACCTCAGTACCCCTTTCCTGCTTTCTCTCCATACCCCTTGGTCCCTTTAACCGTAAGGGCCATATCTAACTCCCTCTTGAATATATTTAACAAACTGGCATCAACAACTCTCTGCGGTAGAGAATTCCACAGGTTAACAACTCTCTGAGTGAAGAAGTTTCTCCTCATCTCAGTCCTAATCCTTATCCTTAGACTTAGACTGTGACCCCTGGTTCTGGACTTCCCCAACATCGGGAACATTCTTCCTGCAGAAAGGAGATGAGGAAAAGTGGAGGGCAGAGAAACCCAAGGCAAAGAACAAAAAGGGCCATTGTACAGCAAAATTCTAAAAGGACAAAGGGTGTTAAAAAAACAAGCCTGAAGGCTTTGTGTCTTAATGCAAGGAGTATCCGCAATAAGGTGGATGAATTAACTGTGCAAATAGATGTTAACAAATATGATGTGGTTGGGATTACAGATACGTGGCTCCAGGATGATCAGGGCTGGGAACTCAACATCCAGGGGTATTCAACATTCAGGAAAGATAGAATAAAAGGAAAAGGAGGTGGGGTAGCATTGCTGGTTAAGGAGGAGATTAAGGCAATAGTTAGGAAGGACATTAGCTTGGATGATGTGGAATCTATATGGGTAGAGCTGTATAACACGAAAGGTCAAAAAATGTTAGTGGGAGTTGTGTACAGACCTCCAAACAGTAGTAGTGATGTTGGGGAGGGCATCAAACAGGAAATTAGGGGTGCATGCAATAAAGGTGCAGCAGTTATAATGGGTGACTTTAATATGCACATAGATTGGGTTAACCAAACTGGAAGCAATACGGTGGAGGAGGATTTCCTGGAGTGCATAAGGGATGGGTTTTTAGACCAATATGCCAAGGAACCAACTAGGGGGGAGGCCATCTTAGACTGGGTGTTGTGTAATGAGAGAGGATTAATTAGCAATCTCGTTGTGCGAGGCCTCTTGGGGAAGAGTGACCATAATATGGTGGAATTCTGCATTAGAATGGAGAATGAAACAGTTAATTCAGAGACCATGGTCCAGAACTTAAAGAAGGCTAACTTTGAAGATATGAGGCGTGAATTGGCTAGGATAGATTGGCGAATGATACTTAAGGGGTTGACTGTGGATAGGCAATGGCAGACATTTAGAGACCGCATGGATGAACTACAACAATTGTACATTCCTGTCTGGCGTAAAAATAAAAAAGGGAAGGTGGCTCAACTGTGGCTATCAAGAGAAATCAGGGATAGTATTAAAGCCAAGGAAGTGGCATACAAATTGGCCAGAAATAGCAGCGAACCCGGAGACTGGGAGAAATTTAGAACTCAGCAGAGGAGGACAAACGGTTTGATTAGGGCAGGGAAAATGGAGTACGAGAAGAAGCTTGCAGGGAACATTAAGACGGATTGCAAAGGTTTCTATAGATATGTAAAGAGAAAAAGGTTAGTAAAGACAAACGTAGGTCCCCTGCAGTCAGAATCAGGGGAAGTCATAACGGGGAACAAAGAAATGGCGGACCAATTGAACAAGTGCTTTGGTTCGGTATTCACTAAGGAGGACACAAACAACCTTCCGGATATAAAAGGGGTCGGAGGGAACTGAGGGAAATCATTATTAGTCGGGAAATTGTGTTGGGGAAATTGATGGGATTGAAGGCCGATAAATCCCCAGGGCCTGATGAACTGCATCCCAGAGTACTTAAGGAGGTGGCCTTGGAAATAGTGGATGCATTGACAGTCATTTTCCAACATTCCATTGACTCTAGATCAGTTCCTATGGAGTGGAGGGTAGCCAATGTAACCCCACTTTTAAAAAAAGGAGGGAGAGAGATAACAGGGAATTATAGACCGGTCACCCTGACATCGGTAGTGGGTAAAATGATGGAATCAATTATTAAGGATGTCATAGCAGTGCATTTGGAAAGAGGTGACATGATAGGTCCAAGTCAGCATGGATTTGTGAAAGTGAAATCATGTTTGACAAATCTTCTGGAATTTTTTGAGGATGTTTCCAGTCGAGTGGACAAGGGAGAACCAGTTGATGTGGTATATTTGGACTTTCAGAAGGCTTTCGACAAGGTCCCACACAAGAGATTAATGTGCAAAGTTAAAGCACATGGGATTGGGGGTAGTGTGCTGACATGGATTGAGAACTGGTTGTCAGATAGGAAGCAAAGAGTAGGAGTAAATGGGGACTTTTCAGAATGGCAGGCAGTGACTAGTGGGGTACCGCAAGGTTCTGTGCTGGGGCCCCAGCTGTTTACACTGTACATTAATGATTTAGACGAGGGGATTAAATGTAGTATCTCCAAATTTGCGGATGACACTAAGTTGGGTGGCAGTGTGAGCTGCGAGGAGGATGCTATGAGGCTGCAGAGCAACTTGGATAGGTTAGGTGAGTGGGCAAATGCATGGCAGATGAAGTATAATGTAGATAAATGTGAGGTTATCCACTTTGGTGGTAAAAACAGAGAGACAGACTATTATCTGAATGGTGACAGATTAGGAAAAGGGGAGGTGCAAAGAGACCTGGGTGTCATGGTACATCAGTCATTGAAGGTTGGCATGCAGGTACAGCAGGCGGTTAAGAAAGCAAATGGCATGTTGGCCTTCATAGCGAGGGGATTTGAGTACAGGGGCAGGGAGGTGTTGCTACAGTTGTAGAGGGCCTTGGTGAGGCCACACCTGGAGTATTGTGTACAGTTTCGGTCTCCTAACCTGAGGAAGGACATTCTTGCTATTGAGGGAGTGCAGCGAAGGTTCACCAGACTGATTCCCGGGATGGCGGGACTGACCTATCAAGAAAGACTGGATCAACTGGGATTGTATTCACTGGAGTTCAGAAGAATGAGAGGGGACCTCATAGAAACGTTTAAAATTCTGACAGGGTTAGACAGGTTAGATGCAGGAAGAATGTTCCCAATGTTGGGGAAGTCCAGAACCAGGGGACACAGTCTAAGGATAAGGGGTAAGCCATTTAGGACCGAGATGAGGAGGAACTTCTTCACCCAGAGAGTGGTGAACCTGTGGAATTCTCTACCACAGAAAGTTGTTGAGGCCAATTCACTAAATATATTCAAAAAGGAGTTAGATGAAGTCCTTACTCCTCGGGGGATCAAGGGGTATGGCGAGAAAGCAGGAATGGGGTACTGAAGTTGCATGTTCAGCCATGAACTCATTGAATGGCAGTGCAGGCTAGAAGGGCCGAATAGCCTACTCGTGCAACTATTTTCTATGTTTCTATGTTTCCTGCATCTAACCTGTCTAGTGCCGTCAGAATTTCATATGTTTCTACGAGATCCCCTCTCATTCTTCTAAACTCCAGTGAATACAGGCGCAGTCAATCCAGTCTCTCCTCATATGTCAGTGGGCCGAAATGGCCTCCTTCTGCGCTGTAAATCTCTATGTTTCTATATGGGGACAGTGCAGGAAAGTGGAGTTGAGGTAGAAGATCATCCATGATCTAATTGAATGACAGAGCAGCCTCAAGGAGCCGAATGGCCTACTCCTGATCCTGCTTCTTATGTTCTTATGTCAGCTGACCAGTTTTATATATATATAAATTGAATTCAGAGACTATATTCTTGAAGACATTTTTGTTTTATTCTTTTATATTATATACAGCACAGAAGAAGGCTATTCAACCCATTATGTCTTGCCAGTAATTTTGAAGAATTATCCAATTAGCCGGAACGCCTTCTTTTTCACCTTAGCTCTACAAATGTTTCCTATTCAAGTATATATCCAATTCCTTTTTAAAAGTTACTTTTGAATCTGCTTCCACCACATTTCCATATCATAACTACTCGCTGCGTTAAAAAATTCTCATCTCCCCTCTGCTTCTTTTGCAAATTAATCTGTCATCTGGTTATCAACTCTCCTGCAAGTGGAAACAGTTTCTCTTTATTTACTCTATCAAAACCCTTCATAATTTGAACACTTCTATTAAATTAGTAAACAGTGAGGAAGATAGCAATATACTTCAAGAGGGCATGGAAGATGAAATTCAACACAGAAGTGTGAGGTGATACATTTTAGTAGGAAGAATGAGGAGAAACAATACATGCTAAATGGTACAATTTTACAGGGGGTGCAGAAGAGAGACACTTCGGGATGGTTGTGCACAAATCTTTGAAGGTGGGAGGACATGTTAACAAAGCAGTTACTAAAAATATGGGATTCTAGGTTTTATAAATAGCGGCACAGAGTAAAAAAGTCAGGATGTCATACTAAACCTATATCAAACACTAGTTCAGCCCCAGATGGAGTATTGTGTCCAATTCTGGGTACCACACTTTAGAAAGGACGTGAAGGCTTTGGAGAGGGTACAGAGGGATTTACTAGAATTGTTCCAGTGTTGAGGGATTACAGTTGCATGGATAGACTGGAGAAAGGTATTAAGGGATATGGGCCAAAGGCGGGTATATGCAGTTACGTCGCAGATCAGCCAGGATCTCATTGAATGGCGGAGCAGGCTCGAGGGGCTGAATCGCCTACTTCTGTTCCGATGTTCTGAGAATCTGGGGCTGTTCTCCCTAGAGGAGAGAAGGCTAAGAAGAGATTTGATAGAGGTGGTTAAAATCATGAAGGGTCTCGATAGAGTAAATGAAGAGAAACTGTTTCTAATGGCTGAAGAGTCAATAACGAGAGGACACAGATATGAAGTGATTCGCAAAAAAAAGAGGTGACACGAGGAAAAACTTTTTTTATGCAATTTATGATTAGGATTTGGAAAGCACTGCCTGATAGGGCGGTGGATCCAGATTCAAAATGGAATTGGATAAATATTGGAGAAAAAATTGCAGGAGTGGATTGCTCTTCGAAAGAGCTGGTATGGGCCGATTGGCCTCCTTCTGTGTTGTATTAGTCTATCAAATCTCCCTTTAACCTTCTTTGCTCTCAGGAGAACAATCCCAACTTCTCTAGTCCTTCCACATAACTGAATTCCCTCATCCATGATATAACTTGACTTTTCCCCCAAAATAAATAAAATATCTTTCCTTTCCCAGCCCACTACAAAACTTTTTAGCTAGTGCATATGATAAAAGAAACAATCTTCAATCCAGTCATCCTCCTCATATCAGATTTGGTGTAATCAAACACTCAGCCCATGATATTGAGGCTTTATGTTCTTTTGTGAACTGTGGATTTGATTCCACACCTGATTTCAAATCTGTATTTGCATCGGTAACAACTGTGGCTCCTTACTGATTAGGAGCAATATTGTCATTTAGAATTGTTTTGATACTTAAGGTTCCTTCTAATTTATCGGACTTTGAAACTAAAATAAAATACTTAATTGTTCGGATGTATTTATACAATCAAAACTAAGCAGCTTTAATATCCACAAAATCCTTTTAATTCATCATGGTAGTATTTTCAAGGGTTCAATAATGTTAGGATGTTGTAGCAAACATCCATTCAGTTTTAATTTATAGATAATGATGCACGACTGTGTCTTACTGTACTAAAAAGAGAAAACTGTTAACAAAATCTATTAATTGTACTTGTATATAAATTTTATTGCATTCAGAATTATTTTCTAAAATTATGGTCATTTGTCTATTGACCATATGCTTTTGATAGCAGTTTACTAATTAAATCAAGTTAATTTTACGTAAGTGAATCTACTTTGCAGCCTGTAAATAGCTGCTGTGGAAGCATAAAAATTCTCAACTGCATATCAGCATAATTCCTTCTGTATATTTTTGATTCTTTTGTGGGAATAAATATATTTTCTATTAAGTAAACTTCACAAAGATCATTTTTCATATTTGTCTAATTGCTATAATTGATGAAAATGCAAACTACCATATTACTCACTGCAAACATTCGTGAAAACTTGTTCTACAGCCACAGTCACAAAACATTTTGGAAGAGTTCTTGTGTTACTTCCACTGATTGTATTATGCCTAGAGTTAATGTTTTCCATTTGTCTTCTGTAAAATGGCCAAAACATTCAATTATATATGAGCGGGTCTGGAAGAAACACATTTCAGGAAATAACATTTGCCATATCAAGAATTACAAGGCTATTCATTTGTAACTTGAACTTTTTTTTTTAAAGAATAATTTTTATTTACAAATTGTGGATCGAAGAGTTTTAGGATAGTCTCTTGCAAAGTAAGGGTGTTATATTTAAATATTCTTGATTACTGCTAATATCAGCAACTCAATAGTGATCTTTCACATTATTATTCAACAATACCTTCAGTATTTTAAAATAACAATGCCCTTAAAAGGAATTGAGTCACTCAGCAGATAAGTGAGGGAGTGCTTTCTTCTGAAATTTCCTCCTATATTGATAAGGTACTTCTACAGAAAAGGGCTTCGCTGATATGAGAGATACTGATTTGCTCCTTGGAGTAGAAATTGTGGTTCAATCCTTTTTGGTGACATTCTATCCGGCTGCAACACAAAAGTTAATTGGAATTTGCCAATGTTATACCTATTCTAACTACATGAAGAACTTCTATAATACTGGAGCAGCCAGTTAAGGAATCCAAATGGTAGCAGAGTAGTAATCTTGACCATGGGAGGGGCTGCTAGTGTAATGTAAAATGCCACTTGAATGTTGGGTTGGTGATTGGCAGAGAAGGCAGACAATCTGTTCTAAGAGCATTCTAGTGAGGGACATTGCGTTTTAGGGACATTGCTAATTGATGTGCTTGTGGGTTATGCCTAAATCTATGCAGCACTGAAATGGCAATTCTGCCATCAGTAGAAACTCCAGCAGCATTTCTGAGAGTCACACTGCTGATACTGGACTCAAGCTATAAATTGTTAGACAAGAGAATGACAGAGGCAATTATAAGAAACAAAAATGGAAAGCTAGTGCATTAAGGGAAATTTAAATAAGACAAACATATCTATGTAAAAAATGTTACATCTGCACACAGTTCTTGTCAAATTTTCAATTTTAACTTTCTATGTCCACATTTATCATGGAAAATGCCTGTGTAAAGTTGTCACACTATAATTACTCCCAGCTGCACCATTGGTGCAAGAGTGTAATTATAGCACAAGTTTACATAGACAATTTCAATTCTAAACGTGGATATAGGAATTTATAATGGAAATTTAAAATGACTGAATTACATCTGCATGCCTTGTCCAATTATCCCCCTGCCCTCTAACCCTACTTCACCTGCAGATTACATTTGGTCTTGACTCCCCCCATATACATCACCAAAGATCGACTAGTACATAATTAAAATGGGTAAGTCCTGTCATCGGCCAACATTCCTTATGGAGATTTGCATGTTAACTATATTTATACTCATGTATTTGCCCCGTCATGTTTTTAATAAAAATTTACCATTAATATGACAATTTGTGATGCTTAGTTGCAAGCTCTGACCACCAGGAGATGTGATGGAGAAAATGCTCAAGTGCCTCAAGAGATGATTTGATTTTTCTCCTCTTCCTATTTCTCCCTGCTTTGCTGACCTCTTTTTCTCTCCCTATCCTCGCCTTCCCCTGATCCCTCCATCTTCCCTGTCCTACCCTGAATCCCCTTCCTTCATTTAACTCACCCTCTTCCATCCCTCTTCCTATCTCTTCTCCCCCTTGCTCCTCCGTCTCTGCTCTTTCCTGCTCTTTTTGCCGATAACTCTTCCCCCTTCCTCTCCCCCACCAAATTGCGTGTCACTGGTTGTAACTGTATGCAGCTTCCTCTCAGCTGCAACCCCTCTACAAAATCTTCCAGTGGCCTTTAATTCTCTTCCCCAACTGCCCAGGCCTCTCATTAAGCTGTAACTTCAGCCTTGACCACAGCCCCCATCAACCCCTCTACCTACTCCTTCGGTCCCAGCTTCTAACCATGTTTTACTTTTGGCCTCGTTTTCCATCCAGCAACCCTCCTGTCTTCCCCCTCAGCCTCTAACTGTACTCCTACTCTTCTTTAACTTTGACCTCTCTGGCCTCCATTGACGCAGCTCCCATCCAATTACCCCTGCCCTCTAACCTCACTTGACTTGAAGACTCCCTGTATGCAATGCCAGAGGAGATCAACTAGTAGAGAAAAGACATGGGAATGCAACATCAAGTGAATGGAATCGTGACTCATCTGGTGGGATGTAAATTTAGACCACTATTTTAAGAGACACCAGCACTAGGCTGAAGATACCCAACTGGAAAGTGTCATAAGACAACTCACTGGAAATGACCAGCATTTCATCAAATTTAATTTCGGTAGGAATCTGTAACTTAATTGTTTTAAGGCAATCATAGCATAAAAGAATTTAACCTCGAGAGGTATTCAAAATAATTCAAATTTTCAAATGAAGCAGTTGGCCCTGAGCTCAATATCCTACTGTATAGAATGCCTATTCAAATTGTATTGTGAAGCTCCTGGGTAAAAAATCAGTCGAAAATCTAAACTCTGAAGTGTTGTGGGATTGGATAAGAAAAATAGAATAACAAACTGACAAATTAAGGGGAATTGCTAAGAAAGATGAGCATACCTATTAGCTTGGAGTGTCCCACTTCTCCCTCTAGTGGAAGGAAGACTAATGAGATAATAATTAATTAATAAACAAGTGGTAGTTGAAAGAAATTTTGGTGTTTGCACAAAAGTCACTTAAGAAATTTAGAAAGTCATTGGTAAACCAAATTCAATAGTTTATACCAAACACACAATCCTTCCGCGCACTATGTAATGTGGAATTCCAAAAATAGGAAGCAAAGGATTTTAAAATAAAATAGTAATACACAGTAAACTTAGGCTATTTTTTAAGAATTCCATTTCTCATCATCTACATTTTGTTTGTAAAGCTTCATTTTCTTAATATCAAAATACAATGTGTACTAAAATCAATTCCTTACATTTCCCAAATTATCTTCCAAACAGTGTTTCCACAATAAACCATGAAGATATTTTCAGAACAATTTCAGAAATTACGATTGAAAATTCTACCACTTTCCTACTATAATATTCCCATCATTTTGTAGAATATAAAATAATCAAAAAGTCATTCACAGTTTCTTGTTCTTTTGGTTGTAGCATGACATTTCTTTGAACTATACTATAGTGGGGGGGGGGGGGGGAGTTGTGTGTGTTACATGTGGCAAAACTGGTAATATAAACATATTTATAATTTCACTACACATAGAACACCAGAAATCTTCCTCCAATGTTGCACATAAATTGGTAATCCATGGATACATTCTCATAAAAGTACACTTTTCAGAAAACAATTTAAAAACGATGAAAATTATACTTTTAAATTGTATATTTGCATAACATATTAAGCAAATGTAGTCATTTTATAAAAGTTGCATCGAGTTCCATTACGGTTACGATCTGAAAATAATCCTGATTCATCTCCCTCAGAAAAGCTCGATGAATTACAAACACCCAAGGAATATTTTAGTATTATCTTCACTATAGACAGCTGCACTTTACTGTGAGATCATCACATTCTTCAATATTCTTTCCATACAGAGTAATTAGCTGTGAGTAGATCCTATAAAAGTCAAGTGAAAAAAATAATTTAAAGAATTCAGAATAGACATTTCATTGTAATCCTGTTCTATACTCCACCAGTACAGAGTATTTCAATAATAATAATTAAACGTATACATCATGGGCTGCAAACATAAATTTGCAGTTCATTAATAAACACTGTAATACAACTTCTTGTGTGCCGTTTAAACTAAGATCTTGAATAAATGTCAGCTCACAAAATAAAACCAAGTGACTTGGTAGTTTTAGTTCTCTTTTTGGGTTTTAAATGGTTTTCACTCCCAAACTTACCCTCAAATGAAAGTGTATAAAAATATCTACATTCAAATATGATCAGTAAAGAGTTGCTGCGAAGATCTGACAGTTGCATTTGTAAATAGTCAATGCTTACTTTATATGAACTTCTGAAATTTCCTCCATTAAGTCGCCATCAATATTCCATGGGCAACTTCCTTTCAAAGAAAGCACGGAGGAGCGACATGAGTGCAAATCAGCATTCTCTTCTGATGTCTCATCGGCCAATCCATATTTGATTCTTGATCGGATTTTAACTTCCTGGACTGTATATGTCTCCACAAAGGGAAAATTAAACTACAAGCACCAAGACAATGTAAAAAATAGTAAATTGATGTTTTTTTGCCAGCTTAAAATTAAAAAATTGAATAAAGCTACCATCATCAATTCTTTTTGGTAGTCACTTTATTTTTCTCACAAATCATTAGCTTACAAGTTCATGCACACTAGTTCTTAGAGAGTGAGGACTCACTTACAGGATTGAAGCACTGACAACACTTGACCAGCTCCGTTGGGTGGGCCACATCGTCCGCATGCTCGACACGAGACTCCCAAAGCAAGCGCTCTACTCGGAATTCCTACACGGCAAGCAAGCCCCAGGTGGGCAGAGGAAACGTTTCAAGGACACCCTCAAAGCCTCCTTGATAAAGTGCAGCATCCCCACTGACACCTTGGACTCCCTGGCCCAAAACTTCCCTAATGAGGAAGATCGCTGAGCACCTCGAGTCTCGTCACCAAACCATGCAGAAAACAAACGCAGACAGCGGAAGGAGCATGCAGAAAACTAGACTACCCACCTACCCTTTCCTTCAACGACTGTCTGCCCCCCCCGTGACAGAGACTGTAATTCTCATATTGGACTGTACAGTCACCTGAGAACTCACTTTTGGAGTAGAAGCAAGTCTTCCTCGATTTTGAGGGGGTGCCTATGATGATGACAGGAGTGGTCTGTGACACTTATCTGAGGAAATTAGTATAAAACCCCCAAAACTTAACATACAAAACTGGAGATGATGACTGAAACATAAATACATTTGTCTTTATAAATGTAATTAATTATTCTTTAAAACACAGACAGCTCTACAAACAACTATTTATAGACTGACAGGCGACAAGCTGAAAACAGCTAATCTGGATTAGGCTGTACAGTGTTTTATATTAAGTAACAGTCCAGTACCTAATGTCTTGTGACAGGAAACTAATTCTCCTTAGGAGGACAGAGCATCCTAACACAATTAGGAGATGTCAACAGGATTTACTACTTATTAATCTAGGAAAATGAATGAAGTGGATAGAACAAAAAATACCACGTGTTTGAGTTTACCTGATTCTTTAGGTTACCATATCGTTTTAGGTGCTTTATAAAATCTGCTCGAGAACTGTTTCGGACAACAATAAGTGACATGCTTCCATTATCCAATCTAAAATAGAAAATTAAATACTTACAAAAGGTACATTATGTTACGTTTAAATAGTGGAATTAAAGACTGATGGACAGGAAAATTCTGGTTAGAAATTTTACAAGTCTGTAGGCTAGAAATGACTGTTGATGATATTAGTGGATGAGCATTCAAAATAAATGGATTAATTACGCCATTAAAGTAGTGGACAGAGGAATGTCACACACCTGTCATATGAATGATTTAAGTGCTTGTCTGCTAATTTTGCCAACAGCAATTTTTAGCCTTGTGTTAATAGTACATTTACACAAAAAGTCGATGAATGCAAATGTTCACACAAATTTATTATCAATGCACTTCAAGGACATTTCTAATAGCAAAAAAGAAATGTTGCAAGTCTGTGACAGCATTTATGTGCGTGTTTAATCAGAATAATCCTAGTCTATAGCATTCTACTTTAATGTTGCAAAGGGTTGGTGATGTGTGTTTTGTTTGTAGCATTTAAGTGCTTTGAAAAAAATGCTTTACAGATTTAAGACGGATCAATTAAGTAAGTTTGCACAGTGTCCTTCAGTTATGGGGGCAGGAGTGCTTTTCTAAAATCCGACTTGTCACCTAGCCTAATCAGAACATTATCCAATGATTATTTCAGCTTTCACTTCAGCAGACTGAACCAGCAACCATTTACAAACCATAAAATTACTGTGTCAACTGCAGTCTATATCCTCATAAGGGTCCACATCAAAGTGTGTATTTCTGGGAATGAATTCAAAACCTCAGAAGGAGGACAGAAATTATAGGCATTGGCCTACTTCTCTAAATCCACTGACCTGGTATTAGGCGCTAGGCCTCTAGGTGCCATGGAACAAAGACATGGAATGGCCATAATGCTAATATTGAGGAAATGTCCCTCCATGCTTTGCCATTTATCTTCATCATCTGAAAAGCACCACAAGTTAGTGTTACTGCACAAGAATACCACAAAAACATGTTCACACTTCAAATTTATTGAAGCTATCCATTTTTAAATTGTAGTTGACATTCAGTACTCACTATGTTGTTCAATAGCATTCATTTCATTTTCATTTCTAAAAAAGATTGGAAAGAGAAGTCATTTGTCTATGTCTATCAAAATCAGAATATCTATTGAAAATAGATCCATTTTGATAAGAAAATATAATGGCCCGGAATTTGCAATGAAAAGAATGGTAAGAGCCTCACCATTATAAAAGAGAAAATCTGACAGCGAAAGCAACTTCTGAAGTACACATATTTCAGCAGTTAAACGTGGCTATCCAGAAGTTGCTGTTGGGGATTCCCCGCTCCGCTACAGGATGCACTTCTGCAGACCACGCTGATAGACTCGGCATTGAAATGACTGCAACAGGCTGAACTTGCTATACTTGCCCACTAGATCCGCGGTAAAAACGGCAGAAAAAGTGGCTGGTACACTCAGGAGGAAGTGAGTTTTTAACAGCGTGATAAGTGCTGATTACTGTTGAACAACCTCTCTGGCCCAGAAAATTTAATTTTACAAATATGGATTCTCATTCCCTCAGAAGAAAATTAGTGCTGCAGATTTACAACAACAACAACTTGTATTTATATCGTGCCTTTAACATAGTGTAATGTCCCAAGGTGCTTTACAAGAGTATTATCAGATAAAAAGTTTGACACCGAGCCACATAAGGAGAAATCAAGGCAGGTGATCAAAAGCTTAATCAAAGTGTTAGCTTTTAAGGAATGTCTTGGAGGAGGAAAGAGTAGTAGAGAGGCGGAGAGGTTAGGCAGGGAATTCCAGAGCTTAGGGCCTAGGCAACAGAAGGCACAGCCACCAATGGTTGAGTGATTATAATCAGGGATGCTCAAGAGGGCAGAATTAGAGGAGCGCAGACATCTCGGGGGATTGTGGGGCTGGAGGAAATTACAGAGATAGGGAGGGGCGAGGCCATGGAGGGATTTGAAAACAAGGATGAGAATTTTGAAATCGAGGCATTTCTTAACCGGGAGCCAATGCAGGTCAGTGGGCACAGTGGTGATAGGTGAGTGGGACTTGGTGCAAGTTAAGACACGGGCAGCCGAGTTTAAAGAAATTAAAATTAAAATATA
The DNA here is from genome assembly GCF_044704955.1 of Pristiophorus japonicus. Taxonomy (NCBI): domain Eukaryota; kingdom Metazoa; phylum Chordata; class Chondrichthyes; family Pristiophoridae; genus Pristiophorus; species Pristiophorus japonicus. The sequence continues at coordinate 127,042,564 of NC_091979.1, forward strand.
TTTTTTTACCTTTTTTGTCTCTTTTATCTCTCCCCCTTAATCTCATTTATATTTCCCAATCTTTATTTTGCTTTCTATACATAATTTAAATCTAATTTATATTTCCTGCTTTATACTTCCTGGGTTAGACTCTGGCCGTAATTTTGCCTACCTCGGCGGGTCCGGTGCGGGCAGTGGACACGGCGGATCGCGATCCTATTGCTAGCTCCACCCTGCTGCTGAAAATGAATTTACAATAATAGGGCCTAATAAGCCCGCCCAGCATGTTACATGGCCGAATGAGATGGAGCGGGTCTGGTGACGTCATCCATGCCATCTTTTCAGCCAGGATCTTTAAAGGGACCTTGGCCACTTTAGATTTGACGTTTAATCTAACAGAGTGTTGTCAGTGTGGTACAACATTGGAGTGCTGCAAACACTGACAACGACTGCACAGAGGCAGTGGGTTGCAGCCAGATTCTCTGATGACTCCCTCCATATGCTCATGGTGGGAGTCAGAGCACGCAGGGAGGTCCTCTTCTCTTCCGATGAGCGGAAGAGACCTCCCCAGGTGACCAAAACAGCCTGGTCGCAGATTGCAGAGGTCACAAGCAGGAATGGTGTCATTGCCACAAACGTTTCAATTATCTCATTAGATCAGGAAACATTAGTAAAAAGCCACACTCAACTTCATCCTACTGTGCCTCTTATCACATCCCATAACTCTGCCTTCGCTACCCTACTCCTGCACATCGTTACTCCCCTTACCTTGTACCTCCACCCATCCCTCTCTCTATCTACATTTTCACATCCCTATCTCACTAGCCACCCCTCACACTCACTCTCATCCTAGTGCAAGCATACCAACTAGGGTAGGCACTCGGGTGTTTTATGCAATGCTCATATAAAGTTACTGTTTATGTGGTGTCAAACATAAACATCTTTATTTTGAACACTTTCTGGTCTTCGACTGTTTTGTGTGCACCTTTGGAAGTGTCTTAGTGAGTTGCAGTGAATGGTGAGAAATAACGCTATCCCCCGCAATGGTGATGAGTGGGAAAGGAGTGGCTTGGTCATTGTAGGGATGTTTTATGTTGTTGGTGTGAGGTGGTGCAAACCTGGCGCATCATGTGGGTGTACAGCATAAAGTTAACTAAATCTAGCCATGATGAGACCATCCCTGACCTCCCGGGCAGCAATGTGCTAGGGTGCTGATGCCCTCTGCCCTGTGCAGCATCAGGTGATTGCGGAGAAGGTTAGTGTTGCTTGTGTGCCTGGTGCTGCTGGTGTTGGAGCACAACGATTCTGAGGACCAAGTTGAGAGAGTATAAACGACACCCATGTTGATGGAATAGATGGCAGGTGAAGTACAGATGACAGAAACATTCTGTCAATGATGAGAGAGTTCTTCCAATTAGAGGAAGCAGGTCTGGTAACGACATTTGATGTCGCGTCATCAGCTGGTTTCCATAAAGGGACCATAGCCAAACTTATTTTGACATTTGTGGTGTCCGTGTTCTACAGCATTGAGGTGCTGCAAACACTAACAAGCACTGCACAATGAGGTGAGACTAGATGAGACTTTGCTGGAAAGACTTACAGCCTGTACAATCAGTGCTGGAAATGGACTGAGCAACAACTTCTGCCTGAGAAAAGTGATCATCTGTCAGGTGAGCGCTTTTACTGTACATTTGATGCTGCCAAGTAATTAGCTGGAGAAATGGCCATGGAACTCCCGCCTCAGTTTGACAGACTTGCTTCGCGAGCAGCGTGGGTCCCGTGGCCATGCAGTTAAATTAAAAAGCCTGTTAAGGGTCTGACAACTAGCTGTCAATCAGCTTCACTGCTGTCGGTTGGGTCAGCTCCGCGATGAAAGAACCGCCTGGGTGAAAGATGTGTGGGGGCGGGATGACAGCGGGTTCATGACCCGCTGTCAAAAATAACAACTTTCCCACTCATCCCGCCACCAATCGCGCCCGCTACTACCCCACAAAATTGTGGCCTTAGTGAGGGTTCTTCAATCTGATTCGTTGAAGAGCCTTGTTGTTTCTTGTTCAGTTCACATATGCCACAAAACCCCTGTAGAGGGCACAGTGCTACAAAATACACCAGATTAGAGGAAATCTCCACTGACAAGCCCGCGGGGAAAAGTCTATCGGCGAGGTAAACAGCAAGCACCGTTTCTTCATTGCTGAGAGAAAAATCTGGGCAAGAACAATAGTAGGAGGTAGTAGCAATAGCAGTAATCCTAAATGATTAATTTAGGAAAATTATATGAAAATTAAAATATAATATTGAAAAAATGTGAAAACGGAGGAGGAATTAACATACCCCTTTAGTGATGAGTATAAAGTTTTTCCATCAATTATCTTATTGCTTTTAAGTAGAGTTTCTGAACCAAGCATGTAAATTAGGTTCAGCAGAATGCAAGTCAATCAATAAGCTGCGATTTTGCTGACCTCGGCGGACCCCATCCCACTGCTGGCTCCATCCAACCCTGTAAAATTAATTTCTCTCGATTGGGCTTAGAAACATGGAAACATGGAAATTTACAGTGCAGAAGGAGGCCAATTACCAGCTCTAGGTCCGTAACCCTGCAGGTTACGGCACTATAAGTGCCCATCCAACCATCTCTTAAAAGTGGTGAGGGTTTCTGCATCCACCACTCTTCCATTCAGCGAGTTCCAGATCCCCACAACCCTCTGCGTAAAGAAGCCCTCCCTCAAATCTCCTCTAAACCTTACACCAACTACCTTAAAACTATGCCCCCTCGTAATAGACCCCTCCACCAATGGAAATAGGCCCTTACTATCCACTATGTCCAGGCCCCTCAATATTTTGTACACATAAACCTATGAATAATGACGGAAAGGCAAAGAGCACCCAGCCCAACCAGTCCGCCTCACACAACTGCGACACCCCTTATACTGAAACATTCTACACTTCACCCCAACTGGAGCCATGTGATCTCCTGGAAGAGGCAAAAACCAGATAAAAACCCAGGCCAATTTAGGGAGAAAAAAATCTGGGAAAATTCCTCTCCGACCCATCCAGGTGATCGAAACTATTCCAGGATGAGATCTCCTCTCAACCTCCTCTGTTCCAATGAGAACAAACCCAGCCTATCCAATCTGTCCTCATAACTAAGATTCTCCATTCCAGGCAGCATTCTAGTAAATCTTCTCTGCATCCTCTCTAGTGAAATCACATCCTTCCTATAATACTGCGACCAGAACTGCAAGCAGTACTCCAGCAGTGGCCTAACCAAAGTATTATACAATTTAAGCATAACCTCTCTGATCTTTTATATTCTATGCCTCGGCCAATAAAGGCAAGCATTCCATATGCCTTCTTAACCACCTTATCCACCTGGCCTGCTATTTTCAGGGATCTGTGGACAAGCGGTCCCTGTGTTCATCTACACTATTAAGTGGCCTACCGCTTAAAGTGTATATCCTTTCCTTATTAGCCCTCCCAAAGTGCATCACCTCACACTTCTCGGAATTAAATTCCATTTGCCACTGCTCTGCCCACCTGACCAGTAGATTGATATCCTCCTGCAGCCCATGACGTTCCTCTTCATTATCAACCACACAGCCAATTTTAATGTCATCTGCAAACTTCTTAATCATACTCCCTATATTTAAATCTAAATCGTTGATATATACCACAAAAAGCAAGAGACCTCGTACTGAGCCCTGCGGAACCCCACTGGAAACAACCTTCCAGTCACAAAAACATCCATCAATCATTGCCCTTTGCTTCCTACCTCCAAGCCAATTTTGGATCCAACTTGCCATTTTGCCCTGGATCCCATGGGCTTTAACCTTCATGACCAGTCTACCATGTCAAAAGCTTTGCTAAAGTCCATATATACTACGTCGTATGCACTATCCTTATCGACCCTCTCAGTTACCTCCTCAAAAAATTCAGTCTACCTTATCAAAAGCTTTGCTAAAGTCCATATATACTACGTCGTATGCACTATCCTTATCGACCCTCTCAGTTACCTCCTCAAAAAATTCAATCAGGTTAGTCAAATACGATCTTCCCTTAACAAATCCGTGCTGACTGTCCCGAATTAATCCTTGTCTTTCCAAATGTAGATTTATCCTGTCTTTCAGGATTTTTTCCAATAATTTTCTTACCACTGAGGTTAGGCTGACAGACCTATCCCTTTCTCCCTTCTTAAACAAGGGTACTACATTAGCAGTCCTCCAATCCTCTGGCACCATGCCCAGGTCCAAAGCGGACTGGAAAATGATGGTCAAGGCCTCAGCTATTTCCTCTTTTACTTCGCTCAACAGCCTGGAACGCATTTCATTCGGGCCTGGGGACTTATCTACTTTCAAAGCTGCTAAACCCCTTAATACTTCCTCTCTCACTATTTATTTCATCCAGAATATCACACTCCTCCTCGATAGCAGTATCTGCATTGCCCTTTTCCTTTGTGAAAACAGATGCAAAGTATTCGTTAAGAACCTTACCAACATCTTTCGCCTCCACACAAAGATTACCCTCATGGTCTCTAATAGGCCCTACCCTTTCTTTAGTTACCCTCTTACTCTTAATATATTTATAGAACATCTTAGGGCTTTCCTTAATTTTACTGGCCAAGAATTTCTCGTGCTCTCTCTTAGCATTCCTAATATCCTTTTTAATTTTGCCTCTTAACTTTCTATATCCTCTAAAGATTCAATAGTATTTAGCTGTTGGTATATGACATAAGCGTCCCTTTTATTCTTAATCCTCTCCTGTAAGTCCCTAGACATCTAGGGGGCTCTAGAATTATTATTCCCAACCTTTTTCTTTAAGGGCACATGTTTGGCCTGAGCTTTCCGGATCTCCTCCTTGAATGCCTCCCACTATTCCGACAGTGATTTACCCAAAGGTAGCTGTTTCCAGTCCACTATGGTCAAATCACTCCTTAACTTAGCAAAATTAGCTTTTCCCCCATTCGGAACTTTTATTCCAGGCCTTTCCTTGTCCTTATCCATAACCAACTTGAATCTGACTGAATTATGGTCACTGGCACCCAAGTGCTCTCCCACTAATACCCCTTCAACCTGCCCAGCTTCATTCCCCAAAACTAAGTCCAAGACCGCCCCCTCTCGTGTTGGGCTTGTTACATACTGACTAAAAAAGTTCTCTTCGATGCATTTCAAGAATTCCGCACCCTCTATACCCTTCACACTAAATTTTCCCCAATCAATATTTGGATAGTTAAAATCCCTTACTATTACTACCCTATAGTTTTTGGACTTCACAGCAATTTGCCTACATATTTGCTCCTCTATCTCCCTCCCACTGTTTGGGGGCTCTATAATACACGCCCAGCAGTACGATCGCCCCTTTTTTATTTTCCAATTCTTGTTAAGCCCACTCAGCACGTTTCCCGTGCCAATTAGAGGAAGTGGGTCTGATGATGTCATTTTATGACGCAACATCAGCCGGTTTCCTTAAAGGGATCATGGTTAAATTTATTTTGACATTTGTAGTGTCAGTGTTTTACAGCATTGAGGTGCTGAAAACACTGACATTTACTGCACAAAGGTACACTGCTGCACCCAGACTCTCCCATGACTCCCTCCAAATGCTTATGAAGGGAGTCACAGCACACAAGGCAGTCCTTTTCCCTTCCCATGAGCGGAAGAGACCTCCCCAGGAGATCAACACAGCCTGGTTGCACATTGCAGAGGAGGATCCAAGCAGGGATGTGGTCAGGAGGACCTGGGTGTAGTGCCGCAAACATTTCAATGATCTCAGTAGATCAGGAAGCGTTAGTACAAGGTCACACTCAAGCTCATCCTGCTGTGCTTCTCATCACATCCGCATCACTCTGCCATCCCTACCCTACTCCTGCACATCCTTATTCACACCAACATACCTTGCACTTCTATCCATCCCTCTCAATCTATATTATTACATCCCTAGCTCACTCTCCACCCCTCACTTACCCTCATTCTAGTGCAATCATACCAACTACCAACACACAAGGGTAGGCACTTGGATGTTTTATGCAATATTCATGTAAAGTTTCTGTTAATGCGCTGTCAAACATTGAATACTTTATTTTCAACACTTTTGTGTTCTTGGACAGATTTGTGTGCACCTTTGGAAGTGGCAGTGAATGGTGAGATATAACGGTATCTCCCCACCCCCCTGCAGTGGTGATGAGTGTGAAAGGAATGAATCGGCATTGTAGGGTTGCTTTATGGTGTTGGTGTGGGGTGGTGCTAATCTGGTGCATCATGTGGCAGCCTGGGTGTACAGAATCAAGTGAAGTAAATCTGGTAATGGTGAGGCCATCCCTGGCCTCTCGAGCAGTAATGTGGTCGGGTGCTGATGCTCTCTGTCCTGTGCAGCATTAGTTGTTTGCGGAGAAGGTTGGTGTTGTTGGTCCTGCTGTTGTGCCTGGTGCGGCTGATGTTGGGGCTGATCGCGGTGGCATTCTGAAGACCAAGGTGGGAGAGTATAAAGGGCATCCATGCTGATGGAATAGATGGCAGGTGACACCCCTATTTAAAAAAGGAGGCAGGCAAAAAGCAGGAAACTATAGACCAGTTAGCCTAACATCTGTGGTTGGGAAAATCTGGTTGGGAATCCATTATTAAAAAAGTAGTAGCAGGACATTTGGAAAAGCAAATTTCAGTCAGGCAGAGTCAGCATGGATTTATGAAGGGGAAGTCATGTTTGACAAATTTGCTGGAGTTGTTTGAGGATGTAACGGACAGGGTGGATAAAGGGGAACCAGTGGATGTGGTGTATTTGGACTTCCAGAAGGCATTTGACAAGGTGCCACATAAAAGGTTACTGCACAAGATAAAAGTTCATGGGGTTGAGGGTAATATATTAGCATGGATAGAGGATTGGCTAACTAACAGAGAACAGAGAGTTGGGATAAATGGTCCATTCTCTGGTTGGCAACCAGTAACTAGTGGGGTGCTGCAGGGATCAGTGCTGGGACCCCAACTATTTACAATCTATATTAACGACTTGGAAGAAGGGACTGAGTGTAACGTAGCCAAGTTTGCTGATGATACAAAGATGGAAGGAAAAGCAATGTATGAGGAGGACATAAAAAATCTGAAAAAGGACACAGACAGGCTAAGTGAGTGGGCAAAAATTTGACAGATGGAGTATAATGTTGGAAAGTGAGGTCATGTACTTTGGCAGAAAAAAACCAAAGAGCAAGTTATTATTTAAATGGAGAAAGATTGCAAAGTGCTGCAGTACAGCGGAATCTGGGGGTAATTGTGCATGAAACACAAAAGGATGGTATGCAGGTACAGCAAGTGATCAGGAAGGCCAATGGTATCTTGGCCTTTATTGCAAAGGGGATGGAGTATAAAAGCAGGGAAGTCTTGCTAAAAGCTATATAAGGTATTGGTGAGGCCACACCTGGAATACTGCGTGCAGTTTTGGTTTCCATATTTACGAAAGGATATACTTGCTTTGGAGGTAGTTCAGAGAAGGTTCACTAGGTTGATTCCAGGGATGAGGGGATTTACTTATGAGGAAAGGTTGAGTAGGTTGGGCCTCTACTCAGTGGAATTCAGAAGAATGAGAGATGACCTTATCAAAATGTATAAGATTATGAGGGGGCTTGACAAGGTAGATGCAGAGAGGATGTTTCCACTGATGGGAGGGACTAGAACTAGAGGGCATGATCTTAGAATAAGGGGCCGCCCATTTAAAAGGAGATGAGGAGGAATTTCTTCTCTCAGAGGGTTGTAAATCTGTGGAATTTGCTGCCTCAGAGACCTGTGGAAGCTGGGACATTGAATAAATTTAAGGCAGAAATAGACAGTTTCTTAAATGATAAGGGGATAAGGGGTTATGGAGAGCGAGCGTGGAAGTGGAGCTGAGTCCATGATCAGATCAGCCATGATCTTATTGAACGGCGGAGCAGGCTCGAGAGGCCGTATGGCCTACTTCCGTTCTTATTTCTTATGTAAAGTTATACAGATAATATACAAACTGACCTAAATGTCACTTACCTTTTGCCTTCCTGTTCTACCAAGTGAGCATTTTTTGCTGGTAGAAACAATAATTCACAGTCCTCAGGCCTAAAAAGATGAAATACCTTAATTATCACAGATTTTTTTTGTTGAAATCAAATGCCCAGGACATGCTCAAATAAAATCATATGCATGTATAAATAACTTTATTAATAACTGGGCTAAATTTCCTTATAGGAAGAACCAACTTGGAAGCTAAAGGAAATATGATTTTCGTTAGTTTGATTCTATATTTAGCAAAGAGGGCAACAGACCTGTTGGATACAAAAAAGTCCTTCTTACTTGAGATTTGTCAGTGTTTTGATTACAGCAAATTCCATCCGCTGGTTGGGAGGCATCCAACGATGCTTTTCTGCTAAGGCCAGGGTTCTCCCACCAAAGCCGAACATGGCTGAGAAACCAAATTGAAGCAGCCTGTTACAACTAGTAAAGGTGCAAACATCCACTTCTTGGAGGTTACCTAAAGCACAAGAGGTAACCAAGAATAAAAAAGTACAGTAGAGTATTATATTTTGGCCACAACAAAAATCTGTCTGTCATTCCACATTCTCCAATCCAAATGATATAGAAATGCAGGGTTAGACATCAGTAGTAGGGAAAATGCTGGAGTCTATTATAAAAGATGTGATAACGGCATACTAAGATAATATCAACGGGATTAAACAAAGTCAACATGGATTTATGAAAGGAAAATCACGTTTGACAAACTTACTGGAGTTTTTTGAGGATGTAACTGATAGAATAGATAAGGGAGAACCAGTGGATGTATGTATTTGGATTTTCAGAAGGCCTTTGATAAAGTCCCACATAAGAGGTTAGTGTGCAAAATTAAAGCACATAGAATTGGGGGTAATGTACTGGCATGGATTAAAAATTGGTTAACTGACATAAAACAGAGAGTAGGAATAAATGGGTCTTTTTCGGGGTGGCGGGCAGTGACTAATGGGGTACCACAGGGATCAGTGCTTGGGCCCCATCTATTCACAATATATATAAATGATTTGGATGAGGGAACCAAATGTAATATTTCCAAGTTTGCTGACAACACAAAACTAGGTGGGATTGTGAGTTGTCATCATCATAGGCAGTCCCTCGGAATCGAGGAAGACTTGCTTCCACTCCCAAAGTGAGTTATTTGATGGCTGAACAGTCCGATTCGAGAGCCACAGACCCTGTTACAGGTGGGACAGACATTCGTCGAGGGAAGGGGTCGGTGGGGCTGGTTTGCTGCGCGCTCCTTCCGCTGCCTGCGCTTGGCCTCTTCATGCTTTTTGCATTGAGACTCGAAGAGCTCAACGCCCTCCCGGATGTACTTTCTCCATCTCGGGCGGTCTTCGGCCAGGGACTCCGAGGTGTCAGTGGTGATGCTGCACTTTACCAGGGAGGCTTTGAGGGTGTCCTTATAACGTTTCCGCTGTCCTCCTTTGTATCGTTTACCATGAAGGAACTCCGCATAAAGCATTTGCTTAGGGAGTCTCGTATCTGGCATGCGAACTATGTGGCCTGCCCAGCAAAGCTGATCGAGTGTGGTCAGTGCTTCAATACTGGGGATGTTAGCCTGGTCGAGGACACTGATGTTGGTGCGCCTGTCCTCGCAGGGGATTTGCGGGATCTTGCAAAGACATCGTTGGTGATATATCTCCAGCGACTTGAGGTGCCTTGTATACATCGTCCATGCCTCAGATCCATACAGGAGAGCAGGTATTACTACTGCCCTGTAGACCATGAGCTTGGTGGTAGATTTGAGGGCCTGGTCTTCGAATACTCTTTTCCTCAAATGGCCTAAGGCTGCACTGGCGCACTGGAGGTGATGCTGAATTTCCACATCAATGTCTGCCTTTGTTGATAAGAGGCTCCAGAGATATGGGAAATGGTCCACGTTGTCCAGGGCCGTGCTGTGGATCTTGATGATTTGAGGGCAGTGCTGAGTGGCGGTGGAGGACCTTTGCCTTACGGATGTTAAGCGTAAGGCCCATGCTTTCAAATGTCTCAGTGAATACATTGACAATATCCTGGAGTTCAGCCTCTGATTGTGCGCAGACGCAGGCGTCGTCCGCATACTGCAGCTCAATGACAGAGGTTAGGGTGATCTTGGTCATGGCCTGGCGGCGGTGTAGGTTAAACAGCTTCCCACTGGTTCTGTAGTTTAGTTCCATTCCAGCGGGGAGCTTGTTGATTGTGAGGTGTAGCATGGCGGCGAGGAAGATTGAGAAGCGGGTTGGATCAATGACGCAGACCTGTTTGACCCCAGTCCGGACGTGGATTGGGTCTGTAATGGACCCGTTGGTAAGGATCACGGCCTGCATGTCATCGTGAAGCAGGTGAAAGATATTGACAAACATTTGGGGGCATCCGAAGCAGAGGAGGACGCTCCATAGACCCTCACGGTTGACAGTGCCAAAGGCCTTTGTAAGACCGAAAAAAGCCATGTATAAGGGCTGGCGCTGCTCCCTGCATTTTTCCTGCAACTGTCGCGCTGCAAAGATCATGTCTGTTGTGCTCCATAGGGGACGAAATCTGCTTTGTGATTCCGGAAGGAGCTCCTCGGCCACAGGGAGAAGACGATTGAGGAGAACTCTAGCGACAACTTTCCCAGTGGCTGATAGCAGGTAGATTCCCCTGCAGTTGTCGCTGTCGGACTTGTCCCCTTTTCAAAAAATGGTCACAATCACTGCATCTCTGAGATCTTCCGGCATACTCTCCTCCCTCCAGATGAGAGAGATGAAGTCATGTATCCGCGCCAACAGCGCCTTTCCGCCATACTTTAGCACCTCAGCAGGGATTCCATCCTCACCTGTAGCCTTGTTATTCTTGAGCTGTTTTATGGCTTTGCCTACCTCGTGAAAAGTTGGAGTTTCACTGAGTTGATAACGGGTCACATGCTGCCGGATGGAGTTGAGAACACTCAAGTCAATGGCAGAGTCTCAATTGAGATCTTCAAAGTGCTCCTTCTGTCGGGCCCTGATAGCCTCGGTGTCCTTGATGAGTGTTGCCCCGTTCTTGGCCAGGAGTGGGGTGGGGTCTTGGGAGTTTGGACCGTAGGTGGCCTTGACTGCAGCGAAGAATCCTCGCATAGCCTGGCTGTCAGCCAGTTGTTGTATCTCCTGTGCTTTCTCCATCCACCACCTGTTCTTTAGGTCCCGGGTTTTTTGTTGGACCTGAGCCTTGAGCCGTCTGTAATGTTGTTCTGCAGCTCCCGAGTTGGGTTGTTGCTTGAGGCTCAGAAATGTTTTGCGCTTGCGATCTATTAGTTCTTCGATCTCCTGATCATTTTCATCAAACCAGTCCTGATGTTTTCTGGTTGAGTGACCAAGTTCTCTTCACAGGCACTAGTTATAGAGGTCTGGAGGGCAGACCAAGCGCTGTGGGCATTCAGCATCTCAGGGTCATCAAGGCACGCCAGGTTGGCTGTGAGGCGCTGGCTGTATACAGCTCTCTTAGCTGGGTCTCTAAGTGTCCCAGCATTAACTTTTTTGTGGAACTGCTTCTGCTGTCCCCTCTGCTTTGGGGCAATGTTAATGTTGATGATGGATCGGATTAGGCAGTGGTCCTCCAGCAGTCGTCAGCTCCTGTCATGGCATGGGTGATGCGCACATCCTTGCGATCCCTGACTAGGACGATGACATAGTCAAGCAGGTGCCAGTGTTTGGAGCGAGGGTGTTGCCTCAATGTCTTGTATTTGTCCCTCTGGCGGAACAGGGTGTTGGTGATGAGGAGTTCATGTTCTAGACATTTTGTCAGGAGTAGGGTACTGCTGGAGTTGGCTTTCCCTACCCCCTCTCTGCCAATCACGCCTCCCCAGAGGACTGTGTCTTTGCCGACCATGGCATTAAAATCACCCAGGAGGATCAATTTGTCACCCGTGGGGACATGGGACAAAGATGTCTCGAGGTTGGAATAAAAACCCTCTTTAGCCTCATCCATTGCATCGAGTGTAGGGGCGTACACACTGATGACTGTGGCGCATTGGTTCCGGGATAGAGTAATATGAAGAGTCAAGAGGCGTTCATTAACCCCACAGGTGGAGTCTTTGAAGCTCATTCTTGACGGCAAAGCCGACTCCATGAAGGCGGTGTTCTGCCTCTGGTTTCCCTTTCCAGAAGAAGGTGTAACCTCCACCGTGTTCCATCAACTAGTCTTCCCCTGCCTGCCGGGTTTCGCTTAGGGCGGCGATGTCAATGTCAAAGCGTCTGAGTTCCCGGGCAACTATGGCGGTGCGGCGTTCCGGCCTGTTGCTGTTGGGATTGTCCATGAGGGTCCTGACGTTCCAGGTCCCAAACTTCATACTGACGAAGTGGAAGATGCCTGTGCGTGAGTTCTTTTGGCGTGGGATGGCCGCTGCACACCGGCAAACACACGAGCTGAGCTGAACAAGGTCTTGGTCCAGTGGTAAGGGGGTCCAAGACAACTGGAGACCAGGCACAACTCTATAAGCCTAATTGCCTACTGCGAAGTGATGGCTGCAAGCTCGGCACTGAGTAGCGCCATTGATGGTAGATGGCCCGAGGTTTGGTTGGGGGGCAGGCATTAGGAATGTGACTTCCAAAGTTATTTTAAAAGTTAAAAGTTAATAAAGATTCCCAATTTATTTTAAAAGTTTCTAAGAGTTGTTAAAAAGTCTAAGATGTAAATCAATAATAGGCTAAACAAGTTTCCCCAGTTTAAAAAGTTTCTAAAGGTTGTTAAAAAGTCAAAGATGTAGATCAATAATAGATGTTTCAAAGTATTTCGATTAAAAGTCTAAAAGGTAAGTTTTAAAAGTTCTCCCAAATTGTTTAAAAAGTTTAAAAGTTGATTAAAAGTTTAAAAATTAATTAAAAGTTGGTTAGGAGTTTAAGACGTTGGGTTGAACGCCGCCGCCGTGGTCCCTTCGGCCGGTTCAGCACCGGCCCGGAGTCCCTTCGGCCGGTTGAACACTGGCTTCGGAGTCCCTTCAGCCGGTTGAACAGCGGCTTCGGAGTCCCTTCAGCCGGTTGAACGCTGGCTTCGGAGTCCCTTCGGCCGGTTGAACGGCGGCTTCGGAGTCCCTTCAGCCGGTTCAGCGCCGGCCCGGAGTCCCTTCGGCCGGTTCAGCGCCGGCCCGGAGTCCCTTCGGCCAGTTGAACGCTGGCTTCAGAGTCCCTTCGGCCGGTTCGACGCCCCCGGAGTCCCTTTGGCCGGTTCCACGTCCCCCGAATCTGTCAGCACAATGAACACCTGGTGTGCGACCACAGGGGCAGGTGTGGAGTCCTTTCGGCCGGCGCGGAGTCCCTTTGGCCCGGGACAGAAGCGGCCGTCGCGGGGTCCCTTCGACAACTGCAAGGTAATGTTTATTTGTCATCCCGCTAGGGCTGCTCAGGACCCGCTGGGGCTGCTCAAGGCCCGCTGTATGTTGCCTCCTTGAATGCCTCCAACTGCTCTGAGACTGATTCACCTGACAGGCCGACTCAGGATCCACCCCTCAAGCACAGCGATTGGTTGCAGAACACGCTGCTCCCTTGGCCTTCCGGCCTCTGAGCTCTCTTCCTGTTGGTTCCCAGGGCAATCATTCACCACTCAACAACACTACGCTGCCAGATGAAGTTGAGAGGCTCGGAGGAAGAAATAAAATGAGGCCGTGAATCTTTCACCCCACCAGCCTCCACGTTCAACTGATCATCCTCCGCCACCTCCAGCTTGATGAGTTGTGAAGAGGATACAAAGACGCTGCAAGGCGATTTAGATAGGTTGAGTGAGTGGGCAAACACATGGCAGATGCAGTATCACATGGATAAATGTGAAGTTATCCACTTTGGTAGGTTCAACATAAGGACAAAGTATTATTTAAATGGTGATGGCTTGGGAAGTTTCGATGTACAGAGGGACCTGGGTGTCCTTGTATACCAGTCATTGAAAGCAAACATGCAGGTGCAGCAAGCAGTTAGGAAGGCAAATGGTATGTTGGCCTTCATTGCAAGAGGATTTGAGAACAGGAGCAAGGATGTCTTACCACAGTTATACAGGGCCTTGGTGAGACAGCACCTGGAGTATTGTGTGCAGTTTTGGTCTCCTTACCTAAGAAAGGATATACTTGCCATAGAGGGAGTGCAGCGAAACTTCACCAGATTGATTCCTGGGATGGCAGGACTGTTGTATGAGGAGAGATTGGGTTGACTAGGCCTGTATTCACTATAGTTTAGAAGAATGAGACGGGATCTCATTGAAACGTATAAAATTCTGACTGGGTTCATAAGACTGGATGCGGGAGGATGTTTCCCCTGGCTGGGAAGTCTAGAACAAGGGGTCACAGTCTCAGAATACGGGGCAGGAAATTTAGTACCAAGGTGGGGAGAAATTTTTTCACTGTGAACCTGTGGAATTCTCTACTGCAGAAGGCTGTGGAGGCCAAGTCACTGAATATATTTAAGAGGGAGATAGATAGATTTCTAGAAACAAAAGGCATCAAGGGGTATGGGGAAGAAGTGGGAATATGGTGTTGAGATAGAGGATCAGCCATGATCATATTGAATGGCAGTGCAGACTCGAAGGGCCAAATGGCCTACTACTGCTCCTATGTTATAAAAAGTCCAGACTCCACAACAAAATGTTAAACATCCTCAAGCAAAAAAAAGATACCAAGAATTAATATCATCATCATCATAGGCAGTCCGTCGGAATCGAGGAAGACTTACTTCCACTCTTAGCATGAGTTCTTAGGTGGCTGTACAATCCAATACGACAACCACAGTCTCTGTCACAGGCAATATATTGGCAGAGGCATAGCATAATAAAGCAAGGAAGTTATGCTAAATCTTTATAAACCCAGCTGGAGTATTGTGTTCAATTCTGGGCACCACAATTTAGGAAGGATGTCAAGACCTTAGAGATGGTTCAGAGGAGATTTACTAGACTGGTACCATGAATGCGCAACTTCAGTTATGTGGAGAGACTAGAAAAGCTGGAGTTCTTCTTAGAGCAGAGAAAGTTAAGAGGAGATTTAATAGTGGTGTTCAAAATCATGAAGAGTTTTAATAGAAGATATAAGAATAAACTTTTTCCAGTGGCAGAAGGGTCAGAAACCAGAGGGTGTGGATTTTAGGTAATTGGCAATAGAACAAGAGGTGAGATGAGGAGAAATTTTTTATGCAACAAGTTATTTTTGATCTGGATTGCACTGCCTGAAAGGGAGTTGGAAGCTGATTCAATAATAACTTGCAAGAGGGAACTGGATAAATACTTGAAGAGGAAATATTTGTAGGGCTATGGGAAAAGGGCAGGGGAATGGGACTAATTGGATAGCACGTTGAAAGAGCCGATGCAGGCATGATGGGTGAAATGACCTCTTTCTATGCTGTATCATTCTACGATTCTATCGTAAAATCATAGTGGGTCCGATTAGGGACCAACAACGAGATCTTCTTGTGCTGTTGCACTAAATGAGTACTTTGTGCACTAAAGAATAGCTTGCCGCCAATTTCACAGTAAAGTAGGAGATAGTAGGGAAATTGGATAGGATAAAAATAAAGAGGAGGTACTTAAGAGGTTCGCAGTTATCAAAAGTAGAAGTCAGGTTGCTGAGGGAAGTAAGGGTGGAAATTGCAGAGGCTCTGGCCACAATCTTTCAATCGTCCTTAGATATGCGAGTGGTGCCAGAGGATTGAAGGATTGCACATGTTACACCACAATTCAAACACTGTGGTGGGGAGTTGGATAATTCCAACAACTATACATCAGTCAGCCTTACATCAGTGGTGGGAAAACTTTTAGAGACAAAGAGCTCAATTTTCCCCAAAGCATTTTTTTGGCGTACTTGAAGAGTTATGCCTGATTTTTTGGGGCCCAAGTACGGCAAAAAAAGTGTTGTAAGTTTCCCTGTTGGATCTTTTCATTTGCCGTGACCTAACCTGAGTGGGGTGGAGCCTTGATCTGCGCCAAAAAGATCGGGCTGCTCTCTTGCTCTCTCTCTCACAGACTGTGTGTGTGTGAATTGGGGACTGAGAATGCAACCAGACAGCCTTGCTGTGTGTGAACCGGGGACAGAGAATGGAACCAGGCAGCTCTCGGGCGGGGTTGGAGGTAAGTTGCTGCTTTGTGTTTTTCAATTCTTTCAGTGTGTCCGGGCATCTGCTGCGCCACTTTCCTTACCTGCACCGATTTCCTTAACTCTAGGGAAGGTTTTTCAGGACAGGCAACATACGCTGGCCTAATCAGAACTGGAGTAACTCTCAGCTGGCCAAACTTCCCTAAATGGCCACAAGTGGCATAGGTGGCTGGTTACCTTTGCCTGAAAAAAAAACTGACTTAAAAAATTTGTAACTAACTGAGTTATGCTGGTGCAAATTGATTGGGGAAACTGGGGATTTTTAAATTAGGCCAGAAAAAGCAGCCATCTCAAAAAAAAACGGCGCAAATACTGGGGCAAATTGAGCCCAATAATCCGGGACCAAATTAATTGGCACTTCAAAAAATATGGGTTAATAAATGAAAGCTGGGTCCGATTTGTTAAAGACCAATTGTGTTTGACTAACTTGATTGAGTTCTTTGATGAAGTAACTGACAGGGTTGATGAAGGTAGTGCAGTTGATGTGTGTATTTGGAATTTCAAAAGGCATTTGATACCACATAATAGACTTGTTAGCAAAATTGAAACCCATGAGATTAAATGGGCAGTGGCCGCGTGGATACGAAATTGATTAAGAGACAGAAAGCACAGAGAAGTGATGACGGCTGTTTTTCAAACTCAAGGGGAGTATGCTGTGGTGTCCACCAGGCTTGGGTGTTGGGACCACTGTGCTTTTTGATGTATATTAATGACATAGACTTGGGTATACAGGGCACAATTTCAAAGTTTTCAGAGGACAGACAACTCAGAAATGTAGTAAACAGTGAAGAGGATAGTAACAGACTAAAGGAGGTCACAGATAGACTAGTGAAATGGGAAGGCACATGACATATGAAATTTAACGTAGCGAAGTGTGAAGTGATTCATTTTGGTAGGAAGAATGAGGAGAGGCAATATAAACTAAATGGTACAATTTTAAAGGGGGTGCAGGAACAGAGCGACCTGGAGTTATGCATACACAAGTCTTTCAAGGTGGCTGAACAAGTTGAGAAGGCTGTTCAAAAAGCATACGGGATCCTTGGCTTTAAAAATAGAAACTTTGGGCTAGAACCTCCACTTTTTTTGTATGCTTAATGCCCACTTTACCGCTGAAATGACGTATAACGCCCAGATAGCGCCGATTTTGGCACAAAATGGAAATTGACAGGCATTTTTTAGGAAACTTATCGTCGAGCATTACTTTCCCCAAGTGCTTAACGCCGGGAAAAAATATTACCGGCCGTCCACTTTTTTGGGGCAGAATCATCAGAATGGGCGAAATCAATGCCCATAATATCGCCCAGTGTTAATTTCCACACTGATTTAACGACGAGATTCAATAATACCGCCCACCCACTTTTTTTCGTTGTAAAGAGCATATTTACCGAAACTAGCGGCCATGAGATCGCCCAGCGTCAATTTCACCACCTCGCATACATATCGCCCATAATATCGCTCACCCAAAACATCGCCCAGAAAAAGTGGAACTGGAACTAATCACAGTGTTATGGATGCCAAATTCTAGATCACATGTCGCGTTCTTTAAAAGGCTGCTGTGCTTCAACTTTGGCGGAGTTCGAATATACGCTGCAGGTCGTTGGAGTTGATGTGAACATCTCTACAAACATCTTGACCACACTGTGACTGATTGGAATAGGTGTCTTCGTTGGGACATTCCTTGTTTGTGACCAATCGGTGGAAAACAGAGAGCTACTGCAATGGGGCCTGTCCTTTCTCACCCTCTCTTGGTGACCAATTACATGTAGCAGATTCGATATCGCCGAAGGAACACTCCACTGCATTATGTGTCCAATGTAAGATGTGACAGACTAATGAGGAGGACCAAACATTACACCCCCCATAAGTACTCTTACCTCGACTTGCCCGACACCACCTGCCTTCGGAGACTGCGCTTCCACAAAGAGGTTATCACTGAGGTATGCCAGCTGATAAGGGCAGATCTGCAGCCTGCCAGCACCATCAGTACTGCACTGTCCGTCGAGGTCAAAGTCACCACGGCACTGTCGTTCTACGCCTCGGGTTCTTTTCAGGCCACAGCTGGCGACATTTGCAGACATTCTTAGCATGCCACACATCGCTGCATTAGACAAGCCCTGTACGCACACAGGAGGGACTTGATCAGCTTCCCTATGACCAGGGAGGCACAGAATGAGAGGGGTTCTAGGATTCTCCAGAATTGCAAACTTCTCCAAGGTGCAGGGAGCAATAGACTGTACACACATCGTGATGTGGACACCTTTTCAGAATGCAGAGGTTTTCAGGAACCGCAAGGGATTCCACTCCCTGAATGTCCAACTCGTTGTCGACCACCAGCAAATTATAATGGCAGTGAATGCTAAATTTCCAGGCAGCATCCATGATGCTTACATCCTGCGTGAGAGCACTGTATCTGACTTGTTTAACAATCAGCCACAAGGTAAATTCTAGATGCTTGGTGACACATGATATGGCCTCGCCACCTGGCTGATGACCCCCCTCTGTATGACACCCACACCGAAGCCGAGAGGCGATACAACGAGAGCCACAGAGCAACTCGCAATATCGTGGAGAGAAACATTCGAGTGCTGAAGCAGCGCTTTAGATGCCTGGACCACTCAGGAGGTGAGCTCCAATACCACCCTGAGCAGGTAGCTCAATTCGTCGTGGTGTGTTCCATGCTGCACAACTTGGCTATCAGGAGGGGACAAGAATTGCCTGATGAGTCTGACAGTCCACCTCACCAGAGAGAGGACGAGGAGGTGGACGCTGACATCGGCCCACACAATCAGGCTGACGCTGAAGCCATGCTCCCACCCCCCTGTAGACCGCATGAAAGGACCCGTGGTGGCATGATAGCTGCAAGAGCCTTACATCAGGAGCTCATCAATGATTGGCTTTGCCTGAAAGAACGTTGGTGTTATTTACAAGGCTGACACACTGCTGGGTGTGCAGGTGATATATCAATAGTGGGCATCACCTTGATGACAGTTAAAGTTTAAGTTGATTGAAGTTAAGTGTAGTTATACCCTTGGATGTTAAGGAATCACCAGCGTGTAACGGTGCAGCTATCTGAGCCAATGCGCTACGCGGTTTTGTTAAATAAAAAACATTTAAACCGAACATTAGTCTGAAATCATCAGTATTTCTGTACAAACCAACCCTCCGCCTCCGCCCCCCACCCCGCTTCTACTCCCCACCTCTACCCCTTCCCCTCTTGACTCCAAGCCGCCTGGCCGAGAAGCTCCTCAGGCGATGCTTCATTGGGGGCGGTGACAGCCGAACCGCTGCTTGGACGGATACGGGAGAGGATGGTCCCGATGTAGGAACGTGCTCCGAGCCAGAAGCAAGATGTTGCTGCTGGCTCTCATGTGTGATTGGCAATGGGATTGCGGCACCTTGGGGTGCAATGCCGTGCTCCGGGACCACTGGGAGCCCTCTGCCACCAATGTCCCTGGCTACCAGCTCCAGGGTCTCCTCCATCCCTCCCATGTTATATTTTATTTGTTGGACAAAACCTCAGTGCCAACTATGTTCTTGGTGCTTAGTAGGCTTTTTGCTACTGGTGAATCTCCCTCGTGCCTCCCACAACAGCCAGACAAGCACACACCACAGCCACACACACTTCCAGTGTCTCTGAGCTCCCTCTCTCTCTGTCTCCTCTTCTGCGCATGTCATGATGACCCTTGACCTCCTGAATTACGGGAATCGAGCGTTGCCATGCTGTTGCTAAGGACGGCGACACTTTATGGCAGAAGGTCAAAAAAATGTAACGCTACCGCCCATTTCATATTGTTCGCGGTGCGCCCATTTAAAAAAATGGAGACGAGGTGCTTTGAGAATGGGCAAGAAGCCGGCGATCTGAAAACCGTTTTTTACCTCCCACGTTGGAAATATCGTCCATTTTTGGGCGATAAGCACAAAAGTGGAGGTTCTAGCCCTTAGACTGTGATTTTCCCCATGTAAGCAGGCTTGGGACGGGGGTCTCCGAGGCAGGTGGGTAAACCCGGGAGGCCGAGTTCACACAGGCCCTGTCAATTTTACCGGCAGGGCATAATGTGAATCTCAGGCCTCGGATTCCCGGCCGCAGCCAGCCAGCTTGAGAGGCTCATGGTGGTGATTGGAGGCCTTGTAGTGAGGTCTTTGATCGGGGGGGGGGGGGGGGGGGGGCAGGTGGCGGTGGCTATGGTCAGGACCCTGGATCAAGGAAGAAGGTATAAAGCCACTTAATTCCTTGATGCAACAGTTCAACATGGTTCAACAAGAAGTCCCTGGGCAGTTAAATTTAAAATAGGGGAAAATAGAGGCTTCCAGCATCATTACAATATTTAAATTGAGATAACCCCGCGGGAGCGGGTTATGCGTCCGCCTTCCTGTCCCGCCTCCGGGAAAAATTGAAGTGGAGGTTGGAGGCAGGATCAGGTCAGAAATTTCACTTTTAACAATCTAACTGCGCTATGCTCCAAACACCACTGTTTTTTTAATGGGAAAATTCCAGCCTATGAGTACAAAGGCGAGGAAGTTATGCTAAACCTTTATAAAACACTGGTTAGGCACCAGGTGGAGAAGTGTGGCTAATTTCTGGGCATCACACTTTAGGAAGGAAGTCAAGGCCTTCGAGAGGGTGCAGAGTAGATATACCAGATATACCAGGAATGAAAGACTTCAGTTACGAATCTAGAGACTGGGGGGTAAAAATTCCAGAGTGCTGGAAACCTGACAGTGCCACTACGGGTCGCAATTAATGGCCCCCGAAATTAATAGCACTGACAGTACTGGTATATTAATGCTGTTTGCTAATTAATATTAGCACAGGGCCAAACTTACGGTGTAAGGCCGGTTTCTCTAGTCTCAGGAGGAAGCCCAATGTAGCGTAGCCATAGCGTCCCTGGAGTAAGGCAACGTTGTCTTAAAGCAAGGCTATCATTTTAGAAAGTAGTGTCAGTCCCTTAAATGAGAACTGCCTCCTAAAATGAAAGAAAAATAATACTTTAAAAATAGGCAGTTTTTAGTCCTTATAGCTCAACTGCCTTCTGAAAAATAAATTGAAAATAATTCCCAAATGGCAGTCTTCAGCTCTTAAAGCCGAATTGCGTTCCACACCTAAACAAATGGGAAAAGTGCTTGAACACTAACATAAATGGCTCACCAAGCCAGTTGGTGGGAAATGGGTTTTGAAGAAGGGGCACCAAGGGTCTAGTACACAGCATTCCAGCTTTGTTCAGGGGGTCAACACTGCAAGAGAGGACAGGAGGCCCTCAAGGAAAAACGATGTGGGTCCAGGTCACTGAGGCCGCCACTGCCAGCAGTGTTACCCCCACAACCTGGCTCCAGTGCACAAAGCTTCATGACCTCAGATTAATGGTCAAGGTCAGTGAATGCATCTTCAAAAGCCATCTCCCACCAACTGCACCACCAGCCTCACACACTTTTCAATGCATGACTGCCCCCCAACCCCCCTCGCCGCAATCACTCACCTACCAACAATCTGTACCAAACACGAATCATGTCTCCGATTCCTAGCTTCACCTCACCCTCTTGGAGGAGACGGTGCTGGCCATTCTTGGCAGGGGCATGGCTGAGTCCTTGGTCAGCGGCAGGGCTGAAAGGATACAAGGGCCTGGTATCCTCGTATGTTATCCTCCTTCTCGCATGCATCTCTTGCTTTCCTGCCCTCCCCTTAACACTACTCCATTTTTGTGCCTTCCTCATTTCACACACCCAGGAAATGCAGACTGCCCAGTCAGTGGGTGACCAAGAAGAGGGAAAGGAGAGTGAAGAAGAAGTAACACTGCCACTCAATTTAACACTGCCAGCCACAAGTTCCTCAAGATCGACCAGCAAGGCATTTGCAGTGTCCAGCACTGAAAGTCAGCAGCCTTCCAGCAGCCATGCTGCAATCTCTGGGGTAGCAATGCATGACATCAGTAAGATAGGCAAAGGCACACACAATCAGTCAGTAAGGGAATGTATGAAACACAAAAGGATAGTATGCAGGTACAGCAAGTGATCAGGAAGGCCAATGGAATCTTGGCCTTTATTGCAAAGGGGATGGAGTATAAAAGCAGGGAAGTCTTGTTACAGCTGTACAGGGTATTGGTGAGGCCACACCTGGAATACTGCGTGCAGTTTTGGTTTTCATATTTACGAAAGGATATACTTGCTTTGGAGGCAGTTCAGAGAAGGTTCACAAGGTTGATTCCAGAGATGAGGGGGTTGACTTATGAGGAAAGGTTGAGTAGGTTGAGCTTCTACTTATTGGAATTCAGAAGAATGAGAGGTGATCTTATCGAAATGTATAAGATTATGAGGGGGCTTGACAAGGTAGATGCAGAGAGGATGTTTCCACTGATGGGGGAGACTAGAACTAGAGGGCATGATCTTAGAATAAGGGGCCGCCCATTTAAAACTGAGATGAGGAGAAATTTCTTCTCTCAGAGGGTTGTAAATCTGTGGAATTCGCTACCTCAGAGAGCTGTGGAAGCTGGGACATTGAATAAATTTATGACAGAAACAGACAGTTTCTTAAACAATAAGGGGATAAGGGGTTATGGTGAGCAGGCAGGGAGGTGGAGCTGAGTTCATGATTAGATCAGCCATGATCTTATGGAATGGTGGAGCAGGCTCGAGGGGCTGTATGGCCTACTTCTATTCCTATTTCTTATGTACTTATAAGGGTGATGAGTTGATTTATTGATGTTATTATGGATGGATAGATGTACAAAGTTGGATTCGAAAGTTTGCTTTGTGGTGGAATTTATTTCAGCATTGTGGAGTTATCCCCCTCATTCCCATTGACTTCAATTTTACTAGGGCTCCTTGATGCCACACTTGGTCAAATGCTGCCTTAATGTCAAGGGTAGTCACTCTCACCTCACCTCTAGAATTCAGCTCTTTTGTCCATGTTTGAACCAAGGCTGTAATGAGGTCTGGAGCCTAGTGGTCCTAGCGGAACCCAAACTGAGCATCGGTGAGCTGGTTATTGGTAAGTGCCGCTTGATAGCACTATCGACGACACCTTCCATCACTTTATTGATGATTGAGAGTAGACTGATGGGACGGTAATAGGCGGATTGGATTGGTCCTGCTTTTTGTGGACAGGGCATACCTGGGCAATTTTCCACATTGTTGGGTAGATGCCAGTGTTGTAGCTGTACTGGAACAGTTTGATTAGAGGCACGGCTAGTTCTGGAGCACAAGTCTTGAGCACGAGATGTTGTCGAGACCCATAGCTTTTGCTGTATCAAGTGCGCTCAGCTGCTTCCAGATATCACATGAAGTGAATCAAATTGGCTTCTGTGATGGTGGGGACATGAGGAGGAGGCCGACATGGATCATCCACTCATCAATTCTGGCTGAAGATGGTTGCAAACGCTTCAGCCTTGTCTTTTGTACTCACGTGCTGGTCTCTGCCATCATTGAGGATGGGCTATTCATGGAGCTTCCTCCTCCCGTTAGTTGTTTAATTGTTAACCAGCATTCAGGACTGGATGTGGCAGGACTGCAAAGCTTTGCTCTGATCCGTTGATTGTGGGATCGCTCATCTCTATTTATAGCATGCTGCTTCCGCTGCTTAGCATGCAGGTAATCCTGTGTTACAGCTTCCCTAGGTTGGTACCTCATTTCTAGGTACACCCGGTGCTGCTCCTGGCATGCTCTTCTGCACTCCTCATTGAACCAGGGTTGGTCCCCTGGCTTGATGGTAATGGTAGAGTGAGAGATATGCTGGACCATGAGGTTACAGATTGTGATGGAATACAATTCTGCTGCTGCTGATGGCCCACAGCGCCTCATGGATGCCCAATTTTGAGTTGCTAGATCTGTTTTGAATCAATTCCATTTAGCACAACACGATGGATGGTGTCTTCAGTGTGAAGATGGGGCTTTGTCTCCACAATGTGACAGGTAGATTGCTGAGGATGAGGTCAAGTAAGTTTTTCCTTTGTGTTGATTCTCTCACCACCTGTCGCAGGCCCAGTCTGGAAGCCATGTCCTTCAGGACTGGGCCAGCTCGGACAGTAGTAGTGCTAGCGAGCCACTCTTGGTGATGGACAGTGAAGTCCCCCATCCTGAGTACATTCTGTGCCCTTGCTACCCTCAGTGCTTCTTCCAAGTGGTGTTCAACATGGAAGAGTACTGATTCATCAGCTGAGGGAGAGAGGCAAGATAACCTTGTGCCTTGTTTTAAAACAGAAGTGATTTTGTTACAGAAAGAATTGCATTTATGTAGCACCTTTCACAACCACTGGACATTCCAAAGTGCTTTACAGCCAATGAAGTACTTTTGAAGTGTAGTCACTGTTATAAAATGCAATAGCTGACAAATTATAACAGTGACTACATTTTCAAAAGTACTTCATTGGCTGCAAAGCGCTTTGGGATGTCCAGTTGTCGTGAAAGGCATTATATTAATGCAAGTCTTTCTTTCTTCTGCTTGCTAAAATAAAGGAATAAGAAATATTAGAATTCAAGGAGTGTTTCTTTGTGGATTCATTAAAACTACACAAAAATTAAATACGATTGAATATTTCCTATTGAAAGGTTCTATGATCTTGGAAATCTTTATTCATTTAATATTCCAAAAATAAAAATATGTACTTAGTTTACAAAGGCTTTAGTTCTTAAATTCATGATTTGCTAATCCTGTCCCATTTTCAGCATAAAGCAAAGGCAAACAGCCCAGAAGAGCCGAGGGCCCAGGGGCAGCATGGGCCAGCCCACACTGCGATGTGTGCGCACCAGGTTTGTGCCGCAAAGCAGGTCTCCAGTCGTCCTGGTTAACCCTTGCCACTGGATAAAGGCCTAGCTCTGTCAAGCCTGTGTGGTGGCTGATGTTCAACAGTCACCACACATTAAAAAAATCCACACACAGGCCATCTTCCATCCCCTCAACTGGAGTTCAGGACTGGAACATCGGGTCCTTCATTGAAACATCTGTGAACTCATGTGGAAGAAAGTCATCCTCGTTCGAGGGACCACCTATGATGATGATGAAAGCAAAAGAGACATAGTGGTTGGAACACAAACCTTAGCAAGCACCATGTTAGCAGCACATTGGGTGTGATGTCATCACGCATATTGCTGGCGCATGCAATTCAAAATGCAGTGAACTATACGCTGAAGAACTCAGAATTTTTTGGCGAATTTCGTGATTGTCCTATTGAGTAATCTATACTTGAAATGTGCTTTTTAAAAAAATGATTGTCGTATCTGGATCCACACTTATGAAGACTTAAAGCATTGAAAGTGTAAGAAATACATACCCATAATGATATGCATTGCTGCAGTACGCGCATGCTTAAGTCCATGCACAGAAAATGCTAAGACATTAGTGGAACCTGAAAAACATAAATTTTATTATGTAAACAAATAATAACTAAAAGACATTTATAAATGCTGGCCTTTATGATTACCCTTCATTCATATTTCAGTGACAGGGAGCACAATAGTATCTTTAGCATTTTAAAATAACTGGAACATGCATGTTTTAACATTGCTGCATAATTTCCATGATCTTCCATTTACTTATCAATTTTTCTTTTCTAATTCATGAAAAGCTTTGCTTTTTGATTATTTAATGCAAATTAAATGTAATTGAAAAATGTATAAAGTATTTGGGGATTTTTTTTGATAACACTCCTGTGAAGCACCATGGGATGTTTCATTATGTTAAAGGCTCTATATAAATATAAGCTGTTGTTGTAGTAGTAGACACCTTAGTGGACATATTGGAGGTGGGGGTTTATTCTCAGCTTCCGCCCAAACTGGAGTGAAGCTTGCCCTGATTAATGTAAATCAGGCCTGGGACCAAAGTGCAAAGCAATCGCTTCGTTGACTTTGTTTTGTTGCCGCCCATTTTGGGCGCAAGTCCAATTTCTCGCCCAAATACTTGAAAGAATCTCAGTGCCCACACATAACAAAGAATTAAGAAAACCATTTATAAATAAATGAAATATGCTGGTTTTAACTTTTCTGATTATTTTCCATGATATTCCACTTACTTATCAATTTTTCTTTTCTAATTCGTGAAAAGATTTGTTTTTTGATTATTTAATGAAAATTAAATGTTATTGAAAAATGTATATAGGATTTGGGAATTTTTTTTCCTTTGGCTGAGACAATACACCTTTAAATGCTGAAAAGTGAAAAAAAGTTAACATCCTTTTTGATTTCTAAGTGATTTTAACTCCAAAGTCGGCTTTGGGATAAAAAAGTAATGCAAATGTGAGTATTTCTCCTAGTATTAATATCAATTATCTCATTGATTGTAATATTTTTGCCGCTTTGGTCTCAGAACAAATCTGCAGCTTGGTTTCCATGCTGCTGCACTAAGTTCCAACGAGTCTGAAGAATCCAGCCATAAAGAAGTCTCTGAAGATTCCAGCAGTATCCCTAAATGTTCTCCTGGTACCTTCTCTTATTTTTTGGTTACATCAAATTTTAGTCCAGAAATATGCCATTATCATTTCACTTTTGGCACGAGAAGAGAAAATCGTAATGTGGCACAGTCAAGCAACTTCACTACTATGCAATTTGGCAGCAGAAAACAGTTTTGGCATTAACAATCTGAACACCAATATCCTTAGAGTGATATCTGCTGCAACTTTGCCATAGTCATTTGCTTCTTTGGTGCCAATATCTTGCAGTTTCTCTACTCCAAACAGAGAAGCCAGTAATTAAGTCGTGGTTTTAGGAGGAATGATAAAAACGCTGAAAGGTGTGGATGATTATAGAGACCTCAGGGTTCAATCATATAATTCCCCGAAGGTGTATAACAAAAGCAACAACTTGTATTTATATAACACCTTTAGCAGAGTAAAATGTCCCAAGGCGCTTCACGGGAGGGTCATAAAACAAAATATGACACCGAGCCATATAAGGACAAATTAGGGCAGATGACCAAAAGCTTAGTCAAAGAGGTAGGTTTTAAGGAGCATCTTAAAGGAGGAAAGAGAGATAGACAGGCGGAGAGGTCTAGGGAGGGAATTCCAGAGGTTAGGGCCTAGGCAACAGAAGGCACGGCCAAAAATATTTGAGCAATTAAATTCTGGCTCAAGAAGCCAGAATTAGAGAAGCGCCGATATCTTAGGGTTGTGGGGCTGGAGGAGATTACAGAGATAGGGAGGGGCGAGGCCATGGAGGGATTTCAAAACACGGATGAAAATTTAAAAATTTTGCTTAACCAGGAGCCAATGTAGCTCATCAAGCAAATTGGGTGATGGATGAACGGGATTTGGTGCTCGTTAGTGAGATGGGCAGCAGAGTTTTGGATGACCTCAAGTTTACGTAGTGTAGAATGTGGGAGGCCAGCCAGGAGAGCATTGGAATAGTCAAGCCTAAATAAAGGTAACAAAGGCATGGACGAGGGTTTCAGCAGCAGATGAGCTGAGGCAGGGATGCATTCGGGCGATGTTACGGAGATGGAAATAGGCAGTTTTAATTATGGAGCAGATATGTGGTTGGAAACTTATTTCAGGGTCAAATATGACACCAAGGTTGCGACCAGCCTCAGACGCATGCTAAGGGGAGGGATGGAGTTGGTGGCTAGGGAATAGAGTTTGTGATGGGGAGCGAAGACAATGGCTTCAATCTTCCCAATATTTAGTTGGAAGACGTTTCTGCTTATCCATTACTGGATGTCGGACAAGCAGTCTGACAATTTAGAGACAATGGAGGGATCTAGAGAAGTAGAGGTGAGGTAGAGCTGGATATTGTCAGCATACTTGTGGAAACTGAAGCTGTGTTTTCAGATGATGTCGTCAAGGGGCAGCATATCGATGAGAAATATGAGGGGACGAAGGACAGATCCTTGGGGGACACCAGAGGTAACGTTGCGGAAGCAGGAAGAGAAGCCATTGCAGGAGATACTCTGGCTACGATTAGATAGATAAGAATGGAGCCAGGTGAGTGCAGTCCCACCAAGCTGGACGACAGTGGAGAGGCATTGGAGGAGGATAGAATGATCAACCGTGTCACAGGCTGTAGACAGGCCAAGAAAGACAAGGAGGGATAGTTTACCTTTGTCACAGTCACATAGGATGTCATCTGTGACTTTGATAAGGGCCGTTTCGGTACTGTGGCCAGGGCAGAAACCTGATTGGAGGGATTCAGACATGGAGTTCTGGGAAAGATGGGCACGATTTGGGAGGTGACAACACATTCAAAGGCTTCAGAGGAAAGGGAGGATGGAGATGGGGCGGTAGTTTGCAAGGGCAGAGGAGTCAAGAGTTGTTTATTGAGGAGAGATGTGATGATGGCAGATTGAACTGCAAGCAGATAAGGCCATAAATAAGGCTACCAGCATTATGGGATTAATAAACAGAGTCATGGGGACGAAAGTGCCCCATTTTTAGAGGCCCGTTAGCGCTTCCCGTGGAAGAGACTTTTTGCCTGGGGGGAGCTACCGGCTCTTGGAAAATTGCCCGAGGGGTTTGTGAAGGGGATGCCGTGGCAGCGCTGTGCCCCACAGGTAGCGCCCCGGGCCGTGCATGGTTACCCCTCATCGCCCCGTGGGGGAAATTGCCCCGCAGCCCGCGAGGCTGGTGCAAGCGGATGTCAATGCCAGCTTCACGTGTCATCAAGCTGGCCGACATCCATTCATAAGGCGGAACTTAAAGGGGAAGGTACTAGCGCCCAGCGCGCCGCCATCTTTACTGGGTTGCCGACTCTCGGGTCGGCTCCAGCATATGCTCCCTAGTGTGGTCCGGGCCGCCATCGTGCAGTCCGGCACTCCATTTTGGGTGCCGGGCTACAGAACCGATCCCACATTGCACTGGTGGGCAAGTGGAGGCCATCAGAGGCCTTGTAGAGTGCGCAACAGCCCTCCCCTTTAAGCGAAGGGGAGGGGCGTTGAAGCGGATCCATGTAGCGCTGAACATCTCACCCCAGGACCCGTCCCTAAAGGAAGTGGAGCGCACGAGATTGCGTTCCACTTCCTTTAGGGGCGGTAAGTCGAATTCAGTGGCTGGGAAGTCCCAGCCCCAGCAGGTTACCACCCCCAATCGGAGAGCAGGGCAATTTCTCCCCAATAGAGTGCAATAGTAAAGAAGCAAAGATAAATTTGTTCAAAACACTGGTTAGGTCACAGTTAAAATACAGTGTGCAGTTTTGTGTGTCCCACTATAGAAAAGACATTAAAATCATAGCAAGCATAGAGACTTTGTACTGAGACTGGAGCAGATAAGGCTGAGCAGAAATTTAATAGAGATATTTTTAAATTTTGAGGGCTTTTAATAGGGTGAATAGGGAAAGACTATTTCCTCTGGTTGGGGTGTCAGAAAGGGGGATCCACCAATTTAAAACCGTCACTAAGAGAGTGAGGAAAGAAATGTCTTTTCTCAGAGGGTTGTTGGAGCATTGAATGATTTGCCACAGGCAGTGGCTGAGGCAGAGATTGTTGCATCTTTTAAACAAAAACTGAGTAAATATATGAAGCAGAGAAGGATGCTGAGTTATGGGAAAGAGATCAAGGCACCGGAATTAAAGAGCAAGCACAGAGACATTGGACCAATGGCCACATTTTGTGCTTCGAACTTCTATAGATGCTACTTTTTGGCACTGAAAGCTTCAAGTGCACTGTTGTTAATGACTCCTCTTACATAAGTTTCCTTGGGTTATGTTTTCAACAGATGAAAAGGACACAGAATACCAGTAGCTGTCCTGGAGGGATACCAGGGGACCAAAATTGCCCCTCTCTTTAAGGCCTGTTACCACCACAAATCGGCAGCTACACTGCGGAGTGGAGTGACCGCTGACTTTTCGTGAAATGGCCACTGATAGCCCAATTACCATTTCGAGGTTTCCCGAGAGTGCTCCGATCCCCCCCTACCACTCCGCTGCTGCCGATCCATGCTAAGTGCATCATCACGGTGTGTTCCCCTGATCTACACCCCCGGCGATGGCGAAATTCCGCCATGAAAATCTTCGGCCCACCGGGTGATGCCAAACCCAATTTTGTTCCGGTGGTCCAGTGAGGCTGAGGCCTTCTGCAACGGCGGTGCGGCTTCTCTTAAAGGGGAGGATGCACTGCTGCTACCGCCATGTCTTTTTTTGTCAGCCGACTGCCATGCCAGCCCGACAATTATGCCCCCGGGTTCGGCCGGACCGCCAACAGGCAGCCTGGCAACCCCTCTTGGGTGCCAGGCCGCTGGCCCGGCTGAAACCCTCCCCGGTGGCCCAGTGGGCCGAGTTTGAAAATCGTGGTGACACGGCGCCGTGGTGATGTCATCGCGACGGTCAATCCGCACCGCCCCCAACTTCCACCCCTCAGGTGTTGCCACCGCCACGTATCGCCCCTCTCGTGTAGTCATCACCCCCATTAAGAGCGACTTCCGGATTCAAGTAAAAAACAACAAACAGCAGAATTTCACTCAAGAGCTGCGGTAAAAACCATTGAAACAGGATGTGTGCGCCCCGTTTCGGGCAGGGGCAGGGCAATTTCTACCCCAGATCTTCAAGGATCGGATATGGGAACCCTGGTTGATTCTGTCTAATACAAACATCTCATTGTCAACCCGTCGAAGATCAGCTAACTGAGCACAGAACAGGGATTGAACCTGGGCTCTTGCTGTTCTATCTGACTCCATAACACACTATATGGTTGCAACTTCCTTCTGAGTCATTCAGGGGTTTTACAGAAAATCTAGTTTGACTACAGTGATATCATGCTCTTAATCATACACAAATAGTTAAGTCTTCCAAACAAAATCAACACTTATAGTTTTACTGTGTAACTTAATCCAACATGCAAAGCTAGAGGCTTTACATCACTTAAAAACAAACTCCATCAACATTGAAGTTAGCACAGAATTAATAGAGTAAAGGTAAATACTTCCTCTGTTCATGAGGTGTAGCAAAATTGTAACTGTTTAATAAAGTTGGGTTATGATTTCATTACATCAAGAGCATAGCGGAAATTTTCACTCCTAGTTATTAGAAATAAATGTTGGAGACATTTTTTCTTTCAAAAAAGGAGACCCTTATTATGAGAATGATCAAGGATAAAAATATCACTGAAAATTTCCATGATTAAGAAGTTATATTCAATACATTTTGGCAGTTCTGTGTAAAACTAACTTTATTATAAATATTTTGATGGTAGCACTTGCTTCACATTTTTCACATTACTTGTCTCTCAGGCCAAGCAGCAACTGTAGCTGAGAGGTAAACATCCAACCTACTTCCAACCTCTGCTGTTGATCAGCAGTTCTGCACAGTGAAACAATTGAGACTGAGAATTCACTGTATCGGATGATTTCAACCATGAACATCCATCCCATCATTCTGCAATGCTCTACATTATCCTGCCTGCCTTTCTGTGAAAATCTTCTACCCATCAAAACATTAGAGCAATCAACAGAATTTCACAAAGCTTTGGTATTATTTCCTATGGGTGTAAAATATTTTCTACATTATTCTAATTATATATCCATCCTTTTCCCTGTGGCATTTGACAATAATGAGTGCATTAAAACAGAAATTGCACAATCTGGAAAATACTGGTATGAAGACATAAGCAACTGCATGCAGATTTTAATTTAGGTGCTGCAATTTATATGTTCCCATATTTGACTGACAGCTCTACTGGAGGAATTAGCGATTTCAGAGACTAAAAATACTCACTCCATGGCTGATGTGACCTCCCAGCCTACAGATATTATGTGCCCTAATGAAATTACTCTACAGATACTCGTCAGTTTCTTGGTTCTCAGGGAATCTCCATATACGACAACATTTAAAAAATAAATTGAATGCTAGTCCTACCTTGTCAGACTGCACAACTGTGTTACAGAGAGTGAACAGGTTGTGCACGGGCAGAGACAGGGAGTTAATATTCTACCCAAGCCGCGGTGAACATTCTCAGAGCATCAAAAGTGACACTGCTCAACATGCGTGCTCATAAATTAATTAATATATACATTATAAATAAAAACTAATTGCACCAATTTTACTCAGCAGCAAGCAATTCAATTGGTATCCAAAATGGAAGGTACAATTGAGTCCCATTCATTTTTTTGCCATTTGGTAGCAACCTTTTCAACTCAAACCATGGTAAGATTAAATTGAAGACAAAGGTTTTAATAGTTCAGGTAAAGTATAACTAATGATTGTATCAAGCAGAAATTGTCTTAACAATTGTCCTTGAAAGTGTGAGCACTTCTGCAGAACAATTAACTTAATTACCCAGACACATGCATATTCAGAAGGCTGTTAATGTCTCCCACATTCAAGCTGATAAATGTGATGTAATGACTTTCTATTCAAGCATATCTGAAATTCTTCTGAAAACTACGTTAACACTAGCAGTTTAATCTTGGTTATTTCCCCCAATTATCAGTCAAAATAGAGCCAAGCAGCATTTTTGCCCCACAAAATGAACAGGTAAGTAAGCAGTTATACAATGAGCTAACAGTGTGTAGACTTTGATGTTCATAGCCTGAAATACATAGACTATCTAGTGTTGGACTTTTGCCTATTGCTTCAGAAAGCCTTTAATTTGATGTCAGCCTAAAACACTGTATCTTAATTATTCTCTCCTCACATGTCTTTATGCCACCAGAACAATAGCCAACTCTGAGAAGGGTTTTGCTTTACAGGTTGGGGGTAATATATTAGCATGGATAGAGGATTGGCTAACTAACAGAATACAGAGAGTCGGGATAAATGCTTCATTCTCTGGTTGGCAACAAGTAACTTGTGGGGTGCCGCAGGGATCAGTGCTGGGACCCCAACAATTTATATTAACGACTTGGAAGAAGGGACTGAATGTAATGTAGCCAAGTTTGCTGATGATACAAAGATGGGACGAAAAGCAATGTGTGAGGACACAAAAAAATCTGCAAAAGGACACAGACAGGCTAAGTAAGTGGACAAAATTTTGGCAGATGGAGTATAATGTTGGAAAGTGTGAGGTCATGCACTTTGGCAGAAAAAAATCAACACTTTGGCAGAAAAAAATCAAAGAGCAAGTTATTATTTAAATGGAGAAAGATTGCAAAGTGCTGCAGCACAGTGGGACCTGGGGGTCCTTGTGCATGAAACGCAAAAGAATAGTATGCAGGTACAGCAAGTGATCAGGAAGGCCAATGATATCATGGCCTTTATTGCAAAGGGGATGGAGTATAAAAGCAGGGAAGTTTTGCTCCAGCTCTATAAGGTATTGGTGAGGCCGCGCCTGGATACTGCGTGCAGTTTTGGTTTCCATATTTACGAAAGGATATACTTGCTTTGGAAGCAGTTCAGAGAAGATTCACTAGGTTGATTCCAGAGATGAGGTTGAGTAGATTGGGCCTCTACTCATTGGAATTCAGAAGAATGAGAGGTGATCTTATCGAAACATATAACATTATGAGGGGGCTTGATAAGGTGGATGCAGAGAGGACGTTTCCACTGATGGGGGAAACTAGAACTAGAGGACATGATCTTAGAATATAAAACTGATTTGAGGAGGAATTTCTTCTCTTGGGTTGTAAATCTGTGGAATTCTCTGCACCAGAGAGCTGTGGAGGCTGGGTCATTGAATATATTTAAGGCAGAGATAGATAGATTTTTGAGCGATTAGGGAATAAAGGGTTATGGGGAACGGGCAGGGAAGTGAAGCTGAGTCCATGATCAGATCGGCCATGGCCCAATGACCTACTCTTGCTTCTATTTCTTGTGTTCTTGTGATTGGAACCAGCTACTCAACACTCTTCCATTTTTGGCCATTACCCCCCACCACCCGCACCCAATCCCACCTGCTCCCCCATGTTAAAATTCCTCCCATCCTTTCTGCTTTCCATTTAATAACAAATTGGCTCAGTGACAGGAAACAGAGAGTAGTGGTGAATGGTTGTTTTTCGGACTGGAGGAAGGTATACAGTGACGTTCCCCAGGGGTTGCTACTAGGGCCACTGCTTTTCTTGATATATATTAATGACTTGGACTTGGGTATACATGGCACAATTTTAACATTTGCAGATGACACAAAACTGGAAAGTAAAGTATAGTGAACAGTGAGGATAGTGATAGATTTCAAGAAGACATAGACAGGCTGGTGGAATGGGCAGACATGTGGCAAATGAAATTTAATGTAGAAAATGTGAAGTGATACATTTTGGTAGGAAGAACGAGGAGAGGCAATATAACCTAAAGAGTACAATTCTAAATGGGGTGAATGAACAGAGAGACCGGAGGTGGGGTATATGTGCACAAATCGTTGAAGGTGGCAGGGCAGGTTGCGAAAGTGGTTAAAAAAGCATACGGGATACTGGGCTTCATAAGTAGAGACAAAGGGCTACATCCTCCATTTTTAAGCTTATCATTCAAAAATGGGGGTTATTTCCGGTGTGGGCGGTAAAAAAGGGGTTTCAGATTGCCGGCTTCTCGCCCATTCTCAAAACACCTAGTTTACAATTTTGAAAATGGGCGTTACCGTGAGCGGTATCAAATGGGCGGTAGCGTTAAATTTTTCTGACCTTCTGCCGTAAAGTGTGGCCATCCTTAGCAACGGCATGGCAATGCTCGATTCAGGAGGTCAAAGGTCACCATGACATGCGCAGAAGAGGAGACAGAGAGAGAGGGAGCTCAGAGGACCTGAAGGCGTGGCTGGGTGTGGTGTGGCTGCTTTGGGAGGAAGGAGGGAGACTTTAGAGCTTCACAGCAAGTAGGCAAACAAAACGTAGCTGTTACCAGCCACATATTTGACCTATAGAGGGAGAGGAGGAGGCATCACAGCACGCTGTGGAGACTGACGCTGGAGAGAGCAGTGAGGTGGGAGAGGAGCGCTTAGGAGGCCGCAAAAGAGCCAGGAGGTTCTCGGATGAGGCAAATGCCTCCCTCCTGCAGGAGGTCGAGTTACGCTGGGGTGATTTGACACAGGGAGGGTGTGGGAAGCCCACCACAAAGACCTACCAGAGGATATGGACCAAGATAGCAGAAGTGGTCTCGTCGGCAACCAACGAGGTGCATGAGGGCAACCAATGTCGCAAATGATGGAACAACCTTATGGGATCCGCAAGAGTAAGTATTACATTGATTTACATGTACTTATGTATTTTTTCTAACTTGATTTGTAACAGTCATGAGTGACTATTAGCAGATGTGAGGTCTTGCACTTTTACCGGGAATGTTTTACTCAAAGCCTGTGGTCACGGTGTACGTCTTTAGGTAAAGAATGCTAATAATCATAATAATAATGATTACATCTGTCGGTTATGTGTTGTATCAGTGTCTGTGACAATACCTAGCAATGATATCATGCAATCATCTCATGTCATGTCGTCCTGTCACCTTTTACAGAAGAAGCTATCGACGATGAGGTCCATGCTAGCACTCGTGGGGAAGCAACCCCGGACAGTCATGGACACATCTGCAGACGCTGAAGTGATGCCACGTGAGTAAAGCTTACACCATTGCATGATGTAAAGTCAATAGATGCCACACCAACTCATATCCGACCAATCATATATGATAGATGATTTCTAAAAGTGTCATAGAAATAATGCTGGCCGAATGAAAATCATTGCAATCCACAATGTGTTGAAGGTCATGAAATGTGATGTCTGCGATGATTTTGAGAGCGGTGGTGCTTTTGTCGTGCATTTGTCGTGTGTAGCGCTGGACTCACCTTGTCACCCTAGAACCCCCTTCTCCTCTAACAACCTCATTTGTGTCTTGCAGCTCAGTCAGCAGCATGGCCCCAGGCAACGCCACCGAGGCCAGAAGGTGGGGGTGCGGGGCATGAGTCGGCAGATGATCCGACTACATCTGGTGCTGAGGAGCTCCGATTGTTGCCCGTAAAACCCGCTGGGTCTGTTCTCGACGGATGAGAGCGCGGTCTTCGAAGAACCTGCATCGCCATGCTTCAGAACCCATTCCACCCCAAGGCCATCTATTGGTTCTCCGGTCATTCCCGCCTCCACTCTGGAGGTGCCGGCTCCAAGCACCTCTCCACAGGGCACACCAATTGTCCCCAGGACGGCGCCGACCCCACGGAGGCCTCGTGGATGCAACATGACAGCGGAGAGATGATTCAGTTGTCCAGGAGGACTGTAGACATTGCTGACCAGCTCACTGAAGCTTTAGGGGGGCATATCCCGATACCTGGCCACCATGTCCAAGTACATTCCGGGCATGGCGGAGTCTCTGGATGCGATAGCCAGGGACACTGCTGCCACAGGCCTCCCAGTGGTCCCAGAGCGCGGCACTCCACCCCAAGATTCCACACCACCACTGCGAATGACAGATGCGAGCAAGGACCAAGATCCTGCTTCTGCATCAGAGAATGTTGCCCCTTTGGCACCACCCAAATCCTGTACCCGTTCAACCAAGGCATCTGTCTTCATCCCCCCCAATGAGGCACCGCCTGAGGAGCTCCTCGGCCAGGTGCCGCGGAGCGAGGAGGGGAAGGGATAGAGGTGGAGAGAAGAAAAAGAGTGGGGAAGGAAAGTGAGGTGCATGTGCGCAGGTGATGGCTGTGTTATATCTCCATCTGGGTGGATGCAATTTGTTGCAATGTATGGGGGCTGGGGACCACGCTCCTGCTTTGCCTTTTTGTTCTGTGTTGCTGGACATGTTGACCATGTGATTTATGTCAATAGTGGAAAAAGTGGGATGTGGGCGGGGGTTGGGTGTTATTGGCTGTGTTAGTTATGATGTCAGACCAATGTTGGTATTAAACTTTTAGAATTGAACATTATCTTGTTGCGCATTGTCTCAGATAGCTGGACCATTATACACTGGTGATTCCTTACCGTGAAAGGATTAAATAAAACTTAACTTCAATCAACGTAAACTTTAACTGGCATCAAGATGATGGGTGTTATATATGCAGACTATAGATATGCTCTCTATTTAGTCACTGTATAGTTGCATAAGATGGAGACTTGTTTACGTGATGTACTATCAATAAGGTTTACACTGTATATATACTACGCTGGCACCACTAGAGGGTGCAACTGGTGGAGACCGGGGTTTCCTGCCCTGGTGGCAGGGGCTGTATAATTCTGGAGTTACGAACAAAGGACCAAGGTCACTACAGATTGAGTACAACACATTGCCTCGTGGAGTCATTCATAAGTACATTGCAGACAAACAACTGGCGATGAGAATACGGACTTTCATGTAATTATGGCTACCTTTGGCACGCTAAAAGATTTCGCAGAGGGTGATGATTGAGATGCCTTCACGGAAAGGCTCGAGCTATATTTCATGGCAAACGACCTGGCAGGGGAGACGGACGCATCGGCGGAGAAGCGCAAGGCTATATTGCTGACCAGTTGTGGGCCCCGAGGTCTACCGCCTCGTCAGGGACTTGCTGGCACCAACAAAGGCCAAGGATAAGACATACATTGAGCTGACTGAACTAATTCGCGACCAACTTAAACCAAAAGAGAGCATCCTCATGGCCAGGCACAGATTCTACACTCACCGCAGACCTGAGGACCAGGAGATTGCAAAATATGCTGCCAACTTGCGGCACCATGTGATTTTGGCACGCACCTCAACCAAGCATTGCGAGACATTTTCGTTATATGAATTGGCCACGAGGGCCTCCTTCACAAGCTATTATCTGCCGACACCACAGTCAACCTGCAGAAGGCCATCAGCATCAGTCAGGCATTCATGACCTGCAGCACGAGGCAAATTATTTATCCTGTGGACTCAAACCCGGCAAGAACTGTACACAGAATGGTGCCTTTCACAGGCTGAATGTGGCTCTGCCCAGGGCAGAGAGCACTGTCCTCAGGGTTCCAGAACTCAGAGTCCGCCGAGGGGTGCTAATTGAGTAGCACCATGCTGGCGTTGCGGAGGAAACCATAGGGCTCACCAGTGTCGGTTTGCTGAGTATGTATGCAAAGCCTGTAACACAAAGGCCCGCCTCCAGTGTATGTGTAAAAGAAATACGACTCACTGTCTAGCAGAGGAGTCGGTAGATGACTTTCAGTCCAGCGGGGAGTATGATGATTTGGCCAGAGAGGCAGCTCAGCCCCAAGAAGAAGTGTATGGAGTGTATACCCGCACCACCGCTTGCTATCCAGTGAAGATGGAAGTCGAGATAAACGGCGTTCCATTTTTCATGGAAGTGTACACGGGAACGAGCTAGTCAGTGATGAGCTAGGATGCCTTCGAGAGGCTATGGAATGAAAAACGATCCGAGCTGGTTCCAGTACAGGAAAAGTTGCGGATGTAAGTGTAATCCATAATGGCGTGGTGCACAAGTTACCTCTGTGATGGTCCAACACTACTCGGAAGAAGGTGGATGAGGAAGATCCAGTGGAAATGGGAAGACCTCTTCACTCCAGAAATCAATGTCTCCCGTGCTCAGAGGCAGAGCAAAACCGCACCTTCGCTTGGGCCAGGTACCTGAGGCACAGACCATCCATCATGACTGCATGGCAATGATCTGACCGGAAAGTACCTTCCCGGTTTCAGTGGCAGGATTCCTGGGGAGGAAGATCGAATTCACAGGCACTCTTGCAGCTTTTGTGGCAGAATTGTGGGAGAAAAGGATCAAGGCAGTCAACCTCGAGGACAGAGGCAAGATGACGTCCCTGCTGCTGCAAGGTGCAGTGTGGCTGAAAAAAAAGATGGCCACGGCAATATCACGAGTTGCAACGCTGAGGGACCAACACGTGGTGTCTAACAAAGGATTTGATTGGGGTAAAGCCAGCAGGGTTCTCTTAAAGGAGACCTGCAACCAACTGAACTTAAAGAGACATTGTATGCATGGCAATCAATGTAACGAACCGATTAAGATTGTGAACAAAATGTTGTTGTGAGATGTCGGGAATAGAGTGTCCCCAAAAGTAGCAAGCGAGCGAATTCCGGAGGGTAAAGGCGCTGATCCTGATGCCCTACCCCAGGTGTCCCCACAAGTTATAGGCCAGCGACCTCAGGAGGGTGAAGGCACTGATCCTGATACCCTGCCCCAGGTCTATCCCATGCTGCAGGTACCCGATGGCACTATTCACCACAGACCTGGAAACAGCGCCTCTAACGGCACCAATACGCGCAGTCGGTCGCCGTTGCCCACCACCCGCGTGGAGACGGCGCAGCCCCCAGGCCTAGTCGCTACCTTGGCCATGTCCGGGAGATAAAGGTCAGAACTAACGAGTTCCCCAAACGGGACCTGGAACAGCCAGGTTTCCAACACCATTAAAGAGCAGGCAGAAGATTCTGCAGCCCTCAAAGGAAGACAGAAAGACCACACACATCTGTGACTCTGCCCATCACTAGGCAACGGCAAAGGCCTTGAGTCCTGGCAAGGTGAGTGAACCAAGCCCACCCCGCTAGCAGGGGGTGCAGCGCCGCCATCAGACGACTAGGACCCTTTCCGGTTGCTCTGCAACTAGTGTCCTTGCATACCTGTACTGCTACCTCAGTACTGACCATGACTGAACCATGAATGCAATCTATGCAATCCTGGCGCACGACCGTAAAATGTAACGAATGTAAGTCACTGAACCAAGGTGTCACGATACAAACTGTACATGCACCGAGTCTGATCCTGTATGTTAATGTAACGGGCCAGATTCTTGATCTCGCTAGGGGGGCGGGGGTGGGAAATGGATGTATGTAGCCATGGACACACACATGGATCACACCCAGCACCCTCTGGAACCTCCTCTGCATCATCGAACCATCCAAATTGGTAACCACTTCCCAACATTGTGGCAAAAGACTTGGGGGTTAACAGGGAGAGAGCCAAGCCAAGGTGCAAGGGCTATTGGCACTTAAGTCTGGGGAGAGCTAAGCCAGAGCAGATAGTGCAAAGGTAATTGGCACAAAGGACTTGGGGGAGAGTGATGTTATATATGCAGACTATTGATATACTCTCTATGTAGTCACTGTATAGTTGCATAGGATGGAAACTTGTTTACGTGATGTACTATCAATAAGGTTTACACTGTGTATATACTACGGTGGCACCACTAGAGGGTGCAACTGGTGGAGACTGGGGTTTCCTGCCCTGGTGGCAGGGGCTGTATAAAAAAGCAGCCACACTCTGGAGTTACGAATAAAGGACCAAGGTCACTACAGTTTGAGTACAACACATTGCCTCATGGAGTCATTCATAAGTACATTACTGACATAACAATGGGTACCATTGATGTCTGAGCTGCACACACACAGCAGTATGTCTGCGTTGTCACTCACATCAGCGCTCTTTCAGGCAAATCTTTCCGATATCAGCTCCTCACGTTAAGAGTGGGATTTAACAAATGCCAGCCACACCGCTGGTGTCCGTCCCAGTTAGTTCCACTTTTTGTGGCCGGTTTTTTGAGCGGGCAATATTCTGCGCGATATGTGTGCGAGGTGGTGAAATTGACGGTGGGCGATCTCCATGGGCGCTAGTTTGGGTAAATATGCTCTTTACCATAAAAAACAGTCGTCGGTCGTTATTATTGAATCTCGGCGTTAAGTCCGTGAGGAAAGTAATGCTGGCCGATAATATGGGTGTTGAAATTGCCCATTCTGCTGATACTGCCCCAAAAAAGTGGCGGGCAGTAATATTTTTTCTTGGCGTTAAGCACATGGGAAAACTAATGCTTGGCGATAAGTCTCTTAAAAAAGCCCGCCAGTTTCCATTTTGTGCCAAGATGGGCAATATCTGGCCGTTATACGTAATTTCAGCGGTTAAATGGGCGTTAAGTGGGCGTTAAGCAGGCAAAAAAAGTGGAGGTTCTAGCCCATGGGGGCTGAAATTCAGGTCCATCCGAAACAGGGCGCACCTACCGCTTTTTGGCCGCCATTAGCGCCGCAATGTTTGAGTCTGGAAACCGCCCGAAATTCAACTATTTAAAAAAAAATGCCGCCCAGCGGTATTGGCCAGCAGAAATCAGCACTTTGCAGCAGTGTGGGAGAGGAGCTTGGAGTGGAGATTCCACGGGGAAAACTCCACTTCTGTTGATGAGGTCTTAATGAGCCAGCTTCTCCTTGGCCTTCTTAAAGGCCAGGGTTTGCAGCTCGGCACTGAGGAAGGAAGGCATTGAAGTTAAGGCAATGCCAGCTGGACCTGTAGCGAGGAGGGCAAGCCATTTTTTGGATACAGAACTGGAGACACTGATGCAGGCTGTGGAGGGAAGGAGGCGAGTGCTGTATCCTGACAGAGGCAGACCAACTTGCGAGCTCTTCACCAATGCCTGGAGATAGTTTGGAGGTGTCAGGGACCTCCATTCATGACCGGACCGCTACCCAGTGCCGCAAAAGGATGAACAACATCATCCATCTAATGAAAGTGAAAACCTGTTGCACCAACTGCAGACCTTCCATCAGCGAGCCAGTCCTTCATTCTTCTCTTATTTCCCACCTTCACGATATAGTCACTGAAGCAGAATTTCACTGTTGAGGCCTCTTATATATATATATATATATATGTATATATATAATGTGTGTGTTCTCGCAATGGAGACTCCCTTTCATGTCAGTTACAGCTGCATGTCAGGGTCACACTCTTGTGCACTCATTTCTGAGGCCTCCTGACAATGATACTCAGTAACCATTCTTTGTTTTGCAGGCCAAGGTTGCGCACAACTGGATGGAGCAAAGGAGGGCTGTTGGTGGCGAGCCCCTGCTTCAAATCCTGACACCTTTGGAGGAAAGAGTAGAGGCGCTAGTGGACAGACATGTTGCCTTCCCTGTGGCCACCAGTGCCGATTGTTATGTATGTAAACATGTAAATACCATGTCTAACCACCACAGGACTTATCCCTGGGAGTCCCAAGGGATCCCACAATCCCTTGGGAGCACCTGCATATGAGGAGGCCTCAGAGGCTGGAGAGGCACTCTGAAATCTGTAATAAAGGACTACTGTCACACCTTACTTTGAGCTTGCAGTATCTAGTCTGACTCTTTATTCAAGACATAACAACTGGTAACGAGACACAGAAGACGAACCCCACCGCAACAATGCAGAGAACTATGGGCATCCTGGAGAAAATTTCAGAGGGAGATGATTGGGAAACCTTCGTGGAGCGACTCGGCCAACGAGCTGGAAGGAGAAGTGAACGCTGCCAAACGAAGGGCAATCCTCCTCACCGTTTGCGGGGCACCAACGTATGGCCTCATGAAAAACATGCTCGCTCCAGCGAAACTCACAGACAAGTTGTACGATGAGTTGTGTACACTGGTCCGGCAGCATCTAAACCCATAGGAAAGCGTTCTGATGGCGAGGTACCGGTCGGCTCTACACGTACATGAGGTCTGAAGGCCAGGAAGTGGCGAGCAACATTGCCGAGCTAAGGCGCCTTGCAGGATATTGCGAATTTGAAGGATACTTGGAGCACATGCTCAGGGACTTCTTTGTACTTGGCATCGGCCATGAAGTAATACTTCGCAAACTTTTGACTGTAGAGACCCCAACCTTGAGTAAAGCCATAGCGATAGCCCAGGCGTTTATCGCCACCAGTGACAATAGCAAACAAATTTCTCAGCACACTCGCGCTGCTGCAAGTACTGTGAACAAAGTAACGTTGTTTTCGAATCGAAATGTACATGGCAAGACTTACACGCCTGCAGCTGCACATCTGCAGATGACTCAGAGTCCACCATCAAGGGTGGTGAATACCAGGCCATTAACACCTTGTTGGCGTTGCGGGGGTGATCATCGTTTCCATTCATGCTGCTTCAAAGGATATGTTTGCCAGGGCTGTGGAACAATGGGACACCTCCAAAGTATGTGCAAGTGAGCTTCAAACCCCGCTAATCCTGCAAACCACCATGTTGCAGGAGGACAGATCCACGGTGGATCATGATGAAACAAAGCCTCAAACCGAGGAGGCAGAGGTATATAGGGTGCACACATTTACCACAAAGTGTCCTCCGATAATGCTGAATTAAATGGACTCCCGCTGTCCACTGAGCTGGACATGGGCACAAGCCAGTCCATAATGAGCAAAAAAACTTTCGATAAATTGTGGTGCAGCAAAGCTTCAAGGCCAGTCCTGACTCCCATTCATACTAAACTGAGAACGTACACAAAGGAACTGATTCCCATAATTGGCAGTGCTACCGTAAAGGTCTCCTATTATGGAGTGGTGCACGAGTCACCACTCTGGGTGGTACCGGGCGATGGCCCCACGCTGTTCCACAGGAGCTAGCTGGGAAAGAAAGGCTGGAACTGGGACGACGTCCGAGCGCTTTCGTCCGTCGACGACACCTTGTGCCCAGGTCCTAAGCAAGTTCCCCTCGCTATTCGAACCAGGCATCGGGAAGTTCCAAGGAGCAAAAGTGCAGATCTATTTGATTCCGGGGGCGCGACCCATTCATCACAAGGCGAGAGCGGTACCTTACAGGATGAGAGGGTGGAGATCGAGCTGGACAGGCTGCAACGAGAGGGAATCATTTCGCCGATCGAGTTCAATGAGTGGGCCAGTCCGATCGTTCCAGTCCTCAAGGGAGACAGCACCGTCAGAATCTGTGGTGATTACAAAGTAACTATCAATCGTTTCTCACTGCAGGATCAATACCCGCTATCAAAAGCAGATGACCTATCTGCAAAGCTGGCG
Organism: Pristiophorus japonicus; assembly: GCF_044704955.1. Classification (NCBI taxonomy): domain Eukaryota; kingdom Metazoa; phylum Chordata; class Chondrichthyes; family Pristiophoridae; genus Pristiophorus; species Pristiophorus japonicus. The sequence goes on from NC_091979.1 coordinate 127,086,108, forward strand.
GTAGGGAAAACGTTCACGAAGCTGGACTTGACCTAGGCTTACATGACGCAGGAGCTGGAGGAATCATCGAAAGGCCTCACCTGCAACAACACACACAAAGGTCTCTTCATTTACAACAGATGCCCATTTGGGATTTGATCGGCCGCGGCGATATTCCAGAGGAACATGGAAAGCTTGCTGAAGTCGGTCCCGCGCACCGTGGTCTTCCAGGACGACATCTTGGTTACAGGTCGGGACACCGTCCAGCACCTGCAGAACCTGGAGGAGGTTTTTAGTCGGCTTAATCGTGTGGGGCTCAGACTAAAACGCTCGAAGTGCGTTTTTCTAGCGCCTGAAGTGGAGTTCCTGGGGAGAAGAATCGCGGCGGATGGCATCAGGCCCACCAATTAGAACACAGAGGCAATCAAGAACGCACTGGGTGATGTGTAATGAGAAGGGACTAATTAGCAATCTTGTTGTGCGAGGTCCCTTGGGGAAGAGTGACCATAATATGGTAGAATTCTTTATTAAGATGGAGAGTGACAAAGTTAATTCAGAAACTAGGATCCTGAACTTAAGGAAAGGTAACTTTGACGGTATGAGGCGCGAATTGGCTAGATTAGATTGGCAAATGATACTTAAAGGGTTGATGCTGGATAGGCAATGGCAAACATTTAAAGCTCACATGGATGAACTTCAACAATTGTACATCCCTGTCTGGAATAAAAATAAAACGGGGAAGGTGGCTCAACGGTGGCTAACAAGGGAAATTAAGGATAGTGTTAAATCCAAGGAAGAGGCATACAAATTAGCCAGAAACAACAGCAAACCGGAGGACTGGGAGAAATTTAGAATTCAGCAGAAGAGGACAAAGGGTTTAATTAAGAGGGGGAAAATAGAGTACGAGAGGAAGCTTGCCGGAAATGTAAAAACTGACTGCAAAAGCTTCTATAGATATGTGAAGAGAAAAAGATTAGTGAAGACAAACGTAGGTACCTTGCAGTCTGATTCGGGTGAATTTATAATGGGGAACAAAGAAATGGCAGAACAATTGAACAAGTACTTAGGTTCTGTCTTCTCAGAGGAAGACACAAATAACCTTCCGGATGTACTAGGGGACCGAGGGTTTAGTGAGAAGGAGGAACTGAAGGATATCCTTATTAGGTGGGAAATTGTGTTAGGGAAATTGACGAGATTGAAGGCCGATAAATCCCCAGGGCCTGATAGTCTACATTCCTGAGTACTAAAGGAAGTGGCCCTCGAAATAATGGATGCATTGGTGATAATTTTCCAGCAGTCTATCGACTCTGGATCAGTTCCTATGGATTGGAGGGTTGCTAATGTAACACCAATTTTTAAAAAAGGAGGGAGAGAAAACGGGTAATTATAGACCGGTTAGCCTGACATCGGTGGCGGGGAAAATGTTGGAATCAATCATTAAGGATGAAATAGCAGTGCATTTGGAAAGCAGTGACAGGATTGGTCCAAGTCAGCATGGATTTATGAAAGGGAAATCATGCTTGACAAATCTTCTGGAGTTTTTTGAGGATGTAACTAGTAGAGTGGACAAGGGAGAATCAGTGGAGGTGGTGTATTTGGACTTTCAAAAGGCTTTTGACAAGGTCCCACACAAGAGATTGGTGTGCAAAATTAAAGCACATGGTATTGGGGGTAATGTACTGACGTGGATAGAGAACTGGTTGGCAGATAGGAAGCAGAGAGTCGGGATAAACGGGTCCTTTTCAGAATGGCAGGCAGTGACTAGTGGAGTGCCGCAGGGCTCAGTGCTGGGACCCCAGCTCTTTGCAATATATATTAATGATTTAGATGATGGAATTGAATGTAATATCTCCAAGTTTGCAGATGACACTAAGCTGGGTGGCGGTGTGAGCTGTGAGGAGGACACTAAGAGGCTGCAGGATGACTTGGACAGGTTAGGCGAGTGGGCAAAAACAAGGCAGATGCAGTATAATGTGGATAAATGTGAGGTTAGCCACTTTGAGGGTAAAAACACGAAGGCAGAATATTATCTGAATGGCGGCAGATTAGGAAAAGGGGAGGTGCAACGAGACCTGGGGGGTCATGGTTCATCAGTCACTGAAAGTGGGCATGCAGGTACAGCAGGCGGTGAAGAAGGCAAATGGTATATTGGCCTTCATAGCTAGGGGATTTGAATAGAGGAGCAGGGGCGTCTTACTGCAGTTGTACAGGGCCTTAGTGAGGCCTCACCCGGAATATTGTATTCAGTTTTGGTCTCCTAACCTGAGGAAGGACGTTCTTGCTATTGAGGGAGTGCAGCGAAGATTCACCAGACTGATTCCAGGGATGGCTGGACTGTCATATGAGGAGAGACTGGATCAACTGGACTTTTATTCACTGGAGTTTAAAGGATGAGAGGGGATCTCATAGAAACATCTAAGATTCTGACGGCACTGGACAGGTTAGATGCGGGAAGAATGTTCCCGATGTTGGGGAAGTCCAGAACCAGGGGACATAGTTTTAGTGTAAGGGGTAGGCCATTTAGGATTGAGATGAGGAGAAACTTCTTCACTCAGCAAGTTGTTAACCTATGGAATTCCCTGCCGCAGAGAGTTGTTTATGCCAGTTCATTGGATATATTCAAGAGGGAGTTAGATATGGCCCTTACGGCTAAGGGGATCAAGGGGTATGGAGAGAAAGCAGGAAAGGGGTACTGAGGGAATGATCAGCCATGAATGGCCTACTCCTGCATCTATTTTCTAAGTTTCTATGCACCAAGACCACAGAATGTGATGGAGCTGCGGTCGTTTCTAGGTCTCCTGAACTATTTGGTAACTTCTTACCGGGTCTTAACACATTGTTAGAACCCCTGCACTCTTTACTGCATAAAGGAGATGAATGGGTATGGGATAAAAGCCAAGAAAATGCCTTTGAGAAAGCTAGGAAGCTGTTATGTTCAAACAAAATGCTTGTGTTGTACTATCCATGTAAGCGTTTGGTACTAGCATGTGATGCATCGTCATACGGGGTCGGGTATGTATTGCAACAAGCTAATGAATTTGGGAAATTGCAACCAGTTGCTTATGCATCCAGAAGTCTAAGGCTGAGAAGGCCTACAGTATGATCGAGAAGGAAGCGTTAGCATGTGTTTACGGGGTAAAGAAAATACATCAAAATCTGTTCGGGCCCAAATTTGAATTGGAAACCAACCAGAAGCCGCTCATATCCCTCTTTTCTGAAAGTAGGGGAAGAATACGAAAGCATCGGCCTGCATCCAGAGATGGGCGCTCACGTTGTCCGCATACAACTACGCCATCCGTCACAGGCCAGGCACAGAAAACTCTGCCGATGCTCTCAGTAGGTTGCCATTGCCCACCACAGGGGTGGAGATGGCACAGCCTGCAGATTTAGTTATGGTATTAGAAGCATTTGCGAATGAACAATCACCTGTTACTGCCCGACAGATTAGAACCTGGACGAGCCAGGACCCCTTACTGTCCTTAATAAAAAACTGTGCTCCACGGGATTTGGTCTTGTGTCCCGTTAGAGATGCAGGAAGAAATAAAGCCGTACTAGCGGTGCAAAGATGAAATGTCCATACAGACAGACTGCCTCCCATGGGGTAATTGGGTAGTGGTGCCAAAAAAGGGCAGGAACACGTTCAACAGTGATCTCCACAGCACCCACCCAGGCATTGTAATGATGAAAGCGATAGCCAGATCCCAAGTGTGGTGGCCCGGTATCGATGCAGACTTAAGAGTCCTGTGTGCACAAATGTAATACATGTTCCCAGTTAAGCAATGCACCCAGGGAGGCGCCACTAAGTTTATGGTCCTGGTTCTCCAAACCGTGGTCTAGGGTCCATGTCGACTATGCAGACCCATTCTTGTGAAAAATGTTTTTAGTGGTTGTAGATGCGTACTCCAAATGGATTGAATGTATGATAATGTCAGCAAGCACGTCCGCTGCCACAATTGAAAGCCTACTGGCCATGTTTGCCATGCACAGCCTGCCTGATGTCCTTGTAAGTGACAATGGGCTGTGTTTTACCAGTGCCGAATTCAAGGAGTTCATGACCCGCAATGGGATCAAACATGTCACGTCTGCCTCCTTTAAACCAGCATCCAACAGAACGGTCAGGCAAAACGAGCAGTTCAAACAATCAAGCAGAGCTTGAAAAGGGTAACTGAAGGGTCACTGCAGACTCGCTTATCCTGAGTCCTGCTTAGTTACCGAACAAGACCCCACTCGCTCACTGGGGTTCCTGCCGCTGAACTGCTCATGAAAAGGGCACTTAAAACAACGCTCTCGTTAGTCCACCCTGATCTACATGAACAGGTAGAGAGCAGGCGGCTTCAACAGAAGACATATCATGATCGCGCAAATGTGTCATGCGGAATTGAAATAAATTATCCTGTATTTGTGTTAAACTATGGACAAGGTCCCAAGTGGTTTGCTGGCACCATTTTGGCCAAAGAGGGGAGTAGGGTGTTTGTGGTCAAACTCTCAAATGGACTCACCTGCAGGAAACACTTGGACCAAACCAAACTCAGATTTACGGACTATCCAGAACAACCCACAGTAGACTCTACATTTTTCGACCCTCCAACACACACACAAGTGGCAATCGACCCAGCGGTTGACCACGAAGCAGAACCCATCACCCGCAGCAGCCCAGCAAGACTCACCACCCTCAGCAAGGCCAGCTGCACAGCAGCCCAGCGAAGGCCCAACAAACAACTCACCAACACCAGCATTTGCACCGAGAGGATCAACCAGGGAAAGGAAGCCCCCAGATCGACTCACATTGTAAATAGTTACACTATTGACTTTGGGGGGGGGGGGAAGTGTTGTTCTGTATGCAAACCTGTAAGTACCATGTCTAACCATCAGAGGGCTTATCCTCAGGAGTCCCAAGGGATCCCACAATCCCTTGGGAGCACCTCTATATAAGGAGACCTCACAGGCTGGAGGGGCTCTCTGAGATCTGTAATAAAGGACTACAGTCACACCTTACTTTGAGCTTGCAGTATCTAGTCTGACCCTTTATTCAAGACCGATCCTCCTGCGGGCAGTATCGGTAAGGGAGGCCCTCCTTTAATGCAATCTCTCTCTGAAAACGCCAACGCATACTGTGCCTTTCCTTCTGAAAGTGTGCTAGTTGCAGCCTCCATGCGTCATAGAAACATAGAAAATAGGTGCAGGAGTAGGCCATTTGGCCCTTCGAGCCTGCACCGCCATTCAATTAGTTCATGGCTGAACATGCAACTTCAGTACCCCATTCCTGCTTTCTCGCCATACCCCTTGATCCCCCTAGTAGTAAGGACTACATTTAACTCCTTTTTGAATATATTTAGTGAATTGGCCTCAACAACTTTCTGTGGTAGAGAATTCCACAGGTTCACCACTCTCTGGGTGAAGACGTTTCTCCTCAACTCGGTCCTAAATGGCTTACCCCTTATCCTTAGACTGTGACCCCTGGTTCTGGACTTCCCCAACATTGGGAACATTCTTCCTGCATCTAACCTGTCTAAACCTGTCAGAATTTTAAACATTTTTATGAGATCCCCTCTCATTCTTCTGAGCTCCAGTGAATACAAGCCCAGTTGATCCAGTCTTTCTTGATATGTCAGTCCAGCCATCCCGGGAATCAGTCTGGTGAACCTTCGCTGCACTCCCTCAATAGCAAGAATGTCCTTCCTCAAGTTAGGAGAAAAAAACTGTACACAATACTCCAGGTGTGGCCTCACCAAGGCCCTGTACAACTGTAGTAACACCTCCCTGCCCCTGTACTCAAATCCCCTCGCTATGAAGGCCAACATGCTATTTGCTTTCTTAACCGCCTGCTGTACCTGCATGCCAACCTTCAATGACTGATGTACCATGATACCCAGATCTCGTTGCACCTCCCCTTTTCCTAATCTGTCACCATTCAGATAATAGTCTGTCTCTCTGTTTTTACCACCAAAGTGGATAACCTCACATTTATCCACATTATACTACATCTGCCATGCATTTGCCCACTCACCTAACCTATCCAAATTACTCTGCAGCCTCATAGCATCCTCCTCGCAGCTCACACTGCCATCCAACTTAGTGTCATCCGCAAATTTGAAGATACTACATTTAATCCCCTCGTCTAAATCATTAATGTACAATGTAAACAGCTGGGGCCCCAGCACAGAACCTTGCGTTACCCCACTAGTCACTGCCTGCCATTCTGAAAAGTACCCATTTACTCCTACTCTTTGCTTCCTGTCTGACAACCAGTTCTCAATCCGCGTCAGCACACTACGCCCAATCCCATGTGCTTTAACTTTGCACATTAATCTCTTCTGTGGGACCTTGTCGAAAGCCTTCTGAAAGTCCAAATTCACCACATCAACTGGTTCTCCCTTGTCCACTCTACTGGAAACATCCTCAAAAAATTCCAGAAGATTTGTCAAGCATGATTTCCCTTTCACAAATCCATGCTGACTTGAACCTATCATGTCACCTCTTTCCAAATGCGCTGCTATGACATCCTTAATAATTGATTCCATCATTTTACCCACTACTGATGTCAGGCTGACCGGTCTATAATTCCGTTTTCTCTCTCCCTCCTTTTTTAAAAAGTGGGGTTACATTGGCTACCCTCCACTCCATAGGAACTGATCCAGAGTCTATGGAATGTTGGAAAATGACTGTCAATGCATCCGCTATTTCCAAGGCCACCTCCTTAAGTACTCTGGGATGCAGCCCATCAGGCTCTGGGGATTTATCGGCCTTCAATCCCATCAATTTCCCCAACACAATTTCCAGACTAATAAGGATTTCCCTCAGTTCCTCCTTCTTACTAGACCCTCTGACCCCTTTTATATCCGGAAGGTTGTTTGTGTCCTCCTTAGTGAATACCGAACCAAAGTACTTGTTCAATTGGTCTGCCATTTCTTTGTTCCCCGTTATGACTTCCCCTGATTCTGACTGCAGGGGACCTACGTTTGTCTTTACTAACCTTTTTCTCTTTACATATCCGTAGAAGCTTTTGCAGTCCATCTTAATGTTCCCTGCAAGCTTCCTCTTGTACTCTATTTTCCCTGCCCTAATCAAACCCTTTGTCCTCCTCTGCTGAGTCCTAAATTTCTCCTAGTCCCCGGGTTCACTGCTATTTGTGGCCAATTTGTATGCCACTTCCTTGGCTTTAATACTATCCTTGATTTCCCTTGATAGCCACAGTTGAGCCACCTTCCCTTTTTTATTTTTACGCCAGACAGGGATGTACCATAGTTGTAGTTCATGCATGCGGTCTCTAAAGTGTGCTAGTTGCAGCCTCCATGCGTCAATCCCCTACCCCCTCCCCCCGCCCCCCCCCACGGCATCCCTTGTTCCATTTATGTTTGCAGATGAGAGGTCAAGTGACAGCCTACGAGAGGGTCCTAGGGTGGGATGGCAATGCAGGAGGACAGCCTTGAAAGCAGTGGCAGCTGAGGCCAGGGAGAGGATGACATGCAGAGTGAGAGTGGAGGCCTGGATGACAGCATTGAGGGCACTGAAATCCGAGGCCAGGGAGATGATGACATCGAGAGTGGGAGGCGAGGCCTGGACTAAAGCCTTGAGGGCACAGAAAGCCATGGGGTTCATGACACCCTAGAGGACGTTATGGCCTAGATGAGACACTGGAGCTCCCTCCATCCGTTGGCGACAACTCAGATGAGGCAGAGGACGAGGGGAACACTGCTGGCAGTACCGCGTCACTGCTTCCTCTCACATGCGTCAGATCAGATACTGGGAGTATGCGGTCGGATCTAGTAGAGATAGCAGATGGGTCTGTACTGGGTGTTGCACCAGGCTGCAGCATGGTGACGGGCAGAGGGAAGCTCGGGCGCCAACTCTCTGGGGAGCGAGTCCGCACTGGAGTTCTATTGAGGACTCAGATGGGCCCATCGATGTTGGGGCTTATGAAAGAAGGGTGGAGGCCATGCATTCCCAGATGTTGGGGGCATTGGCAAGGGTGCCGGACAGGCTGTCGAAACTAGTCAGGAGCGTGGAGGAGTGCAACAGGTATCCCTCAGGCAGACATAGCTTGGAGGAGGCCATTTTGTGTGCTCATACTGAACAATGGTGTTTCTTTGCCTGTATTGCATTCTTTAAAGAAACTTTGGAGGTTGAGTCAGGACTTTTGCTGCTACTTTTACTTTGCTCTGCTCAAATTACTGCTGCGCACTCTCGACATGGATTTCCATTTGAGAATGCCTCTATTTTTGTGCTATGAAGAGGAAGAGCTTGAGGACTTACAAAAGGCCACATTAGAAGCTCTTAGAGAGTCAAGCATCATAGAAGGCATCTCTTCCGTACACATGGAAACTTAGGGCCCAAGTTTCGGCATCTGGTGAAAACGGCGCACCTCCGAGACTTGCCTGGGCTCGAAGGTGCGCCGGAATATTCTGCAGCAATTCCCCAGTCCTCCTGGACCATGGCGTGGAGTGGTGTGGCGCAGCTTAGTCTCCCTGGGGAGGAGACTGCCTGCAGGGGGGCGGGGCTAGGGATCATACCTTCTTCTCAGAGCCGGCAGCGTTGCGCAGGCGCGATGGAGCATGTGCGCCTGCGCAATGGCTCGGGAGAGCGTGGATACCGGGAGGGTGGGGACGTGGATACCGGGAGGTGGAGGGGACGTGGATATCAGGAGGAGGGGGGGGGGGACGTGGATACCGGGAGGAAGGTGGGGGGACGTGGATACCGGGAGGACGGGGGGGGGAACGGGACATGGATACCGGGAGGGGGGCGGGGGAAGCGTGGGTACCGGAAGGGGGTGGGGGGCGCGTGGCAACCAAATTGGGGGGGGGGGAGGAGCGTGGCAACCGGGGTGGGGAGGGGGGAGCGTGGCAACCGGGGTGAGGAGGGGGGAGCGTGGCAACCAGGGTGGGGAGGGGGGGAGCATGGCAACTGGAGGCGGGGGGGGGGGGGGGGTGCGTGGCAAGGGATGGAGGGGGGAGCGTGGCAACAGGGATGGAGGTGGGAGCATGGCAAGGGATGGAGGAGCGTGGGTTGGGGGCACTCAATGATCGAAGGGCCGGAGGAGAGAGCAGGGGTGCCTCCTTCCAGCCTCTCCCCCACACCCACTCACCCCCCCACACACACCACCCCCCCACACACACACACACCCCCACACACCCCCTCCCCCCCTCCCATCCCCCCACACATACACCCCCACCACACACACACACACACCCCCACCACACACACACACACCCCCCACCCCCACACATACACACACACACACCCCCACCCCGCACCCCTCACTGTCAGATACAGAAAGAGAGAGAGAGACACTACAGAGAGAGACACTGACAGAGACACCTTCCCTTCACATAAAGGTAGGACTTCTATTTTTTATTGATTGATTACTTATTACTTTGGTCTTGGTGCTTTAGGTGCAGGGTTCCTTCTATTTTTTATTAATTCATTGCTTATTACTTTTTGTGCTTCGTTTAGTGCTTGGTGCTTTAAATGTACTGCTTTGTTTAGTGCTTAGTGTTTTAAATGTACTTTGCTTCTTTAATGTTGTTGTGAAGGTGTTTATGGAAAATCCTCTAACTTCCCTTACCCCCCGCTGTTGTGATGTTGATGTGTCCTTTGTGTTTAATGCTTCCCACCCGCCGTCTCTGGCTGTGCCTGCACTAAACTTAACTCTAGGTAAGGTTTTTCAGAACTTACAAAAGTGGACACTTACTCCATTCTAAGTTAGTTTGTAGTAAGTTTTCACTGCCGAAACTTGCAAAACAGGCCTGAGTGGTTGGACACACCCGCTTTTGAAAAAAAAGTACCTTACCTAAAGCCAACCTAAACTAACTCACTAGAACTGGCGCAAACTAATATCCGAGAATTGCAATTTCTAACATACTCCAAACTAAACTAGTTGTTCCAAAAAACTAGGAGCAACTCCACCCGAAACTTGGGCCCTTAGCCACCAGGATTTACAGACCAAGTTCTTTCTTAGATTTCTCTATTTGGGAAATAGATCAACTGCTGAAGACCTGCAGTTCTATTTCCATCAGGAGAACGGCATTGTTTCCACCAGTCCAGGCCACCACTCCCGTAAACTTCTTTATATGTAGATCCTTCTAGGCAACATCAGGTGACCTGTACCACATTAATCAGTCAGAAGCTCATCACTGCATCAAGAATCTCATTGATGCTCCCTTCAGGAGAATTGGACAATTAATGTCCTTCCCAATAAAACCAGGGAAGTAAAAAGAGAGAGTGCTATCCATTCTGTAGACTGGTTGGATTCCCACAATGCAGGGAGTAATTGATGGAACTTGTACCATTCAAAGCCCCCTTTGAAAAACTCTATTTTATGAACCAAAAGGCTTACATTCCATCTAGTTGCAGTTAATGTGCCATCCTAATCACGGATCTTACAGGCCAATGCCTGCTGCCCAGAGAGCTGCCATAACTTTTTCATCATACAACAATCCACTTTTCCAGCCCTCATGACTCAAAGTCATGTCTCATTTATGACCAGGGCTATCCCTTCCACCTTTGGCTGATGACTCCACTGAGGCTTCCACAGACAGGTAGGGAGAAAAGATACAATGAGGCTTATCCAACCACAAAAAGTGTCATTGAGCAGATTATAGGCATTCTTAAGTTTTAGGTGCCTGAATAAATCTAGTGGAGCACTGCAGTACAGCCCAGCCAGAGTCTCCTGGACCATTGTAGCACATACTTTATAAGATTGCCACGAATAAAGGCATTTCAATTCCAGTGCCCAGGTGGGTGTCAGAGTGGACAACCTCTTCCTGCAAGGCACCCCTATGAGGTGAAAACATAGCAGTTTGTTTAGCAGTGCAGACAGTGATATTGACCCTTGAAGGTGATGATGGTAACAATGAGGGGAAACTCCTGCTGCCCACAGCAATGAAGAGAGTACACAGGAAGAAGCAGGAGTAGAACACCAGGGACAGCAGTTGGTGAAAAAGATGCACAGCTAATAGTCCAGTACTTTCAAAAAATGAAGTTTGATTCACCAAAATAATGTAATTTCACATCTGCCTAATCTCCTCCTACAGCCTCATAAAGTGCTTCACTGTCCAAGACTTGAATCAAGTCCCTTCATATGACAAAATACTTCATTTCCCCTGCCATCACCCAACTTCCAAAAGTTGAAAGCTTCTTACATAGAAACTCACAACACTGCAATCAAGTTGTGTTTACCTTAAACAATAATAGTCACCAGGAAGTGCCATAAAAATCCATTCAGTTTATCTGAGACGACTTCTTAACACCATGAATTCGCTTTGTGCCAGCAAACTTACTTGCTCCTAATCTATTACTTCTATGAAGTACTTCCTGATTAAGATGACGTTGAACAATGAGTGGCTGGCATAGTTCCCCTGGAACCTTAGAAACCTGAATTGACTCTTGTCTCAATGTGGCAGCTGTCTCAGAGGGACCAGCTTCCGGTAGCCTTGCTCTTGCTGAGAGACTGTGACACCTGTGTTCACTCCTTGCAGCCCAGTGCTATCGGTTGGAGTCATCAAAATCCAAATACTGGCAATCAGCTCTTGCAATCCCTGTTGAAAGCATCTTTGGAGCGGTAGTGACTACAACTCTGGAAGTAACCAATGTCCAGAGAATCTTTGTGGTGTTTTCATTCTGTAACAATCTCCTAAACTACCCACATCTCCAACACATTGGAAGAAGTATCTGATGGGCTGCAGTACTTCTGGGCTGTCAAAGTCTCTAGAGTGTACTGCAGATCGTCTTATATGTCCTGCAATGTGTTACAGATAGGACTAGTTGACCCTTCCTGTTTATCCATAATCGTAATCATGTGTGTGGAAACTGTCTCCGACTCCACGAGATCTATGCTCCCTAATACTCTGGTTCCTCAACTGAGGTTAGTTGTTTCTCCATCCTCTATGGAGGAATAACCCTCTTTCTTTCTTCCAATCCCAGGACCTCATTCTCCCTAGTGCCTAGTGCTTCACCAGTGCCAAACCTTCTGACTTGCTAAGTAATTCCTCACGAATGGGTGTCTGCGTTGGCACTTGCGCAGTTAAGATGCCATGACAGAGCTGATCAGGAAGTGATAGGAATGGCAAATCCAGTATCATTGTAGCACATACTTTATAAGAATGCCATGAATAAAGGCATTTCAATTCCACTGCCCAGATGGTTGCCAGAATGGACAGCCTCTTCCTGCAAGGTACCTCACGAGGTGAAAGACACAGAAGTTTGTTCAGCTGAGCAGACGATGCTATCAACCCTTGAAGAACTAATTGCTGAGTGATTAAGGCATAGCAATACTTTGAGAAAGCACTTGAAACTGAAAGGAATTCTGATAAGCTTTACCCTGCCTTCACCAATCTTCTGCTGCCAGCTCACCTCCAACGTCACCTTTTCCTGCAGGCTTGCTTGTGCGTCTGCCCATAATTTAAAGAGTTTTCTCTTACTGCGGCCTCATGGTCTTCCATTGAGGTGACCTATGCGTGGTATGGACACTTTTCTGCATATAAGCACATGCATCCCTTGATGATGTGTTGGATGTAGATGCTGATTAAGTATTTGGAGAGATTGTCCTTTACACTAGTGAGTTCCCATCACCCAAGTGCTAAGAGAGGTAGAAAGACTATGAGAGAATAGGAGAAAAGTGAAGGCTCTGCTAGTAGTAAAGGATGTGCGCACGGATACCTTGATTCATCTATGTTACCGTTGTGTGGATTTTGAACTTTTTTCAGCACAGCGTAGCAATTCTTGAAGTGGTGGAGGTAGCACTGACTCCATTTGCCATGTTCCTCCAGCCAGCGTGCACTATGCTTTTATAGGGCTTCATGCTCTCGGTGTCCATGACTTCTGCCAGCACCACCTCCACAGCTGCTCCCTCAACCATCTTGTAGTGTCTGGAGCTGTAAATGCATGGTCCTCATTTAACTTTCTACAGCCTTTTAAAGGCTGTACTAGAAATGCATGTCACTCGCTCCCAGAGGTGGCAAGCCAATGAAGGACAGTTTTCTGGCCTCCCAACTGCCCTGCATGCGAATGACGGTTCTGGGAAGAACTAAGGCAGGTTAGTGGCAGTACCAAGTTGGCAGGATTTAGGACCACCCCACAGCAAACCTATCAAAATGATGGAGAATCCGCCTCTTCATCTCACAGAATTATATTGGCAGCCTAGATGCAGTTTTGGGTATAGCGAGCACTCAATTTATGTGAACCTCACAACCAACAGCCAAAAGGCGACCTATATTTTAAAGTATGTACCAACTTAGCTGAGTAGCTAAGCTAGAAGAAAGTTTACATCAGGTAATTTTCTGTTTTACAGTCTATTATTAGAGAGAAAATGAGTTACATCTTTGTTGCTTTACCTATCAAGGAGTGTATGGAAATATATAGCACACCGTACTAGACTATATACTGATATCGGGGTGGCGGGAGGCAACAAGAATTGGGTTGGGAACCTGAGGTCACCAAGGATCCAAGGGTACGGTCCTTGGCATAAAGTTAGCACTGGGCAACGGCTTTGGCAGCCGATGCTGGCACTGAAAAGCAAAGCCGGGGCTGGGGAGTCCCAGTGAATGCTTGCAAGGCCAACATTTATTTCCCCTACCTAGTTGCCCTTGACATGATGGTTGTCATGTATGTATGCTTGGGGTTACGAGCCACCAGGTGGCGCCACTGTCGGAGGTCATTGGGCTGTATGCATGTGTCTGTGGCCCAGGTATAAAAGGCAAGCCATCATGTAATGTAATCACTTTGGGCCCTAATAAAGCAGAGCCAGGTTTGTATCTGTGTTAGTTTACAGTAGTCAGTCTATCGAGTTATTACATACGTAACAATGGTGAGCGTGAACCATCTTCTTCAACTGCTGCAGTTGGTGTGGTGAATTTATACCCACAGTGCGGTTAAGTAGGGAGTTCTAGGATTTTGACCCAGCGACAATGAAGGAACGGCACTATATGTCAGGATGCTGTGTGACTTGGAGGGGAACTTGGGTGTAGTGGAAATCCCATGTGCCTGCTGCCTGTGTCCTTCTAGGTGGTGGAGCTCATGAGTTTGGAGGTGCCGTTGAAGAATGTTGCAGTGCAATTTATAAATGGTACACACCGCAGTCACGCTGTGATGGTGGTGGAAGGAGTGAATGTTTAAGGTGATGGATGGGGTGTTGATCAAGCTGCTTTGTGCTAGATGGTGTTCAGCTTCTTGAGTGTCATTGGAGCTACACTCATCCAGGCAAGTGGAGAATATTTCATCACACTCCTGAAGCGTGCCTTGTAGGTGGTGGAAAGGCTTTGGGGATTCAAGAAGGGAGTCACTCGCTGCAGAATATGCAGCCTCTGATCTGCTCTAGGGTAACCACATTATTTATGTAGCTGATTCAGTTAAGTTTCTGATCAATCGTGATCCCCAGGATGTTGATGGTGGGGGGGTTCGACAATGGTAATGCCATTGAATGTCAAGGGGAGGTGGTTGGAATCTCTTGTTGGAGATGGTCATTGCCTGGCACACCCTAACCCTAACCCTAACCCACTTATCACCTAAGCCTGGATGTTGTCCAGGTCGTGCTGCACGCAGGCATAGACTGCTTTATTATCTGAGGAGTTGCTAATGGAACTAAACACTGTGCAATCATCACCGAACAGCCCTGCTTTTGATCTTATGATGGAGGAAAGGTCATTAATGAAGCAGCTGAAGATGTTTGGGCCTAGGACACTGCCCTGAGGAACTCCTGCAGCAATGTCCTGGGGCTTAGATGATTGGCCTCCAACAACCACAACCATCTTCCATCTTGCTAGGTATGACTCCAGCCAATGGAGAGTTTTCCTCCTGATCCCATTGACTTCAGTTTTAATAGGGCTCCTTGGTGCCATACTCGGTCAAATGCTGCCTTAATGTTGAGGGCAGTCACTCTCACCTCACCTTTGGAATTCAACTCTTTTGTCCAAGTTTGGACCAAGGCTGTAATGAGGTCTGAAGCCGAATGGTCCTTGTGGAACCCAAATTGAGCATCATTGAGCAGGTTATTGGTGAGTAAATGCCACTTGATAGGTTGGCACCTCATTTTCAGACATGCCTGGTGCTGCTCCTGCCATGTTCTTCTACACTCTTTATTGAAGCAGGGTGGGTAGCCTGGCTTGATGGTAATGGCAGAGTTGGCCCATGAGGTTACAGATTGTGGTGGAATACAATTCTGCTGCTGCTGATGGCCCACAGCGCCTCATGGACGGCCACTTTTGAACTGCTAAATCTGTTCTGAATCTAATCCATTTAGCACAGTGGTAGTGCCACACATGATGGAGGGTGTCCTCAGTTTGAAGATGGGACTTCATCTCTAGCCAACACTGTGGCTGCCAGTGCTGTAGCTGTACTAAAACAGCTTGGCTAAAGGGGCAGCTACTTCTGGAGCACATTACAGCCTTGGTCCAAACATGGAGAGATGCGTCTGTGACAGGTAGATTGGTGAGGACAAGGTCAAGTAGTTTTGTCCCTCGTGTTGGTTCTCTCATCACCTACCGCAAGCCCAGTCTGGCAGCTACGTCCTTTAAGACTCGACCAGCTCGGTCAGTAGTCATGCTACCGAGCTAAGCTTGGTGATGGACATTGAAGTCCCCCACCCAGAGTACATTCTGTGTCCTTGCTACCCTCAGTGCTTCTTCCAAGTCTACTCTTAATCAGCAGCAAAGTGATGGAGGGTGTCGTCAACAGTGCTATCAAGCGACACTAACTCATCAATAACCCGCGCACCGATGCCCAGTTTGGGTTCTGCCAGGACCTCAAACATGGACAAAAGAGCTGAATTCCAGAGATGAGGTGAGAATGACTGCCCTTGATATCAAGGCAGCATTTGACTGAGTGCGGCATCAAGTAGCCCTAGTAAAACTGAAGTCAATGGGAATCAGAGGGAAAACTCTCCACTGGCTGGAGTCATACCTAGCACAAAGGAAGATAGTTGTGGTGGTTGGAGGTGAATCATCACAGCCCCAGGGCATCGCTGCAGGAATTCCTCAGGGCAGTGTCCGAGGTCCAACCATCCTCAGCTGCTTCCTCATTAACCTTCCCTCCATCATAAGGTCAGAAGTGGGGATGTTCACTGATGACTGCACAGTGTTCAGTTCCAGTAGTTTTCAAGCTTGGGCTGATAAATGACAAGTAATATTCACGCAACACAAATGCCAGGCAATGACTATCTCCATCAAGCGAGAGTCTAACCACCGCCCCATAACATTCAATGGCATTATCATTGCCAAATCCCCCACCATCAACATCCTGGGGGGTCACCACAACTGGACCAGCCACATAAATACTGTAACAAGAGCAGGTAAGAGGCTGGGTTTTCTGCGGCAAGTGTCTCACCTCTCGACTCCCCAAAGCTTTTCCATCATTTACAAGGCACAAGTCAGGAGTGTGATGGAATACTCTCCATTTGCCTGGAAGAATACAGCTCCAACAACACAAGAAACTCAACATCATCCAGGACAAAGAAGCCCGTTTGACTGGTTTCCTATCCACCACCGTAAACATTCACTCCCTCCACCATCAGTGTACTGTGGCTGCAATGTGTACTATCTACAGGATGCACGGCAGCAACTCGTCAAGGCTTCTTCGGCAGCACCTCCCAAATATCAGAACATAAGAAAAAGGAGCAGGAGTAGGCCATAGGACCCCTCAAGCCTGCTCCGCCATTCAATAAGATCATGGCTGATCATCAACCTCAACTCCATTTTCCCGCTCGATCTCCGTGTCCCTTGATTCCCCTAGACTCCAAAAATCTAACTATTTCAGCCTTGAATATATTCAGAGACTCAGCATCCGCAGCCCTCTGGGGCACAGAATTCCAAAGATTCACAACCCTCTGAGTGAAGAAATTCCTCATCTCTGTCTTAAATGGCCAACCCCTAATCCTGAGACTGTGCCCCAAGTTCTAGACGCGCCAGCTAGGGGAAATAACCTCTCAGCAATCCCCTTCAGAATATTGTATGTTTCAATGAGATATATTCCAGTGAAAAAGAAGGGCGGTAAGAGAAGGGATAACCAGCCGTGGATAACCAAGGAAATAAAGGAGAGTATCAAATTAAAAACCAATGCGTATAAGGTGGCCAAGGTTAGTGGGAAACTAGAAGATTGGGAAAATTTTAAACAACAGCAAAGAATGACTAAGAAAGCAATAAAGAAATAAAAGATAGATTACGAAAGTAAACTTGCGCAAAACATAAAAACAGATAGTAAAAGCTTTTACCAATATATAAAACGGAAAAGAGTGACTAAAGTAAATGTTGGTCCCTTAGAAGATGAGAAGGGGGATTTAATAATGGGAAATGTGGAAATGGCTGAGACCTTAAACAATTATTGTGCTTCGGTCTTCACAGTGGAAGACACAAAAGCCATGCCAAAAATTGCTGGTCACGGGAATGTGGGAAGGGAGGACCTTGAGACAATCACTATCACTAGGGAGGTAGTGCTGGACAGGCTAATGGGATTCAAGGCAGACAAGTCCCCTGGTCCTGATGAAATACATCCTAGGGTATTAAAAGACATGGTGGAAGTTATAGCAGATGCATTGGTTATAATCTACCAAAATTCTCTGGACTCTGGGGAGGTACCATCGGATTGGAAAGCAGCTAATGTAACCCCTCTGTTTAAAAAGGGGGGCAGACAAAAGGCAGGTAACTATAGGCCGGTTAGTTTAACATCTGTAGTGGGGAAAATGCTTGAAGCTATCATTAAGGAAGAAATAGCGGGACATCTAGATAGGAATAGTGCAATCAAGCAGACGCAACATGGATTCATGAAGGGGAAATCATGTTTAACTAATTTACTGGAATTCTTTGAGGATATAACGAGCATGGTGGATAGAGGTGTACCGATGGATGTGGTGTATTTAGATTTCCAAAAGGCATTCGGTAAGGTGCCACACAAAAGGTTACTGCAGGAGATAAAGGTACGCGGAGTCAGAGGAAATGTATTAGCCTAGATAGAGAATTGGCTAACTAACAGAAAGCAGAGAGTCAGGATAAATGGGTCCTTTTCAGGTTGGAAATCGGTAGTCAGTGGTGTGCCACAGGGATCGGTGCTGGGACCACAACTGTTTACAATATACATAAATGACCTGGAAGAGGAGACAGAGTGTAGTGTAACAAAATTTGCAGATGACACAAAGATTAGTGGAAAAGCAGGTTGTGTAGAGGACACAGAGAGGCTGCAAAGAGATTTAGATAGGTTAAGCGAATGGGCTAAGGTTTGGCAGATGGAATATAATGTCGGCAAATGTGAGGTCATCCACCTTGGAAAAAAAAACAGTAAAAGGGAATATTATTTGAATGGGGAGAAATTACAACATGCTGCGGTGCAGAGGGACCTGGGGGTCCTTGTGCGTGAATCCCAAAAAGTTAGTTTGCAAGTGCAGCAGGTAATCAGGAAGGCAAATGGAATGTTGGCCTTCATTGCGAGAGGGATGGAGTACAAAAGCAGGGAGGTCCTGCTGCAACTGCACAGGGTATTGGTGAGGCCGCACCTGGAGTACTGCGTGCAGTTTTGGTCACCTTACTTAAGGAAGGATATACTAGCTTTGGAGGAGGTACAGAGACGATTCACTAGGCTGATTCCGGAGATGAGGGGGTTACCTTATGATGATAGATTGAGTAGACTGGGTCTTTACTCGTGGGAGTTCAGAAGGATGAGGGGTGATCTTATAGAAACATTTAAAATAATGAAAGGGATAGACAAGATAGAGGCAGAGAGGTTGTTTCCACTGGTCGGGGAGACTAGAACTAGGGGGCACAGCCTCAAAATACGGGGGACCCAATTTAAAACCGAGTTGTGAAGGAATTTCTTCTCCCAGAGGGTTGTGAATCTGTGGAATTCTCTGCCCAAGGAAGCAGTTGAGGCTAGATCATTGAATGTATTCAAATCACAGATAGATAGATTTTTAACCAATAAGGGAATTAAGGGTTATGGGGAGCGGGCGGGTAAGTGGAGCCGAGCCCACGGCCAGATCAGCCATGAGCTTATTGAATGGCGGAGCAGGCTCGAGGGGCTAGGTGGCCTACTCCTGTTCCTAATTCTTATGTTCTTATTATCACCTCTCATTCTTCTAAACTCCAGAGGCCCATTCTACACAATCACTCATCATAAGATAACCCTCTCATCCCAGGAATCAATCTAGTGAACTTTCGTTGCACCGCCTCCAAGGCAAGTATATCCTTCCATAGATAAGGAGATCAAAACTGTGCACAGTACTCCAGGTGTGGTCTCACCAAGGCTCTGTACAATTGTAGCAAGATGTCCTTACTCTTGTACTCCACCCCCCTTGCAATAAAGGTCAACATGCCATTTGCCTTCGTTATTGCTTGCTGTACTTGCATGCTAGCTTTCTGTGTTTCTTGCACAAGGATACGCAAATCTCTCTGAACATTTAAAAGTTTCTCATCATTTAAAAAATATTGTTTTTCTATTCTTCCTCCCAAAGTGATTAACCTCACATTTCCCTACATTATATACATCTGCCACCCTACTGCCCACTCACTTAGTCTATCTATATCCCTTTGCAGACGCTTTATGTTCTCCTCACAGCTTACCGTCCTACCTAGTTTTGTATTATCAGCAAACCTGGATACATTACGCTCGGTCACTTCATCCAGGACATTAATATAGATTGTAAATAGCTGAGGCCCCAGCACTGATCCTTGCGGCGCCTCACTGGTTATAGCCTGCCAACCTTAACAAGATCCGTTTATCCCTATTCTCTGTTTTCTGTCCTTTAACCAATCCTCTATCCATTACTTCCAATCCCATGATCTCTTATCTTGTGTAAAAACCCACGACCTCTAGAAGGACAAGGGCAGCAGGCGCATAGGAACACCATCACCTGCAAGTTCCACTCCAAGGTACACACCATCCTGACTTGGAAATATATCGCCGTTCCTTCATCGTCCTGGGTCAAAAGCCTGGAACTCCCTCCGTAACAGCACTGTGGGAGTACCTCTCCACATGGACTTCAGCGGTTCAAGAAGGCGGCTCACCACTACCTTCTCAAGGGCAATTAGGGATGGACAATAAATACTGGCCTTTCCAGCGCCGCCCACATCCCGTGAACGAATAAAAAAAATTCACAAACTGCCATGGTTGGATTTGAAGTCTCGTCTCCGGATTGTTAGTCCAGGCCATTGGATTACTAGTCCAATGGTATAGCCACTATGCTACTGTATCCAATCAGAGGGGGAGGCAGAGGGAGCACTCCTGGCCCTTCTGGCCCACAAGGATTTCACAGAAAAATAATTTAAAAAAACTCGCCATGGCCTCTTGCCAGTCGCCGCCTCCCATGGTGGTCCAGATGTTAAAATGCCATCACTGCGCCAATGACATTATCGAGCCATGACTTTTAAATTTAAATTAGGTCCTCATTTGCCTACAGTGGGAGCCTCGGCGGACTTCAATATCCGTGAAGATATGATGTCGTGGAGCTGGAATGGTTAGGCCGCAGGCTGATAAGTGGACTCAGCCTTAACTCCTCCCACACACCATTCCTGCTGGTCGTGGCTTTAAAATTAACCCAATAGTTTCTGCCTCAACCACTAACACTGGAAGTGAATTCCACAACTTCACAACTCGTCTGCAAACACAAAAAAGATCATCATGCATGTGTGTGCCAGATTCCCTGGCAGCTGCCATGACTCTTTCGTCCTGCGCCAGCCCACCCTCCCTCACCTCTTCGCATCTCCAAACAGACTTACCGGCTGGCAGCTTGGAGACAAGGGCTAACCACTGAAGACATGGCTGATCATACCATTGAGGAGGCCAAGCAATGAGGTCGAGGAGGGTTATAATGAAAGCCACATGATGACCATATGTGTCATGGAGCAAGCAATTAGCCTGCTAAAGATGCATTTCAGATGCCTTGACAGATCTGTAGAGCCCTTCAGTACGCACCAGCCAAGGTCTCCAGAATGACAGTCGTCATCATCATCATATGCAGTCCCTCAAAATCGAGAAAGACTTGTTTCCACGCTAAAAGTGAGTTCTCAGGTGACTGCAAAGACCAATATGGGAATTATAGTCTTTGTCATAGGTGGGACAGACATTCTTTGAAGGAAAGGGTGGGTAGGGAGTCTGGTTTGCCGCATGCACCTTCCGCCGTCTGCGCTTGTTTTCTACAAACTCTTGGCGACGAGACTTGAGGTGCTCAGCACCCTCCCGAATGCTCTTCCTCCACTTAGGGCGGTCTTGGGCCAGGGATTCCCAGGTGCCGGTGGGGATGTTTTACTTTATCAAGGAGGTTTTGAAGGTGTCCTTGAAACATTTCCTCTGCTCACCTGGAGTTCGCTTGCCGTGTAGGAGTTCCAAGTAGAGGACTTGTTTTGGGAGTTTCGTGTCGAACATGCGGACGATGTGGCCTGCCCAACAGAGCTGGTCGAGTGTGGTCAGTGCTTCGATGCTGGGGATGTTGGCCTGAATGAGGACACTAATGTTGGTGCGTCTGTCCTCTCAGGGGATTTGCAGAACCTTGCGGTGACAATGCTTGTGGTACTTCTCCAGCGCTTTGAGGTGTGTACTGTATATGGTCCACGTCCCTGAGTCAAGTAGGAGAGCGGGTATCACTACAGCCCTGTAGATCATAAGCTTGGTGCCAGGTTTGAGGTCCTGGTCTTCAAACACTTTTTTCCTCAGGCGACCGAAGGCTGCGCTGGCACACTGGAGGCGGTGTTGGACCTCGTCGTCGATGTCTGCCCTTGCTGATAGTAGGCTCCCGAGGTATGGAAAGTGGTCGATGTTGTCAAAGGCCGGGCCGTGGATTTTGATGATCGGGAGGCAGTGTTGTGTGGCGGGGTCAGGTTGGTGGAGGACCTTTGTCTTACGGATGTTTAGTGTAAGGCCCATGCTTTCGTACGCTTCGGTGAAGATGTTGACGATGGCTTGGAGTTCGGCCTCTGAACGTGAGCAGACGGAAGAGTTGTCTACGTACTGTAGTTTGATGACAGAGGATGGGTCGACCTTGGATCTAGCCTGGAGGTGACGAAGGTTGAACAGGTTCCCATTGGTTTTATAGGTTAGTTCCACTCCAGCAGCGAGCTTGTTGAAAGTGAGATGGGGCATTGCATCAAGGAAGATCGAGAAGAGTGTTAGTGCTATGATGCAGCCCTGCTTAATCCCAGGTCCGGACGTGGATTGATTATGTGGTGGATCCGTTGGTCAGGATCACGGCTTGCATGTCATTGTGGAACAGGGGTAGGTTGATGAAAAACATTTGGGGGCAGCCGAAATGGAGGAGGCGCTCCATAGTCCTTCACGGTTGATAGTGTCAAAGGCCTTTGTGAGGTCAAAGAAAACCACATACAAGGGTTGGTGCTGACAGTCTTATGTTGCGTACTGCACAACATAGCACAGCAGTGAACATGGGAACTGCAGGAAGAGCAAGGTACAGAGCACACAACCTCTTCAGAGGAGGAGGAGGAGAAATCTGAGATGGACATGGCACCAGCAGCGGAGCATATTGCCACCCAGGAAGCCTGGGATGGCCTCGTAATGGCCCGATTTAGTTAAGTTGCACCAGTGCACACATCTGGCTCCCAGATGCTGCACCAACTTTCCTCCGCCCCCCACCAACACCACAAAGCAGTCCGAAAATGACCAAACCATTCCTGTCACACACAAACCCATTGCTCTAGATTTAGTAATGTCTCACCATTCACTCCACATGACAAGGCCATGCCCCACACAGCAGGCAAAAATGGAAAAGATGGGAAAGTGGTGCAAATAAATAAATTTATGTGCGTCATAAGTAGAACTGAAACTTAACACTAATATTTTGGCAAACACCCATGTGCATCTACGATTGTCTCATTTTTCTTTTTTGAATGCTTCTACGAGATGCACCCCCTGTGGCTTCAGCACAGGTAGAGGCCAGCTGCTCACTTCCCTGCTCCGACTGCTTTCACACTTTTGGCGGACGTCTTCTGGAGTCTGTGAGAACCCTGTCGACTGTGCAGGGGAAGACTCAGCCATCGGAATCTGAGGCAGCTTGAGGGGGAAGCAATGGGGAAGAAGTGGAATCGCTTTGAGCAGAGCCCCCACTTCCATGTGCCCTCTCACTATCATCGATCTCATGGGCCACCCGCACTTCCTTGCTAGCGAGGAACTGGAGATCATCTTGTTGCACATCAGTGGGGCAATGAACGCCCAAGGCTATGTTGGTATCCTTTCTAAAGATGAGTTTAATAAGAGTCTGCAAACTGTTGTTCACAGCAAATATGTTCTTATTTGGCTGGTGCATTAGCTGCTCCATGCAGGTGGTCATCCTTTCAATGGAAGAGTACATCGTCACCGTCGTCTGCATTATGGTGCTGCTCATGTTGGAGATGGACTCCTCCATTCTCTGTACAATTGTGCACACTGTGGCTGAAAAAGCTGCCAGAGCCGCATGCATTTGTTAGTGCTCCTCCAAGATTAACCTCTTTGTCGATGGCCCTTGAGGTTCAGCATCTGCATCCAGCTGAGCAGAGCTTGGAGCGTCCTGCGCTCTCCGGCGAGGACTCTCCACTGCTGTCCCTGTCTCCACCATCTGCTCTTGTTCACTTGTGATGTGAGAGACACCAGCTGACAACACTACTCTATGTCTCGCAGGACCCACCGAGGTGTGTGTCTCTGCGCCGGTGCAGGGTGCACATGGGTCTGGTGACAGGGCACCCTCAGAGACTGCAGCTTCCTATGAGGAATCATTTTTCTCCTCCAGCTGGACAGTGGGGTGGGAGGCACTTGATGCATCTGTGGGAGAGTAAAGAAATGAATTAGAACTCTTACGATAAGAATGTTTAACGTTACCATTATGCACATCATAGTTCAATGGCTACTGACATCAGTCACCATGAGTGAATGTTCTATGCTATGTGGCAGCATAATATTTCATTCTGTCACCAGGTTGCTGGGAGGTCCCTCTCTCTACAACTCCTACCACTAGCAACTCTGTCAATCCGCTTAATTTCAGCACCTCCTCCTCTGCTGACGTCAATGTAGTGTAAATTGGAGGGCCATCTCCTGTTCTCAGTCTCTCTTCGCCTGCAAGGAGGGAAAGAAGAGAACTTTGAGTGAGAGTGATAGAATGAGTGTAGGGGATGGATGGGCTACATCTGTATAGGGTGACTATGAGGGAGTGGCGTGACATTGCCAAATAGCCTGCTTCTGTGGCATTACCTTCTATGACTGCATTTGGCTGAGGATGAGTGTCAGTGGTTGACAGTCAGAAGGGGATGTGAGTCTCTCTTCTTAGGCAGTTCTCCGGAGTCGAGGATGAATTGCTTCCATACTAAAATGAGTTCTAGGGTGACTGACAAGACTAATGCGGGATCTACAGTCTCTGTCACAGATGGGGCAGAAGGTGGTTGGAGGCACGGGTGGTTGGGGTGCTTGATTTGTCATACGCTCCTTCCGCTGTTTGTACTTGGCTTCTGCATGCACCTGGCAAAGAGACTCGAAGTGTTTGGTGCCTTCTCGGATGCTCCTCCTCCACTTTGAATGGTCTTGGGCCAGGGATTCCCTAGAGTCGGTGGGGATGTTGCATTTTTTCAAGGTGGCTTCGAGTGGGTCCTTGAAGCATTTTCTCTGCCCTCCTGGGGCTCGACTGCCATGACATAGCTTGGAGTAGAGTGCTTGTTTCGGGAGGCATGTGGACAATGTGGCTGCCCACTGGAGCTGATCGAGCATGGTCAATGCCTTGATGCTGGGGATGTTGGCTTGAGAGAGAACGCTTATGTTGGTGCACCTATCCTGCCAATGAATTTGCAGGATTCTGTGGAGGAAGCGTTGGTGGTATTTCTCTAGTGCTTTGAGGAGCCTACTGTACTATAGCCCATGTCTCTGAAGCATATAGGAGGATGGGTATCACTACTGCTCTGTAAACCATGAGCTTGGGTGCCAGGTTTGAGGTCCTGGTCTTCAAACACTCTTTTCATCAGGTGGCCGAAGACTGCACTGACACAGTGAAGGCGGTGTTGGACTTCGTCATCGATGTCTGCCCTTGTTTATAGTACGCTCCCAAGGTTTGGGAAGTGGTCTACATTTTCCAAGGTCTCATCGTGGATCTTGATAACCGGGGATCAATATTGTGTGCCGGGGGCAGGTTGGTAGAGGATCTTTGTTTTACTGATGTTTAATGTGGGGCCCAGACTCTCGTACACTTCAGTGAAGGTGTCAATGATGGTTTAGAGTTCGGACCCCGAGTGTGCACAAATGCGCCATCTGCATATTATAAATCAATGACAGAGGTTGGAGCAACCTTGGATCTGGACTGGAGGCATCGGAGGTTGAATAATTTCCTGCTTGTCCTGTAGGTTAAGGGTGAGATGAAGCATTGCAGCAAGGAAGATTGAGAAGAGCGTTGGTGCGATAACACAGCCTTGCTTGTCCCCAGTCTGCACTTGTATTGGGCTTGTGGTGGTGAGAATCATGGCTTGCATGTCATCGTGAAGCAGGCAGAGAATTGGGACGAATTTTTGAGGACAGACAAATTTGAGATGGACACGCCATAATGCATCGTGGTTGACAGAATCGAAGGCCTTTGTGAGGTCAAAAAAAAACATGTACAGAGGTTGATGCTGCTCCCTACATTTTTTTTGGATTTGTCGCACAGTAAAGATCATGTCTGTTGTGCCCTTTAGTGGGCGGAATCCGCATTGCAACTCTGGGATGAGCTTTTCAGCCACTGAGAGGAGAGGATTGAGGAGGATTCTTGCGATGATTTTACCTGCGGCAGACAGCAGGGAAACGCCTCTGTAATTACTGCAGTCAGACCTGTCCTATTCTTGAAGATGATCACGATTACGGTGTCTCAGAGATCCCCTGGCATGCTCTCCTCCTTCCAGATAAGAGAGATGAGATCATGGATTTGCGCCGAGTACTTCTCCGCATGTTTTAGTGCCTCGGCGGGGATTCCATCTGCTCCTGAGGCCTTGTCGTTTTTCAGTTGTTGGATGGCCTTTTCAACCTCATGCCGGGCTGGGATTGTGCCGAGGTGGTGATGAGTAGCATGCTGTGGGATGGAGTCAAGGACACTCACATTAAAGACAGAGTCTTGGTTGAGGAGATCCTCGAAGTGCGCCTTCCAGCCGGCACTGATTGCCTCTCTGTCCTTGATGAGCACCTCTCCAGTCTTGGCTTTCAGTGCTTGGGCCATAGGTGGACTTGACTGTGCTAAAAAATCCACGCACATTGTGATTGTTGGCTAGATGCTGGATCTCCTGTGCTTTTTCCACTCACCATTTGTTCTTTAGGTCACGGGTTTTTTGTTGGACCTCGGCCTTTAGTTGTCTGTAGATCTGCTTTCTTTCACTTAAGTTATGGAATTGTTTCCAATTCAGAAATGTCTTGCGTTTGCGGTTTACTAGCTCCTGGATCTCCTGGCGTTCTCATCGAACCATTCTTGATGTTTTCAAGAGTCTTGAGTAACCAAGATTCTCTTCGCAGGTGCTAATTATGGTGGATGAGGGCAGACCAGGCACTTTGGAGACTCTGCGGCTCCAGTTCATTGGGCGTCGTCAGGTTGGCTGTGAGGCGTAGGTTGAATCTTTCTTTGCAGGGTGTTTGAGTGCTTCAGCATTGATCGTTTTGCGGCAGCATTTCAGTTGCCCCCGCCGTTTTGAGGCGACATTGATGGAGATAACAGAACAGATCCAATCATTTTGGATGCCCTTGCCATTGGACGAAGACCTTGCTCTGTCAAGTTCGTGTGATAGCTGGTGTGTAACAGCCACCCCACATAGGTATCTTCCACCCATTAAAATGAAGTTCGGGACCTGGAACATCAGGACCCTCATGGACAACCCCAACAGCGACAGACCGGAATGTCGTACTGCTATCATTACCCGGGAATTCAGATGCTACGACATCGACACCCTGAGTGAGACACGGTGGGCAGGAGGTCAGCTCAAGGAACAAGGTGGTGGATACACCTTTTTCTGGAAAGGCAAACCAGAAAAAGAATGCCATCTCCATGGTGTTGGCTTAACCATCAAAAATGAGCTAGTTTGGCATCTTAGAGATTCCCTCTATGGAATAAACGAACGCCTCATGACCCTTCGGCTCACCCTAACCCAGAACCAGTATGCGACAGTCATCAGTGTGTATGTCACAACCCTGGAAGCTACGGACAAGGCCAAAGAGGAATTCTACTCCAGCCTTGAATAATCCCTGTCCCGAGTCCCAACGGGCGACAAGCTGATTCTCCTTGATGACTGGAGAGGGGTGATTGGCAGGGAAGGGGTAGGAAAAATCAACTTCAATGGCATCCTCCTCCTGACGAAATGCTCAGAACATGAGGCTAGATTTTACACTTTTGTGCAGATCGCCTAAAAATGGGCGTAAAAATGGGTTTTCAGATTGCCGGCTTCTCGCCCATTCTCAAAGCCCTTAGTTTCCATTTTTGAAATTGGGCGTTACCGCGATATGAAATGGGCAGTAGCGTTAAATCTCTATGACCGTAAAGTGTCGCCGTCCTTAGCAACGGCATGGCAATGTTCGATTTCAGGAGGTCAAGGGTCATCATGACATGCGCAGAAGAGGAGACAGAGATAGAGGCAGCTGAGAGGGACTGAAGGCATGTGTGGGTGTGGTGTGGCTGCTTTGGGAGGAGGAAGGGAGAGTTTAGAGCTTTAGAGCAACTAGGGAAACAAAAATTAACTGTTACTAGCCACATATTTGCTCGAATTTGGGCTCTAATGGAAGGAGAGGAGGAGGCATCACAGAATGCTGTGGAGACCGACGCTGGCGAGAGCAGCGAGCTGGGAGAGGAGCACATTGGAGGGCGCAAAAGAGCGAGGAGATTCTTGGACGAGGCAAATGCCTCCTGCAGGAGGTCGAGTTACGCTGGGTTGATTTGATACAGGGAGGGCGTGGGAAGCCCACCCCAAAGGAACACCAGAAGATTATGGGCCAAGATAGCAGAGGTGGTCTCTTCGACGAGCAATGAGGTGCGTGAGGGCAACCAATGCCGCAAATGATGGAACGACCTTGTGGGATCCGCAAAAGTAAGTATTACATTTATTTACATGTATTACATATTTATATAATTTGATTTGTAACAGTCATGAGTGACTATCATCAGATGTGAGGTCTTTCACTTTTACCGGGAATGTTGTCGTCAAAGCCTGCGGTCACGGTGCATGTCTTTAGGTAAAAAATGATAATTATCATAATAATCATGATTACATCTGTCGGTTTTGTGTTATCAGTCTGTGACAGTACCTAGCAATGATATCACGCAATGATCTCATGCCATGTCATCCCGTCACCTTTTACAGAAAAAGCTATCAACGATGATGTCCGTGCAGAGGTGACATCACTGAGATGGAGGAGCGGGTGCTCACACTCATGGTGAAGCACCCCCGGACAGCCACACAAGCATCTGACAGACCCTGAAGTGAAGCGACGTGAGTAAAATTTACACCACTGCATGATGTATAGTCAATAGATGTCACACCAACTCATATCCGAACAATCATATATGATAGGTGATTTCTAAAATAGTCCTAGAAATAATGCTGGCCTAATGAAAATCATTGCAATGCACCATGTGTTGATGGTCATGAAATGTGATGTCTGTGATGATCTTGATAACGGTGGTGCTTTTGTCGTGCATATGCTGTGTGTAGCGCTAGAATCACCTTGTGACCCTAGCACCCCCTTCTCCTCTAATAACCTCATTTGTGTTTTGCACCTCAGCCAGCAGTGCGGCCCCAGGCAAGACCACAGGGCCAGAAGGTGGGGGCACGGGGTCGGACTATCCTACATCTGCTGAGGAGCTCCGATTCTCGCCCATCAATCCGCTGGGTCTGTCCTCTAAGGTTGAGAGCACCGACTTCGAGGAACTTGCATCGCCACGCTCCAGAAGCCATTCCACCCCAAAGCCATCTAGTGCTCCTCCGGTCATTTGCGCCTCCAATCTGGAGGTACCGGCCCCAAGCACCTCGCCATAGGACACCCCATTTGTCCCCAGGATGGCGCCAACTCCGCGGAGGTTTCGTGGACGCGGCAGGACTGGTCCACGAGTGCGACATGAGAGTGAAGAGATAGTACATTTGTCCAGGAGAACTGTAGACATTGGTGACCAGATCCTCGTAGCATTCGGGGGTCATATCCCGACATCTGGCCATCATGACCGAGTACGTTCTGCGGATGGCGGAGGCCCTGGAGGCGATAGCCAGGAACACTACTGGCACAGGCTTTCCATTGGGCCCGGAGTGCGGCACTCCTCCCCTAGGTTCCGCACTACCACTGCGAATGACAGATGAGAGGTAGGACCAAGATCCTGTTTCTGGATCAGAGAATAGTCCCCCCTCGGCACCCCCCCGCTCCCGTATCAGTGCAACCACCGCTTCTGCCTTCAACCCCCCCACAATGAGGCACCGTCTGAGGAGCTCTTCGGCCAGATGGCGTGGTGCGAGGATGGGAAGGGGTAGAGGTGGGGAGAAGGGAAGGAAAGTGAGGTGCATGTCCGCAGGTGATGGCTGTGTTATATCTCCATCTGGATGTATGCAATTTGTTGTAATGTATGGGGGGAGGGGACCACACTTCTGCTTTGCCTTTATATTCTGTGTTGCTGGACATGTTGAACATTAGATTGATGTCAATGGTGGAAAAAGTGGGGTGTGGGTTGGGTGTTTTTGCCCTTGATATTTATGATTTCAGACCAATGTTGGGATAAAAATGTTTTTATTGAACATAACCTTGTTGCGCATTGTCTCAGATAGCTGGACCGTTGTCCAGCCCCTCGTCGTCCTCTTCCTCTCTCTCCTGAGGTGAAGCATCAGTCCCTTCTGGCAATTCTTGTCCCCTCCTGATAGCCAACTGTGCTCAGGGTAACATTGTAGCTCCCCTCCTGAGTTTTCCAGACATCTGAAGCGCTGCTTAAGCACAGTTATTGTTTTCTGGACCACATTGCGTGTATCTCTGTGGCTCTGGTTGTATGGCTTCTCAGCCTCGGTGTGGGTGTCACACAGGGGGGTCATCAGCCACGTGGCTAGGCCATATCAGTTATCACCAAGCATTCAGCATTGTCCTCGTGGCTGACTCTTAAACATGTCAGAGACAGCACTCTCACGCAGGATGTGAGCCTCTTCGAAGTTGCCCGGACATTTGGCATTCACTGCCATTATGATCCGGTTGTGGTCGACAACTAGTTGTTGGACCTTCAGGGAGTGAAATCCTTTGCTGTTACAAAAAAGCTCTGGGTCCTGAGAAGGTGCCCGCATGGCGATGTGAGTGCACTGTAATGCTCCCTGCATCCTGGGGAATGTAGCAATACGGTAGAATGCTCCAGCCCTGTCAGTCTGAGCCTCCGTGGTCATGGGGAAGCTGATAAGGTTCATCCTTCGCGCGTACAGGGCCTCTGTGACCTGTCTAATGCAGCGATGGGTGGCATGGTGAGACAGAGGGGAAATCTCGACCGTGGAGGCCCGAAAGGAACCGGACGCGTAGAAAGACAGTGCCGCGGTGACCTTGACCTCGACCGACACTGATGTCCTGATGGCAGGCTGCATATGTGGCCTGATGAGCTCACATATTTCATTGATCACTACCTTGTGGAAGCATAGTCTCTGAAGGCAGGTGTGCTCGGACACGTCGAGGTAAGACCTCTTTTCCCTGTACTTGCAGGGTGTGTATGATCTGGCCCTCCTCATTCTTGCACGTCTTAAATTGGGCACATAATGATGTGCATCACACATTGAGCCATCTGCACTCTGCAGCAACTGCGTATTAATCGATGCTGGCTGAGAAATGGCTGGCCCCATTGCAATGAAAGTATAATAGCGATTGATCAGAAGCAATAATTTCCTCAATAAAATACACCTACAGTAAACCCCCAATAGTCCAGAGTCTGAAAATATGTCTGCTGAGATGGTCACTTCGCCTGAGAAGAACTGCAGAGTCAATCCAAACCCCCCCGAAGTTGAAGCAGCCTTTTGAATGAAGCGACCTGCGATTTTAAAAATGGCACCCACACTGCTGTGATTAGTTCATAACAGTTCCATTTTTTCTGAGCAGTCTTTTGGTCGAGCGATATTGTGGACGAGATGTGTGCGAGGTGGCGAAAGTGACACTGGACGCTAGTTTCGGCAAATGTGATCTTTACGACAAAAAAAGGTGGGCGGTCGGTATTATTGAATCTCAGCGTTAATTCCATGCGGAAACTAACACTGGCCGATATTATGGATGTTGATTTCACCCGTTCTGATGATTCTGCCCAAAAAAAGTGGGTGGGCGGTATTATTTTTTCCTGGTGTTGCGCACATGGGGAAAGTAACGCTCGGCGATAAGTGTCTGAAAAATGCCTGTCAGTTTCCATTTTGTGGCTAAATGGGCGATTTCTGGGCATTATACGTCATTTCAGCGGTAAAATGGACGTTAAGTGGGCATTAAGCATGCAAAATAAGTGGAAAATCTAGCTCACAGTCTTGTCATTCCCAACACTTTGTTTCGTCAGAAAGACAAGTACAAGGCCTCCTGGCAACACCCTCAGTCCAGGCACTGGTACCTGATAGAATACGTCATCGTCCAAGCGAGGGACTGCAGGGAAGTCTGCATCACTCGCACCATGGCAGGAGCTGACAACTGCTGGACTGTCCACTGTTTAATCCGCTCTGTTATCTCCATATGAGATATAAGTAGGTGCATAGAGAGTGAGGGATGGGTTCACCTGTAAGGTAGGCTGGTGTGAGGAGTGATGTGTAGGAAGCTTGGGAAGGTAGAGTGATGGGGTTGGGGTGACACGCACATCAGGATGTAGTTTAATGTGGTATTGTACTCACCTTTACACACCTCACACGGTTATGAAATCTCTTCCTGCATTGAATCCAGGAGCAGCTGACAACACTCCTGCTGCTCACTTCTTGTGTGATCTCCAGCCATGTCCTCTTGGTTTCACTCGTTGGTTTCTTCCTGCCAACGGGGATGTGGACATCCTTTCTTGCTCTCACTCCCTGGAGCAGAATGTCCAAGGAGAAATCTGAAAACCTGAGCGCTGCCTTCTGGCGCTGGGACTGCATCGTTGCCTCTAAATGATTGCACCCTCGCAGTCAAAGTCAAACTGCTGGCTGTTACACCAACGGACACCTCTTACAAGCACCACTGGACCACCTCCAACAGCCTTCAACTCTCATCTGTCCACTGCCCCTTTAAATAGGAGTCAAGTCATCCGTGACGCCATCAGATCCGCTCCATTTAGTTGGCCGGGAAACCCGCATGACTCAGTCAAGTGATCTAATTCAGTTAAACGCGCAGTGGAGAGCGCGCTGATGGACCGTTCATGATGGCGACCCGCTACATGGCCCTTCCCCCTGCACCCCAACCCACTCAAAGGTAAAAATTCAGCCCCTTGTAGCTATGACCCCTCGTTTGAGACCTTTAACTACTAGAAACAGTCTGCTTTTATCTACCCTGTCCTATCCATTCATAATTAAAACACTCCTATCAGGTTGCCCCTAATCTGCTTTGCTGTAGTGGAAATAGCCCCAATTTTTCACGTCTTTCTACATATTTGTATTTCCTCATAACAGGCAGCAACTTAAAGGTTCTCTAAAGACCCAGTGCCCTTACGAAAGTGTGAAGCCCAATACTGCACACATTATTCTATCTAAGGTTTTATATACACTCACCATTACCTCTTGGCTTTTATATTCTATGGGGCCAAAATTTTCCCTTTCATTAAGGCCTTTGACCGCTGGAAAGTGTCAGCTAGGTCTCGTTGTGGAATGGCCGCCGATTTTTTGTGAAGTAGCCGCTGTTCGCACAATTGCCCTCAAGCGTTTTTCTGGTGTGATCATATCCGCCTGCGCTCCCCCCACTTCTGCCCCGCTGCTGCCAAAGCCTCCTAAGTGCGTCATCAGAGCGCGCACCGGCGATGTCCCACCCCGGAAGTGAAATTCAGCTGAGAAAGTCTTCCAGCCACTGGCTGGTGCCCCCGACAGCTTTTTCTGCCGGTGCACTGTGTTTGAAATGGCGGTGCAGCCACCATTAAAGGGGAGGGCACACTGCCGCAGCTGCCATCTTATTTTTTTGTGTTGGCCAACTGCCAGGTCAGTCCAACAAATATGCCCCTGGGTTTGGCTGGGCCGCCAACAGCAGCCTGGCACCCCCTCTTGGATGCCAGGCTGCTAGCCGGGCCGAAATCCTCCCTGATGGCCCAGTGGAACTAACTAAAATAAACGCAGAGTTCGCAGCTGCTCTCCCCTTTAACTGAAGGGGAGAGACGTTGTGACACGCCAGCGCGATAATGTCACCAGCCTGGCGATGGTGACTGACAGCGGCAGAGACTCCGTCCGCCCCACTTATGACCGACTTCTTCACTCCACCCTCACTTCCACCCCCATTATGTGGCAGTGCGGAGCGGGTTGGCAGTGGAGCGGGGGGTTGACGGAGGGAGTCAGCGGAGCGAGCGGGCGGCGGAGCAGGGGAGTTGGTCGTGGAACGGGGAGGATCGGCGGTTCCAGGTCAGGGGTCGGCGATTGCGGGTTCAGCAGCGTCAGCTGTCAGGAAAAACCTGCGTTGAAGACCTGCAAAAAAGGTAAGTTAAAGTTTTCATTTTTTAATTCATTTTCAGCAATTTAGTAGATAAGGGTTTTGTGATTGTTTTGTGAATTTTTATTTTTTGTTTTCTGAATTTCTTAGGGGATGTTTTTCCCCCTCCCTAGGCCCAACTCGCACTGGGGATCAGGTTAAAAAAATGTCCGGATTTCGGAACATTTTCCGGATTCTGGACGACCCCGCCACGGATCGGCCCGGTGTCCGGATTCCGGAACATTACGAATTTCGGAACTCCAGATTTTGGACGCTCAGCCTGGTATTTCAGTTTAGACAGTGGACTTAATTAAAAGAAATACCAAGCAGTGACAATCTTTAGCTGATTCAAGATTCAGCTGTGGGCAACTAATTCAATCGTAGGATAGAAATATATCCTAGGGATATTAACTCCTCCAAGGACACACCTGTGTAAGGAATGTAGTCAAGTGATAACGTCACCTGCAGGGGGTCTTTGTTATGAATCTCTGTAACTGTCCCTAGTTGAATGATTTGATTGACAGTTCAGTCAAGATGAAGCTGTAGCAAAGTTTGGGGAGTTGTACTTGTTAAAACTAAAGTTATTGATAAGGGACAGGGGAAACAACTAAATGAATAAAGTAATGCTATGGAACATGTGAATTCTCACGTAACAGGACTGGGAAAGAGGTATAAAAGAGTGAGTATTAGGAGAGATACCTCAGAATTTGCTGAAGCCTGATCAGCCTTGAAAAAGACTTCAAGCTCGAAATCGGAATGTGTTTCTATTCTCCAGTGAACTCGCAAGGTATTGCTGTGCTGTTAAGTATATGTTTAATTATTGTCAATAATAGTTATTATTGTATGCTTGATACCCTGTGAACATCAACAATAAATGCTATAAACCCTATTATTTTGAGGAGTGACTTATAAATTTATAAGACGAATGCCTATCCTCTAACAACTCCATCTTGGCCTATATTCAAATCATTGATATATACAATGAACAGAAGTGGCTCCAGAACTGAACCCTGTGGGACATCACTACCCTCTTCCTCTGAAAAATTGTCCTTAATGCCTACTCTGTTTTTATCCTGCTAACCAGTTTTTAAATTCAGGTTACTATTCTCTCTCAATTCCGTAGATCTTAATCTCCTCTAGTAATCTGTCCTAAATTGCCTAAAGTCATCATCATCATCATCATCATAGGCTGTCCCTCGAACGAGGATGACTTTCTTCCACATGAGTTCACAGATGTTTCAATGAAGGACCCGATGTTCCAGTCCTGAACTCCAATTGAAGGGGTGGAGGGTACATGGATTTTTTTAACGTGTGGTGACCGTTGCACATCAGCCACCTCACGGGCTTGACAAAGCTAGGCCTTTATTCAGTGGCAAGGGTAAACCAAGACGACTGGAAACCTGCTCTGCTGCACGGACCTAGCGCGCACACGTATCGCAGTGTGGGCTGGCCCGTGCTGCCCCTGGGCCCTCGACTCTTCTGGGCCCCTTACCCTCATCTGTCGCACTTCTGCCACGATCTCTCACCGCTCCTCCGCCATAAATTTTCATTGCATCTCGCCACAAACACTTGCCATTCATCTAGCGCCTTTAACATAGTAAAACTTCCCAAGACGCTTCAACAGCAGTATTACAAGACAAAACAGATAAATGTGACACCGAGCCACAAAAGAAGAAATTAAGACAGATGACCAAAAGCTTGTTTAAAGAGGTAGGTTTTAAGGAGCGTCTTAAAGGAGGAAAGAGAGACAGAGAGGTGGAGAGGTTTAGAGAGGAAGTTCCAGAGCTTAAGGCCCAAAGGGCTAGACTTTCCACTTGGTGGCTAAGGCCGAAAAAAATGGGCCTTGTTCCAGCGATGCGGGACGTATTGCCCATGCTGATCGCTGGCTCAAGGCCCATTTTTTTTTGCGATTTTCCACTCGGCCATACCCCAGCGATGTCAAATGGGCGATGTGATTTCTCGCCGATCTCCAAAGAAAACGGAAGTGAATGGAAAAAAAAAGCTTCCCTAGCAATGCATTACTGCACATGTGCAGGTTGATTTTTTTTTCAGGTTGATGCTCTTTCCCGCGTTTTGAGAGGTCAGGGGTCTTTACACATGCTCAGAAGCTCCATGTGGGTCTGGGAGAGAGAGAGAGAGAGGAGAAAGGAAGCAGGGATTTGACAAAGCACTTACCAGAGAAAAATACTACCCTTAATTCAAATCAATTTAAACAATGGAGGGATAATTAGAAAGGCGAAGGGCCAAGTCCTTCAGTGAGGAGGCCAATGAGGCCCTTGTTAACATTGTTAGCGCGAGGTGGGAGGATCTGACACGGGGTGGGCATGGGAAACCTCCACCCCGTGCATATCGGAGGATTTGGGCAGAGATTGCCGACGTGAATTAAACGCGGACACCGGATCAGTGCCGCAAAAGATGGAACAGCCTATTGGTGGCTGCAAGAGTAAGTTGAAATTTATATTTGAAATCATCCATATTTATTATTTAATAATGTATGGAAATTCTAACTAGAATCTGCAATGTTATCTCGTAATCTTTAAACATAACTAAATTAGGATTAACTTATGATTACATTTATGCACCGCAACATATATTTGAATGTTACAGTATGAAATATCTTATTCCTATGCAATGTAGTGCAAATTTGTAATTGAACTTATAAATCTGTCAGTCTTAAATGTTTATTGCCAAATCCATTTGCTTATGCCGTGCAATGTTACCTTATCTGTTACAGAAGAAGATATCTATCAACCAACGCGAGCAACGCAGGACGGGCGGGGGCTGTGCCATGCTGCAGTCTCTCACACCTTACGAAGAGTTTGCAGTGACCTTGGTGGGGCTAGAAAGCCATTCGGTCACAACCCGTGGGGTGGCTGAACCCACCCTAGAGTCACGTGAGTAATGAGAACTGTGCATTGTGCAATGTGTGAGTCAATAGTAAATATTTGTTACGCAGGTAATCCTATGCAATGATACTTTAATTTGATATATAATTGAGTTATACTATTGAGATGTACTATTGATCTTCAAGTGAGGTCATGTTAGGCCTGGTGAGCGCTTGTGCATATGGGCTAATGGTAATGTTTTGAGTTCTTGAAAAATTGAAATGAATTGATTTGAATTGTTAAACGTTGTTTATAAATTTCATTTGTCTTTCAAAGGTCAACAATTATCAGTGGAGTTCACTGAACCTTCAGGAACCTCCCAGGAGGAAGAGCCAGAGGAGGAGCCAGTGCAGACTCCTGCTGCTGCTGTGCGTGAGCAGGAGGAAGAGGAGGAAGAAGAGGAGATTTTTTTTGTGGGGGTTGGGGGGGTGAGGGGGGAGAACAATCTGTGGCCATCTCTTTTGAGATAGATGAGGCACCGGGACCAAGCGGTGTGCAAATGGTGACGCAAAGGCGCGTGACATTGCAGACGCCGACCCCACGGCGGTCCGGTCAGCATGATATGCACTCGCCTGCCACGGAGGACCAGATGGGGAGCTTACTATCCCTGTGCAGGGAGACGGTCGCGATCTTATCCAGGGGTTCGCGGGTTTCTCAGCCAATTGGAGCCAGTTCTCCACAACCTGGAGCGAGTTCTGCTCGCGCTTCTCCAGCTGGTCTTTCTGAGCAGTCACAGACTGCTCGGGAGACGTTGGAGGCGATCAGGGAGCAGACAGCCGCAACAAATGCCCTACGGCATGCGTTGCTGGCTGGACACGGCGCTGCACCCCAAGGTGTTGTGTCCACTCGCAGCGAGACCCCAAGCACACAAGCGAGTACAGAGGACACAGTTCCTCCTGACTCGGAAGTAGAACCTGAGGCTTCTGCTTCCGCTCCGTTACCTCCACCACGGCAGGAAGTCTTGCCGTCCCACTCTGCATGACGTCTTGGTGTCGGTCTGCGGAGACCAAAACAGGCGGGTGGGGTGCGAACAAGGGGTAGGACAGGATCTGGAGGGAAACGTGGCCGCAGGTAGGGAGGGGGGAGTGCTTCTCAATAGTTCGGTTGTTACATAAATGTTCACTTGTTATTATCACTTTATTATTCTCTTGTTGCTCTTACTAAATTGGGCACTTGTTATCGTTACTGAAATGGTCATTGTTATTATTACTTAAATGGTCACTTGTTATCATCATTGAAATGGTCACTTGTTATCATTACTGAAATGGTCACTTGTTATCATCACTTAAATGGTCACGTTATCATCACTGAAATGGTCACTTATTATTACTTAAATGTTCAATTTCTTCTTCTAACGTTTTGGGGATTTGAGGGAAGGGTGGGTTGGTGCGGCAGGTGGGGGTTTGGAGGGAGGGTGTTGTTCATTAGTTCATAAAAAAAATTTGTTTCTTAATAAAAAAAAAGTTTTTCTACAACTTTTGTACCTTCTCTCTTAGTTACATTAGTTTTATAACGCACAGTTTTTCATGCACATTTGTTTGTTTATTCTGTTTCCCCATGGAAATTAAACTTTTGATTAACCGTAACTGTAATTGATCGTTTGAATATCAACAATAATAGTTCATGCGAAGCGTTCATTAATGAACTGCTGACGCAAAAGCTTAGCGGCCGTGTAACTGCCACTGGCTACTGGTCTTCGGGAAAGGTGTGGTGGTATCGGTGCTAGATCGCCATGCTGATTAAGCTCCCCTATGTCCTCGCCCACGTCCTCTCCCACCTCTTCATCCTTGCCAGCTGCCTCTTCTGTCTTATCTCCTTCTGGAGGTGGACCTGCAGATTGATCTGGCATTATTTGTCCTCTCTTTATAGCTAGGTTATGCAGCACACCACAATAAACTCTGCTACCTGATCAGGGTGGTACTGGAGGCTGCCTCCGGAATGATCCAGGCATCTGAAGCGCTGCTTTAGGATTTCAATTGTCTTTTCAATGATGTTCTGAGTCGCTATGTGACTTTCATTATACCGCTTCTGTGCTTCAGTGACAGGATTACGCAGAGGGGTCATGAACAAGGCCATATCCTTTATCCCCCAGCATCCAACCGTGATCTTCTGGCTGATTGGCAAACAGGTCAGGGATAGCACTTTCATGTAAGATGTGCGCATCATGGATGCTGCCAGGAAATGTAGCATTTACTGTCATAATTGTTTGATTGTAGTCGACAACAAGCTGCACATTTAGTGAGTACCCCTTTCTGTTACGAAACACCTCTGCGTTCTTTAAGGGTGCTTTCAGGGCAATGTGCGTGCAGTCTATTGCTCCCTGCACCTTGGGGAAGTCTGCTATTCTCGAGAAACCCAAAGCCCTCTCGGTCTGTACCACCCTGGTCATTGGGAAGCTTATGAAGTCCATCCTGCGAGCGTAAAAGGCCTTCAGTCACCTGTCGAATGCAGCAGTGTGTAGCGTGCTGAGAGATATGGCAGATGTCGCCAGCTGAAGCCTGAAAAAATCCCGATGCGTAAAAGATTAGGGCAGCAGTAACCTTCATCTCAACGGACAGTGCAGTTCTGATGGTGCTGGGATGGAGAGAAGAAACCATCTATGGGCAAAGAGAGCCTCGCTATTTCGACTGGGAAGCTGACCTTGAGACTGGACTTGGAAACCACAATTTAGTACAGAACCAGAAGATACACCTCATCGGGAGAAGCAGCGAGTAAGCCAGAGGGGTTCCTGGTGAGCATTATCCCAGCCCACACATTCTTTAGACCACCGCATAGTGTGAAGGGGTGTCTTGTGTCCCAACCAAGCTTTAGGGGTGTAGTGGGGAGGTTCTGCGCAGATCATAGGCAGATCATTTGCTATTGAGCCAAGCAGGGGTGTTTTAATCGTGGGTACTTCGCGATAGGGGCCTGTTCGGATGGGCCAGTGTTGTGTGTTGTACTGTGTTTGTTTTACACCGCCAGGGTGTGTTTTACTGGAAGCAGGTGTATGCTTTAACTTGAATAAAAGCATTGTGATGGTTGAGACCCAAAGATCTGTCTATAACTGAGTATTCTGTTCACTACTATAATTCCCAGGGTCCAGAATTGTTGTAAGGGGGATGATTCAAAACCACCAAGGGCAAAACCACTTACAGAATCTGGTGACCAGGAAGGGACCCTTGGTTTGAGTGAACAGACAGTCAAGGTCACAAGGTCGGCAATGGGGGATAGGATTTCCTTATACGTATTTGGAAAAGTTAATGTAACACAGTAGTGGGTGTTAGACCTCTTGCGGGCTGAGGGTCCTGAGGACAAAGCTGCTGAATGGACAGGGAGTAAGGAGCACAAAAGGCAAAAGTAAAGGCCATTTGACTCCTGTGTTTGCAGAAGCAAGTCCAGCTGCTCAGGGAGCTAGTTGGTAAGCTTAAGGCAGAGCTCCAAGAGTTAGAGGAGCAGGGCCATGGCGGGGAAACAATTAGTGGATGAGCTGCGCGAGGAGAGGCAGGAGAGGCGCACTCAGGAGGAAACCTCCCGTATACCGGAGAGTACCTGTAATGTCAGGTCACCGAGGCCAAGCTCAACGAGCAGGCTGTACGGGAAGAGAACGCCCGCTTAACGGTTAAAGTTGACGGTCTGGAGAGGCAACTGAGATATATTAAGACAGCTTACAGGGTAGCTGGCAGTAGGGGATTTGAGAGTGCCATGTGCCAGTCAGAGTAGGAATCGCAGGATAGCGCAGATGAATACGTGGCTTGAGCAGTGGTGCAGCACGGAGGGATTCAAATTCCTGTGGCATTGGAACCAGTTCTGGGGGAGGTGGGACCAGGACAAACCGGACGGTCTGCACCTGGGCAGGACCGGAACCAATTTCCTAGGGGGAGTGTTTGCTAGTGCTGTTGGGGAGGAGTTAAACTAATATGGCAGGGGCATGGGAACCAATGCAGGGAGACAGAGGGAAACAAAATGGAGACAGAAGCAAAGGACAGAAAGAAGATGAGTAAAAGTGGAGGGCAGAGAAACCCATGGCAAAAAACAAAAAGGGCCAATGTACAGCAAAATTCTAAAGGGTCAAAGTGTAATAAAAAGGCAAGCCTGAAAGCTCGGTGCCTCAATGCGAGGAGTATTCGGAACCCAGGAGAGGGCTCTGAGCTAGTTAGTGGGTGAGAGCGCAAATGAACAGGACCCCAAAAAAGAATGCAAAAGGCAGGAAGCAACAGAGCAGAGTAGCACTGGGGTAAGTGTAAACCACAAGGTGATAGGAAGGGACAATATGTATGAAGATAAAGGGGCTGCAGGAGGGGTCAAAACTAAAAATCATGGTTTAAAAGCTAGTATTAAAACACTCTACCTAAACGCACGCAGCATTTGAAATAAAGTAAATGAGTTGACGGCACAAATCATTACAAATGGGTATGATTTGGTGGCCATTACAGAAACGTGGTTGCAGGGTGGCCAAGACTGGGAATTAAACATACAGGGGTATCTGACAATTCGGAAGGATAGACAAGAAGGGAAAGGAGGTGGGGTAGCTCTGTTAATAAAGGATGATATCAGGGCAGTTGTGAGAGATGATATTGGCTCTAATGAAAAAAATGTTGAATCATTGTGGGTGGAGATTAGAGATAGTAAGGGGAAAAAGTCACTGGTGGGCGTAGTTTATAGGCCCCCAAATAATAACTTCACGGTGGGGCGGACAATAATCAAGGGAATAATAGAGGCATGTGAAAAAGGAATGGCAGTGATCATGGGGGATTTTAACCTACATATCGATTGGTCAAATCAAATCGCATGGGGTAGCCTGGAGGAGGAATTC
Source organism: Pristiophorus japonicus (assembly GCF_044704955.1). Classification (NCBI taxonomy): domain Eukaryota; kingdom Metazoa; phylum Chordata; class Chondrichthyes; family Pristiophoridae; genus Pristiophorus; species Pristiophorus japonicus. The sequence continues at coordinate 127,127,262 of NC_091979.1, forward strand.
ATAGAATGCATATGGGATTGTTTCTTAGAACAGTATGTTACAGAACCTACAAGGGAGCAAGCTATCTTAGATCTGGTCCTGTGTAATGAGACAGGAATAATAAACGATCTCCGAGTAAAAGATCCTCTCGGAATGAGTGATCACAGTATGGTTAAATTTATAATACAGATTGAGGATGAGGAAGTACTGTCTCAAATGAGCGTACTATGCTTAAACAAAGGGGACTACAGTGGCTTGAGGGCAGAGTTGGCTAAAGTAGACTGGAAACACAGACTAAACGGTGGCACAATTGAGGAACAGTGGAGGACTTTTAAGGAGCTCTTTCATAGTGCTCAACAAAAATATATTCCAATGAAAAAGAAGGGCAGTAAGAGAAGAGATAACCAGCCGTGCATAACCAAGGAAATAAAGGAGAGTATCAAATTAAAAACCAATGCGTATAAGGTGGCCAAGGTTAGTGGGAAACTAGAAGATTGGGAAAATTTTAAACGACAGCAAAGTATGACTAAGAAAGCAATAAAGAAAGGAAAGATAGATTACGAAGGTAAACTTGCGCAAAACATAAAAACAGATAGTAAAAGCTTTTACTGATATTTAAAAAGGAAAAGAGTGACTAAAGTAAATGTTGGTCCTTTAGAAGATGAGAAGGGGGATTTAGTAATGGGAAATGTGGAAATGGCTGAGACCTAAAACAATTATTTTGCTTCGGTCTTCACGGTGGAAGACACAAAAACCATGCCAAAAATTGCTGGTCACGGGAATGTGGGAAGGGAGGACCTTGAGACAATCACTATCACTAGGGAGGTAGTGCTGGACAGTCTAATGGGACTCAAGGTAGACAAGTCCCCTGGTCCTGATGAAATGCATCCCAGGGTATTAAAAGAGATGGCAGAAGTTATAGCAGATGCATTGGTTATAATCTACCAAAATTCTCTGGACTCTGGGGAGGTACCAGTGGATTGGAAAGCAACTAATGTAATGCCTCTGTTTAAAAAAGGGAGCAGACAAAAGGCAGGTAACTATAGGCCGGTTAGTTTAACATCTGTAGTGGGGAAAATGCTTGAAGCTATCATTAAGGAAGAAATAGCGGGACATCTAGATAGGAATAGTGCAATCAAGCAGACGCAACATGGATTCATAAGGGGAAATCATGTTTAACTAATTTACTGGAATTCTTTGAAGATATAACGAGCATGGTGGATAGAGGTATACCGATGGATGTGGTGTATTTAGATTTCCAAAAGGCATTCGATAAGGTGCCACACAAAAGGTTACTGCAGAAGATAAAGGTACGCGGAGTCAGCGGAAATGTATTAGCATGGATAGAGAATTGGCTGGCTAACAGAAAGCAGAGAGTTGGGATAAATGGGTCCTTTTCAGGTTGGAAATCGGTGGTTAGTGGTGTGCCACAGGGATCGGTGCTGGGTCGACAACTGTTTACAATATACATAGATGACCTGGAAGAGGGGACAGAGTGTAGTGTAACAAAATTTGCAGATGACACAAAGATTAGTGGGGAAGCGGGTTGTGTAGAGGACACAGAGAGGCTGCAAAGATATTTAGATAGGTTAAGCGAATGAGCTAAGGTTTGGCAGATGGAATACAATGTAGGAAAATGTAAGGTCATCCACCTTGGAAAAAAAAACAGGAAAAGGGAATATTATTTGAATGGGGAGAAATTACAACATGCTGCGGTGCAGAGGGACCTGGGGGTCCTTGTGCATGAATCCCAAAAAGTTAGTTTGCAGGTACAGCAGGTAATCAGGAAGGCGAATGGAATGTTGGCCTTCATTGCAAGAGGGATGGAGTACAAAAGCAGGGAGGTCCTGCTGCAACTGTACAGGGTATTGGTGAGGCCGCACCTGGAGTACTGCGTGCAGTTTTGCTCACCTTACTTAAGGAAGGATATACTAGCTTTGGAGGGGGTACAGAGATGATTCACTAGGCTGATTCCGGAGATGAGGGGGTTACCTTATGATGATAGATTGAGTAGATTGGGTCTTTACTCGTTGGAGTTCAGAAGGATGAGGGGTGATCTTAGAGAAACATTTAAAATAATGAAAGGGATTGACAAGATAGAGGCAGAGAGGTTGTTTCCACTAGTCAGGGAGACGAGAACTAGGGGGCACAGCCTCAAAATACGGGGGAGCCAATTTAAAACCGAGTTGAGAAGGAATTTCTTCTCCCAGAGGGTTGTGAATCTGTGGAATTCTCTGCCCAGGGAAGCAGTTGAGGCTAGCTCATTGAATGTATTCAAATCACAGATAGATAAATTTTTAACCAATAAGGGAATTAAGGGGTATGGGGAACGGGCGGGTAAGTGGAGCTGAGTCCACGGCCAGATCAGCCATGATCTTTTTGAATGGCGGAGCAGGCTCGAGGGGCTTTATGGCCTACTCCTGTTCCTAATTCTTATGTTCTTATGTTCTTATGAGAGTAGGAATCACGGGCCATGCCAAGAAGAAATCCAAAGATTGACTCAAGCTCTATTCAAAGCCAAAGTCATGGTTTGCTTGATAGCTCCGGGGGTAGCTCTGGTGGACTGGGAAGAGGAAGAAGATAGCGAGGATTGGGGGCAGGGTAGGGACGTCTGACCACCGCCTGAAGCGCCATGGGGGCCGATTGTGTCCCATACGGTAGCAGAAGTAAGGCCCGCCAGTAGGCGGCGCGGGTCAGGGCCCGCTGCAAAGCTATTTTGTGGTTCCATTCACCACCCCGCAGCTGCAGAATATGATCTCGGGGGTACCCAAGTTAAAGAAAGAAGGGGACCCCTCAGTTCATTTCACCAGGGTGGACCAGATTGTGGGAATTAATGGGTGTGATGAGGCCGAGGCTCACAAACTGTTGCTGTTTTCCCTGGATGGGAAACTGTATCAAGCCCTGTCCGCCGAGACCAAACGGGGACAGGGGACCACGGCCGGCTTAAAGGAGGAAATCCTGAGAGCCATGGGTCACACCCAGGGTAGTCCGTTCTTTAGGGTAGAGAGAATACTGCAACTGGCAGGGGAAACACCTCAGGCATTCGTGGACAGGTTCTGGCCCGTCTACAAAAAGGCCAAGGGTGGGGTGCTCAACAGAGCACAGTTGCAGGGGGCGGGGGGGCTGAGAAACTATTGGCTCAGGACCCTCGTGGCAAAAAGTTTGCCACGAATAAGGGTAAAAGCACAGACCTGCTTTCTCGCAAATACGGAGGCCAGAGTGCTCCATCACATGAGCCTGGCCTTTAAAATCAACTCAGAGGAGGATGTCAAACCAAGTAAGGGCAAGGTACATGAATTGAAGGCCAGTGAGGCTAGTAAAAAGGAATGATGTCAGGAAGGGGTTAGCGCAGGGAAGGCTAGGACATGTTTCGGTTGTGGGAAGACGGGATACTGGAGGAAAGGCTGCCCGGCCCCCAGGAGGGGGCAAGGCAAAGGAGATCCTCCAGTGCTTAAGACAAAACCTGTCTTGGCGAAGGGACTGACCGCGGAACAACTTGATATTCTGGTGACCGCCCTTCGGACAGTTTTTGTGCCAGAGAAGGAAAGGGTAGATGCTGCAATGACCAGGTAAATCCCGACCGCTCCGGTAATCCCACCATCCTGACTAGCGCGCACCCAGCCTAAGTACCTGTGTTCGCTCACATACGATGAGTGGAGTAGACCATGCGTGAGGACGGGGGTGGAAAAGGAAGAGGGGAACAACTTGGTGGACACTGGAGCTTCGAGCACGGTGATCCATGTGAGTAACCCGACCGATTCACCTTGGTCAGCAAGTTCCATTCAGTCTCGTGGGGTTCACCTGGAACGAACAGGTGGGAGCAATGTCCAGGCCATTAGCCATAGATTTGGGATCCCTCCACACCAGGTGGGAATGCGTCCTAATAAAATGGGAACAGCTAGGGTCAGGCATCCTAGGGGCCGACTTTATGTTAGCCCATAGGATTAGAGTGGATTTGAGGAATCACTGCCTTTGGGGAGCAGTGGGTTCCGATAAGGAGGAAGAAGTTGTCGTGATCGCAAGGAAAGGGGAAGGAAAAGGCAACATGTGTACCATGAAGCCAAAGGGGAGTTACGACCTAGAACAATTGGTCAATACTACCCCGGCCAAGTACATAGAAACAAAGAAAATAGGTGCAGGAATAGGCCATTCGGCCCTTCGAGCCTGCACCACCATTCAATATCATGGCTGATCATTCACCTCAGTACCCTTTTCCTGTTTTCTCTCCATACCTCTTGATCCCTTTAGCCGTAAGGGCCATATCTACCTCCCCCTTGAATATATCCAATGAACTGGAATCAACAACTCTCTGCGGTAGGGAATTCCACAGGTTAACAAGTCTCTGAGTGAAGAGATTTCTCCTCATCTAAGTCCTAAATGGCTTAACCCTTATCCTTAGACTATGTCCCCTGGTTCTGGACTTCCCCAACATCGGGAACATTCTTCCTGCATCTAATCTGTCCAGTCCTGTCAGAATTTTATATGTTTCTATGAGATACCCTCTCATCCTTCTAAACTCCAATGAATACAGACCCAGTCGATCCAGTCTCTCCTCATATGTCAGTCCTGCCATCCCGGGAATCAGTCTGGTGAATCTTCGCTGCACTCCCTCAATAGCAAGATTTGTCAAGCAGGATTTCCCTTTCATAAATCCATGCTGACTTGGGCCGATCCGGTCACTGCTTTCCAAATGTGCTGCTATTTCATCTTTAATAATTGATTCCAACATTTTCCCCACTACTGATGTCAGCCTAACCGGTCTATAATAACACGTTTTCTCTCTCCCTCCTTTTTTAAACAGTGGTGTTACATTAGCTACCCTCCAGTCCTGGGGGAGGTGGGACCAGTACAAATCGAACGGTCTGCACCTGGGCAGGACCGGAACCAATGTCCTAAGGGGAGTGTTTGCTAGTGCTATTGGGAAGGAGTTAAACTAACATGGCAGGGGGATGGGAACCTATGCAGGGAGACAGAGGGAAATAAAATGGAGGCAGAAGCAAAAGATAGAAAGGAGAAAAGTAAAAGTGGAGTACAGAGAAACCCAAGGCAAAAAACAAAAAGGGCCAAATTACAGAAAAATTCTAAAGGGGCAAAGTGTGTTAAAAAGACAAGCCTGACGGCGCTGTGCCCCAATGCGAGGAGTATTCGGAATAAGGTGGACAAATTAACTGCGCAGATAGCAGTTAACGGATATATTGTAATTGGCATCACGGAGACATGGCTCCAGGGTGACCAAGGCTGGGAACTCAATATCCAGGCGTATTCAATATTTAGGAAGGATGGACAGAGAGGAAAAGGAGGCGGGGTGGCGCTGCTGGTTAAAGAGGAAATTAATTCAATAGTAAGGAGGGACATTAGTCTGGATGATGTGGAATCGGTATGGGTGGAGCTGCGGAATACCAAAGGGCAGAAAACGCTAGTGGAAGTTGTGTACATACCACCAAACAGTCGTAGTGAGGTTGGGGACAGCATCAAACAAGAAATAAGGGATGTGTGCAATAAAGGTACGGCAGTTATCATGGGCGACTTTAATCTACATATTGATTGGGCTAACCAAACTGGTAGCAATGCGGTTGTGGAGGATTTCCTGGAGTGTATTAGGGAAGGTTTTTTAGATCAATATGTCGAGGAACCAACTAGAGAGCTGGCCATCCTAGACTGGGTGATGTGTAATGAGAAGGGACTAATTAGCAATCTTGTTGTGCGAGGCCCCTTGTGGAAGAGTGACCATAATATGGTAGAATTCTTTATTAAGATGGAGAGTGACACAGTTAATTCGGAAATTAGGGTCCTGAACTTAAGGAAAGAAACTTCGACCGTATGAGGCGTTAATTGGCTAGAATAGACTGGCAAAGGATGTTTAACGGGTTGACGGTGGATAAGCAACGGCAAACATTTAAAGATCACATGGATGAACTTCAGCAATTGTACATCCCTGTCTGGAGTAAAAATAAAACGGGGAAGGTGACTCAACTGTGGCTAACAACGGAAATTAAGGATAGTGTTAAAACCAAGGAAGAGGCATATAAATCGGCTAGAAAAAGCAACAAACCCGAGGACTGGGAGAAATTTAGAATTTAACAGAGGAGGACTAAGGGGGAAAATAGAGTGCGTCTGCCAACCAATTCTCTATCCACATCAGTACATTACCCCCAATACCATGTGCTTTAATTTTGCACACCAATCTCTTGTGTGGGACCTTGTCAAAAGCCTTTTGAAAGTCCAAATACACCACATCCACCGGTTCTCCCTTGTCCACTCTACTAGTTACATCCTCAAAAAATTCCAGAAGATTTGTCAAGCATGATTTCCCTTTCATAATTCCATGCTGACTTGGACCGATCCTGTCACTACTTTCGAATGGGCTGCTATTTCATCTTTAATAATTGATTCCAACATTTTCCCCGCTGCTGATGTCAGGCTAACCGGACTATCCTGAGCAACCCACTTTGGACCCTAGCTTCTTTGACCCCCCCAACATACACACCAGTGGCAACCGGCACCACGGTTGGCCACGAAGCAGAACCCATCATCCACAGCAGCCCAGCAGGACCCACCACAGCAGGCAGCCCAGCAAGGCCAGCTGCACAGCAGCCCAGCAAGGGCCCAACAATTGACTCACCAAGACCAGCTTTCACACCAAGACGATCAACCAGGGCAATAAGGACCCCAGATCGACTTATATTGTAAATAGTTACACTATTGACTTTGGGGGCAGGGGGGGGGTGGTTGTGGAGTGTTGTTATATATGTAAACTTGTATATACACTGTACAGCCACCAGAGGGCTCATCCCCTGGAGTGCCAAGGGATCCCATAATCCCTTGGGAGCACAGGAATTTAAGGAGGCTCCACAGGTTGGAGCAGCACTCTGGAGACCTGCAATAAAAGACTAAGGTTACACTTTACTTTGAGCTCACAGTGTTCAGTCTGACTCTTTCTCCATACCTAACAAGGAGTATGATGGAATATTCTCCATTTGCCTGGATGAGTTCAGCTCCAACAAAATTCAAGAAATTCGACACCATCTGGGACAAAGCAGCCCAATTGATTTGGCCCCATCCACCACCTTAAACACCCTCCACTATCTGTGCACCATCTACAAGACGCAATGCAGCAACTTACCAAGGCTTTTTTGACTGCACCTCCCAAGCCAGTGATCTACCACCTAGAAGGACAAAGGCAGCAGGCGCATGGGAACACCATCACCTCCAATTTCCCGTCAAGTCACACACCATCCTGACTTGGAAACATATTGCCGTTCCTTCTACATCGCTGAGTCAAAATCCTGAAACTCCCTTCCTAACAATACTGTGGGAATATCTTCACCATATGGATTGCAGTGGTTCAAGAAGGTGACTCACCACCACCTTCTCAAGGGAAATTAGGGATGGGCAATAAATGCTGGCTTGCCAGTGACGCCCACATTCCATGAACAAATAAAAAAAACAAGGCACAAGTCAGGTATGTGATGAAATACTCTCCACTTGCTTGAAGAGTGTAGCTGCAACAACACAAGAAGCTCAACATCATCCAAGACAAAGTAGTTCAGTTCATCCAGTAGCCTAAACATCTAACTCCTCCACCACCAGCGTACTGTGGCTGCAGCATGTCCTATCTACAGGATGCACTGCAGCAACTCGCCAAGACTTCTTTGGCAGTGCCTCCCAAACTACGATATCTATCACCTAGAAGGATGAGTGCAGCAGATGCATAGGGACATCATTACCTGCAAGTTCCCCTCCAAGTCACACAAGGATTTAAAGCATTAGCCAATAATGCTCTCAAAATACATAAAGCACTATGTTCCAAATATATTAATTCATTTAGTTCAAATCCTCATTATTCATCTACCAATGTCAAAGTATAAATACAGTAGAGATGTTCAGATGATGCATCAGTACCATACTCGTGTACAAATAAGGATATATTTCCCTCTGGTGTTAATCATAACCAAAATGTAGACATAGCTAACCTGGTGAGCAAAACTGCTAATGTACTTTTCTTCAATCATTACTACTCATCATAGTTTTGCTCACAGCCTTGCTCACAGCCAGATATGAGTGTAAGGAATTTGTTTGTTAATATATGTGATGACCTTTTTAAGAAGCTAATCTTAGAAAGATGTGGGGTATGGGTGGGAGAAAGTACATCCTCAACTCTATGCAGAACAAAGGTCAAGTCATACAAAAGACCAGGCAGTAATTTTTATTGAAAAATCAGAATATTCTCATGCAAAGTATTCCCCTTTATTGACCCAACTACAAATATCAGTTCCCATAACCCAAATTGACATCCAATTTCTCCAACCAATTTCCTGATGACTCTTCAATACAGTCAATGCTATTTAATGCACTGAAGCAAAAGAACTTATGGTTGGCATATGCACCATTCTTAAAATCGAGGTTTTAGATATAATGGAGCTCAAGTTATAAGAGTTAGCATTTTTTAAGACATAGAAAATAGGTGCAGGAGTAGGCCATTCGGCCCTTCGAGCCTGCACCACCATTCTATAAGATCATGGCTGAGCATTCACCTCAGTATCCCTTTCCTGCTTTCTCTCCATACCCCTTGATCCTTTAGCCGTAAGGACCACATCCCTCTTGAATATATCCAATGAACTGGCATCAACAACTCTCTGCGGTAGGGAATTCCACAGGTTAACAACTCTCTGAGTGAAGAAGTTTCTGCTCATCTCAGTCCTAAATGGCTAACCCCTTATCCTTAGACAGCGTCCCCTGGTTCTGGACTTCCCCAACATCGGGAACATTCTTCCCGCATCTAACTGGTCCAGTCCCGTCAGAATTTTATATGTTTCTATGAGATCCCCTCTCATCCTTCTAAACTCCAGTGAATAAAGGCCCAGTCGATCCAGTCTCTCCTCATATGTCAGTCCTGCCATCCCGGGAATCAGTCTGGTGAACCTTCGCTGCACTCCCTTACTAGCAAGAACGTCCTTCCTCAGATTAGGAGACCAAAACTGAACACAATGTTCCAGGTGAGGCCACACTAAGGCCCTGTACAACTGCAGTAAGGCCTTCCTGCTCCTATACTCAAATCCTCTCGCTATGAAGGCCAACATACCATTTGCCTTCTTCACCGCCTGCTGTACCTGCTTGCCAACTTTCAATGACTGATGTACCATGACACCCAGGTCTCGTTGCACCTCTCCTTTTCCTAATCTGCCGTCATTCAGATAATATTTTGCCTTCGTGTTTTTGCCACCAAAGTGGATAACCTTACATTTATCCACATTATACTGCATCTGCCATGCATTTGCCCACTCATCTAACCTGTCAAAGTCACCCTGCAGCCTCTTAGCGTCCTCCTCACAGCTCACACCGCCACCCAGCTTTGCGTCATCTGCAAACTTGGAGATATTACAATCAATTCCTTCATCTAAATCATTAATGTATATTGTAAATAGCTGGGATCCCAGTATTGAGCCCTGCGGCACTCCACTAGTCACTGCCTGCCATTCTGAAAAGAACCCGTTTATCCCGACTCTCTGCTTTCTGTCTGCCAACCAGTTCTCTATCCAAATCAGTACATTACTCCCAATACCATGTGCTTTAATTTTGCACACCAATCTCATGTGTGGGACCTTGTCGAAAGCCTTTTGAAAGTCCAAATACACCACATCCACTCGTTCTCCCTTGTTCACTCTACCAGTTACATCCTCAAAAAAATTCTAGAAGATTTGTCAAGCATGATTTCCCTTTCATATATCCATGCTGACTTGGACCGATCCAGTCACTGCTTTCCAAATGCGCTGCTATTTCATCTTTAATCATTGATTCCAACATTTTCCCCACGACTGATGTCAGGCTAACTGGTCTATAATTATCCTTTTTTTCTCTCCTTCCTTTCTTAAAAAGTGGTGTTACATTCGCTACCCTCCAGTCCTTAGGAACTGATCCACAGTCGATAGACTGTTGGAAAATGATCATCAATGCATCCACTATTTCTAGGGCCACTTCCTTAAGTACTCTGGAATGCAGACTATCAGGCCCCGGGGATTTATCGGCCTTTAATCCCATCAATTTCCCGCCTAATAAGGATTTCCTTCAGTTCCTCTTTCTCACTGGACCCTTGGTCCCCTAGTATTTCCAGAAGGCTATTTGTGTTGTCCTTCGTGAAGACAGAATCGAAGTATTTGTTCAACTGGTCTGCCATTTCTTTGTTCCCCATTATAAATTCACCTGAATCTGACTGCAAGGGACCTACGTTTGTTTAGGATGGCCAGTTTAGGATGGCCAGCCCTCGAGTTGGTTCCTCGACATATTGGTTTAGAAATCCATCCCTAATACACTCCAGGAAATCCTTCTCCACCACATTGCTACCAGTTTGGTTCGCCCAATCAAATGTAGATTAAAGTCGCCCATGATAACTGATGTACCTTTATTGCACGCCACCCTAATTTCTTGTTTGATGCTGTCCCCAACCTCACTACTACTGTTTGGTGGTCTGTACACAGCTCCCACTAGCATTTTCTGCCCTTTGGTATTCTGTAGCTCCACCCATACCGACCGATTCCACATCATCCAAGCTAATGTCCTTCCTTACTATTGCATTAATTTCCTCTTTAACCAGCAACGCCACCCCGCCTCCTTTTCCTTTCTGTCTATCCTTCCTGAATGTTGACTACCCTGGATGTTGAGTTCCCAGCCTTGGTCACCCTGGAGCCATTTCTCCGTGATGCCAATTACATCGTGTCTGTTAACAGCTATCTGCGCAGTTAATTCGGCCATCTTATTATGAATACTCCTTGCATTGAGGCACAGAGCCTTCAGGCTTGTCTTTTTAACACACTTTGCCCCTTTACAATTTTGCTGTAATGTGGCCCTTTTTGCTTTTTGCCTTGGGTTTCCAAGCCCTCCACTTTTACTTTTCTTCTTTCTATCTTTTGCTTCTGCCCCCATTCTACTTCCCTGTCTCCCCGCATAATTTCCCATCCCTCTGCCATATTAGTTTAACCCTTCCCCCACAGCACTAGCATGAATGAAATAAATTCAATTCTAATACTTCAATAAATGACCTTGAAGTCGAATCTATATGAGAAATGAATTTACAGTCCTGACCACTTAGACCGTCCTATATTGGGCAAATGGCGCTAACCATTTGTCATCATGACAAGTGTCAAATTACGATGATGACACTTAAAATGTAATGAGTGCTCGCTATTTTGGATAGTTCAAGCAGCTTTAATCAACTGTTCTCACCTCCTTAAAGTGCAATTACCTTAGTGATATGTCTGTCATTGTTCTTTCATGATTTCTGCAACATGGATCAGGCTAATTCCCTCCACCCGTCCAGTCAACTTCTTACACATAAACATCGAGCCTCTCCTTGTAACTCATGGCAGGAGTTGTTTATTGGTCCCCAAACAGTAATGGTAATGTAGGGCACAGTATAAATCAGGAAATTAGGGGTCGATGTAACAAGGGTAATACAATAAACATGGGGGACTTTAATCTACATATAGACTGGGCAAACCAAATATGCAGTAATTGTGTAGAGGACAAATTCATGGAATGCATACAAGATGGTTTTCTAGATCAGTATGTTGAGGAACCAACTCGTGAACAGGTAATTTTAGATCTCGTATTGTGCAATGAGAAAGGGTTAATTAATAAACTTGTAGTAGTGGCCTTAAGGGGTACTGAGGGAATGATCAGCCATGATCTTACCGAATGGTGGTACAGGCTCGAAGGGCCGAATGGCCTACTCCTGCACCTATTTTCTAAGAGTGTCCATAATATAATAGAATTTTATATTGAGTTTGAAAGTGATTTAGTTAAATCCGAAACTAGGGTCTTAAATCGAAACAAAGCAAACTACGTAGGTATGAGGGGAGAGTCGGCTAAGGTAGATTGGGAAACTACATTAAAAGGTAAGATGGTAGACAAGCAATGGTTAGCATTTAAAGAATAATACATAATTTACAACAAATGTACATTCCTTTAAGATAAAAAACCTCACACGAAAAGTGGTCTATTCGTAGCTAACAAGAGAAGTTAAACATGGTATTAGATCAAAGGAAGAGGCTTATAATGTTGCCAAAAGAATTCAGCAAAGGAGGACTAAGAAATTGATAAAGAAAGGGAAAATAGAATATGAGAGTAAATTAGCGAGAGACATAAAAACAAACGGTAAAAGCTTCTATAGGTAAGTAAAAAGGAAAAGATTAGCGAACGCAAATGTTGGTCCTTTTCAATCTGAGACATGAGAAATTATAATGGGGAATAAGGAAATGGCAGAGAAATTAAACAAATACTTTGTGTCTGTCTTCATGGAAGAAGACACAAAAAACCTCCCGGAAATACTGGAGACTCTAGGGTCTAGCGAGAATGAGGAACTGAAATAAATTAGTATTAATAAAAAAATAGCACTGGGGAAATTAGTAGGACTGAAAGACAATAAATCCCCTACGTCCTAGGGTTTGAAATATGTGGCTATAGAGATAGTGGATGCATTGGTTGTCATCTTCCAAAATTCCATAGATTCTAGAACGGTTCTCACAGATTGGAAGGTAGAAAATGTAAACCCGCTAGTTAAGAAAGTTGGGAGAGAGAAAACGGGGAACCACAGACCAGTTAGCCTAACATCAGTCAAAGGGAAAATGCTAGAAATATTATTAAGGACATGGTAACAGGGCACTTAGAAAATATTAATAGGATTAGGCAGAGTCAACCCGGATTTAGGAAAGGGAAATCATGTTTGACACATCTGATAAGAGGCTTTTGAGGTTGTAACTAGTAGAATAGATAAGGGGGGACCAGTAAATGTGGTGTATTTACACAAGAGGTTATTAAACAAAATTAGGACTCATGGGATTGGGGGTAATATACTAGCATGGATTGATGATTGGTTAACGGACAGAAATCAGAGAGTAGGAATAAACGGGTCATTTTCGGGTTGGAAGGCTGTAACTAGTGGGGTGCCGCAAGGATCGGTGCTTGGGATCCAGCTATTCACAATCTATATCAATGATTTGGATGAGGGGACCAAATGTAATATATCCAAGTTTGCTGATACAAAGCGAGGTGGGAATGTAAGTTGTGAGGAGGATGCAAAGAGGTTTCAAAGGGATATAGACAGGCTAAGTGAATGGGCAAGACCATGGCACATGGAATATAATGTGGAGAAAAGTGAAGTTATCCATCTTGCTGGAATAGAAAAGCAGAGCATTTGTTAAATGGTGAGAGATTGGGAAATGTTGGTGTTCAGAGGGACTTGGGCGTCCTTGTACACAAATCACTGAAAGTTAACATGGAGGTACACCACCAAGCAATTAAGAAAGCAAATGGTATGTTGGCCTTTATTACAAAAGGATTTGAGTATGAGAGTAAAGACATCTTATTGCAATTATATCATCATCATCATGATAGGCAGTCCCTCGGAATCGAGGAAGACTTGCTGTACGAGAACCACAGTCGCTGTTACAGGTGGGGGAGATAGTCGTTGAGGGAAGGGGTGGGTGAGACTGGTTTGCGCACGCTCTTTCCGCACCCTGCGCTTGATTTCTGCACGCTCTCGGCGACGAGACGCGAGGAGCTCAGCGCCCTCCTGGATGAACTTCCTCCACTTAGGGCGGTCTTTGGCCAGGGTCTCCCAGGTGTCAGTGGGGATGTTGCACTTTATCAGGGAGGCTTTGAGGGTGTCCTTGTAATGCTTCTGTTGCCCACCTTTGGCTCGTTTGCCGTGAAGGAGTTCCGAGTTGAACACTTGCTTTGGGAGTCTTGTGTCTGGCATGCGAGCTCTGTGGCCTGCCCAGCAGAGCTGATCAAGTGTGGTCAGTGCTTCGATGCTGCGGATGTTGGTCTGGTCGAGGATGCTAATGTTGGTGCGTCTGTCCTCCCAGGAGATTTGTAGGATCTTGCGGAGACATCGTTGGTGGTATTTCTCCAGCGACTTGAGATGTCTACTGTACATTGTTCATGTTTCTGAGCCATACAGGAAGGTGGGTGTTACTACAGTCCTGTAGATCATGAGCTTGGTGGCAGTTTTGATGGCCTGGTTTTCAAACGCTCTTTTCCTCAGGCGGCCGAAGGCTGCACTAGCACTCTGGAGGCGGTGTTGGATCTCGTCGTCAATGCCTGCTCTTGTTGATAGGAGGCTCCCGAGATATGGGAAGTGGTCCATGTTGTCCAGGGCCGTGCCGTGGATCATGATGACTGGAGCGCAATTATATAGGGCCCTGGTGAGACCGCACCTGGAGTACATAATACAGTTATGTACAGTTTGGTCTCTACCTAAGGAAGGATATAGTTGCCATAGCAACAAAGGGAGTGCAACAAAGGTTCACCAGTCTGATTCCTGGGAAAGGGGGATTGCCCTATGGGGAGAGATTGAGTATACTCGGCCTATATTCTCTAGAGTTTAGAAGAATGAGAGGTGATCTCATTGAAACATACAAAATTCTTTCAGGGCTTGACAGGGTAGATGCAGGGAGGATGTTTCCTCTAGCTGGGGCATCTAGAACAAGAGGTCACAGTCTCAGAATAAGGGATTGGCCATTTAGGATTGAGATGAGGAGAAACGTCTTCTCTCAGGGGGTGGTGAATCTTTGAAATTCTCTACCCCAGAGAGCTGTGGAGTCTCAGTCTGAGTATATTCAAGATGGAAATCGTTGAGATTTTTGAATATTAAGGGAATTAAGGGATATGGGGACAGTGCAGGAAAGTGAAATCGAGGTAGAAGATCAGCCATGATCATATTCAATGGAGGAGCAGGCTCAAGGGGCCGAATGGCCTACACCTGCTCCCAATTCTTATGTTCTTATATTAAGAGTGATGCATCCAGCAGCTGTGATTTATTCAGTCAAGTGCGTGAGCTGCAATCAGGAATGAGTTTGGACCAGGAGGGGTGACATCAGGGGCTAGGTTTTCCATTATTGTTGCATGCATTCCGTATACTTAATGTCCATTTTAACGCTGAAATGAGGTGTAACACCCATATATCACCCATTTAGCCACAAAATGGAAAGTAACGCCCATTTCTTGGTCACTTATCGCTGAGTGTTACTTTCGGCATGTACGTAACACCGATAAAAAATAATACCGCCCGCCCTCTTTTTTTGGGCGGAAAGATCAGAATGGGCAACACCAACGGCCATAATATTGCCCAGCGTTACTTTTGGCACGTAATTAACGCCAAGATTTAATAATACCGCCCGGCCACTGTTTTTTGTCGGAAAGATCACATTTGCCGAAACTAACGCCCAGAAAATTGCCCATCCTTACTTTTGGCATCTCGCACACGTCTTGCCAACAATATCACTCGCCAAAAAAAAACAGTGTGAAAAAGTTGAACTAACCGGAACTACTCACAGCGGTGTGGACACCATTTTCTAAATCGCAGGTCGCATCATTTAAAAGGTGCTCTGCTTCAATTTCGGGGGAGTTTCGATGTACTCTGGAGGTCTTTTGAGGTGATGTGAACATCTGAGCAAACATTTTATCATACTGTGGATGATTGGAATTTACTTTAGGTTTCTTAGTGGGGACATTTATTGTTTGTGAACAATTGGTGTAATACTGATAGTTATTGGAATGGGGCCTGTCATTTCGCACCCTCTCTTGATGACTATGCACATGCTGCAGACTCAAGATGGCAGAAGGTACATTCGATAGCATTATGTGCCCAATGTAAGACGTGCCAGACTGATGAGGAGGACCAGACGTTACACCCCTCCCACTTACAGGGAGAAGCAGTCTTACCTCAACTTGTCTGACACCACGTACCTTCGGAGACTGCGCTTCCACAAGGAGGTTATCAGTGAGATATGCCAGCTCATCAGGGGAGATCTGCAGCCTGCCAGCACCATCAGGACTGCACTGTCCGTCGAGGTCAAGGTTACCACAGCACTTTCGTTCTACGCATCAGGTTCCTTTCAGGCCTCAGCTGGTGACATTTGAGCTATATCTCAGCATGCCACACATTGCTGCATGAAGCCCTTTAGGCATGCAGGATGGACTTTATCAGCTTCCCTATGACCAGGGAGGCTCAGACTGAGAAGGCTTTAGAAATCTACCAAATTGCTAACTTCCCCAAGGTGCATGGACCAAGAGACTGTACGCAAATCGTCATGCGGGCACCTTTTCAGGATGCAGAGGTTTTTAGGAACCACAAGGGATTCCACTCCCTGAATGTGCAACTCGTTGTTGACCACCAGCAAATTATTATGGCAGTGAATGCTAAATTTCCGGGCAGCATCCATGATGCTCACATCCTGCGTGAGAGCGCTGTATTTGACATGTTTACCAGTCAGCCACAAGGTCAATGCTGGATGCTTGGTGACAAAGGATATGGCCTCGCCACCTGGCTGATAAACCCCCTGTGTGACACCCACACCGAAGCCGAGAAGCGATACAACGAGAGCCACAGATCCACTCACAATATCGTTGAGAAAACCATTGGAGTGCTTAAGCAGCGCTTTAGATGCCTGGACCACTCAGGAGGTGAGCTCCAATACCACCCTGAGCAGGTAGCTCAATTCGTGGCCGTGTGCTCCATGCTGCACAACTTGGCTATCATGAGGGGACAAGAATTGCCAGAAGGGACTGACGGTCCACCTCAGGAGAGAGGAAGAGGAGGTCGAGGAGGTGGACGCTGACCTCGGGCCAGACAATCAGGCTGACGCTGAAACCATGTCCCCGCCCCCTTCTAGACCGCAGGAAAGGGCCTGTGGTGGGTACATAGTTTCAAGACTGTTATGTCAGCAGCTCATAAATGAACACTTTGCTTGAAAGAACGTTGTTGTTATTTACAAAGTTGCAACACTGCTGGGTGTGCAGGTCATACATCAATGGTGTGCATCAACTTGGTGACAGTTAAAGTTTAAGTTGATTCAAGTTAAGAGTAATTATATCCTTTCATGTTAAGAAATCACCAGAATGTAAAACGGTGCAACTATCTGAGACAATATGCAACAAGGTTATGTTAAATAAAAAACATTTAATCCGACCATTTGTCTGAAATCATAAGTAGAATTAAAAAACATCCCACCCCACCCCCGCAACAAATTGATCACATTTACATCATTACACTGGTCCCCATTTCCATCAAAACAGAACACAAATGCAAAGCAACAAGGTAACTCCCTCGCCCCTTGACCCGACCCTCCCACCAAAATAGCACCAGGAGCCTAAAAATATGCACCAGACAACACCTGCAGCCATGCACCTCACTTTCCTTCCCCCCCCCCGCCGCCCCTCCCCGCCCTGCACTTCTCCTCCCCATCTCTACCCTTTCCTGTTCCCTCCTGACTCCAAGTGACCTAGCCGAGGAGCTCCTCAGGTGCTGCTGCTGCTTCATCGGCGGCGGGGGGTGGGGGGGATGACGGCAGAACCGCTGCTTGGACAGATACAAGAGAGGATGGTCCTGAGGTGGGAATGTGCTCCAAGCCAGAAGCAAGATGTTGCTGCTGGCTCTCATGTGTGGTTGGCAATGGGGGTGCGGCACCTTGGGGTGCAGTGCCGCGCTCCAGTTCCACTGGGAGCTCTCTGCCACCAGTGTTCCTGGCGAACAGCTCCAGGACCTCCTCCATCCCTTCCATATTATATATTATTTGTTGGACAAAAACTCGGTGCCAACTACGTTTTTGTTGCTGAGTAGGCTTTTTGCTGCTAGTGAATCTCCATCCTGCCTCCCACAACAAGCACACGCCATACCCACACATGCTTTCAGTCCCTCTTTGCTCCCTCTCTCTCTATCTCCTCTTCTGCACATGTAATGATGACCCCTGACCGCCTGAATCGCGGGAAACGAGCTTTGCCATGCAGTTGCTAAGGATGGCGACACATTACGGCAGAAGGTCAGAGAGATTTAACGCTAACAGCCATTTCAGATCGCTAGCGGTAATGCCCATTTTTAAAAATGGAAACTAGGGGGTTTGAAAATGGGTGATAATCCGGCAATCTGAAAACCCACATTTACCATCCACGCCGGAAATAACGCCCATTTTTGGGCGATCTGCACAAAAGTGGAAAATCTAGCCCCAGGAGTTGGGTCAGGTTGAAAATTTTCAAAATCTTTGTCAGCTATATCCACTTAAATTTTGCTCCCTCCATGGTTGGGTTAAATACAGTTCCATCAGTTTTTCTGGTTAGTGTCAAATTATAAGTTTAGGAAATGTGAAAATAGAATAATTTCACATGACTCACGATTAGTCAGATTTCTGCAACTCCCACTATCAAATTTATAATTTTTATTAATTTAACTTGAAGAATGTTACTGCCAGCCACCATTTTGAATCAGAGGTATTGAAACAACAACAACTTGTATTTATATAGCACCTTTAACATAGGCAAACGTCCCAAGGCGCTTCACAGCAGTGTTCTAAGACAAAACAAATACATTTGACACAGAACCTCATAAGAAGAAATTACAGCAGATGACCAAAAGCTTGGTCAAAGAGGTAGGTTTAAAGGAGCGTCTTAAAAACAGGTAGAGATTTAGGGAGGGATTCCAGAGCTTAGGGCCCAGGCAGCTGAAATAATCAGGGATGCGCAAGAGGGTAGAATTTGAGGAACGCAGACATCTCATGGGGTTGTGAGGCTGAAAGAGATTACAGAGATAGGGAGGGGCGAGGCCATGGAGGGATTTGTAAACAAGGATGAGAATTTTGAAATCAAAGCGTTGCTTAACCGGGAGCCAAGGTAGGTCAGCGGGCACAGGGGTGATGGGTGATCGGGACTTGGTGCGAATTAGGACACAGGCTTCCGAATTTTGGATGACCTCAAGTTTACTTAGGGTAGAATGCGGGAGGTCAGCCAGGAGTACGTTGGAGTAATCAAGTCTAGAGATAACAAAGGCATGGACGAGGGTTTCAGCAGCAGATGAGCTAAGGTAGGGGCGGAGGCGGGCAATGTTAGAGTTGGAAATAGGCAGTTTTAGTTATGCCACGGATATATGGCCGGAAGCTCAATTCAGGGTCAAATATGACTCCTAGGTTGCGAATAGTCTGGTTTAGCCTCAGATAGATGCTAGGGAGAGGGATGGAGTCAGTGACTAGGGAAGGCAGTTTGTGGCAGGGACCAAAGACAATGCCTTCGGTCTTCCTAATATTTAATTGCAGAAAATTTCTGCTCATCTAGTACTGGATGTCGGACAAGCATTCTGACAATTTAGAGACCATGGAGGGATCGAGAGATGTGGTGGAGAGGTGGAGCTGGGTGTTGTCAGCGTACATGTGGAAACCTACTCCGTGTTTTTGGATGATATCACCAAACATAAAATAATTAAAGTAAAAAGTTTTGTTTTTACTGAAAATGAAAAATATACCTAATGACCCTTACATTTTCATTGTTTTATATTATCTAGCCTGATCTTTAAATATCTGTCCAATGGACATTATAAATTATTGGACATTTTGGTTTTAGACATTCATCAAATGTTCAATACAATAAATCATAATGCAGATTACACTAAAAACTCCATCACGCTAATTATCGAAGATTTATTATGTAATTGGAAAGTACTACACAAGTTAAATCTGGAAGTATGGAATCAATCTGTTAACATGATCTTATTAAACACTACAATATGATTTTGCTTCAGAGCGTATATTGGTTTTCTAATATCTATCTTTTCGCAAATCTATCAGACTAGCATGTTAATTTGTTTCAATAGGGTCAAAATATAGTAATCATAATGGAATTAAACACATGTAAGTTGCTGCAGAAACTGGATATTTTCAGTAAAATATCCTTCCACCCTCCCCGCTTCCTCTCTCAGCCTGTGGAAATACCATTACCATACCAACTTCCCGATCGGCCGGACAATTATTGCCTCGGGTTCGGCCGAGCCGCCAACAGGCAGCCTGGCATCCCCTCTTGGGTGCTAGGCCACTGGCCCGGCCGAAACCCTCCCTGGTGGCTCGGTGGTCGAACCTACAAAATCGCTGCTTCTTTCCCCTTTAAATGAGGGGAGAGCCATGGTGACGCAGACGCGCACTGACGTCACCACCGCTCCGCCACAGAGTGACAGCAGTGCAGGCTCGGTACCGCCCCAAATTCCACCCCTCAACCAGCAATTCTGTCCCTATTATGAACGACTTCCATAGAAACATAGAACAGTCTTGTCGAAAAAAAACGACAAAGACCTGAATATCGATCAAGAGTTGATCTCTTCATAATTCATTTTGGTAGGAAAAACAAAGACAAAGTATTATTTAAATGGTGATAGCTTGGAAAATGTTAATGTGTAAGGGACCTGGGTGTCCTTGTACACCAGTCATTGAAAGCAAACATGCAGGTACAACAAGCAGTTAGGAAGGCAAAAGGTATGTTGGCCTTCATTGCAAGAGGATTTGAGTACAGGAGCAAGGACGTCTTACTACAGTTATGCAGGGCCTTGGTGAGACTGCACCTGGAGTATTGTGTGCAGTTTTGGTCTCCTTACCTAAGAAAGGATATACTTGCCATAGAGGGAGTGCAGCGAAGGTTCACCAGACTGATTCCTGGGATGGCAGGATTGTCGGATGAGGAGAGATTGGGTCGACTAGGCCTGTATTCACCAGAGTTTAGAAGAATGAGAGGGGATCTCATTGAAACGTATAAAATTCTGACAGGGTTGGACAGACTGGATGTGGGGAGGATGTTTCCCCTGGCTAGGAAGTCTAGAACAAGGGGTCACAGTCTCAGGATATGGGGTAGGAAATTTAGGACCGTGATGAGAAATGTTTTCACTCAGAGGATGGTGAACTCTCTACCACAGAAGGCTGTGGCGGCCAAGTCACTGAATATATTTAAGAAGAAGATTTCTAGACACAAAAGGCATCGGGTATGGGGAAAAAGCGGGAATATAGTGTTGTGATAGAGGATCAGCCATGATCATATTGAATGGCAGTGCAGGCTCGAAGGGCCGAATGGCCTACGACTGCTCCTATTTTCTATGTTTCTATGTCTTCCCATATGGCGGTAAAAACAGGTAAAAAATCGAAGGTGCGCCAGGTTTCTGGCGGGCCTGAATTTTGGCCCCAATGTATATTGACAGCTTCATATGAGAAAGTACCTGTAATGCTGCATGAAAAATAAAATCATATCTATATAAAGGCTCACAACACGGATAATGAAGATCTGTCACGTAGACAATATAATAATAACACTTTGACATATTCTGATTATAATAAAATCATCCTGTTTATCATTCAAAGACAATCAACAATGATTTCAGTTCAGTCAGAATCAATTGGCTCCCGAGCTACACGTCCTTAATAACTGATGCAACTGTATACACATATATATATATCACTATAATAAATGCTAGTCGTTTAACTTAAATTATGAAGGGGTGATAAACAGAATAAAGACAGATGCAGATCTAAATTAGTCAGCATTTTCTAAGCCCACCTGCTGGTATTATGCCGAGAGGAAGTGGTGCTCTGACAGGCGTGAAGTTGGAATCTATGTCCCTCCCAGCATCAATCTGGGCTCGGAGAAGTAAAGTATGGGCCACTTCACTTGCAGTCCCATCACCACCCACACACACCACTCTGTAGAGCAACAAACATAACATTATAAGAAATTATATTAGAGGAATCATTGCATATCATTTGAATAAGCAAGACTATAATCATGCTTTTTATGGGGAGTAATAGTAAACATGGTCTATTTAATGCCATCTTTTATTAGACCATACCACCTCTCACTAATACTTGGAGCAATATTTGTTTTACTGTTTCTTTAATAGTATTAATTTCCCAGTAAGCATTTAACTAGTCATCACTACACTTGAATATAATACAATACTCCATGAGGCTAGAAATTCGGTTGGGTATCGCCTCCCATTAGCGCCCCGGAGAGGCAGTAAAGCATTGCTCGTGCCTTAACGCCCGAGCACAGAGATTTTAGCAACGTCCGAAAACTTTGGTTGACTTTTACTGGCGGCGCTAACAGCTATCGCCTCGCCATCTAACAACAACCAGATCATCACATCAGTACTTGTGCAACGCCCCACTAGCACCCTGGATGCGAACTTCAGTTTGTATGCCTCATTTACCGACAGCCACTGAACACGCCAGAGAAGCCAGGCGATTCCAGCTACTTTGGGCGATACCAGGAGGGTATTTAAA
Source organism: Pristiophorus japonicus (assembly GCF_044704955.1). NCBI lineage: Eukaryota > Metazoa > Chordata > Chondrichthyes > Pristiophoridae > Pristiophorus > Pristiophorus japonicus. Next base: position 127,149,317 of record NC_091979.1, read on the forward strand.
AGGATGAGCAACCAGGTTACTCAGAATTCACAGTGAGTGCTACGTTTTCACATAGCACATTGCGTGTATCTCTGGGATTGCTGCGGCAGATTGTCTTCAAAGTTACAGTTAAGTAGCGATTTCAGCTGTGCATTTCGATGGGTGCAGTGCTAACACGCCACTTTCGCCTCCTTCAAGCAATTGGTGGGCGTCGACAGAGAAGGCAGATTAGGAATGTGGGGCCATGAATGAGGAGACCTCATAGACATCGGGGCAGGAGTTCTTACTCATCACGGGTTTATCAGGAGCACTTATTATACCTAGACATGTCGGAGGAACAATGCATTAGTAGGCTGCAATTCCGCAAGGAGGTATTCACTGAACTATGCCATCTCCTGCAGTAAGACCTAGAGGCTGATATCGGGACAGGACTTCGCTGTCTGTCGCAGTGAAGGTAACTGTGGCACTCAGTTTCTATGCTTCCGGCTCCTTCCAGGTTACAGCAGAGGACATCTGCAGCATTTCGCAATTTGCTGCTCATTGCTGCATCTGCAAGGTAACACATGCTCTATACCACAGGAGAATAATTCCTATGAAGAGGGAGAAACAGGAGGAACGGTCATGTGGGTTCGCCAGGATAGCGGGCTTTCTGATGGTTCAGGGCGCCATTGATTGCACCCATGTGGCATTGCGTGCACCACACCAGAATGCTGAGGTGTTTCGCAACTGCAAGGTCTACCTCTCTCTCAATGTACAGTTGGTGTGCAACCACACGAAGTGCATCCTCGCTGTGAATTCCCCTATCCTGGCAGCGCATCCTCGCTATGAATGCCCCCTATCCTGACAACGCATCCTCGCTGTGAATGCCCCCTATCCTGACAACGCATCCTCGCTGTGAATTCCCCTATCCTGGCAGCATATCCTCGGTGTGAATGCCTGCTATCCTGGCAGCGCATCCTCGCTGTGAATGCCCGCTATCCTGGCAGCGTATCCTCGCTGTGAATGCCCGCTATCCTGGCAGCGTATCCTCGCTGTGAATGCCCGCTATCCTGGCAGCGTATCCTCGGTGTGAATGCCTGCTATCCTGGCAGCGCATCCTCGGTGTGAATGCCCGCTATCCTGGCAGCGTATCCTCACTGTGAATGCCCGCTATCCTGGCAGCGCATCCTCGGTGTGAATGCCCGCTATCCTGGCAGCGTATCCTCGGTGTGAATGCCTGCTATCCTTGCAGCGTATCCTCGGTGTGAATGCCTGCTATCCTTGCAGCGCATCCTCGGTGTGAATGCCCGCTATCCTGGCAGCGTATCCTCGCTGTGAATGCCCGCTATCCTGGCAGCGCATCCTCGGTGTGAATGCCTACTATCCTGGCAGCGTATCCTCGCTGTGAATGCCCGCTATCCTGGCAGCGCACACGATGCTTTCATCTTGCGGGAGAGCACTGTGCCACGACTCTTCCAGCCAACACATGAAGGTCATGGCTGGCTGCTCGGCGACAATGGTCTAGCCACCTGACTCACAACACCCCTCCACAACCCCAACACATGTGCTGAGCATCGGTACAACGAGCCATGCGGCCATCCGGAATCTCACAGAGTAGACTATTGGGGAGCTAAAGCAGTGTTTCCGATGCTGCAGTTCTCCCCTAATGAAGTCTCGCACTTCATTGTGGTCTGCTGCTTGCTGCACAACCTGCCCATCGTTAGAGCCCAGGCATCGCCACTGCGGATTGCAGCTCCACCTTAGCAGGAGGAGGGGGAAGAGGAACATGACGATGCACAGCATGATGAGTCAGACGAGGAGGAGGATCAGCAGCCACGGAGGAGGTGCCGTACCAATGCTGCCGCTGCAAGGGTCGCACGTCAGTGCCTCATCCTGCATCGATTCCTATGAATCAACGACCAGAAGACTACTGGGCCTCATAGTCACATTGCTATGTGCTAGGCTGATGGCGCAGCTCCGTGAAATTCTCCATTCATACACATGATGGAAATGCAAACAGTCAAATCAACATTTTATTTTCTCGAATAAGAGTGTGCCCTCAAGCAGCACACCAACAACCCTTCACCAGCAACTAATAAAGAATGTAACAAATGACCCTTGAAACAGCATATCATACAAACAACTTCATGATTACATATACAAACGCCCCTCCAATCTGAAATGCAAGACCAGCTCCCATGAACCATATTATGCCAAGACCCTTCCACAAATAACAGGCGTCAAACATCATCAACAAAATATGTACAATTATATTTAAAAGATGTGGACAGCTGGCCATGGTGGGCAGTCATCATTGTGACTTACTCACATATTTCCCACCACTTCCCTTTTCCCATCTCCCACGCCTAGTGCTCCTCCTTAATTTGTCAGCAGTGCTTGTAGCAAGGCTGCTTGAAGGCTGCTGTGTCTGTGAGGCAGAGACCGCAGATAGCCTAACAGGATGCCTTGGCCCAGCTGTGGGCCTAAAAGGCTCGGCTGCGGACTGCACTACCTGAGCATGGGTGGCAGCAGTCTGGGATGGGTGGGGTGCAGATCACAGCAGATGCAAAGGCGGAGTGGCAGTAATGTCCCGGGTCGAAGTCTCAGAATCCAAAGCAATCAGTTGGAGCACAGATTGCTGCCCTACTTCGGCACCTTGAGTTCCCCGTTGGACTGTAAGGACTCCAGAGAGGATGGCAGCAGTCAGTGCTTGCATGGTATCAATCTGAGTCTGCATGAGAACAGACTAAGTTTGCATAAGGGCAGACTGACTTTGTAATGCAGCAGACTGAGAGTTGATGCCACCAACCAGTGACTGCATCACAAGACGAAGGCCTTGCGTAGCTTCAGCCTGTGCTTTGAGAGCTGCTGCCACGTCAGCCATGGCACGCGCCATCACCACTGGGTCCCCATGGTTGCTCGTCGACTCCAACATCCCTTGGTACTTGCCAAGGATGGACGCGATGGAATGCTCAGAGGCACGGGCAATGTTTTGAGACAGCTTCCCACAGCCTCACAGCAAATGCAGCCATGCTCTGCGGGACCCTTGCCAATGCACCCATAAGGTCGCGGTGCACCCCGAGACTCTCTCGCCAAACCCTCTAAATCCAGGTCCACATCTGAGTCAGGCTCAGGGGAGATGGCCTCCGAGCTTCCCTTCACGCTGGGCTTTGCTGCAGGCCACTGGGTCCCAGAGCCTCAGGCTCAAGAAACCCCAGGAATATCGGCTTATCCACCGAGATGGTGTCCCCACTGTTATGTCTGTAATGTACCTATGAATGACTCCACGAGGCAATGTGTTGTACTCAAACTGTAGTGACCTTGGTCCTTTATTCGTAACTCCAGAGTGAGGCAGCCGCATGGTGGCTACCCTTTTATGCAGCCCCTGCCACCAGGGCAGGAAACCCCAGTCTCCACCAATTGCACCCTCTAGTGGTGCCAGCATGAGATATACACAGTGTAAAACTTATTGACAGTACATCAGGTAAACAAGTCTCCATCTTATGCAACTATACAGTGACTACACAGAGAGTATATCTATAGTCTGCATATATAACATCACTCTCCCCCAAGTCCTTTGTGCCAATTACCTTTGCACTATGTGCTCTGGCTTAGCTCTCCAGACTTAAGTGCCAATAGCTCTTGCACCTTGGCTGTGCTTTGGCTTAGCTCTCTCCCTGTTAACCCCCAAATCCTTTTGCCACAACGTTGGGTAGTGGTTACCATTTTAGATGGTTCGATGATGCAGTGGAGGTTCCAGTGAGTTCTGGGTGTGATCCATGTGTGTGTGCATGGCTACATACATCCATTACCACTCCACCACCCCCACCCCCCCACAGCAAGATCATGCAGCTGGCCCGTTGCACTGTGTCTGATCCTGTATGTTAATGTAAGTACAAAGAAAGGAAGAAAAAAAAATGTTTTTTGTTTGCATCATGACACCTTGGTTCAGTGACTTACATTCGTTACGTTTAACGGTTGTGCGCCAAGATTGGGTAGATTGCATAACTGGTTCAGTCATGGTCAGTCATCATCATCATAGGCGGTCCCTCGAACGAGAATGACTTGCTTCTACGAGTTCACAGGTGTTTCGATGAAGGACCCGATGTTCCAGCCCTGAACTCCAATTGAGGGGGTGGAAGATGCCTGGGCGTGAATATTTTTTAATGTGTGGTGACCGTTGCATACCAGCCACCACACGGGTTTGACAAAACTAGGCCTTTATCCAGTGGCAAGGGTAAACCAAGACGACTGGAGACATGCTCTGCTGCACGGACCTAGCGCACACATATTGCAGTCTGGGCTGGCCCGTGCTGCCCCTGGACCCTCGGCAATACTATGGTAGCAGTACAGGTATGCGAGGACGGTAGTTCCAGAGCAACCGGACGGGGTCCTAGTCATCTGATGGCGGCGCTGTGCTCCCTGCTAGCGGGGTGGGCTTGGTTCGCTCACCTTGCCAGGACTCAGGGCCTTTGCAATTGCCTAGTGGTGGGAAGAGCCACAGATATGTGTGGTCTCCCTGTCCTCCTTTAAGGGCTGCAGAATCTTCTGCCTGCTCTCCAACGGTGTTGGGAACCTAGCTGTTCCATGTCCCGTTTGGGAAACTCATTGGTTCTGATCTTTTGCCCCTGGACATGGCCGAGGTAGTGACTGGGTTTGGGGGCTGCACCATCTCCACCCGGGTGGTGGGCAACGGCGGCCGACTGCGCGTGTTGACGCGGTTTTCATTTCCAGGTCTGTGGCGAATAGTGCCATCGGGTGCCTGCAGCGTGGGATAGACCTGGGGCAGGGTATCAGGGTCAGTGCCTTCACCCTCCTGAGGTCACTGGCCTATAACTTGTGGGGACACCTGGGACAGGGCATCAGGATCAGCGCCTTTACCCTCCTAAATTCACTCGCTTGCTACTTTTGGGGACACTCTATTCCTGACATCTCGCAACAACATTTTGTTCTTTACATAAGGAATAGTACCGACATCTCGCAACAACATTTTGTTCATAATCTTAATCGGTTCATTACATTGATTGCCATGCATACAATGTCTCTAAGTTCAGTTGGTTGCAGGTCTCCTTTAAGAGAACCCTGCTGGCTTTACACCAATCAATCCTTTGTTAGACACCACGTGTTGGTCCCTCAGTGTTGCACCTCGTGGTCTGCCCGTGGCCATTTTTTTTTTCAGCCACGCTGCACCTCGCTGCAGCAGGGATGCCATCTTGCCTCTGTCCTCGAGGTCGACTGCCTTGATCCTTCTCTCCTGCGATTCTGCCACAAAAGCTGGAAGAGTGCCTGTGAATTCGATCTTCCTCCCCAGGAGTCCTGCCACTGGAGCCGGGAAGGTACTGTTTGGTCGTTCCGGTCGGATCATTGCCACGCAGTCGTGATGGACGGCCTGTGCCTCAGGTGCTGCACTGGTCTGTTCTCTGGTGCCTGGCCCAAGCGAAGGTGAGGTTTTGCTGGAGTGAAGAGGTCTTCACATTTCCATTGGATCTTCCCCATCCACCTTCTTCCGAATAGCATTGGACCATCACCTGCAACAATCCACAGAGGTAAGTTGTGCACCACGCCATTATGGATTACATTTATTTCTGCACTACCAAGGACTGGGATCAGCTCCTTGGTGTAGGTGCGCAATTTTTCGTGTACTGGAACCAGCTCAGGTCGTTTTTCGTTCCATAGCCTCTCAAAGGCATCCTGGCTCATCACTGACTGGCTCGCTCCCGTGTCCACTTCCATGAAGACTGCCGTTTATCTCGACTTCCATCTTCACTGGAGGGCAATCAGTGGTGCAGGTATACACTCCATACACTTCTTTTTGGGGCTGAGCTGCCTCTCTGGCCAAATCATCATACTCCCCGCTGGATTCAAAGTCATCTACCGACTCCTCTGCTAGACGGTGAGTCGTATTTCTTTTACACATACGCTGGAGGTGGCCCTTCGTGTTGCAGGCTTTGCATTCGTACTCAGCAAACCGACACTGGTGAGCCCTATGGTTTCCTCCGCAACGCCAGCATGGTGCTACTCAATTAGCACCCCTCGGCGGACTCTGAGTTCTGGAACCCTGAGGTCTGTGCTCTGCGCCCTGGGCAGAGCCACGTTCTACAGTCTTGCCTGTGAAAGGCACCATTCTGTGCACAGAACTTGCCGGGTTTGAGTCCACAGAATGAATAATTAGCTTCATGCTGCAGGTCGAGGTCATGAACGCCTGACTGATGCTGATGGCCTTCTGCAGGTTGACTGTGGTGTTGGCAGATAATAGCTTGTGAAGGAGGCCCTCGTGGCCAATTCCTATAATGAAGATGTCTCGCAATGCTTCATTGAGGTGCATGCCAAAATCATAAGGTGCCGCAAGTCTCCTGAGGTCGGCAGCATATTTTGCAATCTTCTGGCCCTCAGGTCTGCGGTGAGTGTAGAATCTGTGCCTGGTCGTGAGGATGCTCTGTTTTGGTTTTAGTTGGTCGCGAATTAGTTCAGTCAGCTCATCGTATGTCTTATCCTTGGCCTTCATGGGTGCCAGCAAGTCTCTGATGAGGCGGTAGACCTCGGGCCCACAACTGGTCAGCAATATAGCCTTGCGTTTCTCCGCCGATGCGTCCGTCCGCCCGGCCAGGTCGTTTGCCACGAAATATAGCTCAAGCCTTTCCGTGAAGGCATCCCAATCATCACCCTCTGCGAAGTCTTTTCGTGTGCCAAAGGTAGCCATAATCGCGTGAAAGTCCATATTCTCATCGCCAGTTGTTATGTCTGTAATGTACCTATGAATGACTCCATGAGGCAATGTGTTGTACTCAAATTGTAGTGATCTTGGTCCTTCATTCGTAACTCCAGAGTGAGGCAGCCGCATGGTGGCTACCCTTTTATACAGCCCCTGCCACCAGGGCAGGAAACCCCAGTCTCCACCAGTTGCACCCTCTAGTGGTGCCAGCATGGTATAGACACAGTGTAAACCTTATTGACAGTATATCAGGTAAACAAGTCTCCATCTTACGCAATTATACAGTGACTACACAGATCTATAGTCTGCATATATAACACCCACTGTCTGGAGCAGATAGATCCTGCTGGAGTGGTGCAGAACTGTCATCGCCTTCCTCCTCATCTCCCCCATCGTTGGAGGTGGACACCTCACGGACAGGCTTGTGCACTTCTGGCTCATTATCAGTAAGCACAAAGCGATAGAAGTCTGGTTAGCAGCAGGGGAGAGGGCAGGAAGGGAAGAAGGCGGTGACATAGGACATTTATATGTAAAGTGGCAAATGTATGTGATTTCGGGGGTAAATGGTTGCATTTAAGAGGGAAAGGTGATGAACATACCGTCACTGTCCTTAATGGACTCGGCTTCCCCTACCGCTTCCGCTCCCACTTGTGTGCCAAAGAGGGCAGCCACTCGCTCTTCCACCTCCATGATGGCGTGGAGTTCAGGCTCCCCTTCTCCAGTCTGCATTTGTTGCCTCCTGTTGTGAGCCAGTTTGGCTTGTAATAACAAGCAGAAGATGTGAGCAAGTGTGCAGCTAATCGTCTGCTATATGTGCCTTGCAGAGTTGAATAGCTACTACGATATGGAAGTAGCAAATGTCGATTTGACTCTCAGCTGCTGCGCAGAGTGGCTGAGTGAATGGTGGGATTTGGTGGCTACCAGCTAAGAGTAAGGGTAAGGCTAAAGTTTTTCAAACGCATATAAAGAGTGAAATGGTAGTAAGAGGATGGGTGAGGCTGAGTCGGGACGAAGGACGAGAGCTACGCATGGAGGCCCAGGATATGGCTGCTGAACTGAGGCTGAACTTTGTAGCTCTCTTCAGCAACGAAGACCATGGCCTGGTACACATAGTGAAGGAGCAGGTATTTCACAGATTGGACATTGTGTGAGATAGTAAGATTCAAATTATAGCATTGTAAGGTTAATGGAAAGGGTACTGACCCTGATAACCCGAGTGAGGTCGTTCAACTTCTTACGATATTGAGTCGCAGTTCTTGGCACCGTGCTTCTTGCAGACACGTACTGTGCCACCTCCCTCCACAAATGCAGAAAAACTCTTGGTGGCAACCTCCTATCACTCTCAGGCTGCAGGACATCCATTTGCCTCTCAACAGCCTCCATCAAAGCCTCCAGGACCGCGTTGGGAAACCGGTAGACGCGCTGGCGATCTCCTGTCTCAGCCATGTTGCCACTCTGACCAGACTGTGATGGTGAAACTGCGCCTGCATAGTCATCTTACATCCCCTTTAAGAAGAGGCTGGCGTCAGAATGTCTGACAACCATCGACTCATCTACATTTGCTCTGGGAATTTATCGCAACGATTTTCGCTTCACCACCCTAAGAGAATTGTGCAATGAATGATTTACCGATCCATTTCTCTCTTGAGACGCTGAAACCAAATTTCGTGGTAGACGCCATTAAATTTCATAAGGCGCCGAGATTAACGCTGCAAAATGGGCGATACCTAATTTCCAGCCCATGTCTTTACATGAAAAATTGTTTTCACATTATTGTACTTCGTTATATTGTAAGATCTCTAGTTTTAAATGTGTAGCAAAATGTGGTTATTAGATTTGACACAGTTATTTTATGCCCAACTAATTAGCAACACATGCTAAAATGTAGAAAAACATGAGCCAGAGCTTAAATCAGGGCCACACATCCTGGATACAAGACAAATTGAAAGTACACACAAGGCCTAGTGGAAACCATTAGATCTGCCATATTGCGGATCAGTGTCCAGTCTCAACCTCTTCAGCAGGATGGGCCCACCACCACATGTGATTCCAATTCCGGTACTTTCTGAATAGTGACCTTATGAACGACACAGCTAGCAACCACGATGCAACAAAGCTGCTTGAAAGCATACTGAAGTGCCCATCCCGATCTATCAAAGCAGCAAAAGCTCATGTTGACTTGAGCAAGTTTGATTTTTTTAGTTCCAATAACGTCATTTCAAATTAAAAAAAGAGAAACACTGCAAATGGAAATAAATCAGATGCGTTAGCATCTTTAAAGAGAAACAGCTCCTGAGGAAGCTGCCCAAGACCACCCCAAGGTGATTGGGAGTCGAAGAATGATCAGGAAGAGGAGTAGGATGATGATAACTTGCACACATTTGCTGACCACCCACAGTATCAATCAGCAAGGCTGCTCGATGTGTTTAAGATCAGGATGGCCCAAAGTATAAATGCTTTGCCTCTGAATGTCCCTATACTGGAAGTTGAGCGATTTGTCAGGATCTCAGAGATATCCTGGTCTTCAGCCTCCCTGAGATTCCTTCAATTCTTCTCTCTTTGGGTCAATGTTAAATAAGTTTAGGCAAACATGCACAAGCAGCTCTCAACCATTATAAACGTAGACAGGAATTATCAGGTCCACTATATCATCATGCTCTGATACATATTCCACCAGCCACTGAGATTAACCTTGTACTACCAGATTAAGGGTCCAAACAACTAGACTCATGAAGCCGATAGAGGGTCCTGCCATCCATCAGCTAAACTCCAATTATCCATTTTCCAGGTTATTAGTCAAAACGTTAGCAAGAGAAAAGACTTGTACTAAATGTCACATCACAGTCCAACATAAATCAACCTCGAGCAGCCTGAGATAGATTAAATTCAGTTTACTATTTGCACTTTGCCTTCTGATACTATTTGCAATCTGGCCTTCAAAGCCCAGGTAACTCAATCCTAATTGTGTCTATGGGCTGGCTTTTTGTTCCTGGCTGCCTGTTTTTTCCCCAGAGGGGTGGCAATGGTAGCTGTGAGCTCTACTGGGTGATATCAGGACCGTCCCGCCGGGGTGTTCGGGGCCAGTTTTGGTGGGGCGTAGAGCATTACCATCCAGAAGAGGCGAGCAGGTGTGCAACCAGATCGGTTTTTGACTCCAGCCTAACCCATAGCGCTTCGTAGAGAGATGTGTTGGGACCGCGTGTGAAAACGGGCGGTCCAAGCTGTAGCAGCTCCAGATACGCAAGTGTGATTTTTTTTTTTTTAGATTTATGTAGCGGTGGTGTGAGTTTTAAAAAAAAGATATCTTTGGTTTTTTTTCACTTTTTTTTTCTCCCCAGGCCTCTTCCTTAAGTACTCTGGGATGCAGACTATCAGTCCACGGGGATTTATCGGCCTTCAATCCCATCAATTTCCCAAACACAATTTCCTGCCGAATAAGGATATCCTTCAGTTCCTCCTTCTCACCAGACCCTCGGCCCACTAGTACTTCCGGAAGATTATTTGTGTCTTCCTTCGTGAAGACAGAACCAAAGTATTTGTTCAATTGGTCTGCCATTTCTTTGTTCCCCATTATAAATTCACCTGAATCCGACTGCAAGGGACCTACATTAGTCTTCACTAATCTTTTTCTCTTCGTATATCTATAGAAGCTTTTAAAGTCAGTTTTTATGTTCCCGGCAAGCTTCTTCTCGTACTCGATTTCCCCCCTCTTAATTAAACCCTTTGTCCTTCTCTGCTGAATTCTAAATTTCTCCCAGTCCTCAGGTCTGCTGCTTTTTCTGGCCAATTTATATGCCACTTCCTTGGATTTAACACTATCCTTAATTTCCCTTGTTAGCCGCGATTGAGCCACCTTCCCCCTTTTATTTTTACTCCAGACAGTGATGTACAATTGCTGGAGTTCATCCATGTGATCTTTAAATGTTTACCATTGCCTATCCACCGTCAATCCGTTAAGTATTATTTGCCAGTCTATTCCAGCCAATTCACACCTCAAACCATCGAAGTTACCTTTCCTTAAGTTCAGGACCCTAGTTTCCGAATTAACTGTGTCACTCTCCATCCTAATAAAGAATTCTACTATATTATGATCACCTTTCCCCAAGGGGTCTCGCACAAAAAGATTGTTAATTATTCCTTTCTCATTACACATCACCCAGTCTAGGATGGCCAGCTCCCTGGTTGGTTCCTCGACATATTGGTCCAGAAAACCATCCCTAATACACTCCAGGAAATCCTCCTCCACTGCATTGCTACCAGTTTGGTTAACCCAATCAATATGTAGATTAAAGTCACCCATGATAACTGCTGTACCTTTATTGCATGCATCCCTAATTTCTTGTTTGATGCTGTCCCCAACCTTACTACTACTGTTTGGTGGTCTGTACACAACTCCCACTAGCGTTTTCTGCCCTTTGGTATTCCACCCATACCGATTCCACATCATCCAAGCTAATGTCCTTTCTTACTATTGCATTAATTTCCTCCTTAACCAGCAATGCCACCCCGCCTCCTATTCCTTTCTGTCCATCCTTCCTAAATGTTGAATACCCCTGGATGTTGAGTTCCCAGCCCTGGTCACCCTGGAGCCATATCTCCGTGATGCCAATTACATCATACCCGTTAACTGCTATCTGCGCAGTTAATTCGTCCACCTTATTCCAAATACTCCTCGCATTGAGGCACAGAAACATAGAAACATAGAAACATAGAAAATAGGTGCAGGAGTAGGCCATTCGGCCCTTCTAGCCTGCACCGCCATTCAATGAGTTCATGGCTGAACATGCAACTTCAGTACCCCATTCCTGCTTTCTCACCATACCCCTTGATTCCCCTAGTAGTAAGGACTTCATCTAACTCCTTTTTGAATATATTTAGTGAATTGGCCTCAACAACTTTCTGTGGTAGAGAATTCCACAGGTTCACCACTCTCTGGGTGAAGAAATTCCTCCTCATCTCGGTCCTAAATGGCTTCCCCCTTATCCTTAGACTGTGTCCCCTGGTTCTGGACTTCCCCAACATTGGGAACATTCTTCCTGCATCTAACCTGTCTAACCCCGTCAGAATTTTAAACGTTTCTATGAGGTCTCCTCTCATTCTTCTGAACTCCAGTGAATACAAGCCCAGTTGATCCAGTCTTTCTTGATAGGTCAGTCCCGCCATCCCGGGAATCAGTCTGGTGAACCTTCGCTGCACTCCCTCAATAGCAAGAATGTCCTTCCTCAGGTTAGGAGACCAAAACTGTACACAATACTCCAGGTGTGGCCTCACCAAGGCCCTGTACAATTGTAGCAACACCTCCCTGCCCTTGTACTCAAATCCCCTCGCTATGAAGGCCAACATGCCATTTGCTTTCTTAACCGCCTGCTGCACCTGCATGCCAACCTTCAATGACTGATGTACCATGACACCCAGATCTCTTTGCACCTGCCCTTTTCCTAATCTGTCACCATTCAGATAATAGTCTGTCTCTCTGTTTTTACCACCAAAGTGGATAACCTCACATTTATCCACATTATACTTCATCTGCCATGCATATTTGCCCACTCACCTAACCTATCCAAGTCGCTCTGCAGCCTCATAGAATCCTCCTTGCAGCTCACATTGCCACCCAACTTAGTGTCATCCGCAAATTTGGAGATACTACATTTAATCCCCTCGTCTAAATCATTAATGTACAGTGTAAACAGCTGGGGCCCCAGCACAGAACCTTGCGGTACCCCACTAGTCACTGCCTGCCATTCTGAAAAGTCCCCATTTACTCCTACTCTTTGCTTCCTGTCTGACAACCAGTTCTCAATCCATGTCAGCACACTACCCCCAATCCCATGTGCTTTAACTTTGCACATTAATCTCTTGTGTGGGACCTTGTCGAAAGCCTTCTGAAAGTCCAAATATACCACATCAACTGGTTCTCCCTTGTCCACTCTACTGGAAACATCCTCAAAAAATCCCAGAAGATTTGTCAAGCATGATTTCCCTTTCACAAATCCATGCTGACTTGGACCTATCATATTACCTCTTTCCAAATGCACTGCTATGACATCCTTAATAATTGATTCCATCATTTTACCCACTACCGATGTCAGGCTGACCGGTCTGTAATTCCCTGTTTTCTCTCTCCCTCCTTTTTTAAAAAGTGGGGTTACATTGGCTACCCTCCACACCATAGGAACTGATCCAGAGTCAATGGAATGTTGGAAAATGACTGTCAATGCATCCACTATTTCCAAGGCCGCCTCCTTAAGTACTCTGGGATGCAGTCCATCAGGCCCTGGGGATTTATCGGCCTTCAATCCCATCAATTTCCCCAACACAATTTCCCGACTAATAAGGATTTCCCTCAGTTCCTCCTCCTTACTAGACCCTCCGACCCCTTTTATATCCGGAAGGTTGTTTGTGTCCTCCTCAGTGAATACCGAACCAAAGTACTTGTTCAATTGGTCCGCCATTTCTTTGTTCCCCGTTATGACTTCCCATGATTCTGACTGCAGGGGACCTACGTTTGTCTTTACTAACCTTTTTCTCTTTACATATCTATAGAAACTTTTGCAATCCGTCTTAATGTTCCCTGCAAGCTTCTTCTCGTACTCCATTTTCCCTGCCCTAATCAAACCCTTTGTCCTCCTCTGCTGAGTTCTAAATTTCTCCCAGTCCCCGGGTTCTCTGCTATTTCTGGCCAATTTGTATGCCACTTCCTTGGCTTTAATGCTATCCCTGATTTCCCTTAATAGCCACGGTTGAGCCACCTTCCCTTTTTTATTTTTACGACAGACAGGAATATACAATTGTTGTAGTTCATCCATGCGGTCTCTAAATGTCTGCCATTGCCCATCCACAGTCAACCCCTTCAGTATCATTCGCCAATCTATCCTAGCCAATTCACGCCTCATACCTTCAAAGTTACCCTTCTTTAAGTTCTGGACCATGGTCTCTGAATTAACTGTTTCATTCTCCATCCTAATGCAGAATTCCACCATATTATGGTCACTCTTCCCCAAGGGGCCTCGCACGAGATTGCTAATTAATCCTCTCTCATTACACAACACCCAGTCTAAGATGGCCTCCCCCCTAGTTGGTTCCTCGACATATTGGTCTAAAAAACCATCCCTTATGCACTCCAGGAAATCCTCCTCTACCGTATTGCTTCCAGTTTGGTTAACCCAATCTATGTGCATATTAAAGTCACCCATTATAACTGCTGCACCTTTATTGCACGCACCCCTAATTTCATGTTTGATGCCCTCCCCAACATCACTACTACTGTTTGGAGGTCTGTACACAACTCCCACTAACGTTTTTTGTCCTTTGGTATTCTGCAGCTCTACCCATATAGATTCCACATCATCCAAGCTAATGTCCTTCCGAACTATTACCTTAATTTGCTCCTTAACCAGCAATGCTACCCCACCTCCTTTTCCTTTTATTCTATCTTTCCTGAATGTTGAATACCCCTGGATGTTGAGTTCCCAGCCCTGATCATCCTGGAGCCACGTCTCCGTAATCCCAATCACATCATATTTGTTAACATCTATTTGCACAGTTAATTCATCCACTTTATTGCGGATACTCCTTGCATTAAGACACAAAGCCTTCAGGCTTGTTCTTTTAACACCCTTTGTCCTTTTAGAATTTTGCTGTACAGTGGCCCTTTTTGTTCTTTGCCTTGGGTTTCTCTGCCCTCCACTTTTCCTCATCTCCTTTCTGTCTTTTGCTTTTGCCTCCTTTTTGTTTCCCTCTGTCTCCCTGCATTGGTTCCCATCCCCCTGCCATATCAGTTTAAATCCTCCCCAACAGCACAAGCAAACACTCCCCCTAGGACATTGGTTCCGGTCCTGCCCAGGTGCAGACCGTCCGGTTTGTACTGGTCCCACCTCCCCCAGAACCGGTTCCAATGCCCCAGGAATTTGAATCCCTCCCTGTTGCACCACTGCTCAAGCCACGTATTCATCTGCACTATCCTGCGATTCCTACTCTGACTATCACGTGGCACTGGTAGCAATCCCGAGATTACTACTTTTGAGGTCCTACTTTTTAATTTAGCTCCAAGCTCCTTAAATTCGTTTCGTAGGACCTCATCCCTTTTTTTACCTATGTCGTTGGTACCAATGTGCACCACGACAACTGGCTGTTCTCCCTCCCTTTTTAGAATGTCCTGCACCCGCTCCGAGACATCCTTGACCCTTACACCAGGGAGGCAACATACCATCCTGGAGTCTCGGTTGCGGCCGCAGAAACGCCTATCTATTCCCCTCACCATTGAATCCCCAATCACTATTGCTCTCCCACTCTTTTTCCTGCCCTCCTGTGCAGCAGAGCCAGCCATGGTGCCATGAACTTGGCTGCTGCTGCCCTCCCCTGATGAGTCATCCCCCTCAACAGTACCCAAAGCAGTGTATCTGTTTTGCAGGGGGTTGACCACAGGGGACTCCTGCACTACCTTCCTTGCACTGCTCTTCCTGTTGGTCTTCCATTCCCTATCTAGCTGTGGACCCTTTCCCTGCGGTACGACCAACTCGCTACATGTGATACTCACGTCATTCTCAGCATCGTGGATGCTCCAGAGTGAATCCACCCTCAGCTCCAACTCCGCAACGCGGTCTGTCAAGAGCTGGAGGCGGATACACTTCCCGCACACGTAATCGTCAGGGACACCGGAAGTGTCCCTGAGTTCCCACATGGTACAGGAGGAGCATAACACCCGACCGAGCTCTCCTGCCATGACTTAACCCTTAGATACACTTAAATTGGCAACAACAATGTTAAAAGTTACTCACTGATACAGAAGAGAAAAAAAAACTACTCACCAATCACCAGCCAATCACTTACCCTCTTGGCTGTGACGTCACCTTTTGATTTCTTTCTACTTCTTTTTTGCCTTCTCCCTGTAGCTGCACAAGTACGCCTTTTATAGGCCTCACCACGCACCTCCTCAACGCTGCTCCCGACTGCCGCCGACGCTGGGCTCCGGACTCTCTGCTGTGCCTTTATAGGCCTCTCCACGCACCTCCTCGACACTGCTCCCGACTGCCGCCGACGCTGGGCCCCGGACTCCCTGCTGTGCCTTTTATAGGCCTCACCACGCACCTCCGACGGTGCTCCCGACTGCCGCCGACTCTGGGCCCCGGACTCCCTGATGTGCCTTTTATCGGCCTCACCACGCACCTCCGACGGTGCTCCCAACTGCCGCCGACGCTGGGCCCCGGACTCCCTGCTGTGCCTTTTATAGGCCTCTCCACGCACCTCCGACGGTGCTCCCAACTGCCGCCGACGCTGGGCCCCGGACTCCCTGCTGTGCCTTTTATAGGCCTCTCCACGCACCTCCGACGCTGCTCCCGACTGCCGCCGACGCTGGGCCCCGGACTCCCTGCTGTGCCTTTTATAGGCCTCTCCACGCACCTCCGACGCTGCTCCCGACTGCCGCCGACCTTCAGGCATGTCTTTCAAACATACTTTGGCCATTTAGGATTTTGCTGCAATGTGGCCCTTTTTGCTTTCTGCCTTGGGTTTCTCTGCCTTCCACTTTTACTTTTCTTCTTTCTATCTTTTGCTTCAGTCCAGGCCCAGGCCCAGTCGATTCAGTCTCTCCTCATATGTCAGTCTTGCCATCCCGGGAATCAGTCTGGTGAACCTTCGCACTCCCTTAATAACAAGAATATCCTTCCTCAAGTTAGGAGACCAAAACTGTACACAATACATAAGTACATAAGAATTAGGAACAGGAGTAGGCCATCTAGCCCCTCAGGCCTGCTCCGCCATTCAATAAGATCATGGCTGATCTGGCCGTGGACTCAGCTCCAATTACCCGCCCTCTTCCCGTAACCCTTAATTCCCTTATTGGTTAAAAATCTATCTATCTGTGACTTGAATACATTCAATGAGCTAGCCTCAACTGCTTCCTTGGGCAGAGAATTCCACAGATTCACAACCCTCTGGGAGAAGAAATTCCTTCTCAACTCGGTTTTAAATTGGCTCCCCTGTATTTTGAGGTTGTGCCCCCTAGTTCTAGTCTCCCCTACCAGTGGAAACAACCTCTCTGCCTCTATCTTGTCTATCCCTTTCATGATTTTAAATGTTTCGATAAGATCACCCCTCATCCTTCTAAACTCCAACGAGTAAAGACCCAGTCTACTCAATCTATCATCATAATGTAACCCCCTCATCTCCGGAATCAGCCTAATGAATCATCTCTGTACCCCCTCCAAAGCCAGTATATCCTTCCTTAAGTAAGGTGACCAAAACTGCACGCAGTACTCCAGGTGCGGCCATACCAATAACCTATACAGTTGCAGCAGGACCTCCCTGCTTTTGTACTCCATCCCTCTCGCAATGAAGGCCAACATTCCATTCGCCTTCCTGATTACCTGCTGCACCTGTAAACTAACTTTTTGGAATTCATGCACAAGGACCCCCAGGTCCCTCTGCACCGCAGCATGTTGTAATTTCTCCCCATTCAAATAATATTCCCTTTTACTGCTTTTTTTCCCAAGGTGGATGACCTCACACTTTCCGACATTGTATTCCATCTGCCAAACCTTAGGCTATTCGCTTAACATGTCCAAATCTCTTTGCAGCCTTTCTGTGTCCTCTACACAACCCGCTTTCCCACTAATCTTTGTGTCATCTGCCGATTTTGTTACACTACACTCTGTCCCCTCTTCCAGGTCATCTATGTATATTGTAAACAGTTATGGTCCCAGCACCGATCCCTGTGGCACACCACTCACCACTGATTTCCAACCCGAAAAGGACCCATTTATCCCAACTCTCTGCTTTCTGTTAGCCAGCCAATTCTCTATCCATGCTAATACATTTCCTCTGACTCCACGTACCTCTATCTTCTGCAGCGACCTTTTGTGTGGCACCTTATCGAATGCCTTTTGGAAATCTAAATATACCACATCCATCGGTACACCTCTATCCACCATAGCTCGTTATATCCTCAAATAATTCCAGTAAATTAGTTAAACATGATTTACCCTTCATGAATCCATGCTGCATCTGCTTGATTGCACTATTCCTATCTAGACGTCCCGCTATTTCTTCCTTAATAGTTTCAAGCATTTTCCCCACTACAGATGTCAAACTAACCGGCCTATAGTTACCTGCCTTTTGTCTGCCCCCTTTTTTAACAGAGGCGTTACATTAGCTGCTTTCCAATCCGCTGGTACCTCCGCAGAGTCCAGAGAATTTTGGTAGATTATAACGAATGCATCTGATATAACTTCCGCCATCTCTTTTAATACTCCAGGATGCATTTCATCAGGACCAGGGGACTTATCTACCTTGAGTCCCATTTGCCTGTCTAGCACTACCCCGCTAGTGATAGTGATTGTCTCAAGGTCCTCCCTTCCCACATTCCTGTGACCAGCAATTTTTGGCATGGTTTTTGTGTCTTCCACTGTGAAGACCGAAGCAAAATAATTGTTTAAGTTCTTAGCCATTTCCACATTTCCCATTATTAAATCCCCCTTCTCATCTTCTAAGGGACCAACATTTACTTTAGTCACTCTTTTCCGTTTTATATATCTGTAAAAGCTTTTAGTATCTGTTTTTATGTTTTGTGCAAGTTTACCTTCGTAATCTATCTTTCCTTTCTTTATTGCTTTTTTAGTCATTCTTTGCTGTTGTTTAAAATTTTCCCAATCCTCTAGTTTCCCACTAATCTTGGCCACCTTATACACATTGGTCTTTGATTTGATACTCTCCTTTATTACCTTGGTTATCCACGGCTGGTTAACCCTTCTCTTACCGCCCTTCTTTTTCACTGGAATATATTTTTGTTGCGCATTATGAAAGAGCTCCTTAAAAGTCCTCCACTGTTCCTCAATTGTGCCACCGTTTAGTCTGTGTTCCCAGTCTACTTTAGCCAATTCATCCCATTGTAGTCCCCTTTGTTTAAGCATTGTACACTCGTTTCTGACACAACTTCCTCACCCTCAATCTGTATTACAAATATTCCAGGTGTGGCCTCATCAAGGCCCTGTACAACTGTAGTAACACCTCCCTGCCCATGTGCTCAAATCCCCTCGCTATGAAGGCCAACATGCCATTTGCCTTCTTGACAGCCTGCTGTACCTGCATGCCAACCTTTAATGACTGATGTACCATGACACCCAGGTCTCGTTGCACCTCCCCTTTTCCTAATCTGTCACCATTCAGATAATAGTCTGTCTTGCTGTTTTTACCACCAAAGTGGATAACCTCACATTTATCCACATTATACTTCATCTGCCATGCATTTGCCCACTCACCTAACCTATCCAAGTCGCTCTGCAGCCTCATAGAATCCTCCTTGCAGCTCACACTGCCACCCAACTTAGTGTCATCCGTAAATTTGGAGATACTACATTTAATCCCCTCGTCTAAATCATTAATGTACAATGTAAACAGCTGGGGCCCCAGCACAGAACCTTGCGGTACCCCACTAGTCACTGCCTGCCATTCTGAAAAGTACCCATTTACTCCTTCTCTTTGCTTCCTGTCTGCCAACCAGTTCTCAATCCACTTCAGCACACTACCCCCAATCCCATGTGCTTTAACTTTGCACATTAATCTCTTGTGTGGGACCTTGTCGAAAGCCTTCTGAAAGTCCAAATACACAACATCAACTGGTTCTCCCTTGTCCACTCTACTGGAAAAATCCTCAAAAAATTCCAGAAGATTTGTCAAGCACAATATAACGAGCATGGTGGATAGAGGTGTACCGATGGATGTGGTGTATTTAGATTTCCAAAAGGCATTCGATAAGGTGCCACACAAAAGGTTACTGCAGAAGATAAAGGTACGCGGAGTCAGAGGAAATGTATTAGCATGGATAGAGAATTGGCTGGCTAACAGAAAGCAGAGAGTCGGGATAAATGGGTCCTTTTCGGGTTGGAAATCAGTGCTGAGTGGTGTGCCACAGGGATCGGTGCTGGGACCATAACTGTTTACAATATACATAGATGACCTGGAAGAGGGGACAGAGTGTCGTGAAACAAAATTTGCAGATGATACAAAGATTAGTGGGAAAACGGGTTGCGTAGAGGACACAGAGAGGCTGCAAAGAGATTTAGATAGGTTAAGGCAATGGGCTAAGGTTTGGCATCCACCTTGGAAAAAAAACAATAAAAGGGAATATTATTTGAATGGGGAGAAATTACAACATGCTGCGGTGCATAGGGACCTGGGGCCCTTGTGCATGAAACTCTGAATCCCCAAAAGTTAGTTTGCAGGTGCAGCAGGTAATCAGGAAGGCGAATGGAATGTTGGCCTTCATTGCGAGAGGGATGGAGTACAAAAGCAGGGAGGTCCTGCTGCAACTGTACAGGGTATTGGTGAGGCCGCACCTGGAGTACTGCGTCCAGTTTTGGTCACCTTACTTAAGAAAGGATATACTAGCTTTGGAGGGGGTACAGAGACGATTCACTCAGCTGATTCCGGAGATGAGAGGGTTACCTTATGATGGTAGATTGAGTAGATTGGGTCTTTACTCGTTGGAGTTCAGAAGGATGAGGGGTGATCTTATTGAAACATTTAAAATAATGAAAGGGATAGACAAGATAGAGGCAGGGAGGTTGTTTCCACTGGTCGGAGAGACTAGAACTAGGGGGCACAGCCTCAAAATACGGGGGAGCCAATTTAAAACCAAGTTGAGAAGAATTTCTTCTCCCAGAAGGTTGTGAATCTGTGGAATTCTCTGCCCAAGGAAGCAGTTGAGGCTAGCTCATTGAATGTATTCAAATCACAGACAGATAGATTTTTAACCAATAAGGGAATTAAGGGTTACGGGGAGCAGGTGGGTAAGTGGAGCTCAATCCACGGCCAGATCAGCCATGATCTTGTTGAATGGCGGAGCAGGCTCGAGGGGCTAGATGGCCTACTCCTGTTCCTAATTCTTATGTTCTTATGTTCTCATGTAAATCCATGCTGACTTGAACCTATCATGTCACCTCTTTCCAAATGCGCTGCTATGACATCCTTAATAACTGATTCCATCATTTTACCCACTACTGAGGTCAGGCTGACCGGTCTATAATTCCCTGTTTTCTCTTTCCCTCCTTTTTTTAAAAAGTGGGGTTACATTGGCTACCTTCCACTCTATAGGAACTGATCCAGAGTCTATGGAATGTTGGAAAATGACTGTCAATGCATCCGCTATTTCCAAGGCCTTCTCCTTAAGTACTCTGGGATGCAGACCATCAGGCCCTGGGGATTTATCGGCCTTCAATCCCATCAATTTCCCCAACACGATTTCCCTCAGTTCCTCCTTCTTACTCGACCCTCTGACCCCGTTTATATCCGGAAGGTTGTCCTCCTTAGTGAATACCGAACCAAAGTACTTGTTCAATTGGTCTGCCATTTCTTTGTTCCCAGTTATGACTTCCCCTGATTCTGACTGCAGGGGACCTACGTTTGTCTTTACTAACCTTTTTCTCTTTACATATCTATACAAGCATTTTAATGTTCCCTGCAAGCTTCCTCTCGTACTCTATTTTCCCTGCCCTAATCAAACCCTTTGTCCTCCTCTGCTGAGTTCCAAAATTCTCCCAATTTCCTGGTTCGCTGCTATTTCTGGCCAATTTGTATGCCACTTCCTTGGCTTTAATATTATCCCTGATTTCCCTTGATAGCCACGGTTGAGCCACCTTCCCTTTTTTATTTTTACGCCAGACAGGGATGTACAATTGTTGTAGTTCATCCATGCGGTCGCTAAATGTCTGCCATTGCCCATCCACTGTCAACCCTTTAAGTATCATTCGGCAATCTATCCTAGCCAATTCACGCCTCATACCTTCAAAGTTACCCTTCTTTAAGTTCTGGACCATGGTCTCCTAATTAACTGTTTCCTTCTCCATCCTAATGTAGAATTCCACCATATTATGGTCACTCTTCCCCAAGGAGCCTCGCACAACGAGATTGCTAATTAATCCTCTCTCATTACACAACACCCAGTCTAAGATGGCCTCCCCCCTAGTTGGTTCCTCGACATATTGGTCTAGAAAACCATCCCTTATGCACTCCAGGAAATCCTCCTCCACCGTATTGTTTCCAGTTTGGTGAGCCCAATCTATATGTATATTCAAGTCACCCATGATAACTGCTGCACCTTTATTGCATGCACCCCTAATTTCCTGTTTGATGCCCTCCCCAACATCACTACTACTGTTTGGAGGTCTGTACACAACTCCCACTAGCGTTTTCTGCCCTTTGGTATTCCGTAGCTCCACCAATACCGATTCCACATCATCCAAGCTAATGTCCTTCCTTACAATTGCATTAATTTCCTCTTTAACCAGCAACGCCACCCCGCCTCCTTTTCCTTTTTGTCTATCTTTCCTAAATGTTGAATACCTTTGGATGTTGAGTTCCCAGCCTTGGTCACCCTGGAGCCATGTCTCCGTGATGCCAACCACATCGTATCCGTTAACTGCTATCTGCACAGTTAATTCGTCCATCTTATTCCGAATACTCCTCGCATTGGACGCTGGTTTAAATGGGGCAGATGTGACATGTTTGATCCCGTTACGGGTCATGAATTCCTTGAACTCAGCACTGGTAAAACATGGCCCTTTGTCGCACACTGGGACATCAGGTAAGCCATGTGTGGCAAACATGGCTTGCAAGCTTTCAGTAGTCTCAGCGGACGTGCTAGTCGACATTATCTCACATTCAATCCACTTGGAGTACGCATCTACAACCACAAGGAACATTTTGCCCAAGAACGGGCCTGCATAGTCGACGTGTACCCTAGACCACAGTTTGGAGGTCCAAGACCATAAACTTAGCGCAGCCTCCCTGGGTACATTGCTTAACTGCGAGCATGTATTACATCTGTGAACACAGGACTGTAAGTCCACATCGATACCGGGCCACCACACGTGGGGTCTGACTATCACTTTCATCATTATGATGCCTGAGTGGGTACTGTGGAGGTCATTGATGAAGATGTCTCTGCCCTTCTTGTGGGCCACTACTCGATTGCCCCACAAAAGGCAGTCTGCCTGTATAGACATTTCAACTTTGCGCCGCTGGAACGGCTTTATCTCTTCCTGCATTTCCACTGGGACACTGGACCAGCTCCCGTGAAGCACACAGCTTTTGACTTGAGATAATAAGGGGTCCTGACTTGTCCACGTTTTTATCTGCCGGGCAGTGACGGGTGATTGCTTGCTTTCAAATGCTTCCATAACCATGGCTAGATCTGCGGGCTGCGCTCCCTCTATGGCAAGTATACCCTTTTTTAGGTAAGGAGACCAAAACTGCACACAATACTCCAGAACCTTCGCTGTCTCACCAAGGCCCTGTATAACTGTAGTAAGACATCCTTGCTCCTGTACTCAAATCCTCTTGCAATGAAGGTCAACATACCATTTGCCTTCCTAACTGCTTGCTGTACCTGCATGTTTGCTTTCAATGACTGGTGTACAAGGACACCCAGGTCCCTCTGTACATCGACACTTCCCAAGCCATCACCATTTAAATAATACTTTGTCCTCATGTTTTTCCTACCAAAGTGGATAACTTCACATTTATCCACGTTATACTGCATCTGCCATGTGGTTGCCCACTCACTCAACCTATCTAAATCGCCTTGCAGCATCTTTGCATCCTCCTCACAACTCACAATCCCACCTAGTTTTGTACTGTCAGCAAACTTGTAAATATTACATTTGGTTCCCTCATCCAAATCATTTATATATATTGTGAATAGATGGGGCCCAAGCACTGAACCCTGTGGTACCCCACGAGTCACTGCCCGCCACCCTGAAAAAGACCCGTTTATTCCTACTGTTTCCTGTCAGTTAACCAATTTTCAATCCATGCCAATACATTACCCCCAATCCCATGTGCTTTAATTTTGCACACTAACCTCTTATGTGAGACTTTATCAAAGGCCTTCTGAAAATCTAAATACACAACATCCACTGGTTCTCCCTTATATATTCTATCAATTACATCCTCAAAAAACTCCAGTAGGTTTGTCAAACATGATTTTCCTTTCATAAATCCATGTTGACTTTGTTTAATCCCGTTGATATTATCTAAATGTGCCCTTATCACATCCTTTATAATGCGATCAGCCCGACACCGAAGCAGAGCGATCTCGGCCAGGACCCCGCGAGGAAACCAGATCAGCAGTGGGAAAACAAAGCCTCAGGATCTACATCGAAATATTGCATTCACGGTGCGGCGGGAGATCGTGGAGGACGTGCGGCGAGTGTTCTTGTAGCGAAAGAGTGGCACGAAATCGTGGCGGAGGTGTGGCGAATGAGGGTACTGGGCCCAGAAGAGCTGAGGGCCCAGGGCCAGCACAAGCCAGCCCACACTGCGATATGTGTGCGCACTAGGTCTGTGCAGCAGAGCAGGTCTCCAGTCATCCTGGTTAACCTTTGCCACTGGATAAGGCCTAGCTCTGTCAAGCCCGTGAGGTGGCTGATGTGCAACGTTCGCCACACGTTAAAAAAATCCACGCACAGGCATCTTCCACCCCTTTAATTGGAGTTCAGGACTGAAACATCGGGTCCTTCATTGAAACATCTGTGAGCTCATGTGGAAGCAAGTCATCTTCATTCGAGGGACCGCCTATGATGATGAATAGACTCCAGTATTTTCCCTACTACTGATGTCAGGGTAACCGGTCTGTAGTTCCCCGTTTTCTCTCTCCCTCCTTTTTTAAATAGTGGGGTTACATTTGCCACCCTCCAATCTGCAGGAACTGTTCCATAATCTATAGAATTTTGGAAGATGACAACTAATGCATCTACTATTTCCATGGTTACCTCTTTCAGTACTTTGGAATGCAGATCATCAGGCCCTGGGGGATTTATCAGCTTTCAGTCCCATTAGTTTCTCCAGCACTATTTTCTTACTAATAATCATTTCCTTTAATTCCTCTTGCTCACTGGACTCTTGGTTCCCTAGCATTTCTGGAACGTTATTTGTATCCTCTTCCATGAAGACAGAACCGAAGTATTTATTTAATTGTTCTGCCATTTCCTTGTTCCCCATTACAAATTCTCCTGTTTCTGACTGTAAAGGACCTACATTTGTCTTCACTAATGTTTTTCTTTTTATGTACTTGTAGAAACTTTTGCAGTCGGTTTTTATGTTCCTTGCAAGTTTACTCTCATACTCTATTTTTCCCCTCTTAATCAATCTCTTGGTCCTTTTTCGCTGATTTTTAAACTGCTCCCAATCATCTGGCTTGCTACTTTTTCTGGCAACTTTGTATAACTCCTCTTTGGATCTAATACTATCCTCAATTTCTTTTGTTAGCCATGGTTGGGCCTTTTCCTTTTTTTTTCGCTAGAAAGGAATGTATAACTGTTGCAATTCATGCTTAAGTATTAGCCATTGCCTATCCATCGTCATGCCTTTTAATGAATCTTCCCAATCTATCATAGCCAATTCATTCCTCATACCTTCATAGTTTCCTTTGTTTAGATTTAGTACCCTAGTTTCGGATTGGACGACTTCACTTTCCATCTTAACAAAGAATTCAATAATTTTATGGTTACTCTTCCCTAAAGGACCCCACACAACAAGACTGCTAATTAACCCCTTCTCATTACACAATACCCAAACTAGGATAGCCTGTTCCCCAGTAGGTTCCTCAACATACTGGTCTAAAAAAACATCTCGTACCCACTCCAGGAATTCATCTTCCACAGTATTATTACTAATTTGGTTTGGCCAGTCTATATGGAGATTAAAGTCACCTACAATTACTGTAGTAGCCTTGTTACATGCATCTCTGATTTCCTGTTTGATGCCGTTCCCGACACTACCACTACTGTTTGGAGGCCTATAGCCAAATCCCACCAATGTTTTCTGCCCCTTGGTGCTCCTTAGCTCCATCCAGACTAATTCTACATCTTGATTTTCTGAGCCAATATCCTTTCTCACTATTACTCTGATTTCATCTTTTACTAATAACACCACACCATCCCCTCTTCCTTTTTGCCTGTCCTTCCTAAATATCGAATATTCTTGGATATTCAGTTCCCAACCCTGGTCACCCTGCAACCATGTCTCCGTAATTGCAACTATATCATATTCGTTTACATAGAAACATAGAACATAGAAAATAGGTGCAGGAGTACGCCATTCGGCCCTCCGAGCCTGCACCGCCATTCAATGAGTTCATGGCTGAACATGCGACTTCAGTACCCCATTCTGCTTTCTCGTTGCGCTGTTAATTCGTTTATCTTATTACAGATGCTTCGTGCATTCAGATATAATCCTTTTCAATTTGTCTTTTTAACATTATTAGACATCTTAACATTATTTTGGACTATAGTCCTATTTGTCTTATCGCTATTTTTTTTTACCTGGACCCTATTGGTTAGAGCACTCTTTTGTTTGTATGCTCTGTCCCTTCCCGACATAATCTGGTTATACTTACAACAATCACTTTCCTGCATTGCTTCCTTTTCTTTTCTCTTTAGCATTTTAGATTGCTCTCTACTGCGACTGTCCTCTCACCCCCAATTCCCCCCCCTCCCACCCTTTATTTAGCTTAAAGCCCTGTCTACCTCCCTAGTTATTCGGTTCACTAGAACTCTGGTCCCAGCATAGTTCAGGTGTAACCTGACCCCATGGATCAGCTCGCTCTTTACCGAGTATTGGTGCCAGTGCCCCACGAATCCCTACTACAACCACCTGCCTCTTTACTCCCTCGACTCGAATGGCTTTCTGCACCACAGTACCTTAGTCAGTTTGCTCATCCACCCTGCAGTCTGCACACTTGTCCTCAAGGGTTGCAAAAATGTCAAATCTATTGGACAAGTGCAGGGACTGAGGCTCCTGCAATACTACCTCCTGGATCCCCTTACCTGCTTCACTCACAGTCATACCCTCCTGTCCCTCACCACATGTCAATTCTAAAGTATTTAATCTAGAGGGTGTGGCTGCCTCCTGGAGCAAAAGGTCCAGGTAACTTTCTCCTTCCCTGATTTCTCGCAATGTCTGTAGCTCGGACTCCAGCTCCTCAATTCGGAGCTGAAGTTGGTCGAGCCGCAGACACTTACCATAGATGTAGTCGCCCTGGACCAAAACATCCAGAAGCTCCCACATATTGCAGTAGCAACATATCTCCTGTTTCCCCATTATTTAATTTAATTAATTAGTTTAGCATTAATCAAATATTTACCTATATAGTTTATTAAATTACTTAAACAAATAAAGGTTAGTTTTTAGTATTTAGTTATATGCTATGTGTTAATTTAAAAGAAAGAAGAAAAACTTAGCCCACAATCACTACCAATCACTCACCTGCCTTAATATGATGTCACACAGCAGAGTTCTCCTCGCCTGGAGCCGTGCGATCTCCTGGGAGAGGCAAAAAACCAGATAAAAACCCAAGCCAATTGGGGAAAAAATCTGGGAAAATTCCTTACCAACCCAACCAGGAGATCACACTGGCCGTTTGCTGTGGTCTGCAGTGCAGGGTGAGGAATGTGAAAAAAAGAAGTGAAGAGCCTGGGTTTGGAGTGGCAGCCATTATGAGTGAGGACTGACACAGAGCGAGACTTTAGATTAAATGGACCAGTGACAGATAGCTAAGAAAAAAAAGAGTCTTAAGGTAGTGGCTCAACACAAGGTAGCTACATGTTAAAATTATTTTTTAAAAAACATGCGCTAATCATTTTTTGCAATTACCATACAAAAGAATATTTATTGAAACCTGAAAAGCTATTCAGTAGTCAAAGGGTTGATATGAAACGTCTCAGTTGTGACAGACTATCTTGGAAGTATGAAATGCAGATGTTAGCTCTGATTTAGGCAAGAGTCAGCTTTATCACCTTTTCTTCATGAACAGAGGATGACAATGTTTAAGTCCTCGACCACATATGATAGCGTCACCACTATACATTGTAAGCAAGGGCAGAAAATATTAAAGGAGAGCTAAATTTGACTCTAATGTAAGCACCAGGGAGATAAACTATTGTATAAAACCTCGATACCAGCAGTCCTTTACATGAAGGTACTTCATCACTGCTTACAGAACAGGTAATTAAACTCCCACCTGCTGTGACTATACACAAAGATTTCTTTGTCTAAAAAAAATTACTTCAATTGCAAATGGCTGATTATTGTTATTTAGTTATTGCATTGTTGATAAGTATTAGAAAACCATTTGGAAGAGGAGATACTTTCAGCAGAAACATATGACAGATTGACAGAATTCAACAAATATTTTGATGGCTTTGGTTCAGGGTTTACATACCCATCAAATTCTTGAATATCACATTCCTTGAGAGCTGAAAAAGCATGTCCTTCATACTCTGTAACTACAAAAGAAAGACCTGGTCAGGAATCGAAAATGAAGTAATCTGAAGATTTGACAACACTTTAAAAAAACATTCGGTACCATTGAACTTGTGCTTGCCATATGTATGAACATATGGTAAGACTATAAAAGGCAAATTATACTAGAAAGTGTATTTAATATAATTAAGAAAAAAGCAATGCAAAACACAATTAGATGCCAAAGCAGTTAGTACTGATTTTTCCAAAATTGAATACTCCTGTATAGCATCTTCTAATTATCTATCTTCCGCATACTATAATTAGATTCTGTGCAGTTTAATTTTTAAGGTTAAGTTAATTTATAATTAGAGTAATAGGAATAGAAATATTACCTTGAATGTAAAAATATGAAGTGCAGCAAAACACCAGTGACAACATCAAATGATAGTAGGGGGAAGGTGGCAAAGCTACACACCAGAGCCTGCATTCTCCAGAGGGTCTGAATCTGTCATTCCACATTGCCATCTCTACTGTGTTTATGCCCTATGTGGCATTCTAAATGCCAATGAAGATGGGATGAGCTGGCATGCTGCAGATGGCACGAAGCATCATAACTACATTTAGCATTTTCTAGGGCAGCTTTGCCAGAAGAGACGGCTCAGCTGCATCTACCCATCAAAGATTTCTGCTGACTGACATGACACTTGCAGATGGATTTTTTGTGTAAGAATGTGCATCATTATCTGCAAGATTACATTAATCTTTCACGCTTGTCTGTTTTCCGGTACCAGTGTGCTTCTGGTCATAACTTCAGCAATATACTATTTTAAAAACACGTAAAAGTTGATCAGCTTAGTTCAAACCACCATTGAAGGATTAAGGGTACTGTTTACAATGCCTAGTCTCCCTTACATTAAGTGCACTTACATAAATATACTTAATATAAATATAACAGACTATCACTGCATGAACACATCACATCTGCTTGAAATTGTAACATATTGGGTTAGTACTAAGAAGTATTTTTCTTTTAGAATGAGCAAGACAAAAGCAATTAACTATCTCAGTTTGACAAACTCCATTTTGCATTTAATTGCCAGCAAGTCCATCTGTATCACAAAATAACTGCAAAAAATTCAGTGTAAGTCAGTCAATGCAACTGTAGGGGGAGTAGTGAACAGTTAAATAAATTGGATTAGAGCACCAATGATTTCCACTGCACACGTGGCCCAGTAAATAAAGCTGCTCAGCACAATATACTGGCATATCTGTAGTTATGCAAGAAAACAGTTTCATTATTCAACTTCTTAAAAAGGCAATTCATTAATCCTTCAGGGATTACTATCTGAAACAAAATCAAAAACTCAAAGATTGCATGTTTCTTTATTCAAAATATAGGGGGGGAAATTGGGTGCCTTTGTGCAAATGGCTTTGCGACCGGGCGCGGTGATGACATCGACTCCCGCCATAGTCAGCGGGAGTTTTCCGGCAGCGCTGCAGCATTGCGCCCCGATCTCCTTTGCCTGGAGATCGTAATGTCATCGCTGTGCGCATCGCCCCAGATCTAAAATTGCCTTCTGCCCCGTGCAGCAGCGCCGGTGAAAAACACTGACAGCTACAGGAGGCGTGCATCAGGTGGTCGGCTGCTTCGGGGGTGATGCTTAAAAGCGAGATGGCCGAGGTAACTAAAATAAACGTGCCTTTATTTTTCACCGGTTCCTGTCCGCAATTGATCAACCCGGCACTCTTGTCAAGTGCCGGGCTAATTGCGCGGCATCACGACTGCTGTGGTGGTCCAGGTAGATACTTTTTATTTTGCAGAGCCTGCAGCGATGGCCCTTCCCTTTAAGGGAGAGAAGGAGCCTTTCAACGTAGCAGCGCTGCATGGCCCAGTGTGCAGCACTGCTGAGATCACCGCCCCGCCTGCTGCTGATTGCGCTTCAAGAAGGAAGTGGAGCCCTTGATCTGGCGCTTCACTTCATTCTTGTAGCACAAAAGGCAAATTTTGTAAAAGTTTGAAATCATTAGCGCCTGGTGCTAACTTTTCACATTTTTAAAAGGTAGTGCCCCAAATGGGATGATAGTGAATTTCTCCTCATATACTTTAAATTAAGAAACATGTTGTGGTGTAATGCATTTACTTCTTTCATTTTAAAAATATTCTACATTAGAATGGTAGAAACATTCAGGTCATAGATCTTGAGTTATGTTTTTAAAACCTGCAAACATCATTGAGTATTCAAAGGGCTAATTGATTACTGCATAATTTAGACGCAATCTGAAAAGCAGTATAAATATTTATTTTTAGTATCACTAACATTTAAGATTATGGAGGCACTTTTCATTTGCCTTCCGTTTTTTAGCGTGAATAGACATGTTGGCAGACAATTTATTTAAAATTACCGCTAACTTGCTGCCCCAGATCCACTCAACTCGGTTTTTAAGTGGGCCTTAAAATAAGAGTCAGCACTCCCGCACGAAACAGGCAGGAGCCTCATTAAAATATTTAAATCCTACGCTATATTTAGGACCCTGATGCAATTTTGGTCTTCCACTGGGTGGAGGCACTGCCCAGTAAAACTGAGTGTTGAGCAGCTGAACTAGTGGTCCTTAAAGGGACTATTGTAGACTGCTCAGGACAATGTTCCTAACCAGCCTTGCCAATGATGTGCGTGTGGTCAGGATTATTCGTCCTTGCCCGCACAAAAAATTTCCTACTAGCTGCTCCGTCCTCCAATTGCCCCACCCACTGCCCACCCGAAACATAAAGCCTGTAGAGAAACAACTTCTTGGTACCCAAATTTTGGCAGTTCATTGTTTTCAAATCAATTCCATGTATAGTGTGCAAGACTGAGAGGCCTTCAGCAGGCAAGTAATTGGGCCAAAATGGAAGCAAAGGAAGCCACGACTAGTCCCTCTCCCTCCATCAAGGGACTTCAGGTCCTTCCTACCACTACTCCAAAGAATACTGCCAGCCTTTACTGGTGTGCTGGGCAACAGCAGATGGGAGGGAAAAGGGTCAGGAACCCAGCGCCTCCCTGCCAGTATTTCTTTGGTGGGGGGCAGAAGTGGCGCTCAGCAGTGATCTAAGGAGGGACTGGGAAAGGGAATTTAAGATTGGAGTGGGGATGATGCGGTTGGTTCTGATTTCTCCCACTGCTTCTGCTACTATCCCACCTGATTTGGGACAGTATTGAGGAGGAAAAACTAGGGCCTCATGTCTATCTGCAACAGTAAATGGAATGAATACACATTTTTCACAGCCTTAGAGTCAACATTAGTAGCTGCTGCTTAAGGCCCGTTGGGCTGGACTTTTGTCTCATTTGCGCTCAGTTTAGCGCCTGGGCAAGGCGCAAAAATATATTTTTTTGGCGTGAAACAAGGCGCACAAGATTTTGCGCCCGGGCCGAACTTTCGGCAATGGTTTTGCGGTGACGCTAAAACTTCGTGCCCGCCCGCTGTTTTCACCGTTTGGATGACATAAATCATTGTGCATCACTGCGCTAGTGCCCCGGGCAGAACTTACGAGCATATCATCCAATTTAGCATCCGCCTGGGAACCCGCCAGCAAAAAGCAGTCGCACCTCAGGTGCACCAGGCGCTAACAGTGCCATCTTGGAAACGGAAGTGAGTAAAAGCTTTGGGAGAAGAACGCTGCGTTACTGCATACTTTTCATTGTGAAGTTTGTTTTAAAGGACATTTTAAAAGATGGGGACCATACTTTGTCAGCCATTAATCCTGGCTACTATATTTATATGGCGTCGAGCTAGAAGAAGGCTTATTGATGATCATTTTCAACGTAATCAAAGAGGTCGCAGACGTATGGGGAGGTGGCCTTACCCCCAACGACTTTACAGGGAACATCGCTCATACCTGCAGCTCTCTGAAGCACAGTGCATTAGAAGGCTGCGCTTCCGAAAAGAAGTGCTGACAGAGATATGCCAGCTCATACTGGCAGACCTACAGCCTACCAATGGCAACAGGACTGCATTGCCCGTCAAGGTAAAGCTGACTGCAGCACTTACCTTCTTTGCCTCCGGCTCCTTTCAGGCATCAGCGGGGGACATATGCTCCATCTCACAGCATGCTACACATTGCTACATTCGCCAAGTGACTACCTCAAAACACTAGAGAAGTACCACCAACGCTGCCTCCGCAAGATCCTGCAAATCCACTAGCAGGATAGGCGCACCAACGTCAGTGTTCTCGCTCAGGCCAACATCCCTAGCATCGAAGCACTGACCACGCTCGATCAGCTCCGCTGGGCGGGCCACAGTGTCCGCATGCCTTACGCAAGACTTCCAAAGCAAGCGCTCTACTCGGAGCTTCGACACGGCAAGCGAGTCCCAGGTGGGCAGAGGAAACGCTTCAAGGACACCCTCAAAGCCTCCTTGAAAAAGTGCAACATCCCCACCGATACCTGGGAATCCCTGGCCCAAGATCACCCAAAGTGGAGGAAGAGCATCCGGGAGAGCGCTGAATACCTCGAGTCTCATCGGCAAGAGCAAGCGGGAACCAAACGTAGACAGCGGAAGGAGCGTGCGACAACCCAGGCTCCCCACCCACCCATTCCTTCAACCACCGTCTGCCCCATCTGTGACAGAGACTGTAGGTCCCACATTGGACTCTTCAATCACCTGAGAATTCATTTATAGTGTGGAAACAAGTCATCCTCGACTTCGAAGGGCCTCTTATGATGATGATGACTGCACTCTACGCATGCAAGATGGACTTCATAAACTTCCCAATGACCCAAAATGAGAGGGCTGTAGGTTTTGGATGATTTGCTGGCTTCCTCAAGGTTCAGGGTGCCATTGACTGTATGCACATCACCCTGCGAACACCTTTACAGAATCCAGATGTTTACCGAAACCAAAAGGGATTCCACTCCATGAACATGCAGATGTCTGCGACCATACTCAGCGCATCATGGAATCAATGCCCAATACCCAGAGAGCATCCATGGTGGTTTCATCTTGCCTGAGAGCACTGTCTCAGGCATGTTCCAGCATCAACCACAAGGCCAGAGCTGGATGCTGGGGGCCAAAGGTTATAGCCTCGCCACTTGGCTCATGACCCCCATCCGGAACCCTCAGACAGAAGCCGAGCATCGCTATAATGAGAGACATGCAGCCACACAAAACATCGTTGAAGACAATTGGAGTGCTCAAGCAGCGCTTCCGATGCCTGGACCACTCTGGAGGCTGCCTGCAATAATCCCCTCAGCAGGTCTCTGAGTTCATTGTGGTGTGCTGCATGCTACACAACTTAGCCATCATGAGGGGACAAGATTTGCCAATGTGGATTGCAGAACCACCTCAGGAGAGGGGGGGGGGGGGGAGGAGGAGGAGGAGGATGATGAGCCTGGCGAGGAACCCATGCCACCACCACCCCCACCACAACCACAGGGCAGGCATCGTGGAAATTTCACCGCTGTAAAAGCATTATAATTGAACGCTTTGCTTGAAGAGCGAACGGCACGTTTGACCATTGCCTGGCCACCATGTTGACTATTCCCCCTCTTATTCTGCAAATGAGACACGACACAGGAATGGTTAAGGTGAACAAAAGAATTTTACATTGTAAACTTTTATAACTTTGTTAACATAATTTGCAAACTTTGAAACTTTAATAAAATAACACAAATTGTCTGCATTCAGCAGTGTGATTAAACAACAACATTATAACCAACAGAATGCAGAACATAATGCAGTAACCCCTGCCCCACTGTCTTTTACCACCAGCTTTCCCCCCCTCTCTTGCGTGCTGCTCGTACCCAAAGTGGCACCATGAAGGTGTGCAGCAAAGTTGCCAGAGCGTTGCTTTGTTAGGGGGAGAGACATTGGAGACACCGCCTGGGGAGACACTGGACCAGCTCGTGGCATGGAAGGCCCGGCTTCTGACTGGTGAGCCTCTTCATCGGCGTCACCAGTCACAGGTGGTGTGGGTCTGGTGTCAACACTGAGGAACGCGGAGAGTATGACAGAAGGGTTTATGGACTGCATCACCTGCCCAAGCTGAAGCAGAGCTTGTGCCTGTCATGCACCATATTCGGAAAGGGTTCTCGCCACACTCTCTGGGAGTCCAGTGTCACTGGTGGAGGCTACCAGCCTCATGGCGCTAATGCTAACCCGGCGCTAACATTTTAATTTCACTGCAGTGTGCAGCCGAAAACGGGCAAAATCGCAAAAAGCCAAAAATCCAGTCTGTTGACCCTAATCCGGAATACATTTCAGCTCAATTTACAAATTCAAGCTAGCTGTACAGAGTTTAAAATGTAAAACTACCTTTACAGAACATGTTGCCCATCTCCCGATCTAGCTTGCTCAGTATTGTTACCTGTTTTCAACAGCTGGAACTCGGCTCACATTTGATTTCCCAGACACCTGGACTCCCTGCTATTAGGACTACACTATTTGCCTTGGCTGCCGTAACTCTACTCTGCCATTCAATCTCGTTTAGTTTAAGGTAACTTGTTGTAGCCTGCACTGCCCATTCCCCAACTGCGGCACTTCAGAATTATATTTCAGTGCACCGCTTTCCTCTGGTGTTGTGTTGTGTCCTGGACAGATGTCCACTTTATCTACTGAATTCTGGACTTTACTATAACCTCCACCTTCACCACCACTTTTGTACTGAAACTGTATTCTCTGCTGGACTGTCATTTTTCCAACACCCAGTCTGCCTCTGCAGACTCAGATTTCTGCACCTCCTTCTGCTGCGAATTTTCACTCTACCCTAAGCTAGATCTGATCTATTCCTGCCCATTCCCATCCAGCTCTGGATTCTGCTCCCATGTGACGGAATCATCTCTGCTTTGCCAATTTAACCTTGCTTCCGGTGATCACTGACTTCACATCCTATAGAACTCCTCAGTCACCCTTCACTGGATTGGCTTCTCAAGCTCCTGATTTTGTGTGCTCCTCATCTCCCTACAGCTGTACCTCGTACCTGCTCACTCATCTGCACTGATCCCCTGGATTCACCTTTCATTTTTGCCTGGCACTCTGCACGTCATTGCTCGTTCCTTGGATTTCACTTACTTGCTCCTATGCGATCCAAATCCACTGGTACACACTGTGAACACCTGAGGCCACTATGCAACTCCACTGTACCCCTGGATCAAGCTCTGCTGCTCATGGTTGACTCTTGACTTTACCTTTGCTTCCATTGGACAACCTCCAGTAGAATGGACCAGTAGGCTACTGATGCTATGCCCCTCCAACAGCTTCTAGATCCACACAGTCTCCACAACTGGCTCCTAGGTGTTCCAAGCTGACTTCATCCTGTCTCAAATAGATTATCTGGTCATTATCACATTGCTGTTTGTGGGACCTTGCTGTGCGCAAATTGCCGATCATGTTTCCTACATTACAACAGAGACGACACTTCAAAAGTACTTTACAGGCTGTAAAGCGCTTTGGGACGTCCTGAGGTCATGAAAGGTGCTGCATAAATGCATTTTTTTTTACAAGTCTATATTCATCTCCTCACAGGATCTCAGATTTTAACTCTGGACTATTTCATATTGACTTCTCTCTGTCCTTCATTGACAACCAAGACATGTCCCCATACCTCTGCCATGCCGACTTAATCTGAATTCTCTCAGTATCCATTCTCATGTGCATTTTGGTTGTTGCTCCAGATCTGATCTATTACTTCTATTTCCATTTTATTTGAGTCCCTCTCAAGCACTTCTCTCCTGTCTTCTCCCCTTCCTGTCACTGAGCTGTGCCGTCTTTCATTTCTCCCCTTTTGTCCACTGTTATATATACATCTTGTTTGCTGTGTGATGTCTGTAACACTGTTATGTAACACTGAATGTACCCTTATACTGTACATACCTTACCTATAGACCAGACGGTGCTGCTGCTGGAGACCTAAGGGTTACCTGCACACTGCAGGTAACCCAGTATAAAAGAGAGCTCACAGCTTGGTGTCCTCACTCGAAGAGCTGCAAATAAAGGACTACAGTCTACACAGTTTTAGTATCATACCCTGCCTCGTGGAGTCATTATTAAAGGTGCCTACATACACCACAACTGGCGACGAGGATACGAAGTCACGAACTACACACTCAGCATGTCGAATCTCAGCAACTTTCAGTAATTTACAGAGGAGGAAGATTGGGACGCTTTTGTAAAAAGATTGGAACATTTCTTTATAGCTAACGACCTGGATGGGGACACACCGGCTACACGGCCGAACAAGCTCAGGGCCATCCTACTTAGAAGTTGTGGGCCCACCATCCATTGTCTCGTCAGGGACTTGCTAGCCCCAGCTTGACTGTGCGGCGACGACTCCACAACATCACGGTGAAATCTACAGAACCGAAAATCCAAACTCCACTGTCCAGGCCGGGGCAGGACTCCAAGAGGTGAACATCGTCGAAAGAAGTGGATTCCCGATGTCCGGGGCCAATCCTGTGGAAGAAAAGACCACCATAGCCTACCTGCAGGAGAGCCGGAAGATGGCGGCGGCACCACGAGGAGAAGAATCTGCAATCAAAATAGTCGCGGCCATACCACGACGGGCAGCATTGGAGGAGCGACACGTGGCACCGAGCGGCCAGTGGAATTGGAAGGCTCCCTTAAAAGAGGCCAGTAACCAAACAAATTTAAAGGGGCAGTTTCAACTAAATGAGGACAAGGACTTTAAAGCTAAAGATGCAATAAAAGGGTGCAAGTATGATAATGTATGCAATGTAACCATGAATTGTGATGCTGGTGTAACTAATGTGACTAATGAGATGAATGCATGTGTTAGTAAGGTTAAGAACAAGTTTGTTATGTTTGATAATTATGGCAGAGAGTGTGAAATGCCTAATGTAACTATGTCTGGTGAGACCATGACACCCACAATTGATGCAAATACTGTAGTTTATAAGGTAGGCTTGACTATGTGTGATCGGAGTCAAGGTGTCATGTACACAGGTAGGACACTGCTAAAGGACATTGGGTTCTACAGGGACCATGCTAATCCCCCTGTGGGAGACCCCCAGGTCCAGCTGGCTACCAGACCATGTATCCTGGACCTTTGGAACTAATGTGATGCCCTTGGAAGGACACACACACACCCAGTGGGAGCAGACCCACTACAAGGACAGTGATCAATAGGCAGCACAGCCATCACCAATGGCAACCTGCACCTGACCAGCCCTATAACTCCTGGCCACCAGGGCCAACACCAGGAGCGAGAGGCCAATAGCCTCCAGTTCCCTGGCAAACCTGGGATGACCTGACCCTCATCCCAATTGGTGGACAAGGATCCCACCCAGTCCTGTGGCCCTGCCCACCACCACACAATTAACCACATCACAGTGTTTGTACCCTACCTACTGCTGCTGTGGCTATCCCCTCCCCCCTTGAGGGACCCCACAACAGTGACACCCACATGGTCTGTGTGTGAGGGAGGGGAAATGTATGAGGCCAGCCTCAAGCACAGGGATCACATCAGACACCCACACAACCCTCGCCATAATCTCCCATAGCCCACTACTGATCACCTCCCCAGGTCATGACAATAAGTATATTAAAAATGCTTAGGGGGGAGTGTTGTTATATATGCATGCTTGTTTGTTGTGTGAAGTAAGTCTGTAACACTTATGTAACACTGAATGTACCCTTACATTGTACATACCTTATCTGTACACCAGAGGGTGCTGCTGCTGGAGACCTAAGGGTTACCTGCAGTGTAGAGCTCACAGCTTGGTGTCCTCACTCGAGGAGCTGCAAATAAAGGACTACAGTCTACACAGTTTTAGTATCATACCCTGCCTCGTGGAGTCATTACTAAAGGTGCCTACATACACTACAGCTACTTTATTCCCTCCCCGCAATACCTATCAAAATCCAGGTGTCAGCTGTGGTTCAGTGGTAGCACTCTCGCCTCTGAGTCAGAAGGTTGTGGGTTCAAGTTCCTGTCTTCCCTCTCGGGTCGTTAGAAAAGTTCCCCACAGGATCAAAATGGCACTTTTTTCTTGGTTTGCTACTGTCATCGGGAAGTCAATTTAACGACAAGTTCGGTATCCTTAGAGACATCAGTTGTGATCTAAAATCACGTAACAGGGTGGACCGTGAGAAGGCTGTCATCATCCACCCGAGAAGACCATCACCTCGACATTCCAACTCAACATCCAACAAGCAAACCAAGCTTTGAAAGTCTCCTTCTGCAGTGCAGAGGTAAACCATGCCAAAAAATCCTCCTATTTAGGAGTCATGCTTGATCGCACTCTGTCGTATAGACAGCATTTCCAGAACCGTGGGAAGAAACTAAAGAGAGGGATCAACTTGATCCAGAAACTCGGATCCACATGGGGGGGCAGATGCTCAAATCCTCCATTCGACAGCACTCGCCCACTGTACTCTATAGCGGATTACTGCTCTCTGGTATGGCTATCAAGTCCGCATGTCAAATCTGTTGATGTTCAGCTGAATTCTACTATGAGAATTATCACGGGTACATATTTATCAACACAAGCACCTTGGCTGCCCGTGCTTGCAAACATTGCATCAACTATGCTGTGAATATGCAGTCTCCAGAGAATACAATGGCTACACCAGCAAATACATGCCGATCTAAGGCGACTTGAACAACCTACCACCAACTCATCTCAAATCTAGAAGGCCATTTTGGACCCTTGCCCAAGCCCTTCAGCAATCTCCCTTCAGTCTTGATGACTGATGGCGAAATGCTTGGAAAAACTGTGTCATACGGAATGGATCCTTATAGAGGACCTCACAGTGCAACCTGAAGGATCAAACCGTCCTCGCAAACAGTGGACAACCATCATCCGCCTCAGATCCGGTCGTGATTGATGCTGCCACCTTTTCCATAAATGGAAGATTAAAGCATCACCATCATGCAACTGTGGAACTCCTAATCAGACCCTGGAGCACATAATTGAGCACTGCCCTCAGAGGAAATTTGCAGGCAGCCTACAAGATATCCATGCTGTTACACGCTACACGTTACACGCAAGATATCCAAGCTTTGGCCTGGATATCTAACTTAGATATTGACATTTGATTTGCTTTGCTACTACCATATGAAAGAAGAAGTGACACTATTTTGAAGAAGAGCAGGGGATTTCTCCCCAGTGTCCTAGCCAATGTTTATCCCTCAACTAACATCACAAAAAAAATTATCTGGTCATTATCACATTGCTCTTTGTGGTACATTGCTCTGCGCAAGATAGCTGCCGTGCTTCCTACATTCTAACAGTAACTATACTTCAAAAGTACTTCATTGGCTGTAAAGTGCTTTGGGCATCCTGAGATCATGAAAGGTGCTGCACAATTGCAGTCTTTCTTTGTTTTCCATCACTGCTTCATTGCCTTCCTACCTTCATTCAAGACTTCAATTCACAGTTGAATAAGCCCATAGCTATCTTCTGTGCCATTATCAGCATTCACCATATCAGCAGCAACTCCAACTGCCCATCCTCCTCTCTTGCAGACCTTCATACCCAGTGCACCCACTGGAGGGCTAACCTCCTTCCTGCCACCCACCACATCCCCCTTGGACCCTGTTGGATCAACAATCACCGCCCCTCAACATATTTCCCTCCAGAATGTCAGTTAATTTCAAAATAAGGCTTTCGCCATCTATGACCTTATTGTGGAAAATTCCATCGACATCGTGGCTTTCACTGAAACTTGGTGGCAACACCTGCACCAAACCTTGTACCACATGCTCTGCCTAAATTGCTACATTTGTAGTGTGGACCTTATCACCAAATTGAAACTTAAGTCTTAATCTCTCCCCCAGCTATAGTGCTACCTTCTCCTCCTTCAAGCACCTCATCTTGTTCCACCCCCTCATCTCTCCTTTAAAATGCATGTCACCTGGAAAGTAACTTGTAAGGTAGCAAATGTAACCCTGCTTTTAAGAAAGGATGGAGAGAGGAAACAGGGAACTACAGACCAGTTAGCCTGCTATAGTAGCAGGGAAAATGCTAGAACCTATTATTAAGGACATGGTAACAGGGCACTTAGAAAATATTAATAGGATTGGGCAGAGTCAACCTGGGTTTATGAAATGGAAATCATGTTTGACAAATCTGTCAAGAGTTATTTGAGATTGTAACTAGCAGAATAGATCAGGGGAAACAGTAGATGTGGTGCATTAGGATTTTCAGAAGGCATTCAATAAGGGGCCACATAAGAGGTTATTAAACAAAATGAGGGCTCATGGGATTGGGGGTAATATACTAACATCAATTGAGGATTGGTTAACAGACAGAAAACAGAGAGTAGGAATAAACGGGTCATTTTCGAGTTGGCAGGCTGTAACTAGTGGGGTGCCGCAAGGATCAGTGCTTGGGCCCCAGCTATTCACAAGCTATTTGGATGAGGGGACCAAATGTAATATATCCAAGTTTGCTTATGATACAAAGTTAGGTGGGAATGTTAGATGTGTGGAGGATGCAAAGAGACTTCAAGGGGATATAGACAGGCTAATTGAGTGGGCAAGAACATGGCAAATGGAATATATGGGCTCAATTTTCCCCAAGCCCGTTTTCTGGCGTACTGCCAGAGTTAAGCCCATTTTACTAGGCCAGAAATGCGACGGAAATAATTTGCCAAAGTTTCCCCAATGTATATTTTGAATTTGGCGCCACGCAGCGTGTCCAGTCGCCTCGGGGGGTGGAGCCTGCTGTCTGCACCGAAAAACAATGACGCACCTTCTGCGCATGCGCGGGGAAAAAAAAGTTACGTTTCTGACATCGTTGCAATGGACGCGCATGCGTGGTACAGCTACGAGTTGGCAATTGGCCATTTTTAAAGAGCCAGTTGTGTGTGTGAGAACGTTGAGTGCTGTGTGAAAGCAATGGAAAAATCGCAGCTGCAGCAATACAAGATGCAATGCGGTGCAAGGACCAAGAATTTCTTACAGGAAGAAGTGGAGGCACCAGTTGCTCTGATTGAGAACAGATGGCAGGAGCTGGACACCAGCAGAGGTCACATAAAAGTTCCACCCAAAGAAATGAAGAAATGCTGGAACCAAGTTGCAGAAGATTACTGTGCAATGGTGACCACCAGGAGATCTGGAGGCCAGTGTAAGAAGTGGCAGGATCTTGGTCAAGTAGTTAGTCTAAGTAATATTTTCATTTATTCAATGGAATTGCAATTGTAAATGTGACCATCTGTATGTCCCACCCAGCAGAAAGACACCCTCTTTAAAAAGTTAGGTGATCATCTTTGCAGAGGAAGGTGGCACATAATAAAAGGGAAAGAACTCGAACAGGAGGAGGCCCGGCAAATCTATACGCACTGACACCCTTGGAAGAGAGGGTCGCTGCTTTGATGGGTCTTGCCTGGAGAAAAGCAATCACCACTTCACAAGCTGGGCCCACACTCAAAGGAGAGGGTAAGTCCTGCAAATTCATCGTGGTCCTTCAAATCAACCTGCTGCCTGGCCTGCGATGTGTGAGCCTACTCATGCCACCCACCCTGCCCCCTCCTCTGTTGCTAACCATTTGTCTGTGTTCTGTTATATTTTGCAGCACTTGAGGCCAATCCTGACGATGCAGAAGATGATTCAGACGCGGATGAGCCTGAAGAGGAGAACATCTTCCAATCCAATTCCCCCAGACCAAGAACATGGGGTTCAGGGGGAAGGGAAGGGGATGGAGCTGGATGAAGCTCCCACTGCTGTACTGACTTTGGAGGAGGTGCCGCTCATTAAGCTGACAGCCCCTTCCATGACTAGTGGTTTGAGTGTTGATGGGACATTCCACGGTTTCACACCTTCCAAGGTTGCGGGTCACAGTTGTGGGGTGCAGCGAGGCACACCCAGGACCCCACCTTCCGAGGTTGTGGGTCCCAGTGGTGGGTCCCAGTGAAGCACACCCAAGGCCCCACCTTCCGAGGGTGCGGGTCCCAGTGGTGGTGGGGTGCAGCGAGGCACACCCAGGACCCCACAGTCCCAGGCTGTGGATCCCAGTGGTGGGGTGCAGCGAGGCACACCCGTGGGGAGGAGGGGAAGGAAAGCTCAACCGCAATCTCCTGAGGTGCAGGATCTAACAGATGCGGTTCAGATTATTTCATTGAGTGCGAGAGCATTGATCTTACCCGATCACTCCTGGACGCCATCAGTGGGGTAGCGGGACTGTCGGGAGAAGTAACAGCAATGACACGAAAGGAGGGGGGAATGTCAGAGGTAGTGCAAACCACGTCACTGACCACGAGAGAGGGAATGTTGCAGGTCGTTGAGACACTGTCAGGGCGCATGAGGGACAGCATGTTGGAGGTAGTTGCTGCAATAAGGGAACACGCCCAGACCTCGCGCCCATTGACAGAATCAACTGTCACTCCCACTCCAATCCCCACACCAGCCTCTGAAGAGCCCTAAGCCGGGCCTTCCAACTTGCCGCCTGGGCCCTCCAACATGCTGCCTGCCGCCGACGCCCCCCCCACCCCCCTCAACAGGTGCGCAGTACCCAAGATATTAGAAAGAATAAGCTTGGTATCACGCCCAGAAACACTGTGCCACCGCCTGCGGGCAGGGGTGGTGGAGTGTCCAGGACCAAACGCGGCGGGTGGTCTTAGAATAAGGTGGAGAGATGGGTGTGTGCAGCCTTTGTTTGCTGTTGTTATTATTATTGTTGTTACTGTTGTAACTATTCTCAAATAAAAGTTTTTCATAAGTTATATAAATTTACAAATTTAAAAGTTTGTAAGTGATCTTAAAGAGTGATCTTAAAGTAAAGTTTGATACAAGAATAATTTTATTAAAGTTAAGTTCAAAAATAACTGTTTGTTAAACTTTTGAATAAAATATATGTTACATCAAAACTGAATCATGTTCCATTAACACAACACAACATTACGGAACAGCTCCATGTGGAATAGTTGTCGCTGAGCTCTCAGGCATCAGTAAAGCGTTCACAGATGAGCTGCTGGCGCAAGGCTCGAGCAATCGTTAAAGGGGCACAATGGCCCGCCCTCCTCCGCCGTCATGCTCCGGCCTCAGGTACTTGCATAGCTTCCTCATCCTCGTTGTCCTCCTCCTGCTCGTCATCGGCATCTTCCACATCATTATCATCAGCCACTCTCACCGCAAGTGGGTCTTCCTCTACCAGGTGCTGCTGCCTCATGATGGCTAAATTATGCAGCATGCAGCACACAACAGTGAACTGACTGACAATCTCAGGAGAGTGCAGCAAGTAGCCTCCGGAATGGTGCAGGCATCAGAAACACTGTTTCAAGATGCCAATGGTCCTCTCTATGATGCTGTGCATTGCAATGTGCAACATGTTGTATTCACGGTCAGCTTCCGTCCGGTTTATGCGTTGGGGCGTCATGAGCCAGGTGGCGTAGCAGTACCCTTTGTTTCCCAATAGTCAGCTCTGCCCTTCTGGCTTCTGCTGCTGAAACATGGCAGATATAACGCTGTGGTGTAGGGTGGGTGCTCCCAGGGTACCTTGCATCGACTGACATGATATGATGCATGTCTTCACACACG
The DNA here is from genome assembly GCF_044704955.1 of Pristiophorus japonicus. Classification (NCBI taxonomy): domain Eukaryota; kingdom Metazoa; phylum Chordata; class Chondrichthyes; family Pristiophoridae; genus Pristiophorus; species Pristiophorus japonicus. Next base: position 127,192,693 of record NC_091979.1, read on the forward strand.
AGCTGTACATTAATGGAGTGGAAGCCTTTTCTGCTCCTGAATATCTTGGAATCCTCCAAAAGTATTTGTAAGGCGATGTGGGTACAATCAATGCAGCCCTGTACCTTTGGGAAGCCAGCAATTCTGGAGAAGCCTATAGCCCTGTCATGGATTGCATGGGCAGTCATGGCGAACTTTATGAAGTCATTCCTCTGCGCATACAGTGCAGCCATCATCTGGCAAATGCAGACATGTGTTGTATGTTGAGAGATGGCACATACATCCCCAGTTGTAGCTTGAAACGAGCCGGAGGCATAGAATGAAAGTGCAGCTATAACCTTCACTTTAACTGACAAAGCAGTCCTCCTGATGCTTCTAGGTTGCAGATCTGCTTTGACCAACTCACAGATCTCACTTACAACTTCTTTGCAGAAACACAGCCTTCTGACACAGTCTGCGTCACTCAGGTGGAGGTACGAACGCCTGTCTCGATATACCTGAGGTGTTTAAGGCCTCCTGCCCAGCACCCTGCGGGCTCTGATGTTCCTGATGCGATGATGTCGAATTGTCTCCTACGTAGCACCATGATGCAGAAGGCTCGCACAAGGTATGGCATTGTCAGTATTTCCCCCATACTTAAATTTACCCTTTGAAAGATGCTCAAAACGGTAGGAAAGCAGGCAGGACAGGTCTGCAGTTCTCTCTCCCCAAGGTCTGTGTGGATGGACCACACCCAAGGTCTTGTGACTTCTCCTCTCTCGCCCCCCACTTAACTAATTGAAGTTTTGTGACTTCTCCTCTCTCCCCCCTCCCCCTTAACTAATTAGTATTGTGACTTCTCCCCTTCTGTTCCCCACCCACCCCCGCCCTCCCACCCTCCATTCATTGCGGTCTCCCGAGGTATGGGAAATGGTCCACGTTGTCCAGGGCCGTGCCGTGGATCTTGATGACTGGGGGGGGGGGGGGGGGGGGGTCAGTGCTGGGCGGCGAGGACAGGCTGGTAGAGGACCTTTGTCTTACGGATGTTTAGCGTAAGGTCCATGCTTTCGTACAGCCCTGTTTGACCCCGGTCCGGACGTGGATTGGGTCTGTAATGGATCCGTTGGTAAGGATCATGGCCTGCATGTCGTCGTCTTATCAACAAGAGCAGACATTGACGACAAGATTCAACACTGCCTCCAGTGCGCCAGTGCAGCCTTCGGCCGCCTGAGGAAAAGTGTTTAAATACCAGGCCCTCAAAACTGCCACCAAGCTCATGGTCTACTGTATGGCTCAGAGACATGGGCCATGTACAGTAGACACCTCAAGTTGCTGGAGAAATACCACCAACGATGTCTCCGCAAGATGCTACAAATCCCCTGGGAGGACAGACGCACCAATATTAGCATCCTCGACCAGGCCAACATCCCCAGCATTGAAGCACTGACCACACTTGAACAGCTCCGCTGGGCAGGCTACATTGTTCGCATGCCAGACACGAGACTCCCAAAGCAAGCACTCTACTCGGAACTCCTTCACAGCAAATAAGCCAAATGTGGGCAGAGGAAACGTTACAAGGACACCCTCAAAGCCTCCCTGATAAAGTGCAACATCCCCACTGACACCTCGGAGTCCCTCGCCAAAGACCGCCCTAAGTGGAGGAAGTGCATCCAACAGGGCGCTGAGCTCAAGTCTCATTGCCGAGAGCATGCAGAAATCACGCAGCAGAAAGAGCATGCGGCAAACCAGTCCCGCCCACCCCTTCCTGCAACAACTATCTGGCCCACCTGTGACAGAGACTGTGGTTCTCGTATTGGACTGTTCAGCCACCTAAGAACTCATTTTAAGAGTGGAAGCAAGTCTTCCTCAATTCCGAGGGACTGCCTATGATGATGACTGCAGTCTTCAGAAGCCTTCCGATTGGCACCTCGCTCTCTCTCTCTCTCTCTCTCTCTCCTCCCCCCCACCCCCCCCAAGGCTTGTTTTCTTGCCGAGCCCAGAGCCCGTGTCCGGGTGCGGGGCCGATTCTGCCGGCCAAAGCTATGACCTTCCAGCCCTGCTTCAAGATGTTCGGTGGTGGCGTGTGAGTGAGTTTAAAAAAAAGAGAAAACTTCTGAAATCCAACAAATTTACATTTACTACGTTGACAGGTAAAAAAAAAGTTGAACTTTATTATTGATTTTGACAGTATTCTTGACTCTCTCCAAAATCTTCGATTTAAAAACAATGGTGTCTTTCAGCGCCGATTTGTCAATGTGCGCTGGTTTTCTTAAGTGCACAGAAGGTTTTCCGGGAGTGGCCAGATACGCCGACCTAGGAGGAAAAGATGTTCGCCAAACTGCGAAAAAAAAATTTAAATGGCGCAGACATGAGGGAACGTGACGTCAAAAAAGAAACTGGCCCAGAAAAATAGTAACTATGTCAGTTACGCCAGCGCAGATCGCAGGGGGAACCTTGCAAAATAAAATACGCCAAAAAAACGGCGTAAATGACCGGGGAAAATTGAGCCCATAATGTGGAGAAATGCGAAGTTATCCATTTTGGTTGGAAAAATAGAAAAGCAGAATACTTTTTAAACGGTGAGAGACTGGGAAATGTTGGTGTTCAGAGGGACCTGGATGTCCTTGTACATGAATCACTGAAAGTTAACAAAGCAATTAAGACAGCAAATGGTATGTTGGCCATTATTACAAGAGGATTTGAGTATAAGAGTAAAAAGACATTTTATTGCAATTATATAGGGCCCTGGTGAGACCACACCTGGAGTATTGTGTACAGTTTTGATCTCTTTACCCAAGGAAGGATATAGTTGCCATAGAGGGAGTGCAACAGAGGTTCACCAGACTGATTCCTGGGAAGGGGGGATTGTCCTATGAGGAGCGATTGAGTATACTCGGCCTATATTCTCTAAAGTTTAAAGAATGAGAGGTGATCTCATTGAAACATACAACATTTTTACAGGGCTTGACAGGGTAGATACAGGGAGGATGTTTCCTCTAGCTGGGGCATCTAGAGCCAGGGGTCACAGTCTCAGAATAAGGATCGGCCATTTAGGACTGAGATGAGGAGAAACATCTTCACTCAGAGGGTGGTGAATCTTTGGAATTCTCTACCCCAGAGAGCTGTGGAATCTCAGTCTTTGAGTATACTCAAGATGGAAATCGCGAGATTTTTAAATATTAAGGGAATCAAGGGATATGGGGACAGTGCAGGAAAGTGGAGTTGAGGTAGAAGATCACCCATGATCAAATTGAATGAGGGAGCAAGCTCAAGGGGCCGAATGGCCTACTCTTGCTCCTAGTTCTTATGTTCTTATATTAAGAGTGATGCATCCAGCAGCTGTGATTTATTGTCGAGTGTGTGAGCTGCAATCAGGAATCAGTTTGGGCCAGGAGGGCTGACGTCAGGAGTTGGGTCAGGTTGAAAATTTTCAAAATCTTTGTCAGCTATATCCACTTAGATTTTGCTCCCTCCATGGTTGGGTTAAATACAGTTCCATCAGTTTTTCTGGTTAGAGTCAAATTATAAGTTTAGGAAACGTGAAAATAGAATAATTTCACGTGACTCACGATTAGTCGGTTTTCTGCAATTCCCACGATCAAATTTATAATTGAATTAATGTAACTTGAAGAAAATTACTGCCAGCCACCATTTTGGATCAGTGGTATTTAAACAACAACGACAACTTTAATTTTATATGGCTGGGGAATCAAGAACCAGGGGTCAAGGCCTCAAAATAAAGGGTCGGCCATTTAGGACTGAGATAAGAAATTTCTTCACTCAGAGGATGGTGAATCTTTGGAATTCTCTACCCCAGAGGGCTGTGGATGCTCAGTCATTGAGTATATTCAAGACAGAGATGGATAGATTTTTGAATATTAAGGGAATCAAGGGATATGGTGATAGTGATATATAAATACAAGTTGTTCCTGTTGTGCAGGAGAGTGGAGTTGAGGTCGAAGATCTTCTTGAATGACAGAGCAGGCTCGAGGGGCCGAATGGCCTACTCCTGCTCCTAATTCTTATGTTCTGATCTGCAGTGCCCTGTAACCCTATCTTGAATTTCTCAGGGATATCCTCCTTTAACCCATGAATTGAGCGAATCCTCAACCTCTGATTTCAATGTCCATCTCAGATCCCCTTGTCAACTTCTCTTTGATAAAACAGATAAATATATAACTGATAAGCAGTTGTTTAAAGACTATTTATCACTCCTAAAATCGATCAAAAACCTGTATGGGCAGTCTTTGGAACTGACTAAAAGCAATAGTAGGAGCTTGGACAACTTTCTCAAAACAGGAGGTAGGTAGTTGTAGGAAGAGCTAAGCTATCATGTAGATTCTGGGCTTTTTATAAAGAACTGGAGAAGCAGTTCAAAAGACATCAGGAGAAAAACTATGCTTGAATGATTAAGAGTTGCTATGTAAACAGAGCTTCAGATCAGAGTTCAATTGTTGTCAAGGTGATGGAACTGTGGAAAAAGAAGGGGAGGGAGGAGATGGAAAAAGTAACGAATGAGGACAAGGAGGAGAAGTGGATGAGATAAGTCAAGGTGAAACGGAGGTAAGGGGGGATGAGAAGGGAGACGAGGGGACAGAGGTAGGCGAGGTGTACAGAGGAGAGGCAAGGAGGAGGTGAGGAATATGGAGGAGAGGCAAGAAGTATAGAGAAGGGAAGGGGAGTAGACAAGAGAGAGAAAGAAGAGGAGGAGGAGAGAGAAGGGGAAAAATAAATGGCAGAGGAGGAGATAATGAAAAAGAAAAAGAAGGAAGGAGGAGGAGAGAGAAGAAAGAGGCAGGTTGGGGGTAGAGGGAGCAGAGTGGAGAGGGGGAAAGAGAGGGATGTGAGAGGAAGGTAGAGAAATGAGTGGGGAGATGAAGACAAAGGGGAAAGGGAATGGAGAGGAAGGAAGAAGGGGAGAGAAGGATTGGAAGGGAGGGTGAAGAGGAGAGGATAAAGGGTGATGTTTGCTGCAAGTGAAATAATATCAGAAAATGCACTACCCATGAGCATCTACAAGTCTGATTAGAAATTTTGAGGTATTATTTTATATAATTAAATAAACCTAGTGATAAATGGCTTTTATTTAGCTCTCTCCGGCATTCAGCTGCACAACTTCACGCTATAATATTTATGCTAAACATTCTGTGTGTGCATTTTTTAAAAGCAGAAAGCATTTAAACCTAATAAGAGGTTCAATGTGGCCAACACATGCACAGTCAAGCCAGGGATTAGCAGTCTATTCAGTTTGCCTCGTTACATTAAACCATACAGTTAATGTAAGGTCCCCGTTGCCTAGGTACCAGTCTCAAACATCAGACATGGAGATACACACATGAAACTCTGGATAACTTACTGGTGATGTCAGTCTTGATGTCGGCCAGCTTGAAAAGAGGTGCAACTTGTTCATAATAAACTTGTTTAGCTTCCTTTTTGTGACTATATGGGTTGATAATAACTTTCAGAGACTTTGGTCTGTTTGAAAAAATTCCTGCAAAATAAATTTAAAAAAATAAATAATTCAGCTCTGACTCTATTGTGGCTTTCTTAGTTATTATGTCATTTTAACAATAATTAGAACCCTATTTTCATGTGTGTAGCGACCCCCATGGACACATTCACAATTTATCTGTCAGCATCTACTTTATTGCCTTTTTTGTACTTGTTTTATATTTACCTACAAGTGAAACCCACATATGATTTCTAGACCCATGGTGCACCTCTAAGTAGGGCACTTGAATTTGAAAGTGCAAAAATTACAAATTTACCATGCAGTCACTTTCCTCCATTTACCAACTGTAAACCCGGGGAACACATCAAAACTGCACACTTAAGTTGCAGTGATTTTTTAAAACCAAGCATTAATTTTGTAGATCAATTGCACTCTTGTCTAAAGTCAAAACAGGAACTTAGCTACAGTATCCACAGATTTATTGAAGCTAGATTTTAAAATGTTCTTTAAAAACAAAAAAGTTAGTCAATTGGAGCGTGGATCCCTATCTGCAGAAAACATCCTCCACCCTGAGCACATATCACAGTGATGTCTACAAATGCCTCCAAACCATGTACAGAACGAGAACAATGACTATTAACCATCCATACAAGTTAAGATTTGAAGTCTTTGCTTTGAGGGCCGATGTACATATTTTTGTCTCAATTATACTCGTGCAACTCGAGTGAGAAATATTAAAACTCTAATGTCTGAATACCCCAGAGCCTTTTTCTTAACTTTCTTTATTTAACTCTCTACAGAGCATGTAAATCCCAATCAACTTCCAGACATTACCTTGTACTGCTCTGTAATTGGTGCTCGACAGGTTTGGATCAGTCTCCCCCAACCACTCCATGTGAAGCAGTGACTTATTTCCACTCTGAACATCACCTCGAACCACAGATCCTCTGACATGTGGATCCAGAACTAATTATGTGTGGAAATCAGTGACAAGTCTAAATCCTATTCTCTGCAACACAACGCCATTTGCACATTGATGTGCTGTGTCACCACACTGTCTTACACAATTACAAAATCCAACCTCCCCAAAAAATTCTTATTGTGTTCTTATTTATTCATTCATCTTCAGTGGATACCACTTGTGGTAAAATTGCTCTTTGTTTCACAATGATAGAATTTATTTTCATCCATGGAAAGGTCAGGTGCTGAGTAATTGCTTAGAGTCATGAATTTCTGCTAATAACTGGGAGATGGTTGTTGAATTGGACAAGCTGTATAATCCTTTATGTAGCAACCATAAATACAGAAAAATCTTCCAGTTTGAAGGAAGTTTCCAGTTTTTCGAACATTACAAACTGTTAGCATTATCATATGCTGAATCAAGAACATGCTGCAATGGAATATTTTCTCATTGGCTATGGTTCTTAAAGTTTAACAATTTCAATTTCACTTCACTGGGTCAGTTTTCAGCTGTGCTTTCTAATACAGCTGGAGAAAATCTGCAAAGTGCAATAAACTGGAGTTTTTATTCCCTAATTCCCTCAGAGCATCCTTGTTATGTGAATCTGACACCTGAATGACCTTCAGGCCAATGAAGCCCTGACCTGCTAATGAGCATAGGAACATGTTAGGAGAGCTGGAATGACTCATTCCACCATCACCTTTGGTATTACGGAAGGGCAAAGATGGGAAAATGCCAGGGTCATAGTTCAGATTTGAAACTGAAGGCAACAGAAAAAAAGTCCTCTCTTGGGGAATGGAAGGGGACGCCTCTCAACAGGGATTCAATGATAACCCTGGCGCACAGTTGGTGATGAGATCTGATACTACAATTTGCTGCATTTCTAGTCTGCCAAACACTGGGGCCACAGCAGGAGCAGGTGCAAAGGAGATTCTCTGCTGTTAGTCAGGCTCAGGAAGGGGAAGACTTCAAGAGGATAAAAAAGAAACATAAATATATGAAAGAAGTTAAACTTTGAATATATTCTAACTATTAAAATGGTTTATTTTACGTCTTTTCAATGGTTTGGTGGATAAAATGCAAAAAGTATATATTTCAAAAAGCTGTAAACAATTAATGTTATAGTAATTCATATTTAAATACATGGTATTTCATATTTCATGAGGCATATCTTTGGAGTTGTTTGAATAATAAAAAATGCAAGTGTAACTATTGCAAGTGTTTACAGAGAGCAAATAGTACTCGTTGTCTTTGAGAAATGAAGCAATTAACTCTTTCACCTTCATAATAAGTTGCATAGATTTTTAAAAGTCTATTTAAGATGGACTAACCTGCAGCTAAACATTCGTAACTATTAAATTGTTACAAATTCACAGGTATTAAGTTAGGTATGGGGATGAGAATAGTGCCATAACACAGTTTTGCACTGTGCCAGAAAATAAGGTACTTAGTTTAATTCCCAGCCATCACAGACATTTGCACCAGGTCTAAGAGTTTGAATTTTTACTTGATTTTCAGGTGTAACCTCAAGCAAAGCAAAGTTAGGCAGTTTTGACTTGTTAATGATGTATATGGAAGCATTATGAACAAATAAATACTTGTAGGTTTCACCACATCACTATGAACAAACTATTTTTACATCACCTTCCATAAATGCATTATTCTGGGCATGGATGTAAATGCAACATTTACGGAGTGGAAATAATTTATCTGTTGCAACTGGCACAAGTCAAGATACACTCCACATGAATATATTAATGGCAGCAGGACACCAAGGATAAAACAGCACCACAGCTGACTGAAAATCCCAGGAGCTGTTACAGCCAGGAGGGTGAACAAACAACATGCCACAGTGTTCCAATCTGCATATGAAATGTGTTCAGAAGACTGGCATGAAAAGGAAAATATGACACTGGAGTCATAAGTGATAAAAAAAAAAATCAGCTTTTACTGAGTTTAGAAAATGGAATGGCAGAGCTGGTCCCTTTGCACAAAAATCCAGAATTGATCAGATTCTTTTGGGCGCTATCAACAAAATCTTTGACCAATTCTGGGTTTTACTAGAGGGAACAACCACTGAAGCCCTTCTATAGCTCCTCCACTTGTCTATTTTGCCATTAAAGAGAATTTGTAATAGCTCCTGTTGCAATTCTCAAGTCTATCCCAATAAACACAGCCAAACTAGGCAGTGAAAATATGAATGATTTGAGGAATTCTGAGAAAGAGCTCTATCCTGGATGCATGTCTTCTGGGGTCAAGACATTGAGACTTTGAATCATCATAGTACTGAAAGCATTGAATAATTTGAAGGTGGGGTTCACTGGGTCTCCCACTTAAATATTTCCCACCACTTCAGAACTTCTGGAGGCTGGACTACCTACAGAATGATTACCTTAAGAAAAGCAGAGGGAGATGTGACCCTCCAGGATAGGGCTGACAGTGTCTATCCCAGCTATGAGCACTGTCGTATGAAGGCTGCCTTTGGAGGATGCTGCCTTTCTTTGTGTATCTGGAAGGTGGTCTTGAAGAAGTAAGGCCACAGGACACATCAAGGACCTGAGATTTCAGTCATGCCCCAACAATTTACTAGTGAAAGCCCTTTAGGATGTCAGTATGCATGGTTTTCAGTTATAGCTTGAGTGGTTGTTATGGAAATACATCATAAGCAATGAAAGAACTGTGAAGGATTTTCATGGATCACACTTTTTTGGGAAAGTATCTTTGGGCCATCTACCTGGTATATTACTGTTTGGTAGCCTTATCACAGAAACTTCCTTAAAGCATGCCATTTTTTTCAGCATTTATTCTCAGGTCCTGCAGGTAGTGTACACAACATTGACTGCTTTTATATTTACATCAATTACTTTTGAAGTGTAGTCACTGTTTTATGTCAGAAATTGCAGTAGCCCATTCATGTACAGTAAGGTCCCACAAGCAACAAGATTATTGCCTAATTAATCTGTTTCTTAGTGGCTTTGGTTGAGAGAGGAATGTTGGCCAGGCCACCAGGAGAACTCGACATTCATGGGATCTTTTAAGTTCACTCGAAGAGGCTGGTTTACCAACTTATCTGAAAGACAACACCTCCAACAATGCTCAATTGAAACTTCTGTCTTAGATCGGAGCCGGAACCCACAACCTTCTGATTCAGAGGTAAGAGTGCTACCACTGAGACAAGTTGACATAGATTAGAAGATAATGGCCCGGATTTTTCGGTCAGCGGCGAAGGGACGTCACTTGCCACTAACCTCAAAGAAAGCTGTCCACCAAGATTTAGCAGAATCTGTGTTGCCAATTTCCCCTATTACGACTTAAATTTCATTCTGGTGCCATCTATAGGGGATCTTTGGCGTCCAGGATCAGTGAAGTCATCAACCAGGCTGAGTAGCCAATCAGATTGAAAAATTCTCACAGACAGCAAGTAAAAAGCATTGATTATCAGTCACTTTTAAATAATTTTACAGAGAGCAAAATAAAGATTGCGACATACACATGGGATTAAGGTAGAAGCTGAAATATCATAAACTTTAAAAAAAAATGAATTTTTATTATTTAAAAAATCTATGCAATTTTTATCACAGAATGGAGAGAATGACACTCCACATTTATAAAATTAGAGTTTTAGGGCCAAAGAGGTTGTTCTGCAGTAATTATGACTTAGCATGCTGTTAAAAACTCAATTAAAGCATGACTTTTTCTATGTTTTTTACATCGAGAATAGTGCATCGAAAGTTGAAGTTCACGTTAAATCACTGATTCTGTGCTGATTGCATCTGCAAAGAGTGCAAACGCACCCTGTGGAGGAGCAGGGTTTCACTGACAGCAACTTCAAGATTTCTGCGTTTAACTGCGCATTTGCAGACACCAGAAGTTGCTGTCGGTTTTACACAGTAATGACAGCGAATGCTGACAGTTTTGCCGTCATTACAACTGCAAATTCCGAGCCAATGTAGTTAATGTTGACAAACTTTTTTATATTCTGCAAGGGTAATCAACTTTACCAGTCATAATATGTCTCTAAAATGTAACTAAATATTTTACTAACTTTTTTTGCATGTTTGAATATTGTGTTAATAATAAGAATACTGAAAGCTGTAGCAAAAAAAATCAATTTTGATGAATGAATCTTCTATGGCATATATGATCTTAGTTCCCAAACACTGGATCAGGGAAAACATTTACGGCTAGATCTTGGCTGACGTTGCGACCGGGTTTTTGCCGCGATTTGACCCTCCACGGCGATAACCCGGTCAGCGGGATCCTCGGCCCCCTCTTTGCAGCGGCGCTTTCACGTACCGCCGGGGAGAGGAGCACCAATGTGAATCGACGTGCAACGCCACGGATTGCGTTGCCATCGTACTTTCGGCACTCTCCGCCATGCCCAGAATAACAACAGGTCAAACCTGTCGGTCATCATCATCATCACAGGCAATCCCTCGGAATCGAGGAAGACTTGCTTCCACTCTAAAAATGAGTAGCGGTAAGTATGAAGACCTGCAAAAAGGTAAGTAAAAGTTTTTATTTTTAAAATTATTTTGCAGCAATTTATTAGGTAAACGGTTTTTTGAATGTTTGTGAATGTTATTTTTTCTGTTTTTTTGCAATTTCCACCCCCCCCCCCACCCCCCCCAAGACCTCTCTCGTAGTGCTACCGGCCTCGGCCTAAAGTTGCTGAAACTTGCGGTTTGCACTGCGAATCCATATGCAATGACGATTTTACTGATGAGTAAAGGCTGAAAGTTAGGTCTAAAAACGGTAGCGCAGCGAAAATGGTAATTTTGGCGTAAAATTACCTTTTTCGCTGAAAACCAAAAATCTAGCCCTGTGTGTGTTATTGCTTCCCAAATCCCCTATTAAAGAAAATGACCTCAAAAAGTAAGTATTCTTCACAATGGTGTCCTTTGGTTTCCATTAGAGTATTTTGTCAAAGAGGCATATGCAGAGGTCTTGTTTCATGTAATAAGAAACCACAATTGAAAAGCTTTGCAGGGTATATATAAAATGAAATGTGCCTTTTGGGAATTGTACAAGAGATACTGCAATACCCATCTGGAACAATATTTTGTAGTCTGCCTAGGTTTAGAACTATATAGTTTATAAAGCATTTCTTGGTTTATAATATTAGAACTTTTAATCTTACTGAATGTATAGTCAAGTAAGCATTAAAGGAATCAATGAATGCTCACTTTTTTCCAATTTCAAGCATTCAAAGTTTCTCTCTCATTTTTATCAACTGACCTAAAATTATAAATGCTGCATTAACTCATGGATACTTTGCAGCTATACAAGTGTGCTATACATTTTCTAATATTTATTTGCTAAAGCAAATTTCAATGCTGAATATCAAAATGGATGACAAATGCAAAAGGTTGCATGAAATTTCTTTACAGTAAAGTTGAAAATTCCAAATATTTTATGTAATCTTGTTGAATTTTGGTATATTGGCTACATAAATGCACAAAGGGTTAAATCATTTAGCTTTTCCCGTTACTTCTCCAAATTGGAGAAAAAATAACAGACTACAATGAACGACCAACTGTTCCTCTAAGAGTAACAAATGTGCTAATACACGCGAGTTTAAACTTGATCTATCAGGGAGCTACTGAACCATGAAGATTGAGGGTTAATCAGTGTGTTGTGGAAACAAAAGCTGCCAGACCAGCAGAGACGCTACTTTATGCCTCACATCTGTGCCTCTCTTCACATCCCTTTCTCAATAGCACTTGGTACCTGTAGACTAAAACTGAATAGGCGAATATACATAATTCCCAAATATTCTCATATTTAATTTGAAAGCTTTCTAGAATATGGCAGGTTTAAATAAACAAAACTAAACTCAGATTGAATGTATCCTAGGATACAAAAACTGACTGCTGTTTTCTGTTAATATAAAACTGACCAAAGTTAATATGTAACATTCAAATGAAAACTCATGCTTCACTGCACTGAATGTAGGTACTAGCCTGATCTGTGTCTTTGCCAACTGCAGCATATGTTGATAAAGGTACTCATGAAAATCAGAAAATATCACAAGATGTAGTAAGTGTACTATGACTCCATAAACATTTGAGTGATCCATGGTGAAAAATGTGGCCCCAGTGTCCGGGATAACAACCACTGATATAGATATAAAAGCTTTAGAATTGTTGATAAACTCTACAAGCAATTCAGAAAATAAACTTTTAAAATAGCTGAAAATCCATATATGTCATACAAATAAAATTACTTGAACAATACTGTACTTCTATATTTCTAAGCCTGCCTCTAAAAGTTTAAAGGAAATAAAATATTAATGTGATATGTTTAAGTTGCATTGTCACCAATTATCTCAGTTCTGTGACCTTTGCACACCAATTTAACTAATAACAGATGCATGACCAGCACAGATGCAGAAAGGAAATAACATTTTATACTAAGATAAATACTGATAAGTAGAATCAATACTTTTATCATGTGTCATGTGTTAAATGACACATTATTTTGACAATTACGAATACTGTTCACCCTTTGCACTTGAAATCTCTGAAGACCCTTTTGCATTAATTAGCAAGCCATTATAATAATTTACTATAGAACACTATTAGAGTGACAATGCTGTTTTAGTATAATTTCTGCTAAATCGGTTTTTATTTTTGAAATTATCCATTACAGATTTTTAAGTTTTCAGATCTTTCACAGCTCAACCAAATCAATGTGTAGAAGGGAACCAAAAATATTTATTTTCCTGAGTGCATTTTATTAAATGCAGTTTCACAAAATATTTTCAATTGTTGAAATTGTCTTTTCAGACATATACACTATTAGTTTTATTTTAGATTTTACTACCATTTGGATTAGCATTCAAATGAATGTTTATTTGTAGCTTCTCTTCCTCTTTTGCAGGTTTTTGCCTTCCCCATCTCTCGTATTGAAGATGTTGACTTCTTGCTCAGGTATGGATCTGCAAACATCCTACAGTACCTCACTTAAGTACCCTTTCCCCCGCCCCCCCACCCCCTACCAAGTGTGAATTTGTCAACAGCCTAGTTAATCATAGGGGTATCATAGCTGACCTCAATTCTGTCATCATCGAATGCCTACATAATTAGTAATTATTAACTTTATTTGCTGAATTATAAATGATAGAGTTGTGAGATATTATTTCATCAGTAAACTAATCAGCTAATTCGCAAACAACATAGTGGTGAATTCTGGTCAGCAGATCACAAGAAAGATACAATTTTGTGTCCTACAACTCCTCATTATGTAATATGTACGGTAAATAATTAAAACGGTAAAAACATCATCTGTAAAATGGCAGTTAAACTAATATGAGGACTAGGAATTAATTCCCGTGGCCTCACAGTGAAAAGAAAGATTACTTACCTTGTCAAGTCTTTTTCATTCTTTAATTTGTGTAAATGGATTATTAAAAAAACAATGCAAACTTGCATTTTTATAGCGGCTTTAATGTAGTAAAACATCCCAAGGCACTTCATATGAGCGTTATCAAACAAAGTTTGACACCCAGCCACATAAGGAGATATTAGGTAGATGAGAGGTAGGTTTTAAGGAACATCTTAAAGAGAGGTAGCAAGGCGGAGAGGTTTAGGCAGGGATTACAAAATGTGAGGCATCAATAACATTTTTGCCAAGGAAAATTCAGAACAGAAGACTACTCTTTAAAGCGTTTTGATTTGCATGCCTCCCATGTAACCTTTCGTACTCCCATGCAGTATAAGGCAGCTATACTGTTGACTGCAGTTTACTAGGTTATTATTATGAAATTATCCTCAAGTTACTCCTGTTAACTGATTCCATTATTTTACAAGGAATGAAAGTAAGACCAATGGTGTTGTTGGCTCTGACCATTTAGTCCTGGTTTTTGAATATGGGTGGTCTGTTTCTAATCTACTGATCCTCGTGAATACTTAGGGGAAGAAATTGCTATATTATTTAGAACTTTGTCTTTGTCATCAGTTTTAAGCCTATTTGCAACTTTTAGGGTTTACATTCTTTATTGACTGCTATTTTACTGCTTTAGTACTAAAATATTTTTTACTGTTACTTTTAGCCTCCACTGCTGTTTTCATTTCTAGGTCCCTCTTTGACAATTCAATCACCTTTTTAACATGCTCCTGCATTTTATTATAGCCAGCTCAATTTACCCATTCCTCTTTCTCTCATTAAATTTGTGAGTTTTTCATTTTTTATTTCACTTTTTATGAAATTATTGTATGGTTAGGGAACTTTGTTGGTCAGTTACAAGTTGCAGGTCAGAAGCACCCAGCATTTCAAGATTGCTACAAATGCAAAACCAAGGGCTAGAAATTCGTCAGGTTTTACCGCCGTGGCGGAAAAAGTGATTTTATTTGGGGGAGCGGTAAACGTGACGCACAAAATTTAGCACCCGGGCAGAAAATTCGGCAGCAGTTTTGCGGCAGTGGTAAAAATTATCGCCCGCCCAATTTTTTCACCATTTTTATGACGTCAATCGGCGTGTAACGCGTGTATTGCCACGAGCGGAAAATTCACCAATAACGCCATTTTTACCGCCCGCCCAAAAACACGCCGGAAAAAAATCAAGTCTTACCTGCTCGGACCCACCCAACGCTAACAACACCATCTTGAAAAACGAAGCAGAAGTTCAGTGCAAAAAAGGATTTGGAGGGAAGGCTGCGTTTTACACATTGAGGTTTTTTATGAGTTTATAGTTCGTTTTTAAGGCTATTTGAGGACATTTAAAATGGGGGTTGTAATATCTCTGCCATTATTGTTGGCTGTTTTTGCCATGCAGCATTGAGCTGGAATAAGGCTTATTCAAGAGAATTTTAAGCGTAATCAAAGAGCTCACAGATGTATGGGGTAAGGCCTTACCCCCGCGAGTTTACAGGGAACAGCGCTCATACCTGCAGCGGTCAGAGGCAGTGCGTTCGAAGGCCACGCTTCCGAAAAGAGGTGGTCACAGAGATATGCCAGCTGATAAAGGCAGACCTACAGCCTACCAGCAGCATCAGGAGTGTGAAGATGAAGGTGACTGCAGAACTTGCCTTGGTTGCCTCCGGCTGCTGTCAGGCATAAGCAGGGGACATATGCTGCATCTCGCAGTTCGCTACACATAGCTGCATTCGCCAGGTGACTACTGCACTGTACGCATTCAGGATGGACTTTATAAAGTTCCCAATGATCAAGGAGGCACAGAATGAGAGGGCTGTGGGTTTTGCACGAATTGCTGGCTTTCCCAAGGTTCAGGCTGCCATTGACTGTATGCACATCGCCCTACGAACACCTTGCCTCACCACTCAAGGTGCTGTCGGTCTGGGTGATATGACACTGGGGACTGCAGTGCCAAAAGACAAGACCATCAATTGCTGCAGGGCATTGACAGCCTCAGTGTTCTCCCGCATTGCAGCTGCAATCTGCAACATACCCTTTGCGACCATACTCAGTGCATCATGGCAGTAAATGCCCAGTTTCCAGGGAGCATCCATGATGCTTTCCTCTTGTGCGAGAGTAGTGTCTCATACCTGTTTGAGAGTCAGCTGGATGCTGGGGGACAAAGGTTACGGCCTCGTCACCTGGCTCATGACCCCGCTCCGGATCCCTTAGACATAAGCCGAGCATCGCTATAATGACAGCCATATAGCCACACACATCGTCGAAAAGACAATTGGAGTGCTCAATCAGCACTTCCGATGCCTGGACCACTCTGGAGGCAGACTGCAATACTCCCCTCAGCAGGTCTCTGAATTCATTGTGGTGTGCTGCATGCTACACAACTTAGCCATCATGAGGGGACAGGATATGCCACTGGGGACTGCAGGTCCATCTCAGGAGAGAGGGGAGGAGGAGGAGGAGGAGGAGCCTGGTGATAAATCTATGTCACCATCCCCACCTCAGGGGAGGCCTCGTGGTGCTTTTGCTACTGCAAATGTCTTACGTCAGCAGCTCATAAATCAAAGCTTTGCTTGAACAGTGAAAGGCACATTTCACCATTACCTGCCCACTCTATCCCACCATGTTGACTATTCCCCCTCTTATTCTACAAATGAGACACTGCACAAGAATGGTTATGGTGAACAAAAGAATTCATAAAACATTTGTAAATTTATGAAACATTTGTACATTCTTGAAACTTTGTAAACTTTAATTGTGAAACTTAAATAAATTTTGAACTTGAACACAATTTGTAAAACATTTAAAATTTATAAAATAATGAAGAGGAAAACTGCAGCAAAACAGCAACAAAACAGCAACAACCCCTGCACTGAATGTCTTTTAACTGTGGCCACCTTTCTCCCCCACCCCGATCTTAAACCCTCCCCTCCACCCACCCCCAGCCCCCTCGCTTCTTGCCCCTACCTGCGGTGGGACCAAGATGGTATGCAGCAAGGCGCGCAGAGCTCTACTGGTGTTGGTGGGGGTAGACAATGGAGATGTCATTGGAGCCCCTGGAGAAGTTTGGAGTATGGAAGGCCCGGCTTCTGAGTCGGAAGGCTCTTGCTTGGCCTCACCACTCAAGGTGCTGTCGGTCTGGGTGATATGACACTGGGGACTGCAGTGCCAAAAGACAAGACCATCAATTGCTGCAGGGCATTGACAGCCTCAGTGTTCTCCCGCATTGCAGCTGCAATCTGCAACATACCCTCCCTCATTTCCGTAGATTGTGCCGCAATGTTGCCGGAAATGCCACCCAGGGCCTGGAGGAGCTCTCGACTAAGTTCGACGTTCTCCCTTGACAGTCCCACCATATCCAGGTGTGCATCTGTCTGTTTTTCACCAGACCGGCTTTTCCGACTCAACCTCCGAAGAGACGGCATACGGGGTTAAACCCTGGGGGTGCATTGCTGCACACGACTTGGACCTGCTGCCTCAGATTGGACGAAGCCTGTGAATGTGGCTTCCTCCGAGAAACTCATAGCCGCAGCTAAAGCTCGTGCTGACTGCATCGCCCCCTCCGTCGCTTCATGATGTTGTTCCTCCCGTGGAGGGTTCTCAACACGGCCCTCATCTTCCTCCTCAACCCACACATGATGGGCTGAGGTGGAGGCTTGCATAGGAGGATGTGGCGCCTCAGAATCTTCACCTGCAAAATAGAAAACAACAGGCGAGTGGTTAGCAGCAGGGGAGGAGGCAAGCTGACATGAGTAAGGTCACATATCGCAGGCTTATTTGAAAGACCACCACTACTGCATTATATGTCGTCAAGAGACACTGCATCACATTACCCGAACCCGAGTCCAGACACTGCATCACATTGCCCCAACCCAGCCCAGGGATTTTGCAGGAGTTACCGTCAGTTCGGAACTCAGCACCCGCATGAGTAGTTGACCTCTCGGAGGTACTAATTAAACCAGCCACTCTCTCCTCCAGATCTGTTAATGGATGCGTTTCTGGCAGACCACGGCCGGTGTGTTGCTGCTCGCGGCGATTGTGGGACAACTTTTCCTGCACAAATGACAATGGGAATGGTTACTAGAGTGTCCTTCTGCTCTTGTGGCACACACAGATAGCCATCAAAGCACTTATACCATACTGTGTGCATTTAATACAGCCATCTATTTAATGGCCTTGGTAGTTGCACATGGTTCATGAGGAAGACATCGACGTGCAGAAACATCTTTTAAGATGTCAAAAAGCAGTCTTAATAATGTGTAAAGATCATTCACGGCAAATAAGGTGCAACACTAAGCCTACCTATCGTAACATGTATCAGATTTACAATTTAGGTAATTAAGGAGTGCATCAATAAAAATATTACTTACTTTCATGACCCTGCTAAGGTCATCGACCTTTTTCTGCATTGCTGGTGGTCGCTACGAATGTCATCAACTGAGGAGACCTCCTCAGCAATACATCTCCTTATAACGGCTGGGGGGGGGGGGTGGGGTGGGAGGAGGGGTTTACTTCAACCCCTCCTATTAAACTCCCCCCATCTACTTTCAATTCCTGTGATCAGTGCTTCATTGGCATCAGAATTAAATTTCCTGGCCTCTGTCTACTATAATCATCTAGCTGCGTCTGGGTGGACAGCGCATACGTGGGCACACCCTGACACCTGACCAGAATCGCAGGGGGAAAAAAACTGGAAAAAGAAAATCAGCAAAAAGAAATTGTGCGTGCGCAGAAGTTAGTTTTTTTTTCCAGATTGTTGAATTCGACTCCGGCAATGAAGTAGTGCAAGGCTGGATTTTACCGCCACCGCTATCGCTGGTCACTATTTGCTGAATTTTGCGACGTCCTGCCATAGCAGTATTCCGGTGCTAAAATGAATTAAAAGCCACAATTATCGCCCAAAAACTGGTCATTGAGCTAATTATGCAATTTATAGTCCCAAGTGTTATGTTTGAAACGTGGTGTCTGTGTGCGTTTTTCATATATTAGTGATAGGATGTTCTAACCTACAGCTCCCAAGCCCTACCTTAAGCCTTTGAAGCCCAGGCAACTCAGCACTATTTGTATTTACCTGTTTGTCCTGTTTAAATTTTGTGGGCTTGGAGCTTTGTAAAGGCTTGTAAGTGCAGATGCCCCACTCTAAATCAGAAAATGATGATCTGCTACTATACGCAACATGAGATTTATGCAAAATAAATGGGATTTAAATAATTAGTTTAAACTCTATGGGCCCGAAATTGATGAAGGCCTCCGCCCGCCCAAATGCCACCCAAAGGACCGCTGATGGCTACGAGGTATCTGACGGTTCTTTGGATGGGATTTTCATCACCAAGGTCCCTCGAAGGTCGGTGGGTGGCAAATGAGGGACATGTGCCGCCAATCTGGGCAGCAGCCGGTGAGAGCTCTCATTCTCCGCAGCAGAGGCACTTGCCGCCCAACTGCCATCGAGGATGGAGTCGGGCCCACGGAGGGTCGAAGACCTAAAAATAAAAAAACATTAGCAAAAAATCTAACTATCGGAGGACCTTCAGGGGACCCCATCAAGGTAAGTAGCTGTCAAAAAAAAAAAATGTTCACTAACCTTTTTTCCACAATCTTCCTACTTACTGTTGAGGACAGACCAGCCTCCAGCCAGTAGTCCACCCCCCGACTCCAGCCCGCATGAATATCGGATCTCGGCAGGCGGGAATCCACTTACGCTACTCGGCTGTGCGCTGATGTTGGCGGGTGCTTCCCGGTGGCTCTCCCCTCCCACCCGCTCCAGACCACGTCAAAAGTGGCTCTGGGCAGATGTTGAAGAGGAATGTCGGCGGCAATGGACGGCAAGTTCACCAATTTTGGGCCCTACTTGTTGCCCCTGAAACTCCATGGCATTCATTTATGCAGCCCATGAAGAGAAAAGCTTAGATACCACTATATGATTGTACTTTCCATGGCATTGCTCATTTTACAAAGGTGTCCAGTTTGACCGAGCTGAGGAGGACAGAACCCAGTTCTGCCAGAATTTCACCCCGTGCAGAAACCCCTGGAAATTCCAGTCTGGGGGAAGGGGCAGTTGAAGAGGGAAAGTCTTCTGTTTGCCCCAGGCTAACAAGGAATTACTGTACTTAAGCCCCATTTGGCTCAATAACACTTGTCGTCAACTGAGGGCTGTGAAGAGTTCCCTTCAGGGTCCAGTGAAGTCTCTAGGGCAGCATTAGGCTCCAGAACATCACTAGTGTGAGGTAATGGTTCAGAGGCAGATATCACAAGTTGCTGATGATAATGAATCACGATTTATTGATTTAGAATTGATAAACCGGTGAAGCCCATCAGGATTAACCAAGTTATTAGTGGCAACTTGCTAAGGTCAAAACCAATGTTAACAGGCACTGTGTCGGCATGAGAAGCGCAGATGCTGAGACAGCTACAATCACATGGGGGATACCATTTGGTGCATTCTTCTAATTACAACAGTCACAGCTGAGTCTTTATTTCCTGATAATGAAAGAAATCTTGAACATCTCAAGAGACAATAATTAGAGTCTCTTGACTGTAGATGCGGAAGGTTGGGTGAGCAGATACTGCACTTGATTCACCTGTAGAAGAATCATTTAAAAATAATAATCACTAGAGACACCAAAGTTTCTGATCTCACGTTCAACCCATTTGCTGGTGCCTCACTCTTTGGATAGCCTTGTCAGAATAGCTAGAGTTCTGTCTGACAGTTGAAACTGAAGCCCCAGTGGTATGTCAGGAAAGCTTCTGAGCTAGAGTTTCCAAGTATGGGTATATAGCTCTAAGAACATAACATTTTTAGGCGCAATCAAGCCAGTATCTCTCAATCCTTCATCTTTAATGAAATGCATAGAATTGTCTTGTGAAGCAATTGGTACAGTTCTCTTAACTGACCTTCCGTGATCAGTTATTCTACCTTTATGATGTTTTGGGTGACATGTTCCACCCGATTTCTCCTTTTAGTCCTAACTTCCTAATTTTGAACTTGTGAGCCCTTCATCATAGTGGATAATTTTTCTGGATCGAATTTGTCAATTCTCTTCATAATCTTGAAAACCTCAATTAGGTCATCTCCAAATTCATATTTTCTAAAATAACAAATCCAATTTGGCCTTTGAGTCATAATTTAAATCCCCAATACCAGAATTATCCATGTTGCTCACCATGATGATGGTGGTGGACCTTCTTTTTTTTCCGTTCATGGGATGTGGGCATCGCTGGTAAGGCCAGCATTTATTGCCCATTGTTAATTGCCCTTGATTGGCTTGCTAGACCATATAGGCCAGACGGGGCAAGGACAGCAGATTTCCTTCCGTAATGGACATTAATGAACCAGATGGGTTTTTATGATAATCCAGTAGTTTCATGGTCACCATTACTGATACTAGCTTTTTATTCCAGATTTATTTAACTGAATTCGAATTCCCCAGCTGCCATGTGATGGGATTCAAACTTTTGTCCTTGGGTCATTAGCCCAGGCCTCTAGATTACTAGTCCAGTAACATTACCACTATGCTACAGTTCCCTTCATGGCTTTGAATGGCTGATATCGGTTTAATACAATTGAGTGGCTTGTTAGGCTACCTTAGAGGGCAGGTAAGAGTCATCCATGATGAAGCCTTGGACAACGTGAACCATTTTCCATACCTCGGGAGCTTACTGTCAACAAGGGCAGATGTCGATGACGAAGTTCAATACCGCCTTCATGTGCCTTCAGTTGCCTGAGGAAGAGGATGTTTGAAGACCAGGACCTCAAACCCGGCACCAAGCTCATGGTCTACAGAGCAGCAGTGATACCCGCCCTCCTATATGCTTCAGAGACATGGACTATGTACAGCAGGCACCTCAAAGCACTGGAGAAGTACCACCAACGCTGCCTGCACAAGATCCTGCAAATCCATTGGTAGGATAGGCACCAATGTCAGTATTCTCGCTCAGGACAACATCCCCACCATTGATGCATTTACCACGCTCGATCAGCTCCGATGGAGGGGCCACATGCCCGATACTAGACTCCCAAAACAAGCGTTCTATTCAGAGCTCCAACACGGCAAGCGAGCCCCAGGTGGGCAGAGGAAACGCTTCAAAGACACCCTCAAAGCCTCCTTGAAAAAGTGCAACATCCCCACCGACACTTGGGAATCCCTGGCCCAAGACCGCTCAAAATGGAGAAGCATCCGGAAAGGCGCTGAATACCTCAAGTCTCTTCGCCGGGAACACGCGGAAGCCAAAGGCAAACAGCGCAAGGAGCGCACGACTACCCAAGCACCTACCCACCCATCCCTCCAATCACCTTCTGCCCCATCTGTGACAGAGACTGTCGGTCCCGCATCAGTAACCTGAGAACTCATATTAGTGTGGAAGCAAGTCATCCTCGACTCCGAGGGACTGCCTAAGACGAAAAGAGTCAGCCACATTGGTGTGAGACTGGAGTCACACATAGGCCAGACTGGGGAATGACATAAAGTTTCTTTCCCTAAAGGACATAAGTGAACCAATTGGGTTTTTACAACAATCTAACAGCTTCCTGGCCACTTTTACTGATACCAGCTTTATTAATTCAATATTTTTAAAACTTAATTCAATTCTCGCGGTAATTGAACTGACGTTCTCTGGATTATTAGTCCACGCCTCTGGATTACTAGTTCAATAACATAACCACTACATTTTATACAGCGCCTTTAACGTCCTCAACGTCTTAAAATGCTTCACAGCTAGTGAAATAGTCCTCACTGCGTACAGCAGGTACTTTCGTGCGAATACAGTGGACACTAAATCTATTGGACTTCCTAGTGCTGAACATTTTGAAGAGGTAAGGATTAGGATCTCCAATTTGGGGACTATATTGCAGAATGCTAAATCAATCCAAGAATCAGAAATAATTTATTTAAATGGACACCAACAGATCATATATATTTAGTGAACAGCTGATTGAAGCTGCCTGAAGTCTTCAGTAACTATTCAAATTGTTAATAATTACGGCAGTCGGAAAGTGAAAACTTTGAGCAACTTCAATCAACTGTTCCTGGGGCATTAAAAACGGGGTGGACAGCACTCAAAGGTGCTCAGCTGCTTAGGTAAATAGTTAACAGCACTTAATTTACTTTAATGACGTGCCAAAAACTTGCCTGAAAAAGCTGGCCCACTTAATGGCCCGGATTTTGTGGTAATAACAATATTAAGGCTATTAGCACTCACCATTATTACAGGGTAAATTGAACAGCAATTTCTGCCGTCCGCACATGCATAGTTAAACGTAGAAATCAGGAAGTCGCTGTCAAAGATACTCCCACAGGATGTATTGTTGCAGTCCCCTCTGATAGACTCAGCATTGAAATTACTGCAACAGCATGAACTTCTTGTACTTGCCCACGTGTGCACTAAAAATAGCTGAAAAAGTTAGGGCTGGTGCATTCAGAAGTGAGTGAGTTTTTAAAATGGTGTGGTAAGTGATACTTACTGCTGAACAATCTCTCTGGCCCTGAAAATTAATTTTACAAGTGTGGCGTCTCATTCACTAAGAACATTAGTGTTGAAGATTTTTTTTAAATAACATTTTAAATTTTTTTTTAAATTTCAGTCTCTCCCTTTTATCTCTCTCCCTTAATCCCATCTATACTTCCCAATCTTTATTTCACTATTTCGATTTCTGTACATCATTTAAAGCAAATGTATATTTCCTGGTTTAGACTCTGCGAGTCTCAGTGAGGATTCTTCAATCTGATTGGTTGAAGAGCCTCGCTGTTTTTTTGTCCTGTTCACAGACACCACAGATCCCCAATAGAGGGTGCCACACTGAAAAAGACACCGCATTAGAGGAAATCTCTGCTGAGAAGCCTGCAAAAAACTCTGGGCAGCTATCAGCGAGGTGAACGGCGAGCACTGTGCCTTTGCTGTTGAGAGCAAAGTCTGGGCCATTGTGTTGAAACTGCCATCTTTGTAATTGAATTCAATAGTAATGGCAAATTGTTAGTGTACTTTGTCCGATAAAGATGGCTGCCCCGGGATAAGCATGGACAGTGTAAGTGGTGGGAACTGGGGACTGGACATATGAATTGTTGTCACTGTCGTAATTTAAACAAACAAATTTGCACACAGCAGGGTTTCTACAAACACTATTGTGATAAATGACCAGATCATCTCTTTTGGTGAGGTTCGCTGAGAGATAAATATTGGGCAGAACACTGAGAACTACTCTGCTCTTCTTCGAATAGTGCCATGGGACCCATTACATCAACCTGAGAAGGGAGGCGGGACCTCAATTTAATGTCTCATTCAAAAGATGGAACCTCCAATAATACAGCACTCCCTCAGTACATATACATAACAATGCAACCTTTTGATTTGTATTCCATCCCTCCATGAATGCAACCGAGTAACTATATTTGCTCCTTTTTTTAAACTTTTGTTAAGCACCTACTATAGCTGGAAGTCTTTCCTGTTTATTGCACATTGTACCATGGTTCCATTTAACATAAATTACTGATTGCACTCTTTTGTTTCATTGCTTCTATAATTATTATTTTACATTTATCTGCAATGAATTGCATCTGCCACCTTGTGGTTCAGCTAAATAAAAATAAAATCTAACACAAAATCTGCTTATAGAATTCCTCATTTCCCCACCTCCTATTTTGGTATAATCTTAGAGATTTTGCTCATGATTTCCCATCCAAGTCATTAATATATCAAAAATTGTAAGGTTTTCAAGTTATGAACAAGGTGACTTATTCATGACCACTTTCCATTCATGGTCGACCTGTTTCCCTTTTGAAATCAATTTTCTTTGTCGCACTTCTAAACTCTAGATCAGGAAAATGCTCTCAGCATGCTCATCTCATTTTAAAATAAATCTATATACTAAAATTCTTGAAACTTTCTATTTGTCATATTTATTTCCTGTGTAGGGATTTAGTAATGCCTTTTATGACAATGGGCTAACAGTTGTAGTAATACTTAAAAAGCAAAAAATTAACTTACATTTATATAGCACCTTTAATGTAGTAACTGTCCCAAGGCATTTCACAGCAGTGTTATCAAACAACATTCGACACCAAGTCACATAAGGAGATATCAAGACAGCTGGCCAATAGCTTGGTCAAAGAGGTAGATTTTAAGCAGTGTCTTAAAGGAGTAGAGGTGGAGAGGAAATTCTAGGGCCTAAGCAGTTGAAGGCATGGCTGCCAATGGTGGAGCAATTAAAATCAGGGATGCGTATGAAGACCAGAACTGGAGGAGTGCCAAGATCTTAAGATTAGAAGCTTATAAGGCTGGAGGAGGATACAAAGATAGGGAAAGGCAAGGCCATGGTGGGATTTGAAAACAAAGATCATAATTTTAAAATCAAGACCTTGCCAGACGGAGCCAATGTAAGCACAGGGGTGATGGATGAACGGAACTTGGTGCAAGTTAGGATATGGGCAGCAGAGTTTTGGATGAGCACCATTTTTGGAAGATGGTAAGCCAGATGGGAGAGCATTGAAAGAGTCAAGTCTAGAGGTAACAAGGGCATGGATGAGGGTTTCAGCAGCAGATGAGCTGAGGCAGGGGCGGAATTGGGCGATGTTACAAAGATAGAAGTAACAGTCTTCGTGATGGAGCAGATACAGAAATATAGAAAATAGGTGCAGATATAGAAAATAGGTGCAGGAGTAGGCCATTCGGCCCTTCGAGCTTGCACCGCCATTCAATACGATCATGGCTGATCACTCCCTCAGTACCCCTTTCCTGCTTTCTCTCCATACCCCTTGATCCCCTTAGCAGTAAGGGCCATATCTAACTCCCTCTTAAATATATCCAATGAACTGGCATCAACAACTCTCTGCGGCAGGGAATTCCACAGGTTAACAACTCTCTGAGTGAAGAAGTTTTTTCTCATCTCAGTCCTAAATAGCCTACACCTTATCCTAAGACTATGTCCCCTGGTTCTGGATCTCCCCAACATCGGGAACATTCTTCCCGCATCTAACCTGTCCAGTCCCGTCAGAATCCTGTAAGTTTCTATGAGATCCCCTCTTATCCTTCCAAACTCCAGTGAATAAAGGCCCAGTTGATCCAGTCTTTCCTCACATGACAGTCCAGCCATCCCTGGAATCAGTCTGGTGAACCTTCGCTGCACTCCCTCAATAGCAAGAATGTCCTTCCTCAGATTAGGAGACCAAAACTGAACACAATATTCCAGGTGAGGCCTCACCAAGGCCCTGTGCAACTGCAGTAAGACCTCCCTGCTCCTATACTCAAATCTCCTAGCTATGAAGGCCAATATACCATTTGCCTTCTTCACCGCCTGCTGTACCTGCATGCCAACTTTCAATGACTGATGAATCATGACACCCAGGTCTCGTTGCACCTCCCCTTTTCCTAATCTGCCGCCATTCAGATAATATTCTGCCTTCGTGTTTTTGCCCCCAAAATGGATAACCTCACATTTATCCACATTATACTGCATCTGCCATGCATTTGCTCACTCACCTAACTTGTCCAAGTCACCCTGCAGCCTCTTAGCGTCTTCCTCACAGCTCACACCACCACTCAGCTTAGTGTCATCCGCAAACTTGGAGATATTACACTCAATTCCTTCATCTAAATCGTTAATGAGAATTGTAAAGAGCTGGGGTCCCAGCATTGAGCCCTGCGGCACTCCACTAGTCACTACCTGCCATTCTGAAAAGGACCTGTTTATCCCGACTCTTTGCTTCCTGTCTGCCAACCAGTTCTCTATCCATGTCAGTATATTACCCCCAATACCATGTGCTTTGATTTTGCACACCAATCTCTGTGCGGGACCTTGTCAAAAGCCTTTTGAAAGTCCAAATACACCACATCCACTGGTTCTCCCTTGTCCACTCTGCTAGTTACATCCTAAAAAAATTCCAGAAGATTCGTCAAGCATGATTTCCCTTTCATAAATCCATGTTGACTGGGACCGATCCTGTCACTGCTTTCCAAATGTGCTGCTATTTTATCCTTAATAGAAACATAGAAAATAGGTGCAGGAGTAGGCCATTCAGCCCTTCTAGCCTGCACCGCCATTCAATGAGTTCATGGCTGAACATGCAACTTCAGTACCCCATTCCTGCTTTCTCGCCATACCCCTTGATCCCCCAAGTAGTAAGGACTTCATCTAACTCCCTTTTGAATATATTTAGTGAATTGGCCTCAACTACTTTCTGTGGTAGAGAATTCCACAGGTTCACCACTCTCTGGGTGAAGAAGTTTCTCCTCATCTCGGTCCTTACCCCTTATCCTCAGACTGTGACCCCTGGTTCTGGACTTCCCCAACATTGGGAACATTCTTCCTGCATCTAACCTGTCTAAACCCGTCAGAATTTTAAACGTTTCTATGAGGTCCCCTCTCATTCTTCTGAACTCCAGTGAATACAAGCCCAGTTGATCCAGTCTTTCTTGATAGGTCAGTCCCACCATCCCAGGAATCAGTCTGGTGAATCTTCGCTGCACTCCCTCAATAGCAAGAATGTCCTTCCTCAAGTTAGGAGACCAAAACTGTACACAATACTTCAGGTGTGGCCTCACCAAGGCCCTGTACAACTGTAGCAACACCTCCCTGCCCCTGTACTCAAATCCCCTCGCTATGAAGGCCAACATGCCATTTGCTTTCTTAACCGCCTGCTGTACCTGCATGCCAACCTTCAATGACTGATGTACCATGACACCCAGGTCTCGTTGCAGCTCCCCTTTTCCTAATCTGTCACCATTCAGAGAATAGTCTGTCTCTCTGTTTTTACCACCAAAGTGGATAACCTCACATTTATCCACATTATACTTCATCTGCCATGCATTTGCCCACTCACCTAACCTATCCAAGTCACTCTGCAGCCTCATAGCATCCTCCTCGCAGCTCACACTGCCACCCAACTTAGTGTCATCCGCAAATTTGGAGATACTACATTTAATCCCCTCGTCTAAATCATTAATGTACAATGTAAACAGCTGGGGCCCCAGCACAGAACCTTGCAGTACCCCACTAGTCACTGCCTGCCATTCTGAAAAGTACTCCTACTCTTTGCTTCCTGTCTGACAACCAGTTCTCAATCCACGTCAGCACACTACCCCCAATCCCACGTGCTTTAACTTTGCACATTAATCTCTTGTGTGGGACCTTGTCGAAAGCCTTCTGAAAGTCCAAATATACCACATCAACTGGTTCTCCCTTGTCCACTTTACTGGAAACATCCTCAATAAATTCCAGAAGGTTTGTCAAGCATGATTTCCCTTTCACAAATCCATGCTGACTTGGAACTATCATGTCACCTTTTTCCAAATGCACTGCTATGACATCCTTAATAATTGATTCCATCATTTTACCCACTACTGAGGTCAGGCTGACCGGTCTATAATTCCCTGTTTTCTCTCTCCCTCCTTTTTTAAAAAGTGGGGTTACATTGGCTACACGCCACTCGATAGGAACTGATCCAGAGTCGATAGACTGTTGGAAAATGACTGTCAATGCATCCACTATTTCTCGGGCCACCTCCTTAAGTACTCTGGGATGCAGGCTATCAGGCTCCGGGGATTTATCGGCCTTCAATCCCATCAATTTCCCTAACACAATTTCCCGCCTAATAAGGATATCCTTCAGTTCCTCCTTGTCACTAGACACACTGTCCCCATATGTGGGCAGAAGCTCATCTCAGGGTCAAATAGCAGTGCAGACCTCTGAATACTAGATACCGCTGTGCTACATGCTCTCCCTGCCTCCAAGTTGATCCGGTCTCTGACCCAATCTGCACCTTTCTTCGGAGTCCCAGATCAGCCATACTTGTATTTAGGCTTTACCACCTTATCTTGCTTCTGGCCCTGTTAGAAAATATTAATAAACTTACTGGCCCATTTAGTCTCAATTTGCAACTGTCCACCTGCCATTCTACATTTGTTCTGGTCCCAATCTTCCTCTTTCTTCAGTTTTTGGGCCACATTATTTGGCAGCTTTGGTCGCATTTAGTAGGCTGTTTAGACCGAATTCCAAATATTGTTCCATCTGCCGATCTACCTTTATCTCCCACAGTTCCTACACAATTCTGCTCCAAGTTCAGTCGTAGCAGTCATTTTCTTTGGCAGCCCCAATCCCTCGAGGTCCAGCTCCCATTTAAATAATACTTACTAGGCCATTTAAGCTCATCTCTTGGCTCTGATCCTCAACTCCCATGCTTTAGGCCTTGCTAGCCCAGATGAAAAGAGAAGATTTTTTTAATGAAAATACTACCAAAATTTTTTTTGATACCACCATTGGCCCTTCTAAAGGGCATTTCAGATTATTATTTTAAAAACACGCACCTGACATCAAGCACAAGAACGATGTCAGTGTTTTTTGGACTCTTTCGATATCATTGCTAATTTCAATAGATCATAGAATAGAATCAAAGAAATTTACAACACAGAAGGAGGCCATTCGGTCCACTGTGTCTGTGCCGGCCGTAAAAGAGCTTTCCAGCCTAATCCCACATTTCAGCTCTTGTTGCATAGCCCTATAGGTTACGGCACTTCAAGTACATATCCAAGTACTTTTTAAATGCAATGAGGTCTGTAATTCGCTGCCTCCACCACCTTTTCAGGCAGCGAATTACAGACCCCCACCACCCTCTGGGTGTAAAAAAATTCTCCTCAACTCCCCTCTAATCCTTTTACCAATTACTTTAAATCTATGCCCCCTGGTTATTGCCCTCTCTGCTGAGGGAAGTAGGTCCTTCCTAACCACTCTATCTAGGCCCCCCTAATTTTATACACCTCAATTAAGTCTCCCCTCAGCCTCCTCTGTTCCAAAGAAACAACCCCAGCCCATCCAATCTTTTTTCATAGCTAAAAATTCTCCAGCCCTGGCAACATTCTCGTAAATCTCCTCTATACCCTCTCTAGTGCAATCACATCTTTCCTGTAAAATGGTGAACAGAATTGTACACAGTACTCCAGCTGTGGCCTAACTAGTCTTTTACACATTGATATAATAACAGAAAAAGCTGGAAATCTCAGAGGATTAGGCAGGGAGAAGCAGAGTTTACGATTCAGGTCGATGATCCTTCGTCAGAACTGGCAAAAGTTTGAAATGTAATAGATGCTTAAGGAAGTGCAGGGGGCACTGAAAGGGGGAGGAAATAACAAAAGGGAAGGTCTGTGATAGGGTGGAAGGCAGGGAAGATTTGAGATGGGTCAGCTGGATGCAGCTACCACTTATGTACTGAATTTGGAGAATGTGCTGTTATCAGAGTTGCCAGCCCCTTCCACCAGAACTCAAATCACTAGTCATGGGACATTCCTTGGTTTCACCCATTCCATGACTAGTGGCTTGAGTTCTGGTGGGACATTCCTTGGTTTCTCACAATCCGAGGTTGCGGGTCCCAGTAGTGGATGCAGCAAGTAACACCCAGGGCCCCACCGTCTGAGGATGCAGGTCCCACTGGGATACCGCGAGGCGCACCCAGGGCCCCACCGTCCGAGCCTGCGCCTCCCACTGCGATGCCGCGAGGCAGACCCAGGGTGAGGGGAAGGAGAAAATCGACCACGCTCTCCTGAGATGCAGGATGCAACAGATGTGGTTCAGTTCATGGCATTGAGTGCGGAGAACATTGACCTTACCTGATCACTCCTGGACACCATCAGTGGGATGAGTGGTGAGGTAGCGGGACTGTCGGGAGAAGTAACAGCAATGGCAAGGGAAATGGGAACGATGTTCGGGAACATCAGTGAGGGAATGGTGTTCATGAGGGAGGGAATGTCAGAGGTAGTGGAAAGGACGACAGTGGCCATGAGGGAGGGAATGTCAGAGGTAGTGGAAAGGACGACACTGGCAATGACACAGGCCATAAGGGAGGGAATGTTTCAGTCCGCTGAGACACTGTCAGGGTGCATGAGGGAGGGCATGTGTGAGTTAGCTGCTGCAATAAGGGAACACACCCAGACCATGCTCCCATTATCAGAATCAACTACCACTCCCACTGCAATCCCCACACCAGCCTCTGGAGAGACTCAAGCCGGGCCCTCCACATTAACACCTGACCCGCCCCCCTACCCATCAAGAAGTGCACATTAAACAAGATGTTAGCAGGAATAAGCTTGGTACGAAGCCCAAAAACACTGCGCCACCGCCTGTGGGCAGGGGTGGTAGAGAGTCCAGGACCAAGCGCGGCAGGTAGTGTTAGACTAAGGGGAATGAGAGATGGGTGCAGCCTTTCTTTGCTGCTGTTGTTGTTGATGTTACTTTTGTAACTGTTTTCAAATTGAAAGTTTTTTGTAAGTTATGTAAATTTACAACTTTAAGTGATCTTAAAGTTTTTAAGTGATCTTAAAGAGTCATATTAAAGTAAAGTTTGATACAAGAATAATTTTATTACAGTAAAGTTAAGTACATTGTAAACTTTTGAATAAAATATATTTTACATTAAAACTGAATCATGTTCCATTAACACAACACAACATTACGGAACAGCTCCAAAAAATAAACATGTCCACGCGGCATAGTTGTCACTGAGCCCTCAGACATCAGTAAAGCGTTCACGGATGAGCTGCTGGCGCAAGGCTCGACCAATTGTTAAAGGAGGACGATGGCCCGCCCTCCTCCGACATCGAGCTCCAGCCTCAGGCACTTGCACGGTTCCCTCATTCTCGTCATCATCTTCTTCCACCACCTCCTCCTGCTCGTCACCTGCATCTTCCAAATGATCATCATCAGCCACTCTCACCGCAAGTGGGTCTTCTTCCACTACTAGCTGCTGTTGCCTCATGATGGCTAAGTTATGCAGCATGCAGCACACAACAGTGAACTGACCGACAATCTCAGGGGAGTATTGCAAGTAGCCTCCGGAATGGTCCAGGCATCGGAAACGCTGTTTCAAGATGCCAATGGCCTCTCTATGATGCTGCGCGTCATAATGTGTGACATGTTGTATTAATGGTCAGCTTCCGTCTGGCTTTATGAAGTCATTCCTCTGCGTATACAGTGCAGCCATCATCTGGCAAATGCAGACATGTGTTGTATGTTGAGAGATGGCACACACATCTCCAGTTGTAGCTTGAAACGATCCGGAGGCATAGAATAAAAGTGCAGCTGTAACCTTCACTTCAACTGACAAAGCAGTCCATCTGCTGCTTCTCGGTTGTAGGTCATGTCTCAACAACTCACAGATCTCACGGACAACTTCTCTGCGGAAACGCAGCCTTCTGACACATTCTGCATCACTCAGGTGCAGGTACGAACACCCAACTCGAAATTGCCGACGTGGACAAGGCCTCCTGCCCAGCAGCCTATGGGCTCTGATGTTCCTGATGTGATGAATCAATTGTCTCCTACATAGCACAATGATGCGGAACGTTTGCAGAAGGTATGGCATTGTCAGTATTGCCCCTATACTTAAAGTTAAACTTTCAAAGGTCAAAACAGCAGGAAAGCAGGCAACACAGGTTGGAAGTTCACTCTCTCTCCCCTCAAGGTCTATATGGATGGACCACACCCAAAGGTCTTTTGTCCTCTCCTCTCCCTCTCCCCCCCTTGAGTCTTGTGACCTCTCTCCCTCCTCCTCCTCCTCCCCCCCTTTAGTCTTGTGACCTCTCTATCCTCTATCCTCTTTCCTCCCCCCCTTGAGTCTTGTGATCTCTCTTCCCCCCCTCCTTGCCATTGAATTGCAGCCTTTTCCTCTCTGTGGCTCCCGATGCTTGCCAGCTCCCTTCCTCCCCCCCACGCCACCCCAACCCCCCCCACCCCACAGGTCTCTCCTTTGATTTGCTTGCTGCAGCCTCTCCGTTGATTTTCTTGCTGCAGCCTCTCCATTGAATCACGATGCCGGCCAGCTTGATCGCTCCCGCCCCTAGCTCAGGCCGAGTAGCCTCCCGGTGCGTTGTCCCGCCCCTAGCCCAGGCCGAGTGGCCTC
Organism: Pristiophorus japonicus; assembly: GCF_044704955.1. Classification (NCBI taxonomy): domain Eukaryota; kingdom Metazoa; phylum Chordata; class Chondrichthyes; family Pristiophoridae; genus Pristiophorus; species Pristiophorus japonicus. The sequence goes on from NC_091979.1 coordinate 127,225,313, forward strand.
CCGCATCGGCCAGCCTGCTGCCTTCCTGGGCCGAGTTAGTTGCACCCTTCTAATATACTGAAATTAGCATGCACTTCCTGTAAGTGTTGCATGTACTTCCAGTAATATTTTCCTCATTACACTTGGTTGATAACTTCCTGATTGTTATAAAACAGCATATTCTGTGACTTATGGGTGATGACAGTAGCTTTTAAAAAGGAAGTAGATAAATAGTTGAGAAAGAAAATGTTCAGTAAATATTTCACGGTACATTTGTTACTTATTTTTATTCAAGGACACGGTTCAATTTATCTTTTTATTCAGAAAATCTGGAGGCAGAGACAGCTTATCTATTATAAATTGCATGACTGCTTACTTATCTTTATACAAGAACTAGATTAAATTCATTTGTGCCGTTCACAGATGTAAAAAAAAAACAAATAAAGTTTTCTTGTTATTCATGAGTATTTCCCTGGGAGAACAACTAGTGAAGTCTTTTTCAATATATTTTAATATTGGTATCCCCTTTTATGAAGTCAGATAATTTCACAACCTCCTTTACTGCTAACAATTATGCATCTGTGTCTAATAACTCTATTTCTCTCTACAACCACACTCCTGATGCATTCCTCTCTACCATTCTGTGGCTTAGGCCATTCCTCCTGAAACCCTGTTTGCTGAGTCAGTCCTCCCTGCCAACCCACTACCTGATGCACTTTTCATCGTCATTCCCACAGTTGGTTCGTTCCAGGAACTTTACTACATCAGGAGTACTTGCCTGGCAAACACAATAAAACTTGGTCAGTTTGTTTCCAGCCCAACGAGGAAGGAAGCAGTGCTGGATCTAGTTCTAGGGAACGAAGTAGGGCAATTAAAGTACATTTCAGTGGGAGAGCATTTGGGGACAGTAATCATAATGTCATCAGGTTTAGAATAGTAATGGATAGGGACAAGGAGCAATCAAGAGTAAAAATACTTAACTGGAGGAGGGCTAATTTCAGTGAGTTGAAAAGAAATCTGGACCAGGTGGATTGGAATCAAAAATAGGTAGGCAAACCAGTTATTGAACAATGGGAAGTCTTCAAAGAGGAGATCTGTTTGAGTACAGAGGAGCCACATTCCAATGAGGGGGTAAAGAGAGGCATCCAAAGCTAGAACTCCTTGGATGACTAAAGAAATAGAGGTTAAATGAGACATAAAAAGAAGGCTTATGACAAATGAAAGGTACATAATACAACAGAAAACCAAGCTGAACGTAGAAAGTACAGAGGAGATCTACAAAAGGGAATAAGGGGGGCAAAGAGAGTAGCAGAATAGATTAGTGACTAATTTAAAAGGGACCCCAAAAGTATTTTATAAAAATATAAATAGTAAAAGGGTGGTCAAAGGAAGGGTGGGCTGATTAGGGACCAAAAAGGAGATATTCTTGTGGAGGCAGTGGGCATGGCTGAGGTACTAAATGAATACTTTGCATCTGTCTTCACTAGAGAAGAGGATGTTCCCAATGTAGCAGTAAAGGAAGAGCCAGTAGCGATATTGGATCTGATAAAAAAAGATAAAGAGGTACTGAAAAGATTGGCAGTCCTCAAAGTAGAAAAGTCACTCGGTCTGGATGGGATGCAACCAAGGTTACTGAGGGAAGTAAGGGAAGAAATTGCTGAGGCTCTGGCCACAATCTTCCAATCCTTCTTGGATATGGGGTGGGAATGCCAATGAACTGGAGGATTGGAAATGTTACACCCCTGTTTAAAAAAGAGGGAAAGGGATAAACGCGACAACTATAGGTCAGTCAGCCTAATATAGGTGGTGGGGAAACTTTGAGACAATAATCCGATACAAACTTAACTGACATTTGGAAAAAGTATGGGCTAATAAATGAAAGTCAGCCGGATTTGTTAAAGGCAAATCATTTTTGACTAGCTTGATTGAGTTCTTTGATGAAGTAACGGAGAGGGTTGATGAGGGTAGTGCAGTTGATGTTGTGTATATGAACTTTCAAAAGGCGTTGGCAAAGTACCACATAATAGACTTATCATCAAAATTAAAACCCATGTGATTAAAGGGACAGTGGTAGCACGGATACAAAATATGCCAACGGACAGAAAGCAGAGAGTAGTTGTAAACGGTTGTTTTTCAGACAGGAGGGAACTTATGGGGTCAAGTTTCGGCTCGAGTTGCTCCTATTTTTTTGGAGCAACTAGTTTAAAATGGAGTATCTTAGAAATTGCACTTCTCGGCATTTAAGAGCATAAGAACATAAGTATTAGGAACAGGAGTAGGCCATCTAGCCCCTCGAGCCTGCTCCGCCATTCAACAAGATCATGGCTGATCTGGCCGTGGACTCAGCTCCACTTACCCGCCCGCTTCCTGTAACTCTTAATGGTTAAAAATCTATCTATCTGTGACTTGAATACATTCAATGAGCTAGCCTCAACTGCTTCCTTGGGCAGAGAATTCCACAGATTCACAACCCTCTGGGAGAAGAAATTCCTTCTCAACTCGGTTTTAAATTGGCTCCCCCGTATTTTGAGGCTGTGCCCCCTAGTTCTAGTCTCCCCGACTAGTGGAAACAACCTCTCTGCCTCCATCTTGTCTATCCCTTTCATTATTTTAAATGTTTCTATAAGATCACCCCTCATCCTTCTCAACTCCAACGAGTACAGACCCAGTCTACTCAATCTATCATCATAAGGTAACCCCCTCATCTGCGGAATCAGCCAAGTGAATCGTCTCTGTACCCCCTCCAAAGCTAGTATATCCTTCCTTAAGTAAGGTGACCAAAACTGCATGCAGTACTCCAGGTGCGGCCTCACCAATGCCCTGTACAGTTGCAGAAGGACCTCCCTGCTTTTGTACTCCATCCCTCTCGCAATGAAGACCAACATTCCATTCGCCTTCCTGATTACCTGCTGCACCTGTAAACTAACTTTTTGGGATTCATGCACAAGGACCCCCAGGTCCCTCTGCACCGCAGCATGTTGTAATTTCTCCCCATTCAAATAATATTCCCTTTTACTGTTTTTTTTCCCCAAGGTGGAGGACCTCACACTTTCCGACATTGTATTCCATCTGCCAAACCTTAGCCCATTTGCTTAACCTATCTAAATCTCTTTGCAGCCTTTCCGCGTCCTCTACACAACCCGCTTTCCCACTAATCTTTGTGTCATCTGCAAATTTTGTTACACTACACTCTGTCCCCTCTTCCAGGTCATCTATGTATATTGTAAACAGTTGTGGTCCCAGCACCGATCCCTGTGGCACACCACTAACCACCGATTTCCAACCCGAAAAGGACCCATTTATCCCGACTCTCTGCTTTCTGTTAGCTAGCCAATTCTCTATCCATGCTAATACATTTCCTCTGACTCCGCGTACCTTTATCTTCTGCAGTAAACTTTTGTGTGGCACCTTATCGAATGTCTTTTGAAAATCTAAATACACCACATCCATCGGTACACCTCTATCCACCATGCTCGTTATATCCTCAAAGAATTCCAGTAAATTAGTTAAACATGATTTCCCCTTCATGAATCCATGTTGCGTCTGCTTGATTGCACTGTTCCTATCTAGATGTCCCGCTATTTCTTCCTTAATGATAGCTTCAAGCATTTTCCCCACTACAGATGTTAAACTAACCGGCCTATAGTTACCTGCCTTTTGTCTGCCCCCTTTTTTTAAACAGAGGCGTTACATTAGCTGCTTTCCAATCCGCTGGTACTTCCCCAGAGTCCCTAGAATTTTGGTAGATTATAACCAATGCATCTGCTATAACTTCCGCCATGTCTTTTAATACCCTAGGATGCATTTCATCAGGACCAGGGGACTTGTCTACCTTGAGTGCCATTAGCCTGTCCAACACTACCCCGCTAGTGATAGAGATTATCTCAAGGTCCTCCCTTCCCACATTCCTGTGACCAGCAATTTTTGGCATGGTTTTTGTGTCTTCCACTGTGAAGACCGAAGCAAAATAATTGTTTAAGGTCTCAGCCATTTCCACATTTCCCATTATTAAATCCCCCTTCTCATCTTCTAAGGGACCAATATTTACTTTACTCAGTCTTTTCCGTTTTATATATCAGTAAAAGCTTTTACTATCTGTTTTTATGTTTTGCGCAAATTTACTTTCATAATCTATCTTTCCTTTCTTTATTGCTTTCTTAGTCATTCTTTGCTGTTGTTTAAAATTTTCCCAATCTGCTCGTTTCCCACTAACCTTGGCCACCTTATACGCATTGGTTTTTAATTTGATACTCTCCTTTATTTGCTTGGTTATCCACGGCTGGTTATCCCTTCTCTTACCGCCCTTCTTTTTCACTGGAATATATTTTTGTTGAGCACTATGAAAGAGCTCCTTAAAAGTCCTCCACTGTTCCTCAATTGTGCCACCATTTAGTCTGTGTTTCCAGTCTACTTTAGCCAACTCTGCCCTCATCCCACTGTAGTCCCCTTTGTTTAAGCATAGTACGCTCGTTTGAGACACTACTTCCTCACCCTCAATCTGTATTACAAATTCAACCATACTGTGATCACTCATTCCTAGAGGATCTTTTACTCAGAGATCGTTTATTATTCCTGTCTCATTACACAGGACCAGATCTAAGATAGCTTGCTCCCTTGTAGGTTCTGTAACATACTGTTCTAAGAAACAATCCCTTATGCATTCTATGAATTCCTCCTCCAGGCTACCCCGTGCAATTTGATTTGACCAATCGATATGTAGGTTAAAATTCCCCATGTTTACTGCCGTTCCTTTTTCACATACCTCCATTATTCCCTTAATTATTGCCCGCCCCACCGTGAAGTTATTATCTGGGGGCCTATAAACTACACCCACCAGTGACTTTTTCCCCTTACTATCTCTAATCTCCACCCACAATGATTCAACATTTTGTTCATTAGAGCCAATATCTTCTCTCACAATTGCCCTGACATCATCCTTTATTAAAAGAGCTACCCCATCTCCTTTCCCTTCTTGTCTATCTTTCCGAATCGTCAGGTACCCCTGTATGTTTAATTCCCAGTCTTGGCCACCCTGAGTTTGCTCCAATTCTAGTGAGTTAGAATAGTTCGTTTTAGAACAGGTTTTTTTTTCCAAAGGGGGGTGTTACCAGCCACTTACGTCTGTTTTGCAAGTTTAGGCAGCGAAAACTTACTCCAAACTAACTTAGAATGGAGTAAGTGTAGATTTTTGTACGCTCAGAAAAATCTTGCCTACACTTATAAATCAGGCGCAGGGAACGAGAGATGGGGGAGAGGGGTGGGGGGAGGGAAGTTTACAAACATTAAACACTTCACTTTTACAAATAATGAGCCATCATTGATAAATGAATGATAAATAAATCAATAAATTAACCAATAAATCAATGGAAAAAAAAAAAAAAAATGTAAAAATAAAAATAAAAAATTAAGTTTCTACTTATCTACTGCAGCACCGGGAGCCCTCCACCAGCGTGCTGGGATGCGCCCTCCCCACCCCCATGTCTCTCTCTCTGTCTCTGTCAGTGTCTCTGACAGCGAGGGGAGGGGGAGAGAGGAGCTGGCGGGGGGGGGGGGGTTAAGAGGAGGGAGGGGGGAAAGAGAAGGGGGGGCGAGCAGGAGGGGGGGGCGAGGAGGAGGGGGGCGAGGAGGAGGGGTAGTGGCGGAGGGGGAGTGGCGGAGGGGGAGTGGCGGGGGGGGGAGCGGAAGAGGAGGGGGGGCAGGGGGGCGAGGAGGGGAGTCGCGGGGCGGAGTGGTGGGGGGCGCGGAGTGGCCGGGGAGTTGGGGGGAGTGGCGGGGGGGTAAAGGAAGAGGGGTAGAGGAGAGGGGGTAGAGGAGGGAGGGGTAGTGGAGGGGGAGTAGAGGAGAGGGGTAGAGGACGGGGGTAGAAGAGGGGGGGTGATAGAGAGGAGGGGCAGAGGAAAGGGCTGAACCGGAGGGAGAAGGTCTGAACGGGGCGGGGGGGGGGGGGGGTGGTGGAGAGAGGAGGGGGGGCAGAGGGCGAAGCGTTGAATGAGGGGGGGAGGGAGGCTGATCAGGCCCCGTCAACGACGTGGAAACTGGGCCACCACGGAGGACTTCGGGCGGGGCCCACCCCCAGCGAGATGCCGGGCGGGCGGGCATGACCCGCCGACGGCGACGAAGCCGGGCCGTCGCAGAGGACTTCGGGCGGAGCCTGCCCCCAGGAGATGCCGGGCGAGCGGGCCCCGCTGCCACCAACGCCCGCACTGAGAAGCCAGGCCACCGCTGAGGACTTCGGGCGGCCCGCCCCTAGATGATGCCGGGCGGGCCCCGACGCCGATGAGGTAAGAGGTGTCAGGCCACTTGGCCCGGGATAGGGGCGACGTCCCTTCGGCCTGGGATAGAGTCGTCACCCGGAGACAGGACGCGCTGGGAGGGCCGGGAGCTACTGCGCACACGCGCAGCTGCCGGCACTGTTTTTGGCGCAGGGCTGTGAGCTCTGCCCCCAGCAGCTCCTGTTGCATCGCACCGAGCTGGAAACAGGCCTACAGATATCGGAGAAGAATAGCGAGGTAAATATTTGGCACAATTTCTGTTCTACAAATTAGGCGTTGTCTCCGATGTGCGCCGTTCTAGCGGGGGTCTGAAACTTGAGCCCATTGTGTGGTGTTCCCAGGGATCGATATTAGTACCACTGCTCTTTTTGATGAATATTAATGATCTGGACTTGAGTATACAGGGCATAATTTCAAAGTTTGCAGGTGACTCAAACTAGGAAATGTAATAAACAGTAAGGAGCACAGTAACAGACTTCAGGAGGACATAGACAAACTGATGAAATTGCCAGACACATGGCAGATGAAATTTAACGCAAAGAAGCATGAAGTGATGTATAAGAATGAGGAGAGGCAAATATGATCTAAATGGTACAATTTTCAAGGGGGTGCAGGAGACCTGGGGGTATATGCACACAAATCTTTGAAGGGGGCAGAACAAGTTGAGAAGGCTGTTAACAAAGCATACAGGATCCTTTATTAATAGTGGCATAAAGTACAAAAGCAAGGAAGTTATACTAAACTTTTATAAAACACTGGTTAGGACTCAGTTGGAGTATTGTGTTCAATTCTGGGGACTACACTTTAGAAAGGATGTCATGCCAAGGCCTTAAAGAGGATGGAAAATAGATTTACTAGAATGGTACCAGGGATGAGGGACTTCAGTTATGTGGAGACTGGAGAAAAACAACAATTTGCATTTATATAGCACCTTTAATGTAGTAAAACGTCCCAAGACGTTTCACAGGAGTGTTATCAAATAAAATTTGACACTGTGTCACATAAGGAGATATTAAGGCAGATGGAGGTAGGTTTCATGGAGCATCTTAAAGAAAGAGAAGTTAAGAGAAAAGGTCCAGAGAGGGAATTCCAGAGCTTAGGCCCTTGGCAGCTGAAGGCACAGCCGCCAATGGCGGAGCGATTAAAATTGGGGATGCTCAAGAGGCCAGAATTGTGGAGCGCAAGAGATCTCAGCAGGTTGGTAGGGCTGGAAATTAGAGAGATAGGGAGGGGCGAGGCGATGGAGGGATTTGAAAACAAGGATGAGAATTTTAAATTCGAGGCATTGCTTCACCATGAGCCAATGTAGGTCAGCGAGCACAGGTGAGATGGATGAGTGGGACTTGCTGTGAGTTCGAACATGAGCAGCAGAGTTTTGGATGACCTCAAGTTAACGGAGGGTAGAACTTAGGATGCCGGCCAGGAGTGCATTGGAATAGTCAAGTCTAGAGGTAACAAAGGTATGGATAAGAGTTTCAGCAGCTGATGAGCTGAAAAGAAGCTAGGGTTGTTCTCCTTAGAGCAGAGAAGGTTAACAGGAGATTTGATAGAGGTTTTTTCAAAATAAAATCATGAACGGTTTTGATAGAGTAAAGAGAAACTGTATCCAGTGGCAGAAGGGTCGATAACCAGAGGACACAGATTTAAGGTGATTGGCAAAAGAACCAGAGATTATATGAGTCAACACTTTTTTTTTAATGCAGTGAGTTATGATCTGGAATGCACTGCCCAAAAAGATGGTGGAAGCAGATTCAATAGTAACATTCAAAGGAGAATTGGATAAACACTTGAAGGGAAAAAATTTACGGGGCTGTGGGGAAAAAGGTGAGTGGGACAAATTGGACAGCTCTACCAAAGAGCCGGCACAGGCACGATGGGCCGAACAGCCACCTTCTGTGCTGGATCATTCTAGGATTGTATGATTAGCAAGTATTATTCTGAAGTGAAGCAATAGCTTTAGGTAGAAGCCAGAATAAAGAGCGCGGAGTGCATAAGGGAACACAGCTGTATTGACCTTCTCTGCGCAGGGACTCATAACTCATAGACTGCAAACTGTTGAACTAATGTTTTATATAGTACACACTGAATTTAGAATCTAAAAGCACAACAACATATCAGCATTACTGTAGATTTTTTGAATCATGAAATAAGCTGTATTTTAGGAGACTTTCTTGATTTGGTAATTTTCATGAAATTCTACCATATGAACAGCCAGAAAGGAACATATTTACATAACCATTACAAATCTCCTCTGCTTTGGTGATGAGTGAATAAAGTATGCTACAGCTATGATATATTTAATTTTGTCACATTTTCTAAAACTGGCCAACTCAATATGTAAATGGGCAATGTATCAAAATAATTCGGTCATAACTTATATCTAAGTATATATCTTTGTCATAACAAGTCTCTTCACTTACCATTCAGAATGTCTTTCAAATATTTAAACCAAATGTTACAGTGGTCTTCACTTAAATTGCTTAGATGAATAGCACGGTCTTTGAGCTTATTTTTTCCCTTGTTAATACACACAAAGATGGTGATTCCTAACAGAGTTCCTCCTTTTTGTTGTCCCACAGATCGTCGACGCTTCATCTTTACAGCAAACACTTCTTTCAGCTCCACAAATTCTGCCTTGTGTTGAGAAATCACTTTATCATCACCTGTATCAAAAATATAGCATCACTCTCATGAAGACATTTTGCCATTTACAGATCAGTAAGTCATCGTTTATATTATTTCATCTCATATAGCATTGGTCACATTGGTCTTCCTGCTGGTTTCCCATTCTTATTTTGTCTGTCTCTCTGTCTTCAATTCTTTGTCTTTCACACTTTCACCGCTTCTCCCCATATTTCTGCAAGTCTCTATTCTCTCATGTTTCTTTTCTGTATTTCACACGGGTTGCTTTACTGAATTATTCAGTTTATATCTTTTGCCTTTTTAAAGCCCAGAACATACAGCAAGATGGCAGTCAACATGTACAGTGATTATCATGTTGGACCACAGGCTGCTACCACATTCACACATGAAAACAGATGGGTGGGAAACAGAGGGTTCAGGCTGGGATGGAGCAGGAGGTTGGATAAATAACTGAAATAATATAGTATTATTTAACTTGTATGAATTGTATAATGATTGCGTATTCATTTGATATACTGTACATTTTATATAACTGTTTAATTCTTAAATTGCATTGCATACAGGTTACGCAAGTGGTAGCAGAGTCTGTACACCTATTGTATATTGCTATAGTTAGTCAGTTAATAATACACAAAATCATAAATATTTCAGCACAGCAAATGATCATTCAGCCCACTTTTCCTGTGACAGTGTTAACTTCAGTTTTGAACCATCCAATCCCATTTTGCTGCTCTTTCCCTATGCTTCTATGCAAATTTGTCATAAGTTTGCGTGTTAAGCCTTTCATAAGCATTACATTATAGAAACCATTCTGCAATATTTCATTGATTTTGTTTTCATTTCTGTAAATATTGCTACCTTTAGCTATTTGTTTTCCCAGAAGGAAAGAACTTTCATTTATAAAGCAACTCATGACCCCAGAATGTCTCAAAGCACTTCACGAGCAATGAATTACTTTTGAGGTGCAATTACTGTTGTATATAGGGAAACACCACACCCAGTCGCAAGGTGACACAAACAAATGGGATGAAGAGTAAGTTAATCTGTGTTTTGTTAATACTGGTTGACAATGCATTTAACTTCTTGTAAGGCTAATGTAATCACTTTGCCACTGCAAGATTTCACATCATACAAAGCGCACAAGTAAAAGACCTGGAACTGGATAAACAAGGCTTTCAGTTACTATTCTTTATAGTATTCAGTACTAGTGAAACATACACTGCCCCAGTAGGAGGCCTTGTTCTTGTAAGCAGAACATCCATAATATGGAATACAAACAGAAAATGCTGTAAATACTCAGGTCAGGCAACATCTATGCAGAGAGAATGACAATGCTTTTATCAGAACTAGTGGCCACATAATGTTTACATTTTGAGATAATCTGGCAATCAAAAGTTGCAAGGACTAGAAAAAAATATTTGATTTTAGTAAGATAGTCAGACAGAGAGAAGGAGGGAGGGAGAGAGGGAGGGTGAGTCGGAGGGAGGAAGGAAGATTGAATTAATAGAAATTAACTGGGACATAAATATCTGGAATAATCTGTCAGGTAAGGAAGTGTAGTCACAAATGAAATTGGATGCTAGGTTTGATGAAGTCAAGTACTGGAAGGCCGAGCTTATATGAACCGAATGCCAAAATTATTTTTGCAATTCCAGCATAAACAAAAGTAAGTTGCAGATTAACACTTTTAATTCACACTCATATCTGTGTAAAGCAAAATTGATTAGTTTAGTTCTATTTACTTTCAAAGTAATTTTTTAGCTATCTAAATTGAAGAAAAAATATTTGGCATTTGGATCATATAAGCTTGACTTTCCACCTCATATAACGCAGCCAGGAAACTCCCAGAAATGGTAGATACCCAGTTCAGTGCAATCAGGTCTCTGCCATGTTCCCGAGGGCTCTGATGGTTTCCCCGCCCCCCCCCTACCCCCCAAAGTATTACAGTGGAAGGCCATCAGAATCCCCAAGACTCTGCTGATTTACTGTCACCAATGTCATGGGAAGTCTGCTAGTAACAGTAAAAGAATAAAGAGGAATTAAAAGATAAAAGATAAAATATTAAATTAGTATTTTCTAGAAGAATCTGCTAAAGAGGATAATACAAACTTGCTGTCCAATTTTTGTACCACACCTAATATCCTGGAGGATTTAGAAATCAGTGTAGCAGAAGTACTCAATAAATTAAGGGATTTAAAACTAACAAATCCCATTGGCCAGATGGCATTCCCTAGGAGACAAGGAAGGAAATTAGCAGGGCAATGACAATGGTCATGAAGTACTCCTTTGTCAGCACCTAATTTTAAATAAAGGATGACAAATTAGACTACGACAGTCACAGGTTCATTGATCTAACAGCAACTCGCAAAATAATGGAAACCATTTTCAGGAGTAATCTGGAAGAATACATGGAAAACAATAATTTAATAGCAAGAAGTAGCTATCATGGATTTAGAAGGGAATACTTCTCTGTGACAAACCTCCTTGACTTCATTGAGAATGTAACAGATAAAATAATGAAATTCCCTATTCAGACTTTATTCACAACTTTCTACATGAAAGACAACTAAATGACTTAATACCATGGAAACCAGGGTAGAAATAGTACAGGATAATAAATGGTTTCATAAAATAGAAAGCAGAGTCTTGAGGAGAGGCAGAATATTTTTTGCAGGGAATCCCTTTGGTCCCAGTGCTCAAACTAAATTAGGCATTGACTCTACAGTAAGCAGGGTGCTAATTTTTGAGCTGGTGCTTTCAAGAGTTAGGGAGCATCTTCCAGAGGATTGTCATTCTTTTCCTCTGCTGCAGCTAAGCCCGAGACTTGCAATGGTTCTGGAAAAGAGATGGACAGGGGTCCACACTTAGTGGAAAGGGAAAACAGCAGCAGATAAGTGACAGTTCTGTGTACTACCAAGTTGCATATGGAGTGTGTGAGGGAGTCTCAAGAAAAACATTGTTGTGATTTGGAATGCATTCCCTAAAAGGGTGGTGGAAGCAGATTCAATAGTAATTTTCAAAAGGGAATTGGATAAATACTTGAAGGGAAAACATTTTCAGGGTCATGGGGAAAAAGTGGGGGAGTGGGACTAGTTGGATAGCTCTTCCAAAGCTTGACTTTCCACCTCATGCTTCACAGCCAGGAAACTCCCAGAAATGACAGATATCCGCTCCAGTGCAATCAGGTCTCCGCCATTTCCCCGAGGCCTCCGCTGGTTTTCCCTAAGTATTACAGCGGAAGAGCAATAGAATCCCCAAGACACTTCTAATTTACTGTGACCAATAATAAAAAAAGGGAAGATTGCCAAATACCCTGCGGGACATATCCTCCAGCCTCACCATCTACCATGCTTCATGCCCTCCCTGTGCCAACAATCTCCAGGGCTGCCTCCTCCATTGCTTTGCATAGCTGGTGACCCTGCTGTGGTGCTTGACATCTCCCTTCTGTTGTCCGCCAGCAAAAAAAGTGAAGTGTGTTAGTGTGTGGTCTGTTGAAGGGATGCAACGATGTCTGTGGCAACATAACATAGGGTACAAGGTGAGAAAAGCAGCCTGTGTGGGGAAGGGGGCAATAATTGTGAGGGAGTAGCAGGGAGAGGTTGTGAAAGTAGCTGCTATGAATTGAAGGAAAGAGATGGGGAAGGGAAGGCTGGTTATTGTTGGGGCTACAGTAGAGTTGTTCAAGGCTGTATAGGGAGTAAGAGAGCTGTGAATAAGAGTCTTCTTTTAGCATCCCTGATGAAGTTATTGAATTTCTTCCAGCATTGCTGGTAAGTTCTATGAGTAATGCTTCTGGCATTGCTGCTGGGCAACTCTGCACAAAAGAGGACCTCCTTCCTCCTGGTTACCTTCTCCAGCAGGACCTCCACAGCAACTTTGAAGAATCAAGGGCGGGGGGGGGGGAGGGTGCCAGCAATAATCATTTTCCAGGAATCTAGCTGTACAAAAGGCAGCATTAAGCAACAGTATTTCCCCTTTCAGCAATGCGGACTGCTTTTGAAATGCAGAACGCCGAACGAATTTCCCACCGCCCCAGTAATCAAGCTGCCAATTACAAGCGAGTAGCACTGACAACATGGAGCTGGTTTTACATTTGTAAAACATGAATGGATAGCTGGGATATAAAAGCAGAAGTATGATACGAGCCTCCAAAGATTATGCCAAGGCTTTACAATATATTAGTCAGAGTTCACTTAAAGTGCTGTTGTCATGTTTCAGGACTTTGTGACCATTTTTTCAGAGAGGTTTTGGAAGAGAGTTATATTTAAAGGTTGAACTTTTAAGCAAAGTGTATTCACAGTTTAAAACAAAAGCAGATAGTTAAAATTCTAATGAACTAGGCATTGAAGTGGTTTTCCCCAAAACTAAGCAATTTGTTAGCCTGTCTCGGTAATTGATTAAATGCCCCACATTCATTGTGTTGGTATATATGGCGGACAACTGGTTTAGCCATTCACCGCCAGATCTGGCTGGACCACAAAGCATTATCGGGTCCTGCTCTCGTTTGCCAAAATTGCTCAATATTCCAGAATTATTCTGGAATGTAAAGATAAACCCCGGCTTCTATTCTCCACTGCTGTTTTTTTAAACCCCTCTCCCCAGTCTCCACCTTCACCTCCGACAATAAGTGTGAGGAGCTCATGCATTTCTTTGTCTCTAAGATCAAGACCATCCGTTCGGCCACATCTGCCTCTTCCCTTCCTTCCCCTAGCCCACCAGGCCAAACCTCCTATAAGGATCCCCCTGCCCTAGCCCTGACCTCACATCTTTCTCCAGTTTCTCTCCAATTTCTCCTCATGACCTTTCCGAGCTCATCCTGTCCACGAGATCCTATCCCACCAAACTGCAGACCACCCAACTTCCTTTTCTGGCTCTCATGTTAGCTAACATTGTTAACACTTCTTTCTCCTCAGGTATTGTCCCACTCTCACTCAAATCTATCATCATCAAATAACCAACCCTCGACCACTCTGTCCATGCAAACTACCGCCCCATCTCCAACCTCCCTTTCCTCTCCAATGTCTTTGAACATATTGTCGCCTCCCAAATCCATGCCCATCTTTCCCACAATTCCATGTTGGAATCCCTCCAATCCGGTTTCCGCGCAAGCCACAGTACTGAAATGGACTGTGAAAAAGTCAAAACTATCCCTCCTCGTCCTTCTTGACTTGTCTGCAGCCCTTGACATGGTTCACCACTCTATCCTTCTCCAACGTCTCTCCACCATCATCCAGCTGGGTGGGACTGCATGCCTGCATTCTTATCTAATTGTAGCAAGAGAATCACCTGCAATGGCTTCTCTTCCCGTCCCCGCATCGTTACCTCTGCGTGTCCCCCAAGGATATATCCTTGGCCCCAACCTATTTCTCATCTACATGTTGCCCCTTGGCGACATCATCCGAAAACACAGCGTCCACATGTACGCTGATGACACCCAGCTCTACCTCACTACCACTTCTCTTGACCCCTCCGTGGTCTCCAAATTGTCAGACTGCTTGGCCGACATCCAGTTCTGGATGAGCAGAAATCTTCTCCAATTGAATATCGGGAAGACCAAAGACATTGTTTTCGGTCTCCGCCACAAATTCCGTTCCCTAGCCATTGACTCCATCCCTCTCCCCAACTTCTGTCTGAGGCTAAACCAGACTGTTCGCAACCTTGGTGTCATATTTGACCCCAAAATGAGCTTTCGACCACATTACAACTGTGACTACACTCCAAAAGTACTTAATTGGCTGTAAAGCGCTTTGAGACATCCAATGGTTGTGAAAGGCGCTATATAAAAAAAAATATCCGCAGCATAACTAAGACCGCCTATTTCCACCTCCGTAAAATCGCCCATCTCCGCCCCTGCCTCAGCTCAGCTGCTGCTGAAGCCCTCATCCATGGCTTTGTTACCAATTGATTTCATTATTCCAAAGCATCCCTGGCTGGCCTCCCACATTCTACCTTACGTAAACTAGAGGTGATCCAAAACTCATCTGCCGTGTTCTAACTAGCCCCCAAGTCCCGCTCACCCATCATCATCATAGGCAGTCCCTCGGAATCGAGGAAGACTTGCTTCCACTCCTAAAGTGAGTTCTTTGGTGGCTGAACAGTCCAATACGAGAGCCACAGGTGGGATAGACATTCGTCGGGGGAAGGGTGGGTGGGACTGATTTGCCGCATGCTCCTTCCGCTGCCTGCGCCTGACCTCTTCACGCTCGCAGAGTTGAGATTCGAAGAGCTCAACGCCCTCCCGGATGCACTTTCTCCACCTAGGGCAGTCTTCGGCCAGGGACTCCCAGGTGTCAGTGGTGATGTCGCACTTTACCAGGGAAGCTCTGAGGGCATCCTTGTAACGTTTCCGCTGCCCACCTTTGGCTCGTATGCCATAAAGGATCTCCGCATAGAGCAATCGCTTAAGGAGTCTCATGTCTGGCATGCAAACTATGTGCCCTGTCCAGCGAAGCTGATCGAGTGTGGTCAGTGCTTCAATACTGGGGATGTTAGCCTGGGCGAGGACACTGATGTTGGTGTGCCTGTCCTCCCAGGGGATTTGCAGGATCTTGCAGAGACATCGTTAGTAATATATCTCCAGCGACTTGAGGTGTCTTCTGTACATCGTCCATGCCTCTGATCTATACAGGAGGGCAGGTATTACTGCAGCCCTGTAGACCATGAGCTTGGTGGCAGATTTGAGGGCCTTGTCTTTGAACACTCTTTACCTCAGGCTGCCGAAGGTTGCACTAGCACACTGGAGGCGATGTTGCATTAATGTCTGCCTTTGTAGATAAGAGGCGCCCGAGGTATGGGGAGTGGGCCACGTTGTCGAGGGCCAAGCCGTGAATCTGATGATTGGGTGGCAATGCTGTTCAGCGAGGACCTTTGTCTTACGGATGTTAAACGTAAGGCCCATGCTTTCATTTGCCTCGGTGAATACATTGACTATATCCTGGAGTTCAGCCTCAGAATGTGCGCAGACGCAGGCGTCGTCCTCGTACTGTAGCTCAACGACAGAGGTTGGGGTGATCTTGGACCTGGTCTGGAGGCGGCGTAGGTTAAACAGCTTCCCACTGGTTCTGTAGTTTAGTTCCACTCCAGTGGGGAGCTTCTGCATCCACCACTCTTCCAGGCAGCGAGTTCCAGATCTCCACAATTCTCTGCGTAAAGAATCCCCCCCTCAAATCCGCTCTAAACTCCAACCATCTTAAAACTATGCCCCCTCGTAATAGACCACTCCACCAATGGAAATAGGCCCTTACTATCCACTATGTCCAGGCCCCTCAATATTTTGTACACCTTAATGAGGTCTCCTCTCAACCTCCTCTGTTCCCATGAGAACAAACCCAGCCTATCCAATCTGTCTGCATAACTAAGATTCTCCATTCCTGGTAGCATCCTAGTAAATCTCCTCTGCACCCTCTCTAGTGCAATCACGTCCTTCCTATAATACGGCGACCAGAACGGCACGCAGTACTCCAGCTGTGGCCTAACCAAAGTATTATACAATTTAAGCATAACCTCCCTGCTCTTATGTTCAATGCCTCGGCCAATAAAGGCAAGCATTCCGTATGCCTTCTTAACCACCTTATCCACCTGGCCTGCTACTTTCAGGGATCTGTGGACAAGCACTCCAAGCTCCCTTTATTCATCTACACTATTAAGTGGCCTACCGCTTAATGTGTATACCCTTTCCTTATTAGCCCTCCGATAGTGCATCACCTCACAATTCTCGGAATTAAATTCCATTTGGCACTGCTCTGCCCACCTGACCAGTAGATTGGTATCCTCCTGCAGCCCATGACTTTCCTCTTCATTATCAACCACACAGCCAATTTTAGTATCATCTGTAAACTTTTTAAATCATACTCCCTAAATTCAAATCTAAATCATTGATATATACCACAAAAAGCAAGGGACCCAGTACTGAGCCCTGCGGAACCCCACTGGAAACATCTTTCCAGTCACAAAAACATCCATCAATCATCACCCTTTGCTTCTTATCTCCAAGCCAATTTTGGATCCAATTTGCCACTTTGTCCTGGATCCCATGGGCTTTAAACTTATGACCAGTCTACCATGTGGGACCTTATCAAAAGCCTTACTAAAGTCCATATATAATACACTGTACGCACTCTACCCTCATCGACCCTCTTGGTTACCTCCTCAAAAAATTCAATCAAGTTAGTCAAACACGATCTTCCCTTAACAAATCTGTGTTGACTGTCCCTAATTAATCCTTGCCTTTCCAAATGTAGATTTATCCTACCTTTCAGGATTTTTTCCAATAATTTTCCCATCACTGAGGTTAGGTTGACAGACCTATCCCTTTCTCCTTTCTTAAACAAGGGTACTACATTAGCTGTCTTCCAATCCTCTGGCACCATGCCCAGATCCAAAGAGGACTGGAAAATGATGGTCAAGGCCTCAGCTATTTCCTCTTTTACTTCACTCAACAGCCTGGGACGCATTTCATCCGGGCCTGGGGACTTACCTACTTTTAAAGCTGTTAAACCCCTTAATACTTCCTCTCTCATTATATTTATTTCATCCAGAATATCACATTCCTCATCGACTGCAGTATTTGCATTGCCCCTTTCCTTTGTGAAAACAGATGTAAAGTATTCATTAAGAACCCTATCAACATCTTCCCCTCCACACAAAGATTACCCTCATGGTCTCTAATAGGCCCTACCTTTTCTTTAGTTACCCTCTTACTCTTAATATATTTATAGAACATCTTAGGGCTTTCCTTAACTTTACTGGCCAAGAATTTCTCGTGCTCTCTCTTAGCATTCCTAATATCCTTTTTAATTTTGCCTCTTAACTTTCTATATTCCTCTAAAGATTCTATAGTATTTAGCCGTTGGTATAGGACATAAGCGTCCTTTTTTTTCTTAAGCCTCCCCTGTAAGTCCCTAGACATCTAGGGGGCTCTAGAATTATTTTTCCCAACCTTTTTCTTTAAGGGCACATGTTTGGCCTGAGCCTTCCGGATCTCCTCCTTGAATGTCTCCCACTGTTCCGACACTGATTTCTCCACAAGTAGCTGTTTCCAGTCCACTGTGGCCAAATCGCTCTTTAACTGAGCAAAATTAGCTTTTCTCCAATTCGGAACTTTTATTCCAGGCCTATCCTTGTCCTTATCCATAACCAACTTGAATCTGACTGAATTATGGTCACTGGCACCCAAGTGCTCTCCCACTAATACCCCTTCAACCTGCCCAGCTTCATTCCCCAAAACTAAGTCCAAGACCGCCCCCTCTCGTATTGGGCTTGTTACATACTGACTAAAAAAGTTCTCTTCAATGCATTTCAAGAATTCCGCACCCTCTATACTCTTCACACTAAATTTGTCCCAATCAATATTTGGATAGTTAAAATCCCCTACTATATTACTACCCTATGGTTTTTGGACTTCACAGCAATTTGCCTACATATTTGCTCCTCTATCTCCCTCCCACTGTTTGGGGGTCTATAATACACACCAAGCAGTGTGATCGCCCCTTTTTTATTTTTCAATTCGACCAATATCATTCCTCCTCACTGCTGTAATAGTTTATTTAATCAGTACCGCGACCCTTCCCCCTTTTTACCCCCCTCTCTTTCTTGTCTAAAAATCCTGTAGCCAGGAATATTAATCTGCCAAACCTGCCCCTCTTTCAGCCATGTTTCTGTAATGGCTATAATGTCATACTCGCAAGTGTCTACCTGTGCTCTTAGCTCATCCGCCTTATTCGCTATACTCCTTGTATTAAAGTATATACCATTCCGCACAGGAAGACCTCCTTGCTTACTACTTACTAAGCTCGGTTTCCTCAGTCTTACAGATTTGCTTTCTAGATTCTTGTAATCCAATTTCTGATTACTTCCTTCCCTTTTGAATTTGTTCTCAGGTTTCCATCCCCCTGCCAAGCTAGTTTAAACTCTCCCCAACAGCACTAGCAAAACTCCCGGCGAGGATATTGGTCCCAGCACTGTTGAGGTGTAACCCCTCCGGTTTGTACAGGTCCCATCTCCCCCATAAGCGGTCTCAATGCCTCAAGAATTTAAAGCCCTCCCTCCTACACCAATTCTCCAGCCTTCTATTCTTATATTCATTAGCATGTGGCACCGGTAGTAACCCGGAGATTACTACCTTTGAAGTCCTACCCTTTAATTTTCTTCCTAGCTCCTGGAATTCTTCCTGTAGGACCTCATCCCTCATTTTACCTATGTCGTTGGTCCCGATATGGACCACGACCTCTAGCTGGTTACCCTCCCCCCACCCCTCCCCCCTGCCAGGATGCCCTACGTCCGCTCTGTGACATCCTAGACCCTGGCACCAGGGAGGCACAAAACCATTCGGGAGTCACATCTACGGCCGCAAAAACGCCCGTCTGTTCCCCTAACTATAGAATCCCCTATCACTAGGGCTCTTTTGTTCTTTGTCCCTTCCCCCGGTGCAGCTGAGCCACCCGTGGTGCCTTGGAATTGGCTCTTGCTGCATTCACCAGAGCCACAATCGTCCTTACCGATACTCTGAAGTGAATATCGGTTTGAAAGCAAGATGGACTCACGAGGGGACTCCTGCGCTACCTGCCTAGTACTTACTACGTCTGGTAGTCACCCACTTCCCCTCTACCTGCACGCCTTTAAGCTGCAGGGTGACATCCTCCTGAAACATGCTATCCACGTTGTTCTCAGCCTACCTGATGCACCATATTGACTCCACCCGCTGCTCCAGCTCCGAAATGCGGACCTCGAGCAGTTGAAGCTGGAGACACCTCCTGCACACATGATTGTCTAGGCTGCGCGAAGCGTCCAGGACTTCCCACATACCGCAGGATGTGCACTCCACGGGACTGAGCTGCACTGCCATCCCTCTAGTTAACCTTATCTAGTTTAAAATCGACTTAAAAAGAAATAGAGAAAAGAGAGCTACTTACCAACTCACCTCACCGACGACTGTGGCCTCCCGAACTCACCGACCTCTGTGGCCTCCAAACTCCCGATCTCCAAATCCCGACCTCCAAACTCACAGGGCCTACCAACTCGCCGACCTCCCGATTCACTCGCCGACCTCCCATCTCACTGACTCACCGACCTCCCTTTGCATCTGTCTTCACTAGAGAAGATGCTGCCAATGTAGCAGTAAAGAAGGAGGTAGTAGCGATATTGGATAGGATAAAAATAGATAGAGGAGGAACTTAAAAGATTGGCAGTCCTCAAAGTAGAAAAGTCATCCAGTCCAGATGGGATTCATCCTAGGTTACTGAGGAAAGTAAGGGTTGAAATTGCAGAGGTTTTGGCCATAATCTTCCAATCCTCCTTAGATATGGAGGTAGTGCTAGAAGACTGGAGGATTGCAAATTTTATACTCCTTTTTTAAAAAGGGGGAGGGACAAACCTGGCAATTACTTTGATAGAGTTCCTTGATAAAATAACAGAGAGGGTTGATGAGGGTAGTGCAGTTGATGTGTATATGGACTTTCAATTTCTGAACGATTTTGATAAGAGTAAATAAAGAGAAACTGTTTCCAGTGGCAGAAGGGTTGGTAATGAGAAGACATAGATTTACGATGATTGGCAAAAGAACCAGAGGTGACATGAGGAAACATTTTTACACAGCTAGTTATGATCTGGAATGCACTGCTTGAAAGGGTGGTGGAAGCAGATTCAATAGTAACTTTCAAAAGGGAATTAGGTAAATACTTGAAGGGAAAACATTTGCAGGGCTAGGAGAAAGAGCAGAAGAGTTGGACTAATTGAATAGCTCTACCAAAGAGATGGCACAGGTAAGATAGGTCTACTGTGCTGTATCATTATATGATTCTATGGTTACACCGACAAGCTGTACGGATTGAATTAAGTGAGTCCAATCATACGGTTACTCTGTACATTCACTTCCTGTGAAATAAATTAATTTAAGATTTTGGATCTGGCCTCATTTCACCAAGTATTTTCTCAGTCCAACTTCAAAAGACACATGTGATGGCACATGCAAACGTCACAAATATTCATTTCATAACTCATCAGGGGAGGGGGTGATATTGTTACACCATGTTTGCATTATTACACAGTTAGATCATGGGCAGTAAAGGAACATCCTTAAACATAAAATGGTTAGATCATTTACAGAAGTGATAACACTACTGTATCTGAAAGAATATTTAAGGCAAGATCCAAATTTTTAACAACTGTATTCAATTCTGGTCATTATGCTCAAAGAATATACATGCTCGAGAGAATGTAGAGAACAATAATGATTCCAAATATAAAAGTGACAGGCTATGAGGAAAAATTAGAGAAACTTAGGTTCTACAGTCTGGTAAAAAATGAAGGCAAGATCTATTCAAGATATATAAAATATTAAATGGTATAGACAAGATAAATCCAGACCATTTTAAATTAAGCTAGGCAAGTAATGCAGCAAATGTGGCAAAACTCCTTGACTTCTTTAAGGATGTTACAGATAATGTAGAAATTGAAAGACTTGGATTTATATAGCACCTTTCACCGGACGTCTCAAAGTGCTTTGCAGCCAATGGAGTACTTTTGGATTGTAGTCGCTGAGGTAATGCAGGAATTGGTTATGATGTTGTTCATTTGGACTTTAAGAAAGCATTTGACGGGCTGTTCGCAAATTGGCTGGCACATTTGCCTAAAAATAACACTTCAGAAGTAATTCATTGGCTGTGAAGCACTTTGAATTGCCCTGATAACATGAAAAGTGCTACAAGTTCTTTCTTCTTGTTTTCTTCAAACCAGTAAAGTAAGACCAGAGAACAAATTTAAATGAATGGAAAGTAAATTTAAAATGTATATTATGATAAATTTCTTTACACAAAGGGTAATAATGTTCGGAATAATCTGCCAGACAGGACAATTGAAACAAAAAACATTTGGGACACTCAAAATGCAGCTTAAAGCTCTAATGGGAAAGTTAGGATATTTTATGGGATATAACACAGCCCTTCTTGTATTATTTGGTAAGGATTCGAGTCCCATCTGTTCTTGAATAACATTTATGTATCTCTCTTAAATATGTTTTTTATTTAAGATTTCTTAGTAGCCCTCTACCTTTGTCGTTCCTTTAAAATGTGTCAGTTTAATTACAAGGAATAACTATAATCTCCTTCAACTGACTATTGGAAATAAAAACGATCCTCTACCTAGAGTAAGCAATTACAAACATGACCAGTCCGCATTAACAATAGCATTGTTAATACTTAGTCATTAAACAGAGGTGCAACAAAGATATAATGGACTACTGCTGGTTGAGACATTACTGTAAGCTGAGGCCTTGTCTGAATCAATCTTGGCACATCTGTCTGATGCAGACCGTAAACAGGATTAAAGTCGGATTTATCCGCTTGATGCTAATTGTGTTCGCAGCTCTTGCACATGTCCACATTCTGTTTAAAATGGCTCATAAATATATTGTTTGATACACAAAACTCTTTTTATGCAAGTGACAAAATGTGTACACTTTAGCATATCCCAAAAAAATTTTCGGCATTTAGACCTATTTATTTCCCTAATCCATTAAAAATACAAAATTCTGTTTCAATTTACCATGTACTGCTTTAAAAAAATACAGGTTATAAAATGAAATGAATGTGAATAAACTTTAATTTTTAACACAAGCTTGATTTGTACCCCTTTTCATATAAATGCTTATGACTGCCAGAACATACCAGGACATTAGAAGATCATCTTTATTATATCAAACTCAGGATAAAGGAACTTATATCCAAGAACTTTATATTTTATGAGGAGATTTCCTTTGGCCTTGCTCACAGCTATCAGCCAGGACTCAGGGCAGGGCTCCAAATCAGAGAGAGCCAGAACTGTCAGCTACAAGGGCGTCACTTTGTTGGGCATTGAGGATGCTGAATCCTGAAACATTGCACATTTGTCACAGGGAGAGAAGGAACTTCCATTTTATGACTATAAAACTGAACCTTAGCCATCCACATGGGTATCCTGCATACTGTTGGTCAGCTCTTTTGTTCTCAATATCATTCTCTGTTTATTTCAGGCTTGGGAGTCAGCTGTGTGAAGTTTAAGCAACTGTCTTGTTTCGTGCTTCACAAAAATTCATCAAGGTCAAGCCAACACTGCCAGTTTTAAATCTCAAAAGACAGACCATCAACTTCATAAAATAGCCACTTTCTCAGGAAACCAAAAAGCACAAATGTATCACCTCGGTTACATAAACAAACATATACAAACCATGTTATAGCACTTCATTGTAAACAAATGACTACATGCATATGAAACAGCGGAAGCAACATGCCATAGACAGAGCTAAGCAATCCCACAACCAACTAATCAGATCAAAGCCCTGCAGTCCTGCACATCCAGTCATGAATGGTAGTGGACAATTAAATAACTAACGGGAGGAGACAGCTCCATCAATACCTCTACTGTCAATGATGGCAAAGTCCAGCATGCAAGTGCAAAAGACAAGGCGTTTGCAAGCAGCTTCAGCCAGAAATGCCGAGTGGATAATCCTTCTCAGCCTCCTCCCGAGGTCCCCACCATCAAGAACCAGTCTTCAGCCAATTCGATTCACTCCATGTGATATCAAGAAATGGCTGAGTGCACTGGATACAGCAAAGGCTACATCCCAGATGTTGTGCTGAAGACTTGTGCTCTAGAACTAGAAAGCTGTTCCAGTACAGCTACAACACTTGGAAAACTGCCCAGGTATATCCTGTCCACAAAAAACAAGACATATCCAATCTAGCCAATTACAGCTCCATCAGTCCACTCCCAATCATCAGCAAAGTGATGGAAGGTGTCTTCGACAGTGCCATCAAGCGGCACTTACAAACCAATAATATGCTCACCAATGCCCAGTTTGGGTTCCATCTGTACACTTAGCTCCAGCGTTCATTACAGCCTTGGTCCAATCGTGGCTAAAAGAGCTGAATTTCAGACGTGAGGAGTGATTGCCCTTGACATCAAGGCAGCATTTGACCGAGTGTGTCATCAAGGAGCCCGAGTAAAATTTATGTCAATGGGAATCAGGAGGAAAACTCTCCACTGGCTGGAGTCATACCTAGCACAAAGGAAGATGGCTGTGGTTGTTGGAGGCCAATCATCTCAGCCCCAGGACCATCTCAGCCCCAGGATATAGCTGCAAGAGTTCTTCAGTGTCCTAGGCTCAACCATCTTCAGCCGCTTCACAATGTCCTTCCCAACATCATAAAGTCAGAAGTGGAGATGTTCGCTGATGATTGCACAGTTTCTAGTTCCATTTGTAACTCCTCAGATAATGAAGCAGTCCATGTCCTCATGCAGCAAGACCTGGACGACATTCAGGCTTGGGCTTATAGGTGGTAGGTAACATTTGTGCCACCTAAGTGCCAGGCAATGACTATCTCCAACAAGAGAGAGAGTCTAACCACTGCCCCTTGATATTCAGCAGGGGGCACCAAAAACTTAACGGGACCAGCTACATAAATACTGTGGCAACAAGAGCAGGTCAGAGGCTGGGTATTCTGCAGCAAGTGTTTCACTTCCTGATTCCCCAACGCCTTTTCACCATCTACAAGGCACAAGTTAGGAGTGTAATGGAATACTCTCCACTTGCCTGGATGAGTGCAGCTCCAACAACACTCAAGAAGCTCAAAAATTTTCAGTACAAGGCAGCCCATTTGATTGGCACCCCATCTACCACTTTAAATATTCACTCCCTCCAATACCGGTGCACTGTGGCTGTAGTGTATACCATCTACAAGATGCACTGCAGCAACTTGCCAAGGATTCTTCGACAGCACCTCCCAAACCCATGACCTCTACCACCTAGGAGAACAAGAGCAGCAGGTGCATGGGATTACCACCACATCCAAGTTCTCCTCCAAGTCACACGCCATCCTGATTTGGAAATATATCACCTTTCCTTCATCATCGCTGGGTCAAAAGCCTATGAGAGTACCTTCACCTCATGGACTGCAGTGATCCAAGGCGGCGGCTCACCACTACCTTCTCAAGGGCAATTCGGGGTGGGCAATAAATACTGGCTCTGCCTGCAATGCCCACATCTCATGAACAAATGGGAAAAAAAAGTAATTTGTTGTAGCACAATATCCTGTGACAAATCCATAATTTTCACCCGAGAGTGTAACTTTCCCAGTCAGTTTCTTTGCTCACCAGCACTTCTGTATTAATCAACAGTAAGTTTTAAAAAGTTCATGTTCTACTTCTTTCAACCTGCCCAAGAAGGAAGGTAGCTTTTAGTTGATTACTTTAACAATTGCTTCTACTGTTGGCATGGCAGTTTAATCCAAACTCCAATATTAAACACTGCCATCGAGTTGAAACTCTTTTAGAGTCTACCTGCAAAACATAAAACATGTATCCGTGCCACCCGACCTGGATGACACACACGAGACATTTACAAGGCCTTTTTTTTTTTTTTGGGCACTAAAATCAAATTTTTCCTTTTTCCAGTGCCCCCTATAAAAGGAGAGGGGGACACTAAAAGCACCGGCAATTAAAACAAATTAAACTTTAAAACGTAAAATCAAATTAAAATTTGGTTGCCGGGCGTGATGATGCACTCCAGTCCCTCCGGTGCCCACCTCTCGCGGAAGGCCGCGAGCGTACCGGTGGACACCGCGTGCTCCATCTCCAAGGACACCCTGGACCGGATGTAAGAGCGGAAGAGAGGCAGGCAGTCAGGTTGAACGACCCCCTCGACCGCCCGCTGCCTGGACCGGCTGATGGCACCCTTGGCCGTGCCCAGGAGTTGATGCTCGCTAACTATATGGCCAGCTGTTATACTAATTACCTGGAAATTTTCATCAATGTTAGGCAAGACTCAGATGGAAGTTCCCCAGGACTGCCTACATTTCTCAGCAATTTGTGCCACACCAAATTAATTGCATCTCTGCCCAAATATTCATCTCTCTATCTCCCTCCCCTCAGGGGAGTTTGTATTTCTTTCTCGGTAAAAAAATAAATCTCGTCTTCCTGCCAAAACTTACCTCAATAAATTTCTAAATTTCATGCTTTATAGGTTTTGAAAAGTTTTAGCAAACTATATTCACTCTTAATTTGATTTTTTTGGACTCAGACTGATTTTCCGGCAAAGGATAACAATATAGCATGCTGGAAACTATAAACATAGATGCTTGCTGGGAGTTATAAGAGTTAAGTATCCAACTGCCAGAGATTGAGGTGCGAAGAATATGGACGCTATCTTGGCAGCATCATGATGCGTTCGTCCTGCGCCAGTCCACTCTTCCCTCAGTCTTTGAGGCATGAAACCAGAGGGTGGCTACTGGACAACATGGGCTATCTGCTGACCATCTAGCTCATGACTCCACTCCGCAGCCCAACCACACGTGCGCAGCATGCATACAATGAGAGTCATGTTGTTACATAGAGCAGACCATTGGCGTGTTTCAACAACCCTTCCTGTGCGTGGGAGCCCTGCAGTACTCCCCAGAACACATCTCAAGATTCATTGTGGTCTGCTGCATGCTCCACAATCTCGCCATCGTGAGGGCACAGTCCTCGCCACCAGCTGCGGAGGGGGAGGAGGAAGAGGAGGAGGAGGAGGAAGCGGCAAGGAGGAGGCAACCCAGGCAGCCTCTTTCTGCCAGGTGTGTCCATGATCAATACATCGGACCGTGGTACCAGTGATCGGAACCCTAATTCCCCATTCAACAATAGTTCCACTAAAAAATATTCCAATCCACATTTAAAAATCATCAATCCAATACTACAGAACAAAGTCAACTAATCACCCTTGTGCATTCCCTTAGCGTCTATTTTGCATGTGTCTTTGCCTGTCCAAGCGCTCCTACGAAGTGCTACCCCAGTGGCTGCAGCATGGCTGGTGGAAGGCTGTTAACGTTCAGTGGGGGCGACTGCAGATGGCCTTGAGCAGCTCTGGACCTAGAAGGCCTGGTTGTAGACTGCACCACCTTGGCATGGGCGGCTGACAGGCAACAGTAAGGGCACTGGCAAAATACCAGTGGTGGAAGTACAAATGTTGTCATCCTGAGAGAGGACAGCAAGTTTGTGCTCCACAGAACTACTCTCCTGGGATGATGCCTCAGCAATCCTAGTAATCTGTTGGAGGATAGATTGCTGTACTGTTGTGACACCCTGCAAGCCTCTTTCTACACTTGTGCCCAGTGACTCCCCACGTGCAGATCCTGCCTCTATACTTCCCTCTAAAATACGCACAGTGCCAGTTTTTGAGCTGTTGCCTGCAAGTATCAGATCAAATGACAGTGTCCCTTTTTGTCCATCATTCTCCTTTTGCTCTTCCTGCACTGGCTGGGAAGCTTGGAGTTCTTTAGTATCTGAAAGGAGAAAGGCACAAGGGGTGGATTGTGGTAAGGGGAAGGGAGAGGGGGGAGCAAGATGTGTATGCTTACACCATCAGTAGCTTGTAAGTGAGAAGAGATTGTAAGATGAGGGAAAAGTGGCATGTGAGGAGGATTGGTTATGAGAATATTGTCATCTTCAATGGCCTCAGCATCACCGACGGCCCCTCCAATAATGTAAAGCATGTCTCCTCCGGCTGGGTCAGGTTATGCAGACTTGCCTGTCCCCTGCTGGTTAGCTGCTGCTCTCTGCGGTTGCAAGCCACCTTACCCTGCAAGAGAAAGGGAAGTGCGTCAGTGAGTGTGGCGTGCTTGGGTGATGTGCCTGTCATGGTTGAATAGCTGGCAGTGTGTGAAAGGTGTGAGATATGGGTGTGAGGCTTGCAGCAATGGTAAATGTGTGAGGGTGAGGTGAAGCTTTGAATGTGCAGTATGAGTCATGATTGATGGAGATAGTTGGTAGGTGAGTGATGGGGACATAGTGCATTGAGTAATGTGTAAGGCTAGTGGTGCAGTTGGAGAAAGAGATGGCTTTTGAACCATGACCACTCGTGTGGGAACATTAAACTTCATTCGGCACTGGAGCCAGGTCCACTGGGCAGTGGCCACTTCAGTTATCTGCTCCCACTGCCTTCGGACTGCGTCTGAAGGGACTCATGGCCCCCTGAGGGTAGAACACCTGTTTCCTCCATTCTACCCCCTGCACTAAGGCCTCCAGTGTTGAGTTGGAGAACCTAGGTGCCCTTTCTCTGCCCTGTTGAGCCATAACTAACTGACAGTTACCTTGACAACCAGTTCAATGAGCTGATGAATACAGAATGCACCTTCCCTTTAAGAGGTGCCTTTAAAAGTGGAGGCTAGCTTTAAATAGAGCGAGCCTCGCACAAACTTTGCCCCACTACTGAGCGCTCAGCCACTCAACAGTGCTGGACTGCATGCATCAATCATGGTAATTAGCATCGGAATCCTCATGCCCTTTTTTGGGCCGAATCGAGTTTTTAGTCCCTTCTTTCTTTTATTAGTAGCTGTTGCTAACTGCTTATTAGCTGCTTTTGAACATCATGATTGGCAGTTTTCATTCCTGTTTGTTAACTGGTTACCTATCCATTCAGTTGTTATTTGTCACTTTTATGAATATTAAATTTGGGCCAATCAGATGCAACTGCAATACAAAATTTGAGAATACAAAATTGCACTGGACAAAATGTTTACACATGTACCACATATTCATGTGGATCTCTCATGGTATCATTCATAGTAAGTTGGACGATATGCTGTTTTATAATGACAAGAGTGTTATGTTATGTAATGTATTAATCTTTTGGTAAGGTGAATCTGTGTGCCTTAAGATCACAAAGTCTAATTTAAGTAAACACACCTCAGGTCTGTCAAGACTTCATTTTATAGTCTGGTCAAGGAGTTTTGCAAATTAGAATGTGCTCATCAGTTTCAGGCTTCAGCTCAGAAGCACACAGCATTTTAGAATTGTTTTCCTAAGTGTGTACAGATGTAGGGGCACATTGGCAATCTAGTCTCAAATTGCACTAGTTTTACAAAGTGATTTTTTTTTGCTCAAGTTTCCACTCAAACTCATTTGCATATCTCCGCACGTAAAATCTGCCATGAACCAGCGCAATCAGGCAGTGTTTTACAACGTAATTGTTTTTTTTGCATTATAAAATATTTCTTGATATATTTAAGAGTGATCATCTGATGCAGTTCTATTAAAACAGCTGAAAATGGGTTTATTAAAAAATATAATTTTTAATCAGTGTCACATCCACCACCTGATTTTAAATAACTGAAAATGGCTTTAAAAAACTCGACAGAACTATTTACTAGTTTTATTGATATATAGTCGTCAATTCCTTCGTAAATTAAAAAAATATTTAAAAGCTAATAAAAAGATGCCTATTAGTGTTGTTGCACCTAAAAAAAACTACATTTTAAGAGCCTCCTCAAAGGCCCGCAAATGGGAGCAATCAGCGGGAAACTCACGATGGTGATTAATTTGGTTTGGGGGCCTGGCTAATTTTGTGAACTGGGCCAGCTTCCAGCATGATGTTTTTTAAATTAGCGCAAAAGATCGTGGAAACTCGATATGTGCTGGACGTAACTTGCTCTTCAAATTCCTCGATCTTTTGCACTGGTTTGGCCGATTTCGGGCGAATTACGCTGAGAAAAGCTGCACAAACCAGTGGAAACGCCAGGCCATGTTCAATATATTAGTGTAACTCCCGAGTTGTTGATCACAGTAAATTGGAGGATATGCTGATTTAAAACAAAACAACAGGAGTCTTATGTTATTTATTATCAGAGCTACTTATTCACCATGATTAAATAAGTCAATTAGTATGTTATTATATGGTGTTCTAGCAAGTTAATTATGTGATTCTGTCCATTTTTCTATACAAACTGTGAATGAATAGTTGCGGTTATTACGTATATTTTACCCCACGTGTTCCGTTTTTATTTCTTACCATTTTTAAAGCCTAGGATACACAAGATACTAAACACGGTGCACCAAGGCGGTAACAGGAACATCACGATTAGCAGCACTGAACAGGGCGAGGGGATCATGGGTTTCAGCACAATCCGGGTGGTGGTGTAAGCTTTGGTAGCACTGGGGTACGTCCAGGAGTTTAGCAGTTCTACATTCAGTGAAATATTTACACATTGTAATGAAATCACTATTTACTATTAGGTTTTGTTATGCTTTAGTTCTTCTGTAGTCTACAATCTAAACCACCGTATGTTATATGAGTTACATGACTAATATCAGAATTGAAAGTAAAATAAATATAAACAAAATAATTTTCATTACAATAAATTAAGCTTCACTACACAGTCAGTGCCACTTTTTGCCATTAAAATAATCAGTATGACAGGACATGTTTGGATCTAATCTTAATTTCTGTCACAGTGAGAAGTCTAAAGATTAAATAAAAGTGTGCAACCTTCTAGAAAAGTTACTTCTTCCAGATGGATACCAGCTTCATCAGAACACTAATTATGTTCACTGTATGCATGGGTAACCAGGACTATAATACCAAAAATTGGCAAAATACATTGCCTATGACACACAGCAACAACCACCACTCTAATCTTCAAACACAGTGGCTGCTACCACTTAATCATAAGAAGAGTTATTGTGCCAAAAAGGCTGCTGACACAAGGAGTTACATTGGTTTTGCAAATATATCTAAAAGGCAGTTTACCATTGCATTTTCTTTAAATGTTTTTTTAGGAATAAAAGAGTAGTTAAATAATTAACTTCAGCTCCATTTGCTTTTCGCAAGATATTATAGTGCATGACGACAGTAATGCCAACAAGTTTTAAATCATTGTTAAATAACAAAAGAAAAACTAGGAAATATTTGCAATCAGCGTCTATTCTTTTCCATTTATCTTTTTAATGTGCTTTTTAAAAAAAAACACATTAAATAGTTCCCAACTATATTGAGCAGATCTTTACCAATACTGCTAGCTAGTTTAAACCCAATTTGTGGCATCCTTTGTGTAACATTTGTACTACTCATGATAGAGATAGCAGTAGCATCTGCTGTCTTTGAAAACTAATTAGCAAATTTTCTTTATGTGAAACCACCAATCATTATGCATATCTTCAAGTTCACTATTTCTATTGAAATGTATTTCTTAAGCATTACTGATTAAAGTTTGCAGACAGATATATTATATTACTTACATATTAAAATGAAAGGACAGTTAATAGAATAAAGTGGATTGATTATTATAAACCAAGTCAAAAGAAAAGAACATTCACATCCAGAACTCAATCACAGATAAAGCAATGAGAAACTACAATGACATGTTCTGAAATAAGTCTACCCATGTTTTACAGGATGGGCACGATTAGATTTCTCCAAAATAGTAAAGTTAACAAGAAATATATTTTTCATACAATCTACTAGACTTACACAGCCTCAAAACATTGACCAGGTATGTCCAGTCCACAAAAAGCAAGACAAATCTAATCCAGCCGTCAGCCTACACTCAAAGTGATGGAAGGTGTCATCGACAGTGCTATTAAGCGGCACTTACTCACCAGTCATCATCATAGACAGTCCCTCGGAATCGAGGAAGACTTGCTTCCACTCAAGTGAGTTCTTTGGTGGTTGAACAGTCCAATATGAGAACCACAGTCTCTGTCACAGGTGGGACAGATAGTCGTTGAGGGAAGGGGTAGGTGGGGCTGGTTTGCCGCACGCTCTTTCCGCTGCCTGCGCTTGATTACTGCATGCTCTCAGCGACGAGACTCGAGGAGCTCAGCGCCTTTCCGGATGCACTTCCTCCACTTAGAAACATAGAAAATAGGTGCAGAAGTAGGCCATTCGGCCCTTCGAGCCTGCACCACCATTCAATATGATCATGGCTGATTATGCAACTTCAATACCCCATTCCTGCTTTCTCTCCATACCCCTTGATCCCTTTAGGGTGGTCTTTGGCCAGGAACTCCCAGGTGTCAGTGGGGATGCTGCACTTTATCAAGAAGGCTTTGAGGGTGTCCTTGTAACGTTTCCACTGCCCAAAATGCTATAATTTAGTTTGTCTAAAACTAGGTGATAAAAACACAAATATGGGTTTACTGCATTATCATTTTGGACATCAGAGGTTAAAATAATGCAATATGTTCCTGTAATATGAGAGAGGACAGACTCAGAGGATATGGGCAATAGATTTGTGGAGTACTTGGTCTAAAGGTCAATTAAGTACCTTTGTGCCACATAGTGCAATAATGATGATCATGTTCTCTAATCAAAGCAATAAGAAAAATAGACAGCACAGATATGCTAAATTGTCAAATGTGCCTTACTGTGGGCCCAACATTGGCCATGATTTGCATTAATTTTTTTGGAGTAAGTTGTTTTTTCTGGCATAAGTTAAAAAATGCCATTTTCCCCAAAAAATTTGCTCCAGAGTCAGTTAGGTACAATCTTTTTAGGTCAGTTTTTTTTTTCAAAAGGGGGCGTTCCCAGACACTTACAACAGTTTTAGACATTTATGCCACTTTGGCCAGCAAAAACTCACTCCAAATCGACTTAGGGCAGCATATGTGGCCACCTCTGAAAAACCTTGCGGGCAGTGAAGAAAAAGCAGCACACATTCGGCAGACAATCGGGCAGGGATAGGGGAGGGAAGGGAACTGGAGAGACCTCAACAACCAAGCACCAAACATTGCAAGGAAAAGCTCAAACCATTAAAATACTAATAAAAAAGAAGTAAATCCTACCTTAAACTTTGAAGTCGGCCCGGGAAAGGCAGCGGGCCGGCCTGTGCGTGAGGCCATTTGGCCTGGGATAGGGGAGGGAAGACACACACCGGGACTCCACCAGAGAAGTGCAAGCTGCTGGACGCTGTCTCACCAGGGGTGGGGGGGGGGGGGGGGGCGAGCGATCGGTGAATTAAGAGCTGCTGGATGAGATGTCACCAGGGTGGGGGGGGGGGGGGGGAGTAGAGAGAGAGAGAGAGAGAGAGAGAGACAGAGAGAGATGCTGGCCTCTATACAACGGGGAGGCTGGGAGAGGTGGAGGTGGGGAGAGGAGGGTTTATTTTTTGGAGCTGTTCCTATGTTGTATTAATTGAACATGATTAATTTTTAATGTAAAATATATTTTATTCAAAACTTTGCAATGTACTTAACTTTGTGTAATAAAAATATTCTTGTATCAAGCTTTACTCTTTTAGATCACTTAAACGTTAAGATCACCTATAAATGAGTAAAGTTACATAACTTACAAAAAACACCCAATGTGAGAACAGTTAGAACAGTGAATGAAGTGACATTAACAACAAAAACAACAGCAGCAAAGGTTGCACCCATCTCTCATCCCCCTTTGTCTAAGACCGTCCGCTGCGCTTGGTCTTGGGCTCTCCATGGCCCCTGCCCGCAGGCAGTGGCGCAGTGTTTCTGGGGTGCACACCAAGATTCTTCTTTCTAACATCTCGGTCACTAGGCACTTCTTGAGGGTGGGGGGTGTCAACGTCACGTGGCAAGTTGGAGAGCCCAGGCAGCAAGCTGGAGGCGCGGCCTCGGCCTGTTCAGAGCTTGGTGCGGGGATTGGAGTGGGAATGGCAGTTGATTCTGTCAATGGGCGCAGGGGTCTGGGCATTATTGCAGCAGCTAACTCAGACATTTCCTCCCTCATGGCCTTGGTCATTGCAACTGTCGTCCTTTCCACTACCTCTGACATTCCATCCCTCATGGCCACCATTCCCTCAGTGATGTTCGCGGACATGGTTCCTATTTCCCTTGCCATTACTGTTACTTCTCCCGACAGTCCCATTACCTCCTCACTCACCCCAGTTATGGTGTCCAGGAGTGACCGGGTAAGCTCAACGCTCTCCCCACCCATCATCTGAACCACATCTGTTGCATCCTTGGCAGACAGGAAGCATAGAGTCGGGATAAACAGGTCCTTTTCAGAATAGCAGGCAGTGACTCGTGGGGTGCCGCAGGGCTCAGTGCTGGGACCCCAGCTATTTACAATATAAATTAATGATTTAGATGAAGGAATTGAGTGTAATATCTCCAAGTTTGCAGATGACACTAAGCTGGGTGACGGTGTGAGCTGTGAGGAGGATGCTCAGAGGCTGCAGAATGACTTGGACAGGTTAGGTGAGTGGGCAAATGCATGGCAGATGCAGTATAATGTGGATAAATGTGATGTTATCCACTTTGGGGGCAAAAACACGAAGGCAGAATATTATCTGAATGGTGGCAGATTAGGAAAAGGGGAGGTGCAACGAGACCTGGGTGTCATGGTTCATCAATCATTGAAAGTTGGCATGCAGGTACAGCAGGTGGTGAAGAAGGCAAATGGTATGTTGGCCTTCATAGCAAGGGGATTTGAGTATAGGAGCAGGGAGGTCTTACTGCAGTTGTACAGGGCCTTGGTGAGGCCTCACCTGGAATATTGTGTTCAGTTTTGGTCTCCTAATCTGAGGAAGGACATTCTTGCTATTGAGGGAGTGTAGCGAAGGTTCACCAGACTGATTCCCGGGATGGCTGGACAGACATATGAGGAGAGACTGGATCAACTGGGCCTTTATACACTGGAGTTTCGAAGGATGAGAAGGGATCTCATAGAAACTTATAAGATTTTGACGGAACTGGGCAGGTTAGATGAGAGAAGAATGTTCCCGATGTTGGGGAAGTCCAGAACCAGAGGACACAGTCTTAGGATAAGGGGTGGCCATTTAGAACTGAGATGAGGAGAAACTTCTTCACTCAGAGAGTTGTTAACCTGTTGAATTCCTGCCGCAGAGAGTTGTTGATGCCAGTTCATTGGATATATTCAAGAGAGAGTTAGATATGGCCCTTACGGCTAAAGGGATTAAGGGATATGGAGAGAAAGCAGGAAGCGGGTACTGAGGGAATGATCAGCCATGATCTTATTGAATGGTGGTGCAGGCTCGAAGGGCCAAATGGCCCACTCCTGCACCTATTTTCTATGTTTCTATCCTGCATCTCAGGAGAGCATGGTCCATGTCTCCTTCCCCTCCCCCCGGATCTGGCTCGCGGCATCCCACTGGGAGGCGCAGACTGAGATCTTGGGACCCTGGGTGTTCCCTGCTGATTTGAATCATCATCACCACCACTGCTGGGACCTGCAACCTCAGACAGTGGGGCCACGGGTGTGCGATGCTGCGGCACAACACCACCACCACTGGGACTTGCAACTTCGGATGGTGGGAAACCATAGAATGTCAAACTACTAATCACGGAAGAGCCTGGCAAGTGAGATAGGTTGACCTCCTCAAGATTCAGTCGAACACTCCTGTCATTGAACCCCTCCCACATCCACTCAAAGTGCCCCTCACGCCATGTTGTTCTGGAGGGTTGCTCTCTTCTTGAAGCTCGTCCACATCGGAATCTTGATTTGGATCATCAGGAGGATTGTCCTCAAGTTCTGCAACATATAACAGAACAGTGGAATGGGTGGCATGAGTAGGCTCACACATAGCAGGCCAGGCAGCAAGTTGATTTGAAGGGCCACATTGACTTTTCAAGACTTACCCACTCCCTCATGTGCGGGCCCAGCTTGTGCAGTACTGATAGTTTTTCTCCATGCAGGACTCATCAAAGCAGCGACCCTCTCTTCCAAGGGTGTCAGTAGGTGCAGTTTTGCCAGTCCTCCTCCTGTTCTAGTTGTTTCCCTTTTGTTATGGGCCAGTTTCTTCTGCAAAGATGAAAATGCAACTTTTTAGAGAGGGTGTCTTTCTGCTGGGTGGGACATATACAACTGGTCACATTTACAATTGCAATTTCATTGAATAAATGGAAATATTACTTACACTAACTACTTGACCAAGGTCCTGCCACTTCTTTTTACACTGCCTTCTCGATCTCTTGTTGATCACCAATCCGCAGAATTCTTCTGCAACTTCATCCAGCGTTTCTTCATCTCTTTGGGTGGCACTTTTGTGTGACCTCTGCTGGTATCCAGGTGCTACCATCTGTTCTCAATGACAGTAACTAGTGACTCGACTTCATCATGCAAGAAATTCTTTGTTCTTGGTGGTCATTGCTGCATTATTGCTGCAACTGCTCTGAGACACGAACAGCACTTTTGCAATGCTCTGACACACTTCCACTGTACTTAGTCAAACTGTGATTTTTCAAAACACACAGTCCTCTGAGACACTTAACAGCAGTTTTGCAATGATCCCAAACACTTTTCTAGGCATGCAACAGTTAATTTCAGGCAGGACACTGGTGCTTGCATTCAGCACACCAGCTATTTCGATTCAGAACTCTCCTAGCATGCAACGAATAACAGCTGCGATGCACTTTAAAAATGGCCGAGTGGCAAGTTTTGCCACTATTGCGCATGCGCGCACGTCGGGCCGACACTACTGCGCATGCGCGCAAGTGCCAGCACTGTTTTCGGCGCTAGTCTGTTGCTCCGCCCCCCATTTCAGAATGCATGCCACGCCAGGAATCCGGGGACTGTGAAGAGCGGCAAGGATGGGGCGACTTTTCCCGGCGCCGTTTCCAGCGTGCAAAGTTAGCGCACTTCAGGTCAGTGCGCCGAAAAAACAGCTTGGGCAATGTTGAACCCTGTGAGAGGGCCATCTACTTTACCTTCTATTGTGAAATACAGAAATATTTCACAAAATATTTCAGCTGTTTTGTTGACCATCAGTCTTAATATATTTTTAATCTTGAAGCAGCTGAACTCAGCTGCTATGCTTTTATGTTATGGATTTTCATCATTAATGAAACAGTAAGCATTCCTAACTACTTTGTAAGCTGATTGTGTGGTGTGTTACTAAGTCATATAGAGCAGAAGGTCCCAAGATTAAATCCCATTTTGTGCTAAATTAGCTGATCGCCACTGCGATACCTGTGCTACAATTGGTTTTACTTCCCATTGATTAGAATGGAAAAAATATAGACATTGTTCCCTGTGCCTAGTTGATCTCCTGTAACCCCAATTGGACAGATTAGGCTTGGCACTCCACAATTAAAAAACCTATCAATGCTTAATGCCCAAGTTTACACATAAAAAATTGTCACAGGGGCAAGATTCTGGAAGATTACTTACTCCCTTGGAACTGTGAAGTGTCACTGCTTTGACAAAAAGGAACAAAACTGATAAAAATTAAAAGGTGACCACTTTATTTTGTTCAAATCATTCAATCACATAAAAAATTATTTTATTTTTGAATGCTATTTGTTTTGCAATAATCAAACTATTGTTCAACATTATTCAACTCAACTGTGTAAACAGCAACTGTAAGTTTCAATATATCTAGCATATAAGCCCCGATATTAATGCAGGTTCGGATTCAGGTTGGGGAGGGCGGGTGGGGCTGGGGAATTGCCTGCGTGAAAAATGTAAGTAAAGTTAGCTGGTTAGATTCTCAAATTTTGACTTGATTCAATCAATGGCCTGGATTTTGCAGTCAGCGGCGAAGGGACAGCACTTGCTGCTGACCTTGAAAAAAGCTGCCCACGAAGATTTAGTGGGCTCTGTGGCGCCGATTTCCCCTATTCCAACATCAGTTTCATTCTGGCGCCATCAAAAAGGAGATTTGTGGCATCCAGGAACAGTGAAGTCATCAAGCAAGCTGAGCAGCCAATCAGTTTGACGAATTCACAGACAGCAAACCAGAGAATAAAAAGCACCGTTCATCATTCACTTTTTAATCATTTTACACAGAGCAAAAAAAGAGTGGTACATACATATGGGATTAAAATAGAAGCACAAATATCATAAACTTTTTAAAAAGTAAAATAAAAATGGATTATTATTTTTTTAAATTTATGGATTAATATCATGGAATGGAGGTCAGTGAGCACAGGGGTGATGGGTGACTGGGTCTTGGTTCGAGTTAGGACACGCACAGCAGAGGTTTGGATGACCTAAAATTTACGGAAGGTAAAATGTGAGAGGCCAACTAGGCCACACATGTAAGATTAGTCTTTCAGGGCAAGAGAGGCTGTTCAGCAGTAATTATGACTCTACCTCACCACTCTTGATCCCTCCACTACATCTAATTTGTCACACTTCTTGTCCGACATCCAGTACTGGATGCGCAGAAATTTCCTCCCAACTAAATATTGGTAAGTCCCTAAATATTGGTAAGTCCAAAGCCATTGGGCTCAATGTTCCCCAAAGCTTTTTTATGGTGTACTTGAAGAATTACGCCCGTTTTTTTTGAGGCCCAAATACATTAAAAAAAAATGTTCTAGGTTTAACCGTTTGATTTCCTCATTTTGGCGCAGCCTAACCTGTCCTTTAGTTTTGGGGGTGGAGCCTTGATCTGCGCCAAAAAGACCAGATTGCCACGGTAACCAGGGACACAATGCGGGCTGATGTTGCAAAGTGAAACATACAGCCAGCTCGCAACACATTAAAATACATTGCGGCAACTTACCTCCAATTATTAAAGTCCCCCGCCCCCTCCCGATGCCAATCCCTTCCCCTATCCCAGGCCGAAGGGCCTCCCAGTCTGCTACCCTGTCCCTAGCCCTGGCCGAGTAACCTGCCGGTCCGCTCCCCCGACCAAGTGACCTGCCGGTCTGCTCTCCCCCTCCCCCAACCAATTGGCTTGCCGGTCTGCTCCCCCGCCCTGGCCCAGAGTGCCTTGCCAGTCCCGCTCCCCTGCCCCTAGCCCAGGCTGAACGACCTCCCGGTCCACTCCCCCGCCCCGAGCTCAGGCCGAACGGCCTCCCGGTGCACTCCCCCACCCCTAGCCTTGGCCGAATGGCCTCCTCCCTCCCGGTCCCCGCACCTAACTATACCAGAAAGGCTTCCTCTCCTCTCCTGCTGCTGCTGTCCGGGCATCTGCTGCACTTTCCTGCACCGATTTCCTTACCTGCACCGACTTCCTTAACTCCACCGATTTCCTTAACTCCAGGTTTTTCTGCAGAGGCCACATACACTGGTCTAAGAAAAACTGGAGTAATTCTCAGCTGGCCAAACTTGCCTAAATGGCCAGAATTGGTGGCAGGTTACGCCCCCTTTGGCTGAAAAAAAAACTTACCTAAAAAAAAATTCATAACTAACTGAGTTACACTGGTGCAAATTGATCAGGGAAACTTTTTTTTAAAAACTTAGGCCAAAAAAGCAGCTTGCTCCAAAAAAAACGGCACAATTCACTGGGGAAAGTTAAGCCCAATGTCTTTGACTCCTGCCACAAACTCCGTTCCCTAGCCATTGACCCCATTCCTCTCCCTGGTAACTGTCTGAGATTGAACAAGACTGTTCGTAATCTTGGTGTCATATTTGAAACCTTCAGAACATCACCTGACTCCGTGCCTGCCTCAACTCAGCAACTGCTGACACCCTCATCCATGCCTTTGTTTCCTTTAGACTTGATTATTCCAACGCTCGCCTGGTTGGCCTCTCACATTCTACCCTCCGTAAATTTTAGGTCATCCAAAACTCTGCTGTGCATGTCCTAACTCGCACCAAGACCCGCTCACCCATCACCCCTGTGCTCGCTAACCTACATTGGCTCTCGGTTAAGCAATGCCACGATTTTAAAAATTCTCATCCTTGTTTTCAAATCCCTCCATGGCATCACCCTTCCCTATCTCTGCAACCTCCTCCAGCCTCACAACCCTCCAAGATATTTGTGCTCCTCTAATTCTGCCCTCTTGAGAATCCCTAATTCTAATTGCTCTACCACTGGTGGCCATGCCTTCCGCTGCCAAAGCCCTAAAGCTCTGGAATTCCATCCCTAAACCTCCGCCTCTCTTTCCTCCTTTAAGAGGCTCCTTAAAACCTAGCTCATTGACAAACCTGCCCAGATGTGTGGCTCGATGGCAAATTTTGTTTTATAATACTCCTGTGAAGCACCTTGGAACGATTTATTGTTAAAGGCACTATATAAATACAAGTTGTTGTTGTTGTATGCCATTAAAAACTGAATTACACCTCACTCAGGAAGGCTTAACTTTTTCAATATTTCTTACAGCAAGTATAGTACGTAAAAAATTGACATTCACGTCAAATCCCCAATGCTGTGTTGATTGTAGCTACAAAGACTGCAGCAGCGCAACCTGTGGAGGAGCAGGGCATCAGTGACAGCAACTTCCGGACTTCCGCGTTTAACTGTGCATGTGTGGACACCAGAAGTTGCTATCAGTGCTTATGAGGACCTCATTCCTTCTGTGGTTTTCACTGTCACAGGACATGCAGCCATGTACCAGCGCAAATAGTTGCACTTCGGTGGGTATGCTTAGACAGTTAGTTGGATTTTCAACTGGTCACAGTAATGACAGTGAACACTGACAGTTTCACAGTCATTACAACAGCAAATTTCGGGCTATTACATTTTTCCTTCCAGATTTTCTATCTCCAACCTGCGCAACAGGCGTGATGCGCAACCGGATCTGAAGTCCACTATTTAAAGGGCCAATGCATAAGTGGTATTTGGAGGAGCCAGGTGTTAAGCTTGGATTCACAAAAAGGAAGGCCATCAGCCAATGAAGCTTTCCTTGAATTACTGCTGGGTACAGTCAGGAGCAGGAAGAACATACTTTTTCCTTGCAATGGGAGGAAGACAACTGTTGCTGTCACCAAGGTGTGGTTGGAGGTGGCTGAGGAGGCGAGCAGCAGAAACACTCTGCCCCATTCTTGGATGCAGTGAAGAAAGCAGTTTAATTACCTAACCAGGTCAGAAAAAGTGAGTACATCTGCTGATTCACCTACATCCTGTGGTGTAACCTCCACCCTCTCAATCAGAGATGCTGACTTTATTTCATCAATGACTGAACTATGAGACGCCCGAGTATGGCGATTGCCACAACTAATTCATATTCCTTTCTTTTGGCTTCCAGGACCTTCACGCATAAAGAGTCATTGGTGATGCACAGGACAATTTCATATGAGGATCTTATTCCTTCTGAGGGTGCACCGTCACAGGACATAGTCATATACCAGCGCAAATACTTGCACTTCAGTGGGTACGTTTAGACAGTTACTTGGGTTTTCACTTGGTAATTCACAGTTCACAAGTGAGTACGAGCAGACCCTGGTGGCAGGAACAGCTGTGGGAGTCAACATAGTGAGGCACAATCCTCTTCTCCATGCTCTGCTCAGCTGGTTACAGATGCTGAACCCTGAGGGCAATCGTTGAGTAAGAGAATGATAGAAGTACAGAAGCAACTTTGCGAGGTACTGACCGGCGTACCACAGTGGAGTGGATGGAGGAGCCCAACTTGAACAGTAGTGGATCAGTGGCGCAGGTAATTGCAAGAATGCCTGCAATGGAGAGAATGACTATCTACATGGAACTTCAGTAATGGCTCTCAAATGAGTATATGCAGGCCACGGTGCAGAAGTCTGCCGTCTTAAACAGGATGACAGACGGAGGCAGACTGAATCTTATCTTTCAAAAGGAAAGTATTTAAAGGAAAAAAAATTGCAAGGCTATGGGGAAAGGGCGGGCGGAGTGGGACTAGCTAAGAGCCAGCACAGGCTCGAAGAGCTGAATGGCCGCCTTCTTGCTGTAACCATTCTATGATTCTATACCTTATCCGTGGTCTTACAATGCATCACTGATTGCTTGAGAGCAGATTAGTGATAGAGTGATGCGGCACTGGCCCAGAAGAGGGGCCAAAAGGGAACATGGATGTGGGAACTCCACTAAAAGCACTCCCACTTATCACCTATTGCCCCACCCCCCCTCCTTCCCACCCAAGATTTACAAGGATGATACCAGAAATGCAAGGGTACACCTATCAGGAAAGAATGAACAGGATGGGTCTCGCTTGAAAAAGGCTGAGGAGTGATCTAATTGAGGTCTTTAAAATTCTGAAAAGTTTTGATAGGGTGGATATAGAATGTTTCCACTTGTGGGGAAGAGCAAAACTAGGTGTCATCAATATAAGATAATCACCAAGAAATCAAATATGGAATTCAGAAGAAACTTCTTTACCCAGAGAGTGGTGAGAATGTGGAACTCACTACCACAGGGAGTAGTTGAGGCAAATAGTATAGATGCATTTAAAGGGACACTATACAACCATATGAGGGAAAAGGGAATAGAGGGTTATGCTGATGGAGTTAGATGAGGAAAGATGGGAGGAAGCCCAAGTGGAGCATTAACACCGGCATGGACTGGTTAGCCCAAATGGCCTATTTCTGTGCTGTATATCCTATGCAATCCCATGTACAGTGCCTGACATGTTGCCTCGTCTGCCCTTGCACAGCGATGCAGGTGAAGTAGTCTTTGGCAAGGCCCTCAGATGCTCTACACCCAAGAGATTATAGGCCAAAAGCATCTCAGCAGTCAGGATAGGAATCTGAGCAACCTGCCTCGACCTCTGCTGAAGCCACACGGGATGCACCACATAGAAACATAGAAAATAGGTGCAGGAGTAGGCCATTCGGCCCTTCTAGCCTGCACCGCCATTCAATGAGTTCATGGCTGAACATTCAACTTCATAGAAGCAGTAGGAAGCACAAGTGAAAACAATTGTAATTCAGAGAGTGTATGAATATGGGTATTTGACCAAATGTTTTGTTAAGTTTGCTTCTTTAATAACGTCACATAAAATTTATTGATTAGCACCATTTCCATGCCTTGCCATTATTGCATCCCAAATATAAACTCGTCCTTTCACTTGCTTCATGCCGAATGTCAATACATTCTACCTACTGGGCAGATGATCAATAGGTGTATATGTGATTGAAGGACTGTTTTGTGCAAAGGGTGTGCGGGGTGGGGGGTGGGAAATTGCTGGTGGTTGATTTAATGTGATTTTTTTCCAGTAGGAATAACTAACTAAACCTTTAAGCTATGAGGGCATCCCTGGCAGCAATGTAAGCGGCTGGTCTGGCGATGGGTGCCCCATCTTCATATTCTTCCTCTCCTCTTCCATGTGCTCACCATCAGAAAATGCCTGATGAGGACCTTGGTCGTCCTCCAGCTCTCTGCAATGTTGTGCCAGACACAGCACAACACTATGATTCGGGACACGCTCACTGCCAGGTACTGAAGGGCGCCTCCAGTCCTATCTAGGCACCTGAATTGCATCTTCAACATGCCGATGGCTTGCCCGATGACACATGTGGTGGTCACGTGGCTCTCACAATAGCACTCCTGCGCCTCATTGGTGGGATTCCTCACAAGTGTCATGAGTCAAGTTTGAAGGGGGTATTCCTCGTCTCCTACGAGCCAGCCCTTAATTATGTTTCCTGGCATAAAATGGTCTATATAATGTTGGACTGCTGCAGTATAAA
Source organism: Pristiophorus japonicus (assembly GCF_044704955.1). Classification (NCBI taxonomy): domain Eukaryota; kingdom Metazoa; phylum Chordata; class Chondrichthyes; family Pristiophoridae; genus Pristiophorus; species Pristiophorus japonicus. The sequence goes on from NC_091979.1 coordinate 127,268,243, forward strand.
CAGCTTCATGGCAGCTCCCAGGGAATCAAGCGCACACGAACATGAACCTCTTCTTGAGGTTGCACACCAGCTGCACATTGAGGGAATGAAATCCCATGTGGTTGATTAAAAACTCCTGGTTGATCGTGCTTCAAATTTCTGCAATTTTTACTTCACCCAACACCAACCCACACATCTTTGAAGTTAAAATTCCCCCCATAATCTGAATTGCTAGAGAGCAAATATTTGATTATACACTGCACTTTTGAAGTTATAAGCCACGTTAAATATATTTAATACCTGTACTACTTTATCAAACAAAACATTATTAAGAAGTGAAAATATCCAAGATGTAATCCCTATCATGCCTTTGCTATAAATCTGTAACACATTAAACAATATATGTTCTCCTTAGAGCAGAGGAGATTGAGAGGAGATTTGATAGAAGTTTTCAAAATCATGTGAGTCTAAACAGCATAGAGAGAAACTGTTCGCATTGGCGGAAGGATTGAAAACCAGAGGACACAGATTTAAAGGCGAGCAGCAAAAGAACCAAAGGCGACATATGAGGGGAAACATTTTTACACAGCAAATGGTTAAGATCTGCAATGCACTGCCTGAAAGGGTGGTAGAGGCAGACTCAATCGTGGCATTCAAAAGTGAATTGGATAAGTATCTGAAGAGCTACAGGGAAAGGGCGGGCGAGTGGGTCACGCTGAAGCGCTCTTGCCCATGGGCTCGACGTGTCAAATGGCCTCCTCCTGTGCTGAAACCATTAGATGATTCCAAGAAGGCACAAGGGTAAAATCTAATACTAGTATTTGCATGGTAGATACAGACTAAACCAGCTTTAGATATTTAACTAGTAATTACGTGCAAGTATCCTTTTGACTGCCAATCAATCTCTTTGGCACCGAAAATTAACTATAAGTATGGAGTCGCATTCCTTTAGATTGTGAATTGTTTTAGGAAATTTTAAAACTTAAATTTTTTTTTAAATTTTCCTACTTTTTCTGTTTCTTTTCTCTCTTACTCCAATCTTTCTTTCTCTCTTTATTTCTCCTTCTGTACCTGATTTGACATTGTATTCACCCCTTTAATTCACCCTCCTCCTCAATCCTTCTGTTTATATCACAATCTCTGAATCTCATTGGTCACGCAGGTCCCTGATGTCCTGTTAACCTCGCTGCGCCTTTATCAGCTCACACTTTCAGCAACTTACTGGGCAAAATAATTTTGAGCTGAAGCGTGCAAGTGAAGTCTAACTAATGGCAAATGCCATTAGATACCTTGCTAAAGCAAAATCTGGCCCATTAAATTCAACAACTTTAGATCATAACCACCGTTTTCTTGGACAACAGGTGCTGGTAATGGCTCTGCTGTTACTATCTACATTTCCTCATGACCCATCTTTTGTTTCTTGACTTGTTCCATTATGACCACCTTTTTTTGCCTTGCACGATCATCACTTTTGTCATTTCACCATTCCTGCACTCCACTCTATCACAGACCTTCCCCCTTTATTCTCCACCCCACCCCAACCTTTTCCCTGGATCTGCACATGCTTAAAAATTGTTAAAGCTCTAACTTCTTGCAGTTCTAATGAAAGGTCATCAATCTGAAACATTACTCTCAATTTTCCTCAGTTATCTGCGCCGCTTTTTTTGGCCTAAATGAAAATATCCAAGTTTCCCCAAAGTTTGTGTGCCAGCCTGACGATTTTTTTAGGTTAGCTTTTTTTTGTGTCATACGGAGCATAACCTGATGTCTGCGCCAATTTTTCACATTTAGGAAAGTTTGGCCAACTTACATTTCTCTTAGGACGGTGTACATGACCATTCCCAAAAAACCTTCTGGGCACAAGAAAAACCACGCACAGAAAGATGCCATTGTTTTTATGCAAAGTTTTGGAGGGAGTAAAAAACACATTAAAAAACACGATAAAGCTTAATTTTTTCAAACTTAAAACAGAGAAAATGGAAGTCTAATGTAATTCTTTAATTTTTGATTTTTTTCAAAGTGCCACGCCACCACCAAACGTCTCACCGTCAGTCGGCAGAATCGCTCCCTCGCCCGGACATGGGTGTCGGCTTCAAAAGAATCCCGGGGGGGGGGGTGGAAGCCAAACTGAAAACAGGAGAAGCCTTACACTATGCAGCAGCATCCAAAGAAGCCCGGGGGGGGGTGGGGGGGTTGCCGAGCCAGTGTGTCCGGGTGAGGGAGCGATTCTGCCGGCCAACCCTCGAGCCCAGTGAGGAGACGTTCGGTCTGTGGTGGGGTGGAAAAAAATCTAAAATTAAAGAATTGCATTAAACTTTGTTGCCCCAAATATCCTCATTTGAATGCCTGGCTTCCCGTTCTAATCAAGCCTATTGCGCAAGCGCAGACCCGAGTGTGGTCCATACCAGGGCGTTGACCTTGGGGAGAACAAAGAAGTTAACTCCTTGTCCTGCTGTTTTCAGCTTCTTGCAAAGATACAATTTAATTATGGAGGCAACATTGACAATGCCATACCTCGTGCAAGCCTTATGGATCATGGTGCTGTAGAGGAGACTATTGATTTTACGTTATCGTATGAGGAACCTCAGAACACGTAGGATGATGGGCAGGAGGCCTTACCCACATCTGGTATTTCGAGACAGGCATTTGTACTTCCACCTGAGTGATGCAGACTGTGTCAGAAGGCTGCGTTTCCGCAAAGAAGTTGTAACTGAGACCTGCAACCTAGAAGCGTCAGAGGAACCCCTTTGTCAGTTGAAGTGAAGGTTACAACTGCACTTTCATTCTATGCATCTGGATTATTCCAGGTCACAACTGGGGATGTGTGTGTCAATTCTCAACATGCAACACATATCTGCATTCGGCAGGTGACTACTGTACTATATGCCCGGAGGAATGACTACATAAAGTCCCCCATGACTACCCAAGCAATGCGTGAAAAGGGCTGTGGGCTTCTCCAGGATTGCTGGCTTCCCAAAGGTACAGGGCTGCATTGATTGTACCCACATCGCCTTGCGAACACCTTTGGAGAATTCCAAGATGTACAGGAACAGAAAAGGCTTCCACTCTGTGAATATGCAGCTCCCAGGGTATCTCGCATCATGTCAGTATATGCGAGATACCCTGGGAGCACCCATTTGCATTCATCCTACACGAGAGCACTATATCTGCCATGTTTCAGCAACAGCCAGAAGGGCAGAGCTGGCTGCTGGGAGACAAAGGGTACGGCATCGCCACCTGGCTCATGACGCCCCTACACAGATGGAAGCTGACCGGGAATACAACATGTCGCGCAGCGTAATATAGAGAGGACCATTGGCATTTGAAACAGCGTTTCTGATGCCTGGATCATTCCAGAGGCTACTTGCAATACTCCCCTGAGATTGGTGGTCAGGCATCAAGTTACCACAGACCTAGCAGATGTAGTTTGGCATACTCCATCAAACAAGCAGAACCCATCTGTATAGGCTAACAAAAGGTTAGAAGCATATTATATCAGAGAAAGATCATAATCAAAAGAATGCTCAATGAAAATCACTCACCAAATAGAATTTTAATATACTTTAATATAATGCTAAAATAACAAGTTTTACTCATTACATGTGCTAATACGTCAGGATGTAATCAGATTACATCTCGAGTTTCATTTGGTGAAGATTTTCATGTTTTATTTACTGATCCATCCGCAGTTTATTATTCATTAATAAGTTGTTTTTTTAAACCCGACTTCAACGGTCTATGTTTGAAGCAGGAAATAGTTACATCTTAATAAAAATTATCTGTTTGCTGTCCTTAGAAACAAAGGAATATAGGACCAGGAGTAGGCCATTTAGCCCCTCGAGCCTGTTCTGCCATTTAATGAGATCATGGATGATCTGCGACCTAACTCCATACATCCCCCTTTGCCCCATTTCCCTTAATACAGCTGGTTAACAAAAATCTATCAATCTCAAATTTAAAATTAACAATTGATCTAGCATCGATTGCCATTTGCGGAACACAAGAAAGTTCCAAACGTCTACCACCCTTTGTGTGTAGAAATGTTTCCCAAGAAACTTCTTTATCCAGAGTGGTAGAATGTGGAACTCGCTACCGCAGGGAGTGGTTGAAGCAAATAGTATAGATGCATTTAAGGGGAAGCTAGTCAAGCATATGAGGGAGAAAGAATAGAGGGTTATGCCGATAGATTTAGATGAGGAAAGACGGGAGAATCAAGTGGAGCATAAACGCCGGCATGGATTTGTTGGACCGAATGGTCTGGTTTCTGTGTCGTCCAACCTTTGTAATCCTAATTTCACTCCTGAAAGGTCTGGCTCTAATTTTTAGACTATGCTCTCCTAGTCCGAAACGCCCCAGCCAGCAGAAATAGTCTCTCTCTATCTACCCTATCTGTTCCCCTTAATATCTTGAAACTTCGATCAAATTACCCCTTAACCTTCGAAATTCTAGGGAATACAACCCTAGTTTGTGTAATCTCTCCTCGTAATTTAACCCCTGGAATCCGGGTTTCATTCTGGTAAACAAACCTATGCTGCACTCCCTCCAACGTCAATACAACCTTCCTAAGGTGTGGTACCCAGAACTGCTCACAGTACTCCATGTTTGGTCTAACCAGGGCTTTGTTCAGTTGTAGCATAACTTCTACCCTCTTGTACTCTAGATATAAAGGCCAACATTCTATTAGCCTTTTTGATTATTTTCTGTATTGGTTCATGACATTTTAATATCTATGTACTTGGAATCTCTTTCGACCTCAACTGTTTTTAGTTTTTCACCATTTAGAAAGTACGCTGTTCTATCCTTTTTTTTTTAGGTCCAAAGTGGATGAGCTCCTCATTTACAGCAAAAAAAAAAAGGCAAGCTTCCCGGATGCCTTAGAGTGCATACATATTTTGTGATAGCATACTAAGCAACACAGAAGATGCTGGGGTCACTCAATAGTATTAATACAGAAAGATTACCTAACTTGTAAGATCTTCATTCTTCTAACAAATATCCTTTATACACCACTCGTGGTCCAGGCCACATTCTCCAAGAAGAATCAAATAAAGGGACATTGTGATGTTTTATGATGTCAAGATACCTTCATATGACCAAACCACCTCCACACAGTATGTAAAAGCATATTCTGTTGTGCATATTACTGTTCATTTTGCCCCAAAGCATTTCCTAAAAATACAGTGACTGGTTTTGGCCGATAATCGCGGCTTTTTTTTTTTAAGCGCCGTAATACCGCTATGGCTGGAGGCCACAAAATTCGGCAAATGGTGACCAGCGGTAGCGGTAAAACCCGGTTTTACAAATTGTGTTCGTTAAAAATATATTTAAGTTTCAAAATTAAAGTTTACAAAGTTTCAAGAATGTACAAATGTTTCATAAATTTACAAATGTTTTATAAATTCTTTTGTTCACAATCATTCTTGTGCGGTGTCTCATTTGTAGAATAAGAGGGGAATAGTCAACATGGTGGGATAGAGTGGGCAGGCAATGGTGAAACATGCCTTTCTCTGTTCAAGCAAAGTGTTGATTTATGAGCTGCCGACGTAAAACTTTTGCAGTGGCGAAAGCTCCACGAGGCCTCCCATGTGGTGGTGGTGATGGCATGGATTCATCGCCAGGCTCCTCATCCTCCCCTCTCTTCTGAGGTGGTTCTGTAGATCCCAGTGGCAAATCCTGTCCCGTCATGACGGCTAAGTTGTGTAGCGTGCAGCACACCACAATGAACTCAGCGCTCTGCTGAGAGGAGCATTGCAGGCTGCCTCCAGAGTGGTCCAGGCATCGGAAGCACTGCTTCAGCACTCCAATTGTCTTTTTGACGATGTGTGTGGCTATATGGCTGTCATTATAGCAATACTCGGCTTGTGTCCGAGGATTCCGGAGGGGGTCATGAGCCAGGTGGCAAGGTCGTAACCTTTGTCCCCCCAGCATCCAGCTCTGGCCTTGTGGCTGACAATCACAGATATGAGACACTGTTCTCACGTAAGATGAAAGCATCACGGATGCTCTCTGGAAACTGAGCATTTACTGCCATGATGCGCTGAGAATGCAAACAATATGCATGTTCAAGGAGTGGAATCCCTTTCGATTTTGGTGAACCTCTAGCTCCTCTAAAGGTGCTTGCAGACCAATGCGCGTACAGTCAATGGCATCCTGACCCTTGGGAAAGCCAGCAATTTGTGCAAAACCCACAGCCCTCTCATTCTGTGCCTCTTTGTCACTGGGAACTTTATAAAGTCCATCCTGCATACGTACAACGCAGTAGTCACCTGGCGAATGCAGCTATGTGTAGCAAACTGCGAGATGCAGCATATGTCCCCTGCTGATGCCCGAAAGCAGCCGGAGGCAAAGAAGGCAAGTTCTGCAGTCACCTTCACCTCGACGGGCAGTTAAGTCCTGATGCTGCTAGTAGGCTCGAGGTCTGCCTTTATCAGCTGACCATCTCTTTTCGGAAGCGCAGCTTTCGAATGCATTATGCTCAGACAGCTGCAGGTATGAGTGTTGTTCCCTGTAAACCCATGGGGGGGCAAGGTCTCCTCCTCATACGTCGGAGAGCTCTTTGATTACACTCAAAATGCTCTTGAATAAGCTTTCTTCCAGCTCAATCTGCAAAGAAAAAGCAGCCAGCAATAATGGCAGAGATATTATAGCCCCCATTCTTTTAAATGTCCTCAAATGGCCTTAAACGAACTATAAACTCACAAAAACCTCAGTGTAAAACGCAGCCTTCCCTCCAAATCTTTTTATGCACTGCACTTCTGCTCAGTTTTTCAAGATGGCGTCATTAGCGCTGGGTGCGTCGTGGCTTTGAGGAGGTAAGACTTTTTTTGTCCAGCATGTTTTTGGGCAGGCGGTAAAAATGGCAGTATCGGCGAATTTCCCACCCGTGGCGATAGCGGAGCGCTGCACGCCGATTGACGGTTAAAAAAAAAAACAGGTGGGCGGTATTTTTTTTACCACCAGTGCAAAACCGCCGCCGAACATTTACCCCCCCCCGCCCAAAAAAAAATCACTTTTTCCGCCCCGCCACGGTAAATGAGTGCAAATCTGCCGAATTTCTAGCCCAATATATCAATTATTTGCACACCCTCAAAACCAGAGTGTGTAGGCTACGGCACTTTAAGTGCCCATCCAAGAAATTGTACATGTGATGAGGCTTTCTGTCTCTACCACCCTTTCAGGCAGAGTTTTCCAGACCCCCATCACCCTCTGGGTAAATAAATTTCCCCTTGTATCTCCTCTATACCTCCCCCCAATTACTTTAAATCTATGCCCACTGGTTGTTGACCCCTCTGCCAAGGGAAACAGGTCCTTCCTATCCACTCTATCCAGGCCCCTCATAATTTTATACACCTCAATCAGCTCTCCCCTCAGCCTCCTCTGTTCCAAACAAAACAGACCCAGCATCTCCAATCTTTCCTCATAGCTAAAATTGCCCAGTACAGGCAACATTCTTGTAAAGCCTTTCCAGTGCAATCACATCTTTCCTGTAATGTGGTGACCAGAACTGCAGAGTACTCCAGCTGCAGCCTAACCAGTGTTTTATACAGTTCAAGCTCTTATATTCCATGCCTCCACTAATAAAGGCAAAGTATTGCATATGTCTTCTTAACCACCTTATCTACCTGGCCTGCTACCTTCAGGGATCTGTGAACCTACACTCCAAGGGCTCTTTGTTCCTCTACACTTTTCAGTGTCGTACCATATAATGTGTATTCCCTTGCCTTGTTAGACCTTCCTAAATGCACTACCTCACACTTATCCGGATTGAATTTCATTTATCACGGTTCGGCCCACCTGACCAGTACATTGATATCTTCCTGCAGTCCGCAGTTTTCTTCTTCACTATCAACGACACAGCCGATTTTGGTATCATCTACAAACTTCTTAATCATACCAACATTCAAGTCCAAGTCATTGATATATACCACAAAAAGCAAGGGACTCAACACCGAGCCCTACGGAGCCCGACTGGATACAGCCTTCCAGTCACAAAAACACCCATCAATCATTATCCTTTGCTTCCTGCCTGTGAGCCAATTTTGGATCCAATTTGCCACTTTGCCCTGGTTCCCATGGGCTTTTACTTTCGTGGCCATTCTTTGCTAAAATCTATATTCACTACATCATACACACTGCCCTCATCGCCCTCCTGGTTACCTCCTCGAAAAATTCAATCAAGTTATAGTCAGACACGACCTTCTCTTAACAAATCCATGCTGACTGTCCTTGATTAATCCAAATGAAGATTTATCCTAGCCCTCAGGATTTTTTTCCAATAATTTTTCCACAACGGAGGTTAGGCTGACTGGCCTGTAATTACTCAGTCTATCCCTTTTTAAGCAAAGGTACATTAGCAGTCCTCCAGTCCTCTGGCACGACACCTGTAGCCAGAGGTGACTGGAAAATGGTGGTCAGAGGATCTGCTATTTCATAGAAACATAGAAAACAGGTGCAAGAGTAGGCCATTCAGCCCTTCGAGCTTGCACCACTATTCAATAAGATCATGGCTGATCATTCCCTCAGTACCTCTTTCCTGCTTCCTCTCCATACCCCTTGATCCCTTTAGCCGTAAGGGCCATATCGAATTCCATCTTGAATATATCCAATGAACTGGCATCAACAACTCTCTGCGGCAGGGAATTCCACAGGTTAACAATTCTCTGAGTGAAGAAGTTTCTCCTCATCTCAGTCCTAAATGGCTTACCCCTTATCCTTATCCTTAGACTGACTTCCCCAACATCGGGAACATTCTTCCCGCATCTAATCTTATACGTTTCTATGAGATTCCCTCTCATCCTTCTAAACTCCAATGTATAAAGGCCCAGTTGATCCAGTCTCTCCTCATATGTCAGTCCTGACATCCCACGAATCAGTCTGGTGAACCTTCGCTGCACTCCCTCAATAGCAAGAACGTCCTTCCTCAGATTAGGAGACCAAAACTGAACACAATATTCCAGGTGAGGCCTTACCAATGCCCTGTACAACTGCAGTAAGACCTCCCTGCTCCTATACTCAAATCCCCTTGCTATGAAGGCCAACATACCACTTGCCGTCTTCACCTGCTGTACCTGTATGCCAACTTTCAATGACTGATGAACCATGACACCCAGGTCTCATTGTACCTCCTCATTTCCTAATCTGCCGCCATTCAGATAATATTCGGTCTTCGCGTTTTTGCCACCAAAGTGGATAACCTCACACTTATCCACATTATACCGCATCTGCCATGCATTTGCCCACTCACCTAACCTGTCCAAGTCACCCTATAGTCTCCTAGCATCCCCCTCATAGCTCACACCGCCACCTAGTTTAGTGTCATCTGCAAACTTGGAGATATTACACTCAATTCCTCCATCCAAATCATTGATGTATATTGTAAAGAGCTGGGGACCCAGCACTGAGCCATGAGGCACTCCACTAGTCACTGCCTGCCATTCTGAAAAGGCACCATTTATCCCGACTCTCTGTTTCCTGTCTGCCAACCAGTTTTCTATTCCCGTCAGTATATTACCCCCCAATACCAGGTGCTTTGATTTTGCACACCAATCTCTTGTGTGGGACCTTGTCAAAAACCTTTTGAAAGTCCAAATACACCACATCCACTGGTTCTCCCTTGTCCACTCTACTAGTTACATCCTCAAAAAATTGCAGAAGATTTGTCAAGCATGATATCCCCTTCATAAATCCATGCTGACTTGGACCGATCCTGTCACTGCTTTCCAAATGCACTATTTCATCCTTAATGATTGATTCCAACATTTTCCCCACCACCGATGTCAAGCTATAATTACCCACTTTCTTTCTCCCTCCCTTTTTTTAAAAAGTGCTGTTACATTAGCTACCCTCCAGTCCATAGGAACTGATCCAGAGTTGATAGACTGTTGGAAAATGATCACCAATGCATCCACGATTTCTAGGGCCACTTCCTTAAGTACTCTGGGATGCAGACTATCAGGCCCCGGGGATTGATCGGCCTTCAATCCCATCAATTTCCCTAACACAATTGCCCGTCTAATAAGGATATCCTTCAGTTCCTACTTCTCACTAGACACTCGGTCCCCTAGTACTTCCAGAAGGTTATTTGTGTCTTCCTTCGTGAAGACAGAACCAAAAGTATTTGTTCAATTGGTCTGCCATTTCTTTGTTCCCCATTATAAATTCACCTGAATCTGACTGCAAGGGACCTACATTTGTCTTCACTAATCTTTTTCTCTTCACATATCTATAGAAGCTTTTGCAGTCAGTTTTTATGTTCCGGGCAAGCTTCTTCTCGTACTCTATTTTCCCCCTCCTAATTAAACCCTTTGTCCTTCTTTGCTGAATTCTAAATTTCTCCCAGTCCTCAGGTTTGTTGCTTTTTCTGGCCAATTTATATGCCTCTTCCTTGATTTAACACTATCCTTAATTTCCCTTGTTAGCCATGGTTGAGCCACCATCCCCATTTTATTTTTACTCCAGACAGGGATGCCCAATTGCTGAAGTTCATCCATGTGATCTTTAAATGTTTGCCATTGCCTATCCACCGTCAACCCTTTAAGTATCATTTGCCAGTCTATTCTAGCCGATTCACGCCTCAAACCATCAAAGTTACCTTTCCTTAAGTTCATGACCCTAGTTTCTGAATTAACTGTGTCACTCTCCATCTTAATAAAGAATTCTACCATGTTATGGTCACTCTTCCCCAAGGGGCCTCACACAGCAAGATTGCTAATTAGTCCTTTCTCATTACACATCACCCAGTCTAGGATGGCCAGCTCCCTAGTTGGTTCCTCGACATATTGGTCTAGAAAACCATCCCTAATACACTCCAGGAAATCCTCCTCCACGGCATTGCTACCAGTTTGGTTAGCCCGATCAATATGTAGATTAAGGTCACCCATGGTAACTGCTGTACCTTTATTGCATGCATCCCTAATTTCTTGTTTGATTCTGTCCCCAACCTTACTACTACTGTTTGGTGGTCTGTACACAACTCCCACTAACATTTTCTGCCCCTTGGTATTCCGTAGCTCCACTCATACCGATTCCACATCATCCAAGCTAATGTCCTTTCTTACTATTGCATTAATTTCCTCTTTAACCAGCAATGCCACCCAGCCTCCTTTTCCTTTCTGTCGATCCTTCCTAAAATGTTGAATACCCCTGGATGTTGAGTTCCCAGCCCTGGTCACCCTGGAGCCATGTCTCCGTGATGCCAATTACATCATATCAGTTAACTGCTATCTGCACAGATAATTCATCCACCTTATTCTGAATACTCCTCGCATTGAGGCACAGAGCCTTCACGCTTGTCTTTAAAACACACTTTGCCCCTTTAGAATTTTGGTGTAATGTGACCCTTTTTGCCTTGGGTTTCTCTGCCCTCCACTTTTACTTTTCTTCTTTCTATCTTTTGCTTCTGCCCCCATTCTACTTCCCTCTGTCTCCCTGCATAGGTTCCCATCCCCCTGCCATATTAGTTTAACCCCTCCCCAACAGCGCTACAAACACTCCCCCCAGGACATTGGTTCCGGACCTGCCCAGGTGCAGACCGTCCGGTTTGTACTGGTCCCACCTACCCCAGAACCGGTTGCAATGTCCCAGGAATTTGAATCCCTCCCTTGTGCACCACTCCTCAAGCCACGTATTCATCGGAGCTATCCTGCGATTCCTACTCTGACTAGCACATGGCACTGGTAGCAATCCTGAGATTATTACTTTTGAGGTTCTACTTTTTAAATTTAGCTCCTAGCTCCCTGAATTCGTCTCGTAGGACCTCATCCCGTTTTTTTTTAACCTATATCGTTGGTACCTATATGCACCATGACAACTGGCTGTTCACCCTCCCTTTTCAGAAAGCCCTGCACCCGCTCAGAGACATCCTTGACCGTTGCACCAGGGAGGCAACATACCATCCTGGAGTCTCGGCTGCGGCCGCAGAAACGCCTATCTAATCCCCTTACAATCGAATCCCCTCTCACTATAGCTCTCCCACTCTTTCCTGCCCTCCTGTGCAGCAGAACCACCCACAGTGCCATGAACTTGGCTGCTGCTGCCCTCTCCTGATGAGTCATCCCCCTCAACAGTACCCAAAGCGGTGTATCTGTTTTGCAGGGGGATGACCGCAGGGGACCCCTGCACTGCCTTCCTTGCACTGCTCTTCCTGTTGGTCATACATTCCCTATCTGGTTGTGTACCCTTTACCTGCGGTAAGACCAACTCACTAAACGTGCTATTCACGTCATTCTCAGCATTGTGGATGCGCCAGAGTGAATCCACCCGCAGCTCCTGTGCCGCAATGCGGTCCATCAAGAGCTGCAGGCGGATGCACTTCCCGCACACGTAGTCGTCAGGGACGCCGGAAGCGTCCCTGACTTCCCACATAGTACAGGAGGAATATAGAAACATAGACATAGAAAATAGGTGCAGGAGTAGGCCATTCGGCCCTTCCAGCCTGCACCGCCATTCAATGAGTTCATGGCTAAACATGCAACTTCAGTACCCCATTCCTACTTTCTCGCCATACCCCTTGATCCCCCTAGTAGTAAGGACGACATCTAACTCCTTTTTGAATATATTTAGTGAATTGGCCTCAACAACTTTCTGTGGTAGAGAATTCCACAGGTTCACCACTCTCTGGGTGAAGAAATTCCTCCTCATCTCGGTCCTAAATGGCTTACCCCTTATCCTTAGACTGTGTCCCCTGGTTCTGGACTTCCCCAACATTGGGAACATTCTTCCTGCATCTAACCTGTCTAAACCCGTCAGAATTTTAAACGTTTCTATGAGGTCCCCTCTCATTCTTCTGAACTCCAGTGAATACAAGCCCAGTTGATCCAGTCTTTCTTGATAGGTCAGTCCCGCCATCCCGGGAATCAGTCTGGTGAACCTTCGCTGCACTCCCTCAATAGCAAGAATGTCCTTCCTCAGGTTAGGAGACCAAAACTGTACACAATACTCCAGGTGTGGCCTCACCAAGGCTGTAGCAACACCTCCCTGCCCCTGTACTCAAATCCCCTCGCTATAAAGGCCAACATGCCATTTGCTTTCTTAACCGTCTGCTGTACCTGCATGCCAACCTTCAATGACTGATGCACCATGACACCCAGGTCCCTTTGCACCTCCCCTTTTCCTAATCTGTCACCATTCAGATAATAGTCTGTCTCTCTGTTTTTACCACCAAAGTGGATAACCTCACATTTATCCACATTATACTTCATCTGCCATGCATTTGCCCACTCACCTAACCTATCCAAGTCACTCTGCAGCCTCATAGAATCCTCCTCGCAGCTCACACTGCCACCCAACTTAGTGTCATCCGCAAATTTGGAGATACTACATTTAATCCCCTCGTCTAAATCATTAATGTGCAGTGTAAACAGCTGGGGCCCCAGCACAGAACCTTGCGGTACCCCACTAGTCACTGCCTGCCATTCTGAAAAGTCCCCATTTACTCCTACTCTTTGCTTCCTGTCTGACAACCAGTTCTCAATCCATGTCAGCACACTACCCCCAATCCCATGTGCTTTAACTTTGCACATTAATCTCTTGTGTGGGACCTTGTCGAAAGCCTTCTGAAAGTCCAAATATACATCAACTGGTTCTCCCTTGTCCACTCTACTGGAAACATCCTCAAAAAATTCCAGAAGATTTGTCAAGCATGATTTCCCTTTCACAAATCTATGCTGACTTGGACCTATCATGTCACCTCTTTCCAAATGCACTGCTATGACATCCTTAATAATTGATTCCATCATTTTACCCACTACCGATGTCAGGCTGACCGGTCTATAATTCCCTGTTATCTCTCTCCCTCCTTTTTTAAAAAGTGGGGTTACATTGGCAACCCTCCACTCCATAGGAACTGATCCAGAGTCAATGGAATGTTGGAAAATGACTGTCAATGCATCCACTATTTCCAAGGCCACCTCCTTAAGTACTCTGGGATGCAGTCCATCAGGCCCTGGGGATTTATCGGCCTTCAATCCCATCAATTTCCCCAACACAATTTCCCGATTAATAAGGAATTTCCTCAGTTCCTCCTCCTTACTAGACCCTCCGACCCCTTTTATATCCGGAAGGTTGTTTGTGTCCTCCTTAGTGAATACCGAACCAAAGTATTTGTTCAATTGGTCCGCCATTTCTTTGTTCCCCGTTATGACGTCCCCTGATTCTGACTGCAGGGGACCTACGTTTGTCTTTACTAACCTTTTTCTCTTTACATATCTATCGAAACTTTTGACACGTGTCCGAGCTGTCCTGCCATGACTTAACCCTTAGATAAACTTAAATTGGCAAGAACCATGCTAAAGGTTACTTACTGATATAGAAAAGAAAAAGAAAAACTACTTACCAATCACTTACCCCCTTGGCTGTGACGTCACCCTTCAATTTCTTTCTACTTTTTTGCCTCCCTGCTGCAGCTGCACCGGCTGGCCTTTATATGCCTCACCCACACTGTTGCTCCGCCTCTCGAACTGCCGCCGATCCCTGGACTCCCGCTGGGCCTTTATAGGCCTCACCCACGCTGCTACTCCGCCTCTTAAACTGCCTCTTTTGCTTCTCTAAACAGCCTGGGAGACATTTCATCGGGGCCTGGAGATTTATCCACTTTCAAAGCTGCTAAGTCCCTTATTACTTCCTCTCTCTATTTTTGTCTTGCCTAATATTTCACACTCCTCCTCCCTCATTGCAAAGTCTGCACCGCCCCTCTCTTTTGTGAAAACAGATGCAAAGTATTCATTAAGAATCATACCCACGTCTTCTGCCTCCACAAACAGATTTCCTTTATGGTCTCCAATAGGCCCCACTCTTTCTCTAGTTATCTTCTTGCTCGTCATGTATTTATAAACATAAGAGTTTTCCCTGATTTTACTTGCCAACATTCTTTCATGCTGTTTCTTTGCTTTCCTGCCATCTTTAATTGCACACCTGTACTTGTTATACTCAAGAGTTTCTGCACTATTGAGTTTTCGGTATCGGTCATAAGCTTCCCTTTTTTTCTTTGTTACCCTGTATGTCCCTTGACATCCAGGGGGCTCTATACTTATTAGCCACACCCTTTTTCTTTAAGGGAACATACTTGCTCTGTACCCTCAGGATCTCCCCCTTGAAAACCTCCCACTGCTCTGACACTGATTTACCATCACGTAGCCGTTTCCAGTCCACTTTGGCCAAATCCCATCTCATCTCAGCAAAATTGGCTTTACCCCAATTGAGAACCTTTTTTCCTGGTCCACCTTCGTCCTTTTCCATAACTACCCTAAATCTTACTGAATTATGATCACTCGCACCAAAATGCTCTCCCACCAATACCCCTTCCACTTGCCCGTCTTCATTCCCCAAAATCACATCCAGAACCACCTCCTCCCTTGTTGGGCTTGTTACATATTGGCTAAAGAAGTTCTCCTGAATGCATTTTAGGAATTCCACACCCTCTGTACCATTCAAACTACTTTTTTTCCCAGTTAATATTAGGGTAGTTGAAATTCCCCACTATTACAGCTCTGTAGGTTTTGCACTTCGCAGCAATTTGCCCACATATTTGTTCTTATATCTCCCTCTGACTTTTTGGGGGTCTATAGTACACTCCCAGTATTGTGATCGCCCTTTTTTTGTTCTTCAATTCAACCCATATGGCCTTGTTTGATGACCCCTCTTACATATCATCCCTTCCCACAGCAGTAATTGTTTCTTTCATTAATACTGCATCAATAAGTCGTCAAAGTCCTATGAGTATTTACATTTTTCTAATTCCAATGCAATAAAAAGGATCACGATTTCTTCAACTGAATGAAAGTTGGATGCAATCTTTGGCAAGAAACCACACCATCAACATGCCAAGTCAGGTCAAGCTGATTGATCTCATTCCTGTATCTCAGTGACCCTATATGTTGAAACCAGAGCCATCAAAAATTTTGATAGGAAGTTTGAGGCAGTGATCTACGTCACAGTGAGGCTTTGCACCTGTGAAGAGACACTCGATCACTCGACCAGAAACACCAAGACTGGTTCAACAAGTATGACCAGGAGATCCAGGAGCTAATAAGCCACGAGCGCAAGGCATTCTTGAACTGGAAACAGCAACACAACTCGAGAGCAAGAAAGCAGCCCTACAGACGTCTGAAGGCTGAAGTCCAATAAAAAAACTCAAACTAAAGAACAGATGGTGGTTGGAGAAAGCGCAGGAGATCCACCTACTAGCAGACAACCACGATGTGCGCGGATTCTTTAGCGCAGTCAAGACCATCTACAACCCAAGCACCCAAGGTCCTACCCCACTGCTGGTCAAGAACGGAGAGGTACTCATCAAGGACAGAGAGGCAGTCAGTGCCCGCTGGAAGGAGTACTTTGAAGATCTCCTTAACCTAGACTCTGTCTTCGACGCGAGTGTCCTTAACTCCATCCCGCAGCATGATACCCGCCACCATCTCAGCACAACTCCAGCCCGGCAGGAGGTAGAAAAGGCCATCCGACAATTGATGAACAAAGTGGCCTCAGGAGCAGATGAAATCCCTGCCGAAGCACTAAAACATGGCAGAGAAGCACTATTGGTACAAATACATGATCTAATTTATCTTATCTGGAAGGAGGAGAGCATGCCAGGGGATCTCAGAGACGCCATAATCGTGACCATCTTCAAGAAAGGCGACAGGTCTGATTGTGGTAATTACAGGAGTTTCCCTGCTGTCTGCCACAAGGAAAGTCATCGTAAGAATCCTTCTCAATCGCCTTCTCCCTGTGGCTGAAGAGCTCCTCTCAGTCGCAATGCAGATTCCGCCCACTAAGGGGCACAATGAACATGACCTTCACCACGCAGCAAATCAAAGAGAAATGCAGGGAACAGCACCAACCCTTGTACACGTCCTTCTTTGACGTCACAAAGGTCTTCGACACGGTCAAACAAGAGAGATTATGGAGTATCCTCCACAAATTTGGCTGCCCTCAAAAGTTTGTCACCATCCTCCGCCTGCTTCACAATGACATACAAGCCGTGATCCCGACCAACGGATCCACCACAGACCCAATTCACGCTCGGACTGGGGTCAAACAAGACTGTAACATTGCACCAAGCTCTTCTCGTTCTTCCTTGCTGCAATGCTCCATTCACCCTCAGCAAGCTCCCCGCTGGAGTGGAGCTAATCTACAGAACAAACGGGAAACTATTCAACCTCCATCGCCTCCAGTCCAGATCCAAGGTCATCCCATCCTTGGTCATTGAATTGCAGTATGCAGACGACCCTTGCGTCTGCGCGCACTCGGAGGCCGAACTCCAAGCCATCGTCAACATCTTCACCGAAGCATACGAGAGCATGGGCCTTACACTAAACAGTCGTAAGACAAAGGGCCTCTACCAGCCTGCCCTCGGCACACAGTACTGCCCACCCCCCCACACAATCATCAAAATTCACGACGAGGCCTTGGACAATGTGGACCATTTTCCATACTTCGTGAGCCTACTGTCAACAAGGGCAAACATCAATGACTAAGCCCAACACTGCCTTCAATATGCCAGTGCAGCCTTCGGTTGCCCAAGGAAGAGAGTGTTTGAAGACCAGGACCTCAAACCCGGCACCAAGCTCATGGTTTACTGAGCTGTAGTGATACCTGCCCTCCTATATGCTTCAGAGACATGGACTATGTACAACAGGCACCTCAAAGCACTGGAGAAGTACCACCAACACTGCCTCCGCAAGATCCTGCAAATCCATTGGCAGGATAAGCGCAGCAACGTCAATGTTCTCGCTCAAGCCAACATCCCCAGCATCGAAGCAATGACCATGCTCAATCAGCTCTGATGGATGGGCCACATCGTCCGCATGCCCAATACGAGACTCCCAAAACAAGCGCTCTACTCAGAGCTCCAACACTGCAAGCGGGCCCAAGGTGGGCAGAGGATACGCGTCATGGACACCCTCAGAGGTTTTTTTTTTATAAATGTGCAACATCCCCACCGACACCTGGGAATCCCTGGCCCAAGACCACAAAGTGGAGGAGAAGCCTCCGGGAAGACGCCTGACACCTCGAATCTCTTCGCCGGGAGCAAGCTCAAGCCAAGCGTAAACAGCGGAAGGAGCACATGGCAACTCAAGCACCCCACCCACCCGTTTCTTCAACAACCGTCAGCCCAACCTGTGACAGAGACTGTAGGTCCTGCATCAGTCACCTGAGAACTCATTTTTATAGTGTGGAAGCAAGTCATCCTCGACTCCGATGGACTGCCTGAGGAAAAATAGGACTTTTCAAAACACTTAAAATACATCCAAGTGCTGACCATTATGAAGAATTTTTTAAAAAAAGATTACGTCTTCATAATTTTGAAAATTCATTATCTTTTTTAAAAAAAAAAGAAAAACAAATTTCTACAAAAGGAAAGAAAATGTCACTGTCAAACAATTCAGTATTGTAATGAAGATTCCAGTTGGAAACTCTTTGTAGAAGTTTGTTTTATATCCTGTGCATCTAGACCAAGGTGACAGACACATTGCAAACTGTCCTGCAAATGTCCTTCCAGCAGATTAGAGACAGAAGTCCATCACATCTGATGAGGAAACTCTTAGGTTTGGACTGATGGAAGGAGTTACCTAGAGCCCATGTGAGAGAGATCATGCTTGCATGACTAGGATCGATGCCTGCTATGGTGGCTTACACAGAAGCAAGCATTTGCTATTGAAGCTCCGCACCGCCAACTGTTGGAACCACTGAATAGGGTGTGTGTCCATGTTATGGTCAGAATGGTGCCAATGCACTTATAGATTTTATGCAGAGTTATGCAGTTCACCACAGCACTGAAGAGGAGAAACTGGTATCTCCCGTTCTCAAGGTTTCAAACCGGAGCTTGTCAACTATCCAATGACCAACTAACTGGTAATTATTCTCTTTGGAGGAAGGTAAGCACAGTCGCTATGGCTTCGGGATGACATGTCTGGAAATAGAAGACAACAATCAAATCAGTCCTCCGTGACCGACTAGATACCCAAGTCAGACAGGTCTGCAGCCTGGAAGGAGACTGGGGTTCATAGAAACATAGAAAATAGGTGCAGGAGTAGGCCATACGGCCCTTCGAGCCTACACCACCATTCAATAAGATCATGGCTGATCATTCACCTCAGTACCCCTTTCCTGCTTTCTCTCCATACCCCTTGATCCCTTTAGTCGTAAGGGCCATATCTAATTCACTCTTAAATATATCCAATGAACTGGCTTCAACAACTCTCTGCGGTAGAGAATTCTACAGGAAACTGAGTGAAGCAGTTTCACCTCATCTCGGTCCTAAATGGCTTACCCCTTATCCTTAGACTGTGACCCCTGGTTCTGGACTTCCCCAACATCGGGAACATTCTTCCCGCATTTAACTTGAGCATTCCTGTCAAGAATTTTATATGTTTCTATGAGATCCCCTCTCATTCTTCTAAACTCCAGTGAATACAGGCCCAGTTGATCCAGTCTCTCCTCATATGTCACTCCTGCCATCCCAGGAATCAGTCTGGTGAACCTTCACTGCACTCCCTCAATAGCAAGAACGTCCTTCCTCAGATTAGGAAACCAAAACGGAACACAATATTCCAGGTAAGGCCTCACCAGGGCCCTGTACATCTGCAGTAAGACCTCCCTGCTCCTATACTCAAATCCCCTAGCTATGAAGGCCAGCATGCCATTTGCCTTCAACAGCTGCTGTATCTGCATGCCAACTTTCAATGACTGATGTACCATGACACCCAGGTCTCGTTGCACCTCCCCTTTTCCTAATCTGTCGCCATTCAGATAATATTCTGCCTTCCTGTTTTTGCCACCAAAGTGGATAACCTCTCATTTATCCACATTATATTGCATCTGCCCACTCATCTAACCTGTCCAAGTCACCCTGCAGCCTCTTAGCGTCCTCCTCACAGCTCACACCGCCACCCAGCTTAGTGTCATCTGCAAACTTGGAGATATTACACTCAATTCCTTCATCTAAATCGTTAATGTATATTGTAAATAGCTGTGCTCCCAGCACTGAACCCTGTGGTGCCCCACTAGTCACTGCCTGCCATTCTGAAAAGGACCGTTTATCCCGACTCTCTGCTTCCTGTCTGCCAACCAGTTCTCTATCCACGTCAATACAGTACCCCCAATACCATGTGGTTTAATTTTGCACATTAATCTCTTGTGTGGGACCTTGTCAAAAGCCTTTTAAAAGTCCAAATACACCACATCCACTGGTTCACTCTACTAGTTACATTCTTCCTACTCAGCTTCAGATAACTATGCAAGCCAAGGCACTGATGAATCAGAAGGTCTTAACTGGACAAGCATTGGGAAGCTCATCAATGCAGTGTAGTAAACTGCACAGTTTGAAATGGTTTTAATTCCAGCAGTACCCTTGCACCCAAGTTGAGGATCCTTAAAACATGGCTCTTGCCCACCTTTGTCCGACCTCTCTAATTAGTTAAGTGGGGTGTGTTGCTGTGGGAAGAGTGTGTGCAGAGACAGGAACTCTACTTGTGTGGCTATCTCGGTATCTTGGTTTGGAGACGCTTAAGCACATTGATGAGTTTCTGTATGTGTTACAGACACCCAGCTAACTGAAAATACCTGTCTGTTTTGCTACTCTTTACCTGGAAATCAGTCTTGCTTGAAACTTGGGACAATGTGTGACAAATAGTTCATACGACTGCCAGTGATTTGGTATGCTCTGTATAAAATACCACTGCTGTACCGGCATACACATAGTGGAAGCAACACAATTCAGATTTCTCAGGAGGTTAACAGAATTAAGTGATTACAATTTCCTGTCCCATATCAGAAAGGGAAACTACTTTGGCAGGATTCTTAGGCAAGATCTAGATGTTTGATTTGAGCGTCCAAAGATGCAAGGTGAAAAAAAATCCTCCTTATTGGAGAGCATAAAGCTTGCAGGAAAAACCCATTACTCTCTTGAACCAACTTGATCACCAAAGCAATAGATTATTGTTCTTCGCCACCAATATTAAGTGTCCTTCAGATATTGTGATCGGATTATGTAAAAGTAAAGGATACCTGCTGCCAATGGTATCCAGAACTCATGCATTTTGCATGCTGTGAAATGGCATGGGATTAGTCTGAAAATGCAGAAGGTATTCAACCCCAACGGTTTCAAGAAACCATGCCTTTTGTATGATCTTTTTAGCTGAACACAAAGTGTTGTAATCAAACTCCCACTTGATTTCTTAATGGGCTAAGAAGAAAGGAGTCACAGTTGGGTGGGCAGAGTCCAAGAGAGGATTTGTGGAAAAACCTCCTGGGGCCTCATCCTGAATGCTACTGATGTACTGAGTGGCAGTATGTGGCTCTAGAATCCCCAAGGGCTGTTGTCATAATTCCATTCAACCTGCATTGGTAGATCCCACTGGGCTATTCTGAAAATTACTATTAAGGTTCTGTTGGTAACATTTGAAAGCTTACAACAGGTCAAAGAGCACCTTGCCTTACAAAAGGAATACAAAGATGCAGGAAAGAAAAATTTGCTGAGCTCAGGACATTTTCTGCAATGGAAGTCCGAAGCTGGTCTTCAGTTAGTGGAACAGACCAACTTTGGAAATTTCCTGAGGTCATCCTTATCGCAGCCTGTAACTGATGCCTGATGAAGAACAGATCTGGCCCCATGCATTTATTCGCAAGCAATCCAAGTATGTACTGAAACTTGTTAACCCCAAAAGTCCAACCGTCTGGTTGATATGTTCAAAATTTGAATCCTGGCAGTACTTTTCCCTGTTAAACCCCCATCAAATTGAAAAATGGAGTGCTGTGCAACAATATGGTGAATGTTTCCCAGTCTGTAACATGATTTCTAGGTTCCGGTGCAGTTTTCAGACCAGTTTGAAGTCACATAGCTGCTCCGGGAGGCAAGAAGACACTCCCAATAGATAACAGCACACAGAGCAATGTAGCCGGAAGGGAGATCCTGCTTAAGGGACTCCAGATCAGCAAAAGTAGTAATATTTTCTTTTATTCAAAAAAGGGAGTATTTTGAACAAAAAGTACTCCCCCTGCACATACCTTCTCGTAATTACATTTTAACAACTTACATGTCCTATATATATATATATATATATCATGTCCTTAAAATAGAAAAATGTCCCAAGGCACTTAGCAGAAGTGCAATCTGACAAATAAGTCAAAGAAGGAGATATTATGATCAGTGAATAAAAGTTTAATCAAGGAAATAGGTTTTAAGGAGAAAGGTGGAGAGGCAGACAAGTTTAGGGAGAGAATTCCAGAGGTATGGGCTTAGACAGCTGAAGATAGAGCTGCCAATAATGGCATGAAGAAAGTGTGGGATGCGCAAGAGGCCCGAGTTGGAAGAATACAAAGTTCTCGAATATTTGTAAGGGTGGAGGACGTTACAGAGATAGGGAAGGGCAAGGCCACGAAGGGTTTTGAACACAAAGGTAAGAATTTTAAATTGGAGGCATTGGGGAACCAATGAAGGTCAGGTACAACAGGGTTGATGGGCGAGCGGGACTTGGTGTGGTTTAGGATATGGCCTTGAGTTTTGAATGAGCTGAAGTTTATGGAGGGTGGTGGATGGGAGGCCGGCCACGAGCTCATTGGAACAGTCATGTCTGGAGGTGACAAAGGCATGAAAGAGGGTTTCGGCAGCAAATGGGCTGAAGCAGATGTGGAAACAGGTGACGTTGCAGTGGTGGAAGTAGGTGGTTGTTAAGATGGAGTGTATATAGGGTCGGAAGCTCAGCTCAGGGTCAAGTAGGACAACAAAGATTCCAACAATTGACTTCAACCCGAGACAGTGGTTGGGGAGGGGCAAGGAATCAGGGTAAGGGTACGTAATTTGTGGCAGTGGCCAACGACAATGGCTTTGATCCTCCCGACGTTCAACTGGAGGAAATTGCGACTCATTAGAACTGGATGTCAGACAAGCAGGTTGACAGCATAAAGGCAGTGGAAGGATCAAAGGCGGTGGTAGAGATAGAGCATCAGCGTACGTGTGGAAGCTGACCCCATGTCTGTGAATGATGTCGCCAAGGGGCAACATGTTGATGAGGAAGAGGAGAAGGCCAAGGATAGATCCTTTGGGGACTCCCACAGTAACAGTATCGGGGCGGGATGAGAAGCCATTGCAAGAGATGCTCTGCCTACGATTTGACCGGTAAGAGTGGAATCAAGTGATGACAGTCCCACTCAGCTGGACGTGGAAGGAGAGGCAATAGAGGAGGATAGTATTGTCGACTGTCACGGTCATTACGGGCTTTGATTAAGGCAATTTCATTGCTGTGGCTGGGGCAGAAACCCAATTGGAGACATTTAAACATGGAGTTGCAGGAAAGATGGGCACAGATTTAAGAGGCAACAACATATTCAAGGGCTTTGGCGAGGAAAAGAAGATTGAAGAAGGGGAAGTAGCTTGCAAGGAGAGCGGGGTCTAGGGTAATTTTTTTTTGAGGGGAAGTGGTTGAGGCCAGCAGTTTTGAAAGGGAGGAAAGACAGTGCCTGAGGAAATGGAACAATTTACAATGTCAGCTAGCATGCAGTTCAAGAAAGAAAGATGGGTGGGGCAGTTTAGTGGGAATGGGGTTGAGTGAGCAGGAGGTGAATCTCATGGATGTGATGTGCTCATCGAGGGCATGAGGGAAGATAGGAGAGAAACTACAGAAAGATGCAGGTGCAGTGCTCAGGAAGATGCGGCAGACGCAGCTGAACAGATGGTCTCAATCTTAGTGATAGAGAAGTCCATGATTTCCTCGCACTTGTTGGAGGTGAGGGTGGAGGGGGCAAGGGTTTTAAGGAGACAGTTGGTAGTAGAGAAAATAAATCGGGAGCTATCTTTGCATTCCAGGATAATCTTGGGAGTAGTTAAGTCTTGACAGAAGAGAGCAGGGCCCGATAGTGCTTGATGTGGTACAGCCAGATCTGGTGATGGGTGGCTAAGTCAGTTGTGCATTAGATACATTCAAATCCTTTACTCCACTGTCACTCAAGTCATCCTTAACCCTCCATTCACTCCCCCTCTGCCACCCCCACTCCAGCCCTACCCCCCACACGGCGAGTACTGAAAAGCCAAAAGCGACTTTACCCACAACAAGTTTCTGTCCTAGAAATAAAAACAGAAAATGCTGGAAATACTCAGCAGGTCAGGCAGCATCTGTGGAGAGAGAAACAAAGTTCACATTTCTGGTCGATGACCTTTCACCAGCATTGGAAAAAGTTTGCTCTAACAGGTTTTAAGGAAGTAGAAAGGCAGGGAAAAGGGGGAGGGGAGAAAAGAACAAAAGGGATGGTGTGTGATAGGTGGAAGGCAGGAGAGATTAAATGACAAAAGGGATGAAGGTGCAAGCCAAAAGGAGGGTGGTAATAGGAGATGTAAAGAACCAAAAGATGGGTCTAGAGGAGCTGTAAATGGCGACAACACAATCATTACCAACAGCTGCTGTCAAAAAAAATAGGAGCGATGGGTATGATCTGAAATTGTTGAACTCAATGTTGAGTCTGGAAGGTTGTAAAGTACCTAATCAAAAGATGAGGTGCTGTTCCACAAGCTTCCGTTGATTTTCATTGGAACAGTGAGAGGGGCCAAGGATAGAAAGGTCAGAGTGGGAGTGGGAAGGAACATTAAAATGACAGGCAACCGGAAGCTCAGGGTTATGCTTGCTGACTGAATGGAGGTATTCTGCAAAGCGATCGCCCAATCTGCATTTGATCTCCTTGATGTAGCATGTTGAGGTGCGAATACAGTATACTGAATTGAAAGAAGTACAAGTAAATCGCTGTTTCACCTGGAAAGAATGTTTGGAGCCCTGGATGGTAGGAAGGGAGGAAGTAAAAGGGCAGGAATTGCATCTCCTGCGCTTGCATGGGAAGGTGCCATTGGAAGGGGTGGGGGGGTTGAAGGTGATTGAAGAGTGGACTAGGATGTCACGGAGGGAATGGTCCCCTTAGGAATGCTGAAAAAGGGAGGAGAGGGAAAGATGTATTTGGTGGTGGCATCACGCTGGAGATGATGGAAATGGAAGAGGATGATCCACTGAATGTGAAGGCTGGTCGGGTGAAAGGTGAGGACAAGAGAACCCTATCATGGTTCTGGGATGGAGGAGAAGGGGCGAGAGCAGAGTGCGGGAAATGGGATGGACACAGTTGAAGGCCTTGGCCACTACGGTGGCAGGGAATCCTCAGTTGAGGAAAAAGACTATCGGAAGCACTAGCACGGAAGGTGGCATCGTCAGAACAGGTGCGAAGGAAGCAAGAGAATCTGGGAAAATGGAAGAGAGTCATTACAGGAAGCGGGATGGGAGAAGTGTAAGCTGTAGGAGTCATTGGTCAACAGCCTATCCCCAGAAATGGAGATAGAGAAGTCGACGAATGGAAGGGCAGTGTAAGAGATGGACAACGTGAAGGTGAGGGAAGGGTGGAAATTGGAAGCAAAGTGAATGAAATTTTCCAGTTCGGGAGGAGAGTAGGAAACAACACGGATACATTCATCAATGTACTGGAAAGAGAGGTGAGGGAGGGGATCGGTGTAGGAATTGAACAAAGAATGTTCCACATTTCCCATGAAAAGGCAGACATAGCTAGGACTCATACAGGTAGTTTCTCTCCTACCCTCACTTCCTTCCTTTCTTTGCTTTCATAATTCAATTTAGTTAGTTTTTAAAAAATCAAATTAGAATGAAGAAAAAGCCTGTCTGCCTTCCTCTCAAATTGTTTTTCTCTCTCTTCCACCCATCCCCACAAGTGTTAGAAACTCTTTTTGGAGTTCACCTGCAAAAACATAAAACATTAAAAAGTCATGCTTTAAACAGAACACCCGAACAGGGACTTGAACCCTGGACCCTCAGATTAAAAGTCTGATGCTCTACCGACTGAGCTAGAAACTAGAATCTCGATCTCACAGGTGTACTCCATTAGTTTTGACCTTTTCGGTCAACAAAACACAAATGGAAATTAATAGTTGACTTCAGGTTCCAGTTATGAGTCAGAAGCTCGTACGTTCAAGTCCCACTCTGGGGATTCGAGCACAAAACCTAGGCTGACACTCCATTGCAGTACTGAGCGAGTGCTGCATTGTCAGAGATGCCGTCTGTCAGAAGAAACATTAAAACGAGGCCCTGTCTGCCCTCACAGGAGGACGTAAGAGATCCCATTTTGAAGATGAGGGGAGATCTCTTGGGTGTCTTATCCCTCAATCAACATCACAAAATAAAAAATTATCTGGATAATATCTCATTGCTGTTTGTGAGACCTTTAATTTCCTATGTTACAACTGTGACTACACTTCAAAAGTACTTCATTGGCTATGAAGCATTTTTGAACATCCTGATGCTATATAAATGCAAGTTCTTTCTTTCCAAAATTCAACTGGTGCTTTTCTTTGAAAATTGAAGCAACATTAAAAGAAAGATAATTGTCCATCAGTACAACTGCTTCCTGGGAAATTAGGTACATATGCTCAGACCACACAACCCAAGTCCCAGCTATGGGCAAAAATATGAATTCCAAGCCCAGGCTTTTAGGAGAGTCGGAGGCCTTCAAGTAAAAACTTTAATATATTAAAAGACAATTTACTGCATAAATTTAATCAGCATACTGTGAAATATGTACCCTTTTGTTTTTTTACTTTAGACACTGGAAATTTCAGTTACTGGGTGGGAAAGTGGTGGATGGAACACTAATTTCAGATAGCATTTTGAATCATTTGTGGGAACCATGTCATCTAACTGCACAATCACAAAGGTAAAATACTCTCAATATAAAAACAACAGTTACTGTATGTCACACAGTGCAACACCTTTAACATTGAAAAAAATCTATCACAGCACCTTCGACAGGAGTAACAGTTACTTACAAGTTTTCTATGAAAGGTCCACCCCACATGCCAAATTTATCACAGAATATATTGAAAATACTATTTAAAGTAGCATAATCAAAATATTAATATACAATACAAACAGATCAGTTACTTCAAAGAGCTGCTGGCAGGTTTCAGAAACTGGTGGGGCTTCAGATCAACATTAATTTTAATACGTAGACTATTAAGGAATAAATAGCTCTACTCATGTCCACTCTACTCAGAGTTTGCGCGCATGTGCAGTAGCTCCTCGCCCCCGGATCTGTGCAGGCTGCATGAGTGTCAATCATTTGAACGCTCCTAAATGGTGGGTTTAAAAGTATACGATGAGTTTTTTTAAAAAACCGAAAGCCTCGGAGTGATTTTAGCGAGATCTGAGAATGTGTATGTAATATTTTAATATTTAGGATCATCTAGCTATTTTAAGAGTAGTCTTGGCTGTGCACCCAGCTTACTTGAATATAAATGCATCTTCCTATTCGAAGTGGAGTTCTAACTAGTTGAAAACTAGCCAGAGGGAAGTCACAATTTCAACTTATTTGAAGAACAGGATCTCCTGTGGCTACAAGTGCAGACTTCAAAGCTTGAGTGATGGGTGCTGTAATTGCCCGAAGAACACCATCCCTAGCCCTGGCCGAATGGGCTCCCCGCCGCGACCTGCGGGAACAGTGCCAGCCGCGTTCAGCCGGGAGTACTATAAAGAGCATAAAGTCTGGAATAAATAAGTTTAAGGTAAGCTTCTGGAGAGAAAATGATTGAAGGACTGGGGAAAAGCTGGGTTTCTGGGATCGAGATTATTTCAAAAGGGATGGACTTGTTCCTAAACATGTGTCTGATCTCCCCCACTCCATGGAGTTGTGTGTTTTTGCATTAATTTCTGAAGAAGCAATTACAATGAGCTTTCTCAAAGTGGCTCAGCCATTTGGGGGTTACAATGCCAAAGCTAAAAATGTATTGTTGTGCAGACAGCTTCCAATAATTTGATAAACTATACAAAAATCACTTGAGGGTGTAAGGATCCTGTGTTACTGGATGTTTTAAAGTACTTTATGCAACTTTTATCTCCACCTAGCTGTATATTTGTGTTAGTTTCTGTAAAAGCAATCAATATGGTAAAGGAGGGGCAGTTCTGAAGCACGTCTGATTTAGCAATGCATGAAGCAGTAAGTTTGTAATCCAAGACATACGTTCGGAGGAACTGGCTGAGATAGTCGGTTGTGATTAGGCATATCAACAGTTAATTAGCAAATTTATTACGTCAAAAAATAGTTATGGTGTAATCATTTTCAATGGTGTAATCATTATAGTGATTGAGTTATTGATTTATTTATTATTTATTATTGATGATGGCTCTTTATTTGTAAAAGTGAAGTGTTTAATGTTTGTAAACCCCCCTTCCCCCCACCCCGCCAATCTCTCATTCCCTACGCCTGATTTTTAAGTGTAGGCAAGGTTTTTCTGAGCGTACAAAAATCTACACTTACTCCATTCTAAGTTAGTTTGGAGTAAGTTTTCGCTGCCTAAACTTGCAAAACAGGCGTAAGTGGCTGGACACGCCCCCTTTGAAAATAAATCTGTTCTAAAATGGAACTATTCTAACTCACTAGAACTGGAGCAAACTAAATGCCGAGAATTGCAATTTTTAAGATGCTCCATTCTAAACTAGTTGCTCCAAAAAAATAGGAGCAACTCGGGCCGAAACTTGAGCCCAAAAACACCAGCAACAACGAACATAACCCGTTTTCTCTTATGTAACTTGCTTCCAAGTTCTTTGGATAAACTTTTTAATTTCACTAATATATATGGCACTCATGTAGATAAACTGTAAATTGCAACTAAATGACAAATGATGATATGTTGAGTTTTGTTCCAAGCATTACAATCTTTTCAATTGAAGAAAATAAACAGTGTTTGTTGCAACATGTGTGCTATAAGAACAATTCCCTTTAATACCTTGGTTTGTACCACCATATGCTTTCTCTGGAAGGGGAAAGCGGTTAATGAGGTGGAAGTGAAAATGTCTGTTCCTGCTGACAATGATAATGAACCTTTTGAGAGTAGGCTAAAATGTTTCAGTTTCACTGATTTGACAGTAATGAGATCTGGCTGCATCTTTGTGTTGCTTGCAATTGCAATCTTTCTCCGATTCTCGGTTTCAACTGCTTTTACAACCACATTTACTCTGCTCTTCATGTGATTTCTTTTGAAGTTATCATTTCATAGACTTTTTCATAACATATTTTCAGAATTATTCGTACATTGACATACAAAAATTGTTATAAATAATAAATAATATTTACAGGATGAGAATGCAATTCCCAAAAGACTCATCTTTCCAAGATCACAAGTATTCCATTACAAAGAATCAAAGTAATCTTTTGTGAATCATATTGTTTCAATTCAGACTCTCAATACGTATCTCTCATCCTGACTGCAAAAGCAAGATTCCAGTCATCTGTCTCTGCTTATCCTCGACACTAAATGCTAATCCTTGCCCCTCTCTTACCTTATAGGCAAATGTAACGCGCCCAGTGGCCGAGGAACTGGAGGAGAGCAGCAATCATGATGACAATGTCACTCAACTTTACCTTAGCAAGCACCAGCTCAGAGACTAGCACTACGTGTACTTTACTGGAAAGGCTCGAGGGGTCTGCACTGCAAGACTCAGAGCACTAGTGCATAGGAGCATGGGCAGGGAATGTGACAGCCCAGGAAGCAGCTTGCCGGAGGGAAAGCTCGCATCTGCACTGTGCTGCAGAGGGCACAGATGAAGACCTCAAGGGCTCAGCCTACATTAAAAAACTGATTCCTATACATGAGGACCTTTTAATTGCACTGGGCAGCCTGCCAGCAAACTTGCGCACAACGGCAGAGAGCATGCAGCTAAACATTCAGGGAGTGGAACCTCTTCCCGTTATGAAATATGGCTGGTTCTTGACGGGGACAACACAGGACAACGTATGTGCAGTCAAGGAGTCCTTGCACCTGGGGAAACCAGTGATGAAGGCAAATCCAGCAGTGCTCTCTTCCTAACCAGCAGGCTGCATTGGAATGATGTATTGCTGTCTCATTGCGAATAAGCCATGTCATCTGCTTGATGGTCATAAGGACAGCAAACCGACCAATTTTACTCATGTTACTTGTTGCAGTCTGGAATGAGCCAGTGTTAGAGGTCTAGGGCCACTGTAACCTACACAGCCACAGGCAGCGCTGTGTGCACTCTGGTATTTGGCTCCAATTCCTGCTGTAACAGATGACATAGGTCAGTGACTGCCTGCCTGCTGTAGCGCAGCCTCCTCATGCACTGCTCCTATGTCATGTGGAAGCAAGATATCCATTTGTGAAACACTCACATGCTGCAAAGCCTCAGTTCCCCTCTTCTTTGCCTCTCCACAAGTCTGCATTGCTATGCTTGCTGCTGCTATTGTTCCGCTTGGTGTGGCAGCCTCAATGGCAATCCCAGCAATATTCACATCTTTCCCAGTACTCCTGCAGCCTGTGAAATGACAGAGCACAGTGCATCCAATGGCAATTAGTAAGCTGCTTGATGCATGTGTACACTGGAGGTTGGCTTATGTCCCCTTTGGTAGCTTGAAATGAGTCTGAAGCATTACAAATTCGGGGTTGTGGTGAACTTGGCTGTAATTGGAAGTGTCGTCTGTGGTGTACATTATCTACATGTCAGTTTTGAGTGGTGGCAGAACTCCCTGGTTTTTCTCAGATATTTTTTAGGTATGTGTGCCTGGATTTATTGACACAGTTTGATGGTGAGGCTGGTGCAGGCACTCCACCTCTGGTGCAATTGAACCCGCTTCGCATTTCTCCCTTCATCCTTTTAATTTTCCTCTGAACAACAAGACCAAAATCTCCATTGCCAAATTTTTGCCTGTAACAATCAATCAATCAATGATAAATCATCTTGACAGAAATCAGTACAATGCCAAAAAAACAAGTAGTGAACAAATCAGCTGTCAGAAACCCAAACCAAAACACTGCTTTCTTCTATGGTCCAAAGAAGCATCTGCACCCTTAAACAGAGAATTCCTTAGCCCAGAACATGCTACCCTAATTGCCCATTTTATAAACACGATCCGAGTGCACTGTACATTCCCTGAAGGAGCACTGTCTGCCCCAATATATTGGTACACAATTTGCTGTTTTAATGGCGAAACGGTCAGCGTAGTCATCATTACGGTGTAAACCAGACAGCAACTTCTGGCATCTGCACATGCACAGCTAACATGTAAATCCAGAAGTTGCTGTCACTGATATCCTGCTCCTCCACAGGGTGCGCTGTTGCAATCTTCACAGATGCAAACAACAGAATCAGTGATCTGATGTGAACTTCAATTTTTTACGCATGATTCTCGATGTAAAAGCCATTGAAAATGCTAAGCCTTGTTTAATTAGGTGCAACTGAGTTTTTAACAGCTTAATAAGTCATAATTACTACTGAACAATCTGTCTGCTCCTGAAAAATTAATTTTAAGCGTGGAGTGTCATTCCCTCAAAATAACATTTAAAAATTCCATGATGATTTTTAAAACACTTCTTTTTTTAAGTTTATCAAATTTCAACTTCTACCTTAATCACATGTATGTTGCAATCTATATTAGTTTTCTGTAAAATGATTAAAAAGGGAATTATAATCCGTGCTTTTTACTTCCTGGTTTGCTGTCAGTGAAAAGTCTTCAATCTGATTGGCTGATCAGCCTGCTTGATGACTTCACTGTTGCTAAACGCCACAGGTCCCTTTTAGACGGCAGATTGAAAGTCATGACAGAATAGGGGAAATCAATGCTCCAGAGCCCGCTAAATCTTTGTGGCCAGCTTCCTCATTCCCTCTCCCATCACCCCTCCCCCCCACCCCCTCCCAAAAGGTCAATGGCGAATGCTGCCCTTTCACCACTGACTGCAAAATCTGAGCCAATTTGTATTGATTTTCATGTTGAAATTAGACTCTCGGACACTTTGGGGAAAAGCACCACAGGGTGGCCAGCAGATGATGCACAGTACAGAATGAGCAGAGATCTGAAGGGAACAATCACCACTGGTCATAGAAAATCTATTCTATGCTTTCCATCACGAATGTAGAAGATTCCGACACTTAAGAATCACAACAGTGCAATATCATCTACATAGAAAGTTTACTTTCTTATCCCTGGTCCATGAGCTAAGTCCCTATTAGATTTGGGCAAATTTATTTCTCTCATATCTTTTCTATACGCAAAAGATCACAATATCTCACTTTGCATCAGTTTATAAATGCACCAAATTCCCTTTATGAATTAATTCCAACAAACCATTCAAACTTTCAAATAGCCAGAAAGAAAGTAGAGAATTACCTTTGAGAATCCCTTAAAATGATGTAGCCAATATACATTTAGCTAATGAATCGAATATTGGCCCAGAAATTGCGGTTGGAGGCATCTGAAAATACCTGGTGCTACAGGAGGTTCGGAGGCTTGCGGTCTTGGGGCTCTACACGAAGGCCTTCGTGCATCCCAGGAGCGCAAGGGCTTCGAACGCATCACTGGGATCACGTGAGCTGGCCCAACTTATCAGAATAGGGGGATCCCCATTCATACTTCTGGTGATTCCCATAAGTATGAATGGGAATACCCCCAGTAACATCGAAACATTGAAAATAACTAAAAAAAAAAAATCACATTTTTCAAATAAAAATGGAATGTAATTAAGTATTTAAAACAAAAATTTAATTTGAAAAATAAATTTATATATTTTAAAGGGTCTAAAAATAAACTTATTAAACAGGATTTTACATGCTTACTTTTTTTTTTAAATGTATTTTTCTGTACTTTAAAAATCTCGCGCTGATAAAAAGCAGACCATACATCTTTTTTCAGTCGTAAAAATTTGAAGGACATTCACTGGGCAGCAGTTGGGCAAATAGCCCAACTCTTCGTCCATGGAGGCCCTATACTTTCGGATGTGGTGGATCTGTCAAGCGGATTGTTGACAGATCGTAAGTTCCCAGTTAAGGTGCATGCGCTTTGCATACCTAAACCTGGAATATGCAGCTCCCACGGGGGCAGGCACATCTCGTACATTCCCAAAGGGACCATGAATTCAGGCCCAATATCTTTTGGAAAAGTTCCTAGTGTACTTAGAATGGCAATAACAACTTGTATTTATACATAGTAAAGGAGTGTTATAACAAAATTTGACACCAAGCTACTCAAGGAGAAATTAGGGCAGACTTGGTCAAAGAGGTAGGTTTTAAGGATCGTCTTAAAAGCGGAAAGAGAGATAGAGAGGTGGACACGTTTAGGGAGGGAATTACAGAGCTTAGAGCCTAGGCAGCTGAAGGCATGGCCACCAATGGTTGAGCAATTAAAATCAGGAATGCTCAAGAGTCTAGAATTAGAGAAGCGCAGATATCTCGGGGGGCGGGGTGGGGGGTAGTGGTGCTGGAGGAGATTACAGAGATAGGAAGGGATGAGGCCATGAGGGATTTAAAAATAAGGCCGATAATTTTTAAAATCGAGGCATTAATTAACCGGGAGCCAATGTAGGTCAGCGAGAACAGAGGTGATAGATGAATGGGACCTGGGGCAAGTTAGGACATGGGCAGCCGAGTTTTGCATGACCCCAAGTTTACCGAGGGTAGAACGTGGGAGGTCAGCCAAGAGTGCATTGGAATGGTCAAGTCTAGATGTAACAAATGCATGGATGAGGGTTTCAGCAGCAGATGAGCTGAAGCAGGGGCAGAGACGGGCGATGTTAGAGGTGGAAATAGGCAGTCTTAGTTACGACGCGGATATGTGGTCAGAAGCTCAAAAGACAGACTTGTATTTATATAGCGTCCTTCACGACCATCGGACCTCTCAAAGCGCTTTACAATGAAGTACTTTTTGAAGTGTAGTCACTGTTGCAATGTAGGAAATGCGGCAGCCAATTTGCGCAAGCAAGCTCCCACAAATAGTAATGTGATAATGATCAGATAGTCTTTTTTTTTTAAAAAAGTGATGTTGATTTGAGGGATAAATATGGGCCAGGACACTGGGATAACTCCCTTACTCTTCCTCGAAATAGTGTCATGTGATCTTTTACATCCACCCAAGGGAGCAGACGGTGCCGAAAGACAGTGCAGCATTCCTTCAGTACCGCTCTGGAGTGTCAGCCGAGAATTGTGTGCTCGAGTCTCTGGAGCAGGGCTTCGTCCCACAACTTTCTGACTCAGAGGCGAGGGTGCTACCAACTGAACCACAGCCGACACAAGAATAGAGAGATGGACAAGTTGGGCCTAAAGCAGAATTCGTAGCTATGATGGTTGTAAAATGAGTAAACCATTTGTTAAATCATGGCAAAATTGAGAGGAACAGATGCAATTGTTGAGTAATGCTAGTTACCAGTAAATAAAAGCAAAACGGATTAAATGTAAAAAATAAAAAGTGAAGGAGGTGCTGAAAGAGTAGAAAACAAAAACTGCAAAAATTTATATTGTTGCATATTTATGCATAGCACCACAAGCTTACTTCCGGGCCTAATATTGCACACTTTTCAATAGAGTTTTTGCAGCATGCTAGCCCTTAAACTTAACCTAGCTGAAAACTCCCCAATGTGGTCATCATGGGCTTTATTTTCCTCTGTACACTAATGTTAGCAACAAAAAAGTTATCATAAATATAATGAATTTTCCTACTTTATACTATGATTAATTCTTCCACTTAAATTAGTGAAAGGAGTATATATTCCAATGTTCATTTAATATTCTATCATAGCAATCTGATCTGAGGTTACCTTATTATAAGTCTGCATTTTTGTTTGAAATATAATTTTTGCCATCCTCCACAAGGTGTCCTGTTTTACAAAATGGACAAAAAATTGCCCCCACACCTGTCCATTTAATTCTGTATCCAATTAACAGCCACAAGAGCAGCCAATTATCTCATCCTATTGATTCCCCTTTGGTATAAAAAGGAGACAACCAACCTGTGCTTAATGTCTTTTTCCAAAAGACCTGGCTGAGACTGCAACATTACTGCACCAGAAACCATTATATCTAACCTTTTAATAAATTGTTCTGAAAGTAAAATAGTATTATTGATTCTTTGAGAGCACGCACTCAAATTTGAATATAAAATATATATTCAAGTCTTTTGAAATTGGCATGGAGGCATCTCAACCTAAAGTTGAGCAATTTATGTACCTGCACTCTATAATAATGTAACTTCCATGTCCAACACTGATAGACCACATGAACGATGCGAGGAAGTGCAATTTTAATAGAACTGTACATAGCTATTGAAAATGTGTAAATTGTTTCTTTTGGTTTTACTTGTATGCTTCAAATGCACACTATTCTGAAGCTTCAAAGCATTATCTTTGACCATGTCATAAGAACATAAGAATTAGGAACAGGAGTAGGCCATCTAGCCCCTCGAGCCTGCTCCGCCATTCAACAAGATCACAGCTGATCTAGCCGTGGACTCAGCTCCACTTACCCGCCTGCTCCCCATAATCCTTAATTCCCTTATTGGTTAAAAATATATCTATCTGTGATTTGAATACATTCAATGAGCTAGCCTCAACTGCTTCCTTGGGCAGAGAATTCCACAGATTCACAACCCTCTGGGAGAAGAAATTCCTTCTCAACTCGGTTTTAAATTGGCTCCCCCGTATTTTGAGGCTGTGCCCCCGAGTTCTAGTCTCCCCGACCAGTGGAAACAACCTCTCCGCCTCTATCTTGTCTATCCCTTTCATTATTTTAAATGATTCTATAAGATCACCCCTCATCCTTCTGAACTCCAACGAGTAAAGACCCAGTCTACTCAATCTATCATCATAAGGTAACCCCCTCATCTCCGGAATCAGCCTAGTGAATCGTCTCTGTACCCCCTCCAAAGCTAGTATATCCTTCCTTAAGGGGACCAAAACTGCACGCAGTACTCCAGGTGCGGCCTCACCAATACCCTGTACAGTTGCAGCAGGTCTTCCCTGCTTTTGTACTCTATCCCTCTCGCAATGAAGGCCAACATTCCATTCACCTTCCTGATTACCTGCTGCACCTGCAGACTAACTTTTTGGGATTCATGCACAGGACCAGCCGGCTCTCGAGGGGAAAATCCCCGGGGCTGGACGGGCTGACCGTGGAGTTCCACAGGGCGTTCTGGGACGTCCTGGGGAGCGACTACGCGCGGGTCCTGGGGGAAAGTCTGGCGACCGGGGAGATGCCCCTCTCTTGGCGCAGGGCAGTCATCGTCCTGCTGCCTAAGAAGGGCGATCTCCGCCTCCTTAAGAACTGGCGCCCGGTCTCCCTCCTCAGCACGGACTACAAAATCTTCGCCAGGGCGATGTCTGCTCGCCTTGGTGCCGTGCTGGACCACATGATCCACCCCGACCAGTCATACACGGTCCCGGGCCGGACAATCCACGATAACATCCATCTGGTCCGGGACCTCATCCATTGTTCCCAGGAGGCTGGTCTGTCGGTCGCCTTCCTATCCCTCGACCAAGAGAAGGCGTTCGACAGGGTGGATCACGACTATCTGCTCGGAACTCTGCGCGCTTTCGGGTTCGGGACGCATTTCGTCGCCCGGATCCGACTTTTGTACGCCGCCGCGGAGTGTCTGATTAAGGTTAACGGGTCCTTGACGGCGCCCCTTCGCTTTAGGAGAGGGGTGCGCCAGGGATGCCCCATGTCCGGCCAGTTATACGCCGTTTGCGTGGAGCCTTTCCTGCGCCTCTTGCGGACGAGGTTGACGGGACTGGCTCTGCAAGGGCCGGGCGTGGAGGTCGTCCTCTCGGCTTACGCCGATGACGTGCTCCTCGCGATAGAGGATCCCGCTGACCTGCGGAGGATGCGTGAGTGCCAGGAGATTTACTCGGCCGCGTCCTCCGCCAGGATCAACTGGGAGAAATGTTCCGGACTCCTGGTGGGTCAGTGGCGGGTGGACTCCCTGCCGGAGGAGCTCAGGCCTTTTGCCTGGAGCACGACCCATCTCCTCTATCTGGGAGTCTACCTTAGCCCCGACGAGGGAGCCTGGCCGGCGAACTGGCAGGAGCTGGAGGCCAAGGTCGCCGCTCACCTAGGGCGCTGGACAGGACTGCTCCGAGTGCTGTCCTACAGGGGTCGAGCGCTAGTCATAAACCAGCTGGTGGCCGCAATGCTGTGGTACCGGCTGGTCACTTTGACCCCTCCCCCTGCGTTTGTCGCCAAGATACAGAAGAAGCTGGTGGACTTCTTCTGGAACAACAGGAAGCACTGGGTCTCTGCTGCGGTCTTGAGTCTCCCGCTTGAGGAGGGCGGTCAGTCGTTGGTGTGCGTCAGCGCCCAGCTCGCGACTTTCCGTCTTCAGACCCTGCAGAGATACCTTTACGTCGAGCCCCCTCCTAGGTGGTGTGCTCTGGCGACGTATTTCTTCCGCCAGCAGCGCGACCTCAATTACGACACGCAGCTCCTGTTTGTGAACTTGTGGGGTGTCAGGACCGCCCTCCGGGAGCTGCCTGTCTTTTACAGGGAACTCATCAGGGTCTGGAACAAAGTCTCCACCAAGCGCAGCTCTCCGCCGGCTGGAGTGGCGGCCGTCCTGCAGGAGCCGCTGCTCGGGAATCCGTACCTCCACGACCGAGGTTTTATGTGGCGGTCGGAAGAGAGGGCTGTGGCTGGTGAGGTGACCAGGGTCAGGGACCTGCTCGATGGGGGAGGAGCGGGCTGGATGGCGCCAGACACGCTGGCGCGGCGCCTAAATTCTGCCAACGTCCGCCACGCGGCCGATGCCATCGAGTCGCTAAAAACAGCTCTGGGCCCTGACTCCGTTAGGTGCATCGAGGAGGCTCAAGCACGTGGGGAGATCCCGTCCGAACTGACCCCCGTCCGGACGGAATTCCTCATTGGCGCCAAACCCCGGAACCTCCCTCGGGGGCCGGCGCCTCACAACTTGAGCCGCCTCGGGGAAATCCCCTCCGTGCCTTTCAGTTGCGCGCGGAGGGGTTTCTTGTACGGGCTGCTCCTGCACACTCTCAACTTTGCCATCCTCGCCTGCCGTCCGGACACGCCATGGCGTACCATCTTGCCGTCCGGAGGAGGCGGGGGTCCCCGATGGAGGGCACTCTACGCAGGGGTCCTCCCACTATTCGTCGGGGACTTGGCCTGGAGGGTGGTGCACGGAGCAGTGCCGTGCAACAAATTTTTAAGCCGGTTCACGGACTCCCAGGCCGCCTGCAATTTCTGCGGTCTGGAAGAGCCCGTGTTCCATGTTTTTATGGAATGCACAAGGTTGCAGCCCCTGTTTTATTATTTGAAGGGGCTGCTCCTGAAATTCTGGCTGCACTTCAGTCCCACTCTCCTGATCTTTGGGCACCCTGTGCGGAGGGGAGCGGGTAGGTCCGAAGGCCTCCTCGTAGGACTGCTCCTGGGCACGGCCAAGGGTGCCATCAGCCGGTCCAGGCAGCGGGCGGTCGAGGGGGTCGTTCAACCTGACTGCCTGCCTCTCTTCCGCTCTTACATCCGGTCCAGGGTGTCCTTGGAGATGGAGCACGCGGTGTCCACCGGTACGCTCGCGGCCTTCCGCGAGAGGTGGGCACCGGAGGGACTGGAGTGCATCATCACGCCCGGCAACCAAATTTTACGTTTTAAAGTTTAATTTGTTTTAATTGCCGGTGCTTTTAGTGTCCCCCTCCCCTTTTATAGGGGGCACTTGGAAAAATGTGATTTTAGCACCAAAAAAAAACCCAAAAAAAAGAAAGAAAAAAAAACACAAAAAAAGGAAAAAGAAAAAAAAAGGGGGCCTTGAAAATGTCTGCTGTGTCATCCAGGGCGGGTGGCACGGTTTAATGTTTATGTTTTTTTTCAGGTAAATTCAAAAGTGTTTCATGCACAGGACCAACAAAAAAGGAAAAAAAAAAAGGGCCTTGTAAATGTCTGCTGTGTCATCCAGGGCAGGTGGCACGGTTTAATGTATTTTGTTTTGCAGATAAACTCCAAAAAGAGTTTCATGCACAGGACCAACCTGACTGCCTGCCTCTCTTCCGCTCTTACATCCGGTCCAGGGTGTCCCTGGAGATGGAGCACGCGGTGTCCACCGGTACGCTCGCGGCCTTCCGCGAGAGGTGGGCACCGGAGGGACTGGAGTGCATCATCACGCCCGGCAACCAAATTTTAATTTGATTTTACGTTTTAAAGTTTAATTTGTTTTAATTGCCGGTGCCTTTAGTGTCCCCCTCCCCTTTTATAGGGGGCACTGGAGGAAAAAAATTTGATTTTAGTGCCCAAAAAAAGAAAAACACAAAAAAAAGAAAAAAAAAGGGGCCTTGTAAATGTCTGGTGTGTCATCCAGGTCAGGTGGCACCGATTAATGTTTATGTTTTACAGGTAAACTCCAAAAGAGTTTCATGCACAGGACCTCCTAAAAGAGTTTCATGCACAGGACCTCCAGGTCCCTCTGCACCGCAGCATGTTGTAATTTCTCCCCATTCAAATAATATTCCCTTTTGCTGTTTTTCTCCCCAAGGTGGATGACCTCACATTTTCCGCCAGAGCATAATCAAAATCCAAGTTCGTGGTCCAGTAAAGGTAAAAAATTAAGCTAGAAGCAAAGTCTGGGTCAGGGCACAACTAAAGCTACACATCGATTGCAGTTCCATAATGTGTGTTTTTTTTAAAAAAAAACTTTACTTTTAAAAAAGTTAAAAAGTAATTTAATCAGCAGTCACCAGGGCTGTAATTGGCACCCTACCCCCACCCCACCGACCTGCGAGAGAACAGCATCGGCAGGCGGGGGTACAAGTAAGAGAGCTAGCCACTGCGGCGAGCGCCGCGAGCTGACCCAGGAGTGCGACCACTTCTAGAAGGGCAACTGGACTGACGTCACTGGAGTCTAGGCAGCCCATTGGTGCGGCGTCCGGGCCCAACAGGGGGCTGAGAGTCAGACTCACTGGAGTGGTGTCCGAGCCCAGCAGCGAGCTGAGAGTCGGGCCCAGCAGGAACGGAGGTCAAACCCAGCAGGGGGCTGAGATTCAGGCCCAGCAGATGTGGCGTCCAAGCCCAGCGAGGGGCAGCGCAGCATTTTAACAGTGACGGGGCCGTGGCCCAGGAGCGGCGCACCATATATAACATCAGAGAGGTCATGGATCAGGAGTGATGCATCATTTATTAACGGAGGGGTCGGGGCTCAGGGGAGGCGCAACAGAGCTTGGTCTCCAGTCGTCTTGGTCAATCCTCGCCATTGGACCAAGACCTAGCTCTGTCAAGTCCGTGTGGTGGCTGATGTGCAACGGAAACCAATGTTAAAAAAAATCCACGCACAGGCATCTTCCACCCTTTAAGATGTAACTCATTGTAACACCTGTGAGCCCATCTTTTTTTGGTGTGAAGAGCGTCACGAGGGACTGCCTAATTGGCATTCCAATCACACATTGGAGTACCCTCAAGTACTCAGATGAGCTCTACATTCCTGCCTCAGAAGGGATGTGAGTGAGCAGTAAACCCTAGTAGTCCACTCACATCCATGCTTTTAAAATTGTCAGTACTGTAGCTGCAGTTTAACTGTGGCATGGCATTCTATTCTCTACAGCAGCACTTTACTACAAAAGTGGTAGAAACAAAACAAGAACGAGCAATATCTGTGTTTGAATGCCCACTAAAAGATATGGTACGTTGTAAAAAGCTTTTGGACTTCTGAAAATTTTAATATAGAAAAGGAGCCTTGCATTATGTACCCCACAATTAACCCAAGCATATAAACTTTGTAGAAGCTTATGTAAAAAAAAAATTTTCAAATTCAGATGGCTGAGTGCAAGAACAATATTGCTCATCTAATACGATATATCTCAGTTTGTGAAACTTAGGTAAATTACATACACCACGTTTAAGGCAGCATACTGTTTTGAGCTTTTCAATTACATTGTACATTTGGACCAATTGCTATCGGCCACCGATCCTATTTGCTTTTGTTCCACATAACATCCAGACTACTTTATATCACGGAAGCTATTGTTTTGTGTTATTCAGAAGCGATTTTAAAAGAAAAGGAACTATATTTTCGTAATCTTGTCTAATCTGAATACTTTCAAAATCTTTTTTTTTAAACTCAGCTCTGCCTTATAACTGTTGCGTTACTGCGGCCGTTGTGATGATAGTTTGATCAGGAAGAACAGGTATGGAAAGATGGGAGAACGCAGCGCGCTGCAATGTGTGCAGGGGGCCCTGCTGCCAGCTCCCGTCGCCAACACAGTGACTAGTGGCACGCACCTGCCGGGCTCTCCGGCTCAATCGCCGTCCATGTCAATTTGCTCCAGGTCAACACCACGTCGCAGCTCCTCTTTTCTATCTCGAATATGCCTCTGCATATCGGTTCCTCCGGACCGCCCACTTTTGTGCACTTCTCGACCATTTCCTTCGCCCCTTGGGACAGCGCCGGGGGATTTGCCGCTGCCGCCACCGCGGCGAACAGATGGGGTGTCGACGCTGGTCGCTTCCTTCTGGCATCTGAGAGCGGCTGCGGCTCGCTGCAACTGTCCTGTGGCTCAGACCAGGCATTCACGACGACAGCTGCTCGCTGCCTGCCTTCAAACATCTTCAACTAGCAATTTATTTTCTCGCGTTTGTTTGTTTATCTGTTCCTGCTTACTTGTAACCACTTAGCCCGTCCTGTGTGTGCGGTAGCAACGACACTTCCTCCAGGCGCTCGTCCCACGCCAGGTGCGCGCGCTAGTGACCGTTGGAGGCGTGCGCATCTCCTCTCGTGCACGCGCCGGCCTTCACTGGGAAATCTGAGGAGTTAAACGTTACAATGGGTAGAAAGGAGGGAAAAAGCCACTTAAATATAAGGAATGTCCTTAATTTGACCGTAACATGCATTCAAATATCTGTGGACAGGACAGGGGCGTTAACGTGGCAGGCGTGGACCCTTGGTCACATAAATGGCACATTCTATTCAAATTGACTTGCTCTGACCAAGGGTCGGTCCACATCCCAAATGTTAACTTACCTGTTCTTTCCACAGATGCTGAATGTTCCCAGCATCTTCAGGGTTTTTTTAAAAACTCTTTGTTCACATTAAAAATAAGTTGCTTTTTTTAATCCAAAAGCGTTGCAAATACAAAGACTTGAGCGTTTTCAGGCTCTATCCAGTTTCCTATATTCTGGTTTGATTATTTTTCACTCTGGAAAAATATATACCTCAACGTTTTTAAATGGCTTTGCATAAAATTCACTCCAAACAGGCCCCCGTGTTGCCAGTTGTACTGACACTGCCACAGAATATCTATGAACAGTTTGACAAAAACTTTGTACAGGGTAGTACTGAAACAGATAAGATATAGGAGAGAAAGTAAGTGCCACAGATTTGATTTGAAGATCATATTTGTTTTACTCACATACAGATCTGTTGAAGGGACATGGTTTTTCAACTCGCTAGACAGGTACTAAAGCATAAGAACCTAAGAAGAGGGAAGAAGAAATGCAATCTATTTGTCTACCCTGTACATTATACTTGTGTGTAGGGCCTCCTGAATAACTTTCTTCTCCCTACCTCATCTCTATTATATAGATCAAACAAATGGCACATTCTATTCAAATTGACTTCAGAGCAATTTTGACTGCTTTGCACTGGGTAAACTGCGGATGAGCGGCGAGAGATCATGGTGGAGGTGCGGCGAGTGATGAGAGATCATGACTGAGATTCGGTGAGTGATCATGGAGGAGGTTCGGCAAATGTTTGATGCGGAGGTGCGGTGAGAGAATGTGGCGGAGGTGCGGCGAGAGATTGTGGCGGAGCAGCGGCGAGAGATTGTGGTGGAGGAGCGGTAAGAGATCGTGGCGGAGGTGCAGCGAATGTTTTTGTGGCAGAGGAACGGTGAGAGATCATGACAGAGGTGCGGCGAATGTTTGTGGCGGAGGAGTGGCAAGAGATCGTGGCAGAAGTGCAGCAAATGAGGGTACGGGACCCAGAAGAATCGAGGGCCCAGGGGCAGCACGGGCCAGCCCACACTGCGATATGTGTGCGTACTAGGTCCATGCAGTAGAGCAGGTCTCCAGTCGTCCTGGTTAATCCTTGCTACTGGATAAAGGCCTAGCTCT
Organism: Pristiophorus japonicus; assembly: GCF_044704955.1. Lineage (NCBI taxonomy): Eukaryota > Metazoa > Chordata > Chondrichthyes > Pristiophoridae > Pristiophorus > Pristiophorus japonicus. The sequence continues at coordinate 127,311,070 of NC_091979.1, forward strand.
GTCACACGTTTAAAAAAAAATCCACGCACAGGCATCTTCACCCCTTCATTTGGAGTTCAGGACTGGAATATCGGGTCCTTCCTTGAAACATCTGTGAATTCAGGTAGAAGCAAGTCATCCTCGTTTGAGGGACCACCTATGGTGAAACTTACAGAAACCTGAATCCTGAATAGAGCTGCTTCAGTAACAGTGGAGCTCGCCTGCAGTTTGCAATATCTTCAAACTAGCAGAATGCTTTTGAAAGTTCCATCCAAATGTAGTGGAATTAAAATTGCTTTTTGAATTTGGATGACATATAATTGCAGATAAATGACAGAATTTAACATTTTCTATTTGGTAAATATCCACTCTCCTAAACCAAGCTGTAAACATAAACTAAATAGTGAATTTAATCTCAATTTCAAATGCATGCTGCACCATCAAATAAATCAATGTCATCTGATTCTGCTATCAATAATTTCTAAATTACATGTTAGGTTGTTTAATTAATGCCAATATAATAATTAGAAATCCTTTCCAACAAAAGCTACGAGATTTCCATTTTTGCCACTATTCAGTAATCAAAATTATTTTGTGAATATAATGTAGCTAATGCCAGGTAATGCCTTTTATTATCAATAGGTTTCAAGAGCCAAAGGAATTTGTATGTCTTGGCTAATTTCACAGCACTAAACTGGGAAACCAATCATTTGTTTTTAAAGGTCTTCTACAGGTGCATTAAAAGGGTTGGCAGAGGAATTAAAATGGAGATCTATAGGTGGAAGCAGAAGGCATGGTTGAGGTACTAAATGAGTACTTTGCATCGGTGTTAGGAAGAGGACTTTGCCAAAGTTACGGTAAACAAGGAGTTTGTCGGGATACTGGATGAGATAAAAATAGATAGCAAGGAGGTACTAGAAAGGCTAGCAATACCTAAAGTGGATAAGTCACTCCATCCAGAAGGGATGAATCCTAGGCTGCTGAGGGAAACCAGGATAGAAATTGTGGAGATGCTGGCCACAATCTTCCAAATCAAGGGTGTAACATTTGCAATCATCCAGTCATCTGGAAGGTGTGGTGCAAGAGGAGTGGAGGATTGAAAATGTTACACCCTTGTTCAAAAAAGGGGAGAAGGATATACCTGCCAATTACAGGCCAGTCAGTTTAACATCGGTGGTAGGGAAACTTTTAGAAACAATAATTTGGGAGAATATTAACAGCTGCTTGGACAAGCAAGGATGAACAAAGGAGAGCCAACACTGATTTGTTAAGTGCAAATCGTGTTTGACTAACTTGATTAATTTTTTTGATGAGGTAACGGAGAGAATGGATGAGGGCAATGCATTTGATGTATATATAAACTTTCAAAAGGTTTTTGATAAAGTACCACATATTAGACTTGTTAGCAAAATTGAAGCCCATGGGATAAAAGAGTGAGGAGCAGAAAGTTGTGGTGAATGGCTGTTTTTCGGATAGGAGAGGGGTATACAGTGGTGTTCCCTAGGGTTCAGTACTGAGACCACTGTTGTTTTTAATATACATTAATGAGTTGGACTTGAGAGTGCAATTTTGAAATTTACAGATGTCACAAAACTTGGAATTGTAGTAAACAGTGAGGAAGATAGTAATACACTTCAGGAGGATATAGACAGGTTGGTGGAATGGTGGACACAAGGCGGATGAAATTCAAAGCAGAGAAGTGTGAGGTGATACATTTTGGTAGGAGAGACAATGCAAGCCAAATGGTACAATTTTAAAGGGTGTGCCAAAACAGAGAGACCTGGGGGTGCTTGTGAACAAATCTTTGAAGGTGGCAGAAAGGTTAACAAAGCAGTTAATAAAGCATATGGAATCCTGGGCTTTATAAATAAAGAGGCACAGAGTACAAAAGCCAGGAAGTTATGCTAAACCTAGATAAAGCGCTAGTTTGGCCCCAGCTGGAGTATTGTGCCCAATTCTCGGCACCACACTTTAGGAAGGACGTGAAGGTTTTGGAGCGACTACAGAAGAGATTTACTAGAATGGTTCCAGGGATGAAGAATTACAGTTACGTGGATCGACTGGAGAAGGTGGTAGTGTTCTCCCGAGAGCAAAGAAGACTAAATGAAGGGTTTACATAGAGTAAATAAACTGTTCCAATGGCGGAAGGGTCGTTAATCAGAGGGCACAGATTAAAGGTGATTGGAAAAAGAACCAAAGGCAATGTGAGGAAAAACTATTTTATGCAAAAAGTGGTTAGGATTTGGAAGGCACTGCCTGATAGGGTGACGGATACAGATTCAATAGTAGCCTTCAAAGAGGATTTGGATAAATACTTGAAGGGGAAAACTTGCAGGGATATGGGGAAAGCGTGAAGGAGTGGGACTAACTGGATTGATTTTAAAGAGCTGGCACAGACTTGATGGGCCAAGTGGCCTTCTGTGCTGTACTATTACATGATTCTATTCCAGGCACTTGAATTGCTATGTTCTATTTATAGCACTTTAAGAGTTATGGGCTCCAGCTTTGGGGTTAGGGGTGAGCGAGCGGTAAATGGATAGATGAATGACATGTATGAGTAACTGTACCTTGAACACCCATGCATGTGTCATTGCTTCTTTTTTATACTCTGAGCATTTTTTCTTTATTTTTATGTTTAACTGATGCATTTCACTTTATCTTTTATTTTCTAGTTCTCTTTCTATTTTACCTCATTTTTTCCATTCTTTAGTCATTATTGTTATCAATTTTTAATTTCAATCTGTCCTTATCTAATTCTGAGCTCCATCCCCAAACTCCTAGCTCTGTTTTCTCTGTCTACAGATTCTCTTCTCCCCTACTCCTCCCTCCTCCAATTTACAAGGCCTTGGTTCACTTCACCACCACAGGCACATGCAGGTTGCTGCCACTATTGTAATATCACAACAGCTGCTACCACTTCCAACTATTTTACTGTCCTTTTAAGCAAAATCTTTATTTTAACTATATTAAAATTGACAGATTCTTTAAAATCAATAGATTTTTTAATTATTGTATTTTGCATTACCCATACTTAAGTCATTCTTTACTCAGCATAGAAGCTATTTGAAACTACCAAGAGAAAAGGATGCATGGACAGATGGACAGGGCAGGCCCAATGCTGACTCACTAAGAATGGAAAGTAAAGATTCCAATTTTAATGGATAAAATCTGAAAGAATCTATATAATTTTAAAAATTCCAATGAAAAGAAATACAGACTGGTTCCAGTAAGTGCATATTAATGAGACTCATCTATAATAATTCATGCTCTTTACATGGCATATCATAAATGTCTAATAACCCTTATGCTAATATATTAGATTAAAGTGGGTGGAGGACATATCAAAATCATGTATACAAAGGGATCATAATTCTGCAGCACTGCTGTATTTGAACATTATATGTAGTAAGTAATGGGTTTGCAATGTATTAAGACTGGGTTACATTGATATATTTTGTTTTCCATGAATAACCTTTGAAACTAAAATGTTTGATTTATTTTTGAGCAACAATCAAAATCTCTCAATGTAGATTTATAGCCTACACGAATTCCATAAAAATATGGAAGCTACAAAGCTAATGTTGTGCATTGTTTAATTCATATGTCAATACAAAAGGTGCAAATCTCATGTATTATTCCAGAAGTGAAGATTATAGAGTGATGGCATTGATGCCAACTATGCCACCTACACCTGCAGCAATTTTAAAATAAACCATAACAATTCCAATCATCATCACAGGCAGTTCCTCGAAATCGAGGAAGACTTGCTTCCACTCCCAAAGTGAATTCTTAGGTGACTGTACAGTCCAATACGGGAATTACAGTCTCTGTCGCAGGTGGGACACAGTCGTTGGAGGAAAGGGTGGGTGGGGAGTCTGGTTTGCCGCACGCTCCTTCCGCTGTCTGCGCTTATTTTCTGCGTGCTTTCGGTGACGAGACTCGAGGTGCTCAGCGCCCTCCCAGATGCTCTTCCTTCACTTATGGCGGTCTTTGGCCAGGGACTCCCAGGTGTCGGTGGGGCTGTTACACTTTATCAAGGAGGCTTTGAGGGTGACCTTGAAACATTTCCTCTGCTCGCCTGGGGCTTGCTTGCCGTGTAGGAGTTCTGAGTAGAGCGCTCGCTTTGGGAATTTTGTGTCCAGCATACGGACTGTCATGTATTTCACCATCTTGCAATACATGTTATGTAACTGTAACTCATGCACACTGTACCTGTACCCTTGAAATGCACACCCTGACCACGGGGTGAGCTTGCGGGAGACACTCTTCACCTGGGTTTCCAGGTATAAAAGGGGAGGTCCCACCCAGGGTCAGCACTTCTTGGTCCTGGGAATAAAGTGAAGGTCACAGAGTGACCATGTCTGATATATACATGCCTCGTGTGAGTTTGTAACAAGTTGCAGAGACACTACACGGACAATTTGGCCCGCCCAACGGAGCTGGTCGAGTTTACCATTACAATTCCAATAGCTGAAGGTGACACAATTCATAGTTACTGAAATGATGGATCTCAAAGCATCACTTTGTATAAAATCTAATTAGTTGCAATTTTTGGATACCGCTGGACTAATCATAATTGTGGATTTTGGAAAAGTATGAACAAATCTGGGATGATTAATGTCTGCAGACTGAGAGCAATTCAGATCTGTTACATTTTCTACTCCTCAAAGTTATACGCAATATTGATTTATATTTGCTTTCAATTTCAAGATGAGCAAGGAAACACAAGTACAAGCATCTTTTTTTGTTGTTGCGGTAGGTGGTTTTCTAATCTTCTCTAATGCTGTTCCACAATAGGAAGGTGTCAGACAAAAACAAGGGGAAATTAAATGATAAGTCACCCTGGCAGCTATCATGCAGCTACAGTGATATAGGTAAAAGGCTGGCAGCAGGTTAACTATCTGCTCCCCTCAAATAGCAACTGGTGTGTAGTACAGGAAGAAATCAAAAGATTAAAGTAAACTTAGACCACTGGTTCACATATAGTTATCCAGTGATACCACAAACTGAAAAATTAGATCGGGCTGCAAATACAATACAATGATGATAGTTTATCCTGCTGCAGCTACTGACAGACCACATTGTGGCACTGGAACTGTGGGTGGATTCATTCTGGAGCATCCGCGATGCTGAGGATGCCATGAATAGCAGGAGTTAAATTAAAAAGTAGGACCTCAAAGGTAGTAATCTCAGGATTGCTACCAGTGCCACGTGCTAGTCAGAGTAGAAATTGCAGGATAGCTCAGATGAATACGTGGCTTGAGGAGTGGTGCACAAGGGAGGGATTCAAATTCCTAGAACATTGGAACCGGTTCTGGGAGAGGTGGGACCAGTACAAACCAGACGGTCTGCACCTGGGCAGGACCGGAACAAATGTCCTAGGGGGATTGTTTGCTAGTGTTGTTGGGAAGGGGTTAGACTAAAATGGCAGGGGATGGGAACCTATGCAGGGAGTCAGAGGGAAGTAGATTGGGAGCAGAAGCAAAAGATAGAAAGATGAAAAGTAAAAGCGGAGGGCAGAAAAACTCAAGGCAAAAATGAAAAAGGGCCACATTACAGCAAAATTCTAAAGGGGCAAAATGTGTTAAGAAGACAAAGATCTGTGCCTCAATGCGAGGAGTATTCGTAATAAGGTGGACAAATTAACTGCAGAGGCAGCAATTAACGAATATGTTAAAATTGGCATCACGGAGACATGGCTCCAGGGTGACAAAAGCTGGGAACTCAACATCCAGGGGTATTCAACATTCAGGAAGGATGACAGAAATGAAAAGGAGGTGGGCTAGCATTGCTGGTTAAAGAGGAAATTAACGCAATAGTAAGGAAGGACATAAGCTTGGATGATGTGGAATCTGTATGGGTGGAGCTGCGAAATACCAAAGGGTAGAAAACATTAGAATGCATTGTGTACAGACCACCAAACAGTAGAAGTGAGGTTGGGGACAGCATCAAACAAGAAATTAGGGATGCATGCAATAAAGGTACAGCAGTTATCATGGGTGACTTTAATCTGCATATAGATTGGGCTAACCAAACTGGTAGCAATACAGTGGAGGAGGATTTCCTGGACTGTATTAGGGATGGTTTTCTAGATCAATATGTCGAGGAACCAATTAAAGGGCTGGCCATCCTAGACTGGGTGATGAGTAATGAGAAAGGACTAATTAGCAATCTTGTTGTGCGAGGCCCCTTGGGGAAGAGTGACCATAATATGGTAGAATTCTTTGTTAAGATGGAGAGTGATACAGTTAATTCAGAGACTAGGGTCCTGAACTTAAGGAAAAGTAACTTCGATGGTATGAGACGTGAATTGGCTAGAATAGACTGGCGAATGATACTTAAAGGGTTGATGGTGGATAGGCAATGGCAAACATTTAAAGATCACATGGATGAACTTCAACATCCCTGTCTGGAGTAAAAATAAAATGGGGAAGGTGGCTCTCAACCGTGGCTAACAAGGGAAATTAAGTATAGTGTTAAATCCAAGGAAGAGGCATATAAACTGGCCAGAAAAAGCAGCAAACCTATGGACTGGGAGAAATCTAGAATTCAACAGAGAAGGACAAAGGGTTTAATTAGGAGGGGGAAAATAGAGTATGAGAGGAAGCTTGCTGGAAACATAAAAACTGACTGCAAAAGCTTCTATAGATATGTGAAGAGAAAAAGATTAGTGAAGACAAACGTAGGTCCCTTGCAGTCGGATTCAGGTGAATTTATAATGGGGAACAAAGAAATGGCAGACCAGTTGAATAGATACTTTGTTTCTATCTTCACAAAGGAAGACACAAATAACCTTCCGGGAATACTAGAGGACCGATGGTCTAGTGAGACAGAGGAACTGAAGAAAATCCTTATTAAGCGAGAAATTGTGTTCGGGAAATTGATGGGATTGAAGGCCGATCAATCCCTGGGGCATGATAGTCTGCATCGCAGAGTACTTAAGGAAGTGGCCCGAGAAATAGTGGATGCATTGGTGATCATTTTCCAACAGTCTATTGACTCTGGAATAGTTCCTGTGTACTGGAAGGTAGTTAATGTAATAACATTTTTTAAAAAAGGAGGGAGAGAGAAAATGGGTAATTATAGACCGGTTAGCCTGACATAAGTAGTGGGGAAAATGTTGGAATCAATTATTAAAGATGAAATAGCAGCGCATTTGAAAAGCAGTGACAGGATCGGTCCAAGTCAGCATGGATTTATGAAAGGGAAATCATGCTTGACAGATCTTCTTGAATTATTTGAGGATGCAACTGGTAGAGTGGACAAGGGAGAACCAGTGGATGTGGTGTATTTGGACTTTGAAAAGGCTTTTGACAAGGTCCCACACAAGAGATTGGTGTGCAAAATTAAAGCACATGGTATTGGGGGTAAGGTACTGACATGGATAGAGAACTGGTTGGCAGACAGGAAGCAGAGAGTCGGGATAAAAGAGTTCTTTTCAGAATGGCAGACAGTGACTAGTGGGGTGCCACATGGCTCAGTGCTGGGACCCCAACTATTTACAATATACCATTAATGATTTAAACAAAGAAATTGAGTGTAATATCTCCAAGTTTGCAGATGATACTAAGCTGGGTGACAGTGTGAGCTGTGAGGAGGACGCTAAAAGGCTGCAGGTTGATTGGACAGGTTAGGTGAGTGGGCAAATGCATGACAGATGCAGTATAATGTGGATAAATGTGAGGTTTATCCACTTTGGTGGCAAAAACACGAAGGCAAAATATTATCCAAATAGCGACAGATTAGGAAAAGGGGAGCTGCAACAAGACCTGGTTGTCATGGTCCATCAGTCATTGAAAGTTGGCATGCAGGTACGGCAGGCGGTGAAGAAGGCAAATGGTATGTTGGCCTTCATAGCTAAGAGATTTGGGTATAGGAGCAGGGAGGTCTTACTGAAGTTGTACAAGGTCTTGGTGAGGCCTCACCTGGAATATTGTGTTTAGTTTTGGTCTCCTAATCTGAGGAAGGATATTCTTGCTATTGAGGGAGTGCAGCGAAGGTTCACCAGACTGATTCCCGGGATGGCAGAACTGACATATGAGGAGAGACTGGATCGACTGGGCCTGTATTCACTGGAGTTTAGAAGGATGAGAGGGGATCTCATAAAAACATATACAATTCTGACGGGACTGGACAGGTTAGATGCAGGAAGAATGTTCCCAATGTTGGGGAAGTCCAGAACCAGGGAACACAGTCTAAGGATAAGGGGTAAGCCATTTAGGACTGCGATGAGGAGAAACTTCTTCACTCAGAGTTGTTAACCTGTGGAATTCCCTACCGCAGAGAGTTATTGATGCCAGTTCATTGGATACATTGAAGAAGGAGTTAGATACGGCCCTTACGGCTAAAGGGATCAAGGGGTATGGAGAGAAAGCAGTAAAGGAGTACTAAGGTGAATGCTCAGCCATGATCTTATTGAATGGTGGTGCAGGCTCGAAGGGCCGAATGGCCTACTCCTGCACCTATTTTCTATGTTTCTATGATTACATTCTGTATCAGAATATGAGTGGCTCACCTAGCTTTGTTGCATTAGATAAATCAAAATTAATGAAATATACATTTACACAAAGTTGTGAGCATACTTGGTGGACCAAATGGCTTCCTTCTGAGCTGTACTATTCTATGATACTGTGAATTATTTTCAAAATTATTTTATATGATGCCTATTCGCAGTTTGAAAGGGAACTGAATCGGCCATTTGGAACATAATTGTTATAAACTGCATCCCAAAAAGCTTTAAAGAAGCAGTGTGTCGTATTTTAAATAGGGGTATTATATATCCTTATTCCTCCAAAGGCTACTGTTTAAAAATACATATGTATTTTTAAAGTTTTTGCTAACCCATATCTAATCCAGTTAGTCTTGCTTTTATCCAGATCAGCTGGAGTGACAGGCTCAATATGAGATTATCATGTTGGTCACGAGACATTACACACCCTGGGGAATGGGGTCATGTTGCAGGTGTGTGGAAGCACACAGCTACAGTCTGCTCATTCAAATCATATTCAAAATTCCAGCTCTGGTTGGTTAGCAAAAGTGCTACCTTTTAAAAGTAATGTAAAATCAATTGGCATTTTATTGACTTATTTTAACTTAGCAAAGGTTTGGCAGCATCTCAACATTATCTATTTGACTAGTTAAAAGTCGCCAGATAGATTACATTCAATTGCTGCTAAAATGACTGAGTAGTCTGTGGTGCAAAGAAATGCCAAGTGACTATTCATACCTCCAGTTAAAAGCCAAAGATGTATTTTAACTATCATATAATGCACTTTGTTTGTGGGAAAATTTCAGTTTTCTTACTTGTTGACTTTAAGACTGAGCCCAGTTATCCTCCTATATTTTTAATCTCTTGGAGGTCTTAGATCTTCCAAATCTGTACATCTCATGTATAACGTACCCACTTTGGTCTCTGTGGCTCCATGGAGATTTTCCAAGTGACCTGTCATGTGCAAGCATTTACTCCCACTTTGATATTGTCAGAATTCTCTAATATTTCTTCCTTAACTAATAACTAGTTGATAGTGCAGTGCAGATGTAGTATTGTGTTTTTGGAGGAGCCAGCTTTCAAACTGTCATGTATTCAACTAGCATTGTAACCCATGTATAATCTGACCTAAGTTGTACACTGTGAGAACACTGACCACTAGGTGGTGAACTTGTGGGAGACACTCCTAACCTAGACCTTCAGATATAAAAGGGGAAGCTCCACCCACTTCCATCACTTGAGTGCTATGAAATAAAGGACAGGTCACAGACTGACCTTCTCTCAAGCATGGGCCTCGTGTGCATTTATACTGTATAGTAAGGACGTATCAATGGCGACAAGAAACTGGGATTTAAACCATGCGAGCATGGCCACTAGCAGAACAGATGAGAGGTACTGTGTTAAGGAATGGTTGGGACAGAGGTTCAACATTGTTAAAGCAGCACACAGTTCTCCAGGCAGACAGGGGCAGTCGGGCATGCCCCAACATGTAGTCGAACCCAGAGGGGGAGTTCGACAGAGACAATGGCAAGCTGAATGATGATTCACGCCATTGCAATGGGGCCATCAACACCTGTTAATGGCGCACTCAAGGGCAATAACAGGGGCAGTCGAACGATCGACTGGCAAGGGACCTTTTGTTTCAAACAGCAGCTCATGCTGGAGGCGTGAAGGCACACTCTCAGCCGGAGTTTGCAGAAATGAGCAAAATACCTGCAGAAATGAAAGCTGGGGGAAATCGCTGGAAACTGAAGTTCAGCGAGTTCATGTGGAGCACATATACAGTTCATACACCAGGACGCCACTGATAATGATGAAAGTGCTCCTCAATGGCATCCCAGTATCAATGGAGCTAGACACTGGGGCCAGCCAGTCCCTGATGGGTATCAAACAGTTCGAAAAGTTGTGGGCGTCCAAGGCCAGGAGGCCAAAATTATCGCCGATTGACGCACAGCTACGGACATACACAAAGGAGATAATTCCGGTGCGAAGCAGCGCCACGGTAGTCGTGACCCACAAAGATTCGGAGAACAGGTTGCCACTCTGGGTTGTCCCAGGGGACGGTCCCGCATTACTGGGGAGGAGTTGGCTTGCTGTCATGAACTGGAAATGGGGCGATGTCAATGCAATTTCCTCTGTGGAGTGAGTATCATGCTCACAGATCCTGGACAAATTTGACTCATTATTTCAACCCAGCATTGGCACTTTCATGAGGGCCAAGGTAGTGATTCACATAAACCCGGACGCCAGGCCAGTACACCACAAGGCCAGAGCGGTGCCGTACGTGATGCGGGAAAAGATAGAAGACGAATTGGACTGCCTGCTGAGGGAAGGCATCATCTCGCCAGCCGAATTCAGTGACTGGGCGAGCCCGATTGTGCCGGTGCTCAAGGCGATGGGTCGGTCAGGATATGTGGCGATTACAAGGCCACCATCAATCGGGTGTCACTCCAAGACCAGTACCCGCTACCAAGAGCGGAGGACCTCTTTGCGACACTATCCGGTGGCAAACTTTTTTCAAAATTGGACCTGACCTCAGCTTACATGACCCAGGAGCTGGCGAGTGAGTCGAAGAAGCTGATCACCATCATGACATACAAGAGGTTGTTTGAGTTCAACAGATGTCCGTTCGGGATTCGCTCGGCCGCCGCGATCTTCCAACGAAATATGGAAAGTCTCCGCAAGTTGATTCCAGGGATGGTGGTTTTTCAGGATGACATCCTCATTACGGGTTACGATACTGAAGAACACCTCCACAATCTGGAGGAGGTGCTACGCAGACTGGACCGGGTAGGGCTGTGACTGAAAAAGATGAAGTGCGCCTTCCTAGCTCCAGAGGGAGAATTCCTGGGGATGAGGGTAGCAGCAGACGGGATCAGTCCTACTGCGTCTAAGACGGAAACGATCCAGAGAGCACCCAGACCCCGTAACACGACGGAGCTGCGTTCATTCCTGGGGCTCCTGAACTATTTTGGTAACTTTCTTCCCAAATTGAGCACGCTGCTAGAGCACTACACGTGCTCCTACGCCAAGGTCGCGAATGGGTCTGGGGGGACAGCCAGGAAAGGGCTTTTAATAGAGCACGCAATTTGTTATGTTCCAAAAATCTGTTAACACTATATGACCCATGTAAGAAACTTGTGTTAACGTGCGATGCGTCATCCTATGGTGTCGGGTGTGTGTTGCAGCATGTCAATGCCAAGGGTCAGTTACAGCCGGTAGCTTATGCCTCCAGAAGTCTGTCCCAGGCAGAAAGGGGCTACGGGATGGCAGAAAAGGAGGCGCTCGCATGTGTATATGCGGTAAAGAAAATGCACCAGTTACTGTTTGGCAGGAAATTTGAGCTGGAGACAGATCACAAACCCCTAACGTCCCTTTTGGCCGACAACAAGGCCATAAATGCAAACACATCGGCCCGCATACAGAGGTAGGAACTCACGTTAGCCGCCTATGACTACACAATTTGGCACAGACCGGGCACCGAAAACTGCGGCGATACACTCAGCAGGCTCCCACTAGCCACCACTGAGGGGGCTACTGAGCATGCTGCTGAGATGGTCATGGCTGTTGAAGCTTTCGGAAGCGAAGGCTCACCCGTGACAGCCCGTCAGATTAAAGTCTGGGCAAATAGAGACCCGCTATTGTCTCTAGTCAAGAAATATGTCCTGAATGGGGACTGGGCAGCCACGTACAGGGCATGCCCTGAGAAATTTAAACCATTTTACAGGCGCAAGGAAGAACTCTTGATTCAGGCCGATTGCCTACTGTGGGGAAACCGCGTAGTCATGCCCCAGATGGGCAGAGAGGTGTTCATCAGAGAACTCCACAATGAGCACCCGGGCATTGTCACGATGAAGGCAATTGCTAGGTCACACGTTTGGTGGCCAGGGATAGACGCAGATCTGGAACTTTGTGTTTGCAGGTGCAACACGTGTGCCCAGCTGGGCAATGCGCCCAGGGAAGCCCCCCTTAGCCCCTGGCCCGCCAAGCCTTGGTCACGCATCCATGTGGACTACGCAGGTCCTTTCATGGAAAAATGTTTTTGGTTGCAGTAGACGCCTACTCCAAATGGATCGAGTGTGACATTTTAAATTCAAGCACATCCTCTGCCACGGTAGAAAGTCTACGGGCAACATTCGCCGCCCACGGTCTACCGGACATCTTGGTTAGCGACAATGGCCCCTGCTTCACAAGCACTGAATTCCAGGACTTCATGACAGGCAATGGAATTAACCATGTTAGAACGGCACCGTTCAAGCCAGCTTCAAACGGCCAGGCAGAACGAGCAGTGCAGATAATCAAACAGGGGATGCTCAGAATCCAAGGGGGTTCCCTACAATGCCGCTTATCACACCTCCTGTTGGCCTATAGATCCCGACCACACTCGCTCACAGGGGTTCCACCCGCAGAGCTGCTAATGAAAAGGACGCTCAAAACCCGGTTATCTCTTATACACCCCACCATGAAAGAAATTGTTGAGAGCAGGCGCCAGTCACAATATGACTACCATGACAGGAATGCGAGAGCGCGATGTATTGATGTAAATGACCCTGTTTTTGTCCTCAACTTCGCTGCAGGGCCCAAATGGCTCGCAGGCACTGTGGTTGCCAAAGAGGGGAATAGGATTCTGGTAGTTAAACTTACCAATGAACAAATCTGCCGCAAACATGTGGATCAAACAAAAGAGAGGTTTAGCAACCCCATAGAAGAAGCGGAGAAAGAACACGATGTAGAGTTCACTCCACCATAGGTGACCGGACACAGGAATCAAAGGGAGGAGAGCCCAGTCACTGTGGGTAGTCTGGACAGGCCTGAGGCACCGCAAACAGCAGACACTCAGGCCAGCGCCCAACAACCGGAGCCCCAACTCAGGCGCTCTACAAGGGAGTGTAAACCGCCAGAGAGACTCAACCTGTGATTCCAATAAGACTTTGCGGGGGGAGGTGATGTCATGTATTCAACCAGCATTGTAACCCATGTATAATCTGACCTAAGTTGTACACTGTGAGAACACTGACCACTAGGTGGTGAACTTGTGGGAGACACTCCTAACCTCGACCTTCAGATATAAAAGGGGAAGCTCCACCCACTTCCTTCACTTGAGTGCTATGAAATAAAGGACAGGTCACAGACTGACCTTCTCTCAAGCATGGGCCTCGTGTGCATTTATACTGTATAGTAAGGACGTATCACAAACCAAGACCCTATCTGCCTGTTCAGGTAGATATAAAAGATCCAATGACGTTGTTAGAAGAAGAGCAGAGAATTCTCCTGGTTTCTTGATAAATATTTCTTTTTCAAACAATACCACCAAAAACAGCTTATGTGGCCAATCATTCATTTGCTGTTTTGGGGCCTTGCTGTGAGCAAATTGCTAACTGTGTTTGCCTATAAAACAACTGTCATGTATTATATATAACTGTATCCTAACATGCTATACATGACTGTAATAAGATATGACCTGTAACCACCATCATACTTTACCACAAGGGGTGCACTTGCAAGAGACAGGTATATAAGGACAGGTCTCAGGCAAGTGCAGCATTCCAGAGCTGTGAAATAAAGGTGCAGGCCCAGAGTGACCTTGACTTCACTTCATGCCTCGTGTGAATCTGTACTGAGGGGACAGGACTTGACAGTGGCGACGGGTTATGGGATTACAGAATCCACAGAATGGCGAACAACGGATCAGATGAAAAGTACAATGCGGGAGACAATTGGGAGAACTTTATAGAAAGGCTCCAGCAAAGCTTTGTAACCAAAGACTGGTTAGGCGACGATAAGGCATACAAGAGAAGAGCCCATCCCTTGACTGTGGCTCGAAAACATACGCTTTAATGAAGGATATGTTGGCACCCGAGAAACCAGCAAGCAAGTCGTTTGAAGAATTGAGCACACTGGTAAGAGACCACCTGAAGCCAGCGAGCAGCCTACACATGGCTAGACACAGGTTCTACAACTACAGACGCTGTGTGGGCCAGAGCATACCCGACTTCGTGGCGGAACTTCGGAGGTTGGCTAGTTTATGTGAGTTCTCCGATGAACTGAGGAGAGAAATGCTGAGAGACTTTTTCATTGAAGGAATAGGTTATGCAGGCATATACCGAAAGCTCATAGAGACCAAGAACCTGACCTTAGAGGCAGCAGCACTGGTTGCACAGACATTCTTGGTAGGGGAAGAAGAAACGAGGTTGATTTACAATGCAGGCACGACAACTAACGAAGAAGAAGTTCACAGCACTAAACAAGCTGCTACTCCTAAAATACAGACAAAACTGGGAGAACAGGCTCTCGACAGCAGGCAGAAGCCATCAAGCTGCTACCCCCACACATAGACAAAACCGGGAGAACAGGTACTCGACAGCAGGCAGAAGCCATCCAGGGCCACAGGAACGGCCATTCACACCTCATCAACCCACAATGCGAGCAATCAACTACAAACTGAGAGAAACTCAAGAGAGATCAACCAGACGCAACTTATTCTTTGAGGAACTCTTCGAACAATGGAACAGGTCTGTGCTGGAGGTATGGGGGTGGGCACTCGTCAAGGGGATGTCGATTTCAGCAGGCTGTTTGCAGAAATTGTGAATATACAGGGCATTTGGCCCGCATGTGCAAAGAAATGGCAGCTCGGCTGGTATATGAATCAGATGGGTCGGAAAGCGGACCAGAAGATGGTGGGGACAGTACCCGGGACATTGGTGTACAGCGGGTCAACACGGTCAATGGACGCTGCTCCAACAACAGGATGCCTCCTATAATGATGAGGGTCCTACTCAACGGGTTATCTGTCAACATGGAGCTGGATACGGGAGCGAGTCAATCTCTCATGGGCGCTCAACAATTTGAACAACTGTGGCCTCATAAAAGAGACAGACCAAACCTCACAAGGGTCGACACCACACTAAGGACCTATACCAAAGAAATCGTACCAGTCCTCGGCAGCACCATGCTCTCTGTCACACACAAAGGGACAGTGAACCGACTTCTCCTGTGGATTGTCCCCGGAGACCCCCCAGCACTTCTGGGGAGAAGCTGGCTGGCAAAACTAAACTAGAAATGGGATGGTGTCCATGCCATGTCATTAGAGGAACGGACCTCCTGCTCAACAGTTATAAAGCGATTTGAACATCTCTTTCAGCCAGGTGTGGGCACTTTCAAAGGGGCCAAAGTCAAAATCTACATCACACAGGATGCTAGACTGATCCATCACAAGGCCAGAGCTGTACCCTATGTGATGAGGGAAAAGATTGAACACGAACTAGACAGGTTTCTGCGGGAAGGCATTATATCACCTGTGGAATTTAGTGACTGGGCAAGTCCCAGTCATGAAGCCTGATGGATCCGTACGAATCTGTGGGGACTACAAATCTACCATAAACAGAGTCTCCCTATAGGACCAGTACCCGCTGCCCAGAGCGGAGGACTTATTTGCCACATTGGCTGGAGGTAAACTTTTCTCAAAATTAGACCTCACATCTGCGTATATGACGCAAGAATTGACCGAGGATTCCAAGCTACTCACCACCATCAACACATATCGAGGCCTTTTCATGTACAATAGATGCCCATTTGGCATCAGGTCGGCAGCTGCCATATTCCAGCGCAACATGGAGAGTCTGCTCAAGTCCCGGGAATGGTTGTATTTCAAGACCACATACTTATCACGGGCAGGGACACCGACTCCCATCTCCGTAATTTGGAGGAAGTACTAAAGCGGTTGGATCAGGTAGGCCTACGAGTCAAGAAATCCAAATGCCTGTTTCTCGCACCCGAGGTTGAATTTTTGGGCAGAAGGATTGTCGCTGATGAAATCCGCCCAATAGAGTCCAAAACAGAAGCAATTCACCTGGCACCCAGGCCACGGAATGTCTCAGAACTGCGTGCCTTTCTCGGGCTACTCAATTACTTTGGGAACTTTATGCAGAACTTGAGCACGCTGCTGGAGCCTCTCCATGTGCTATCCAGGAAGGGGTGCGATTGGTTTTGGGGGGACGCCCAGGAACGCGCCTTCAATAAGGCACGCAACCTTCTGTGTTCCAACAGTGTTTTGACTTTCTTTGACCCAGGTAAAAAGCTAGTTCTCACATGCGATGCGTCAGCGTATGGGGTCGGGTGCGTTTTGCAACATGTCAATAGTGCGAGCAAATTACAACCCATAGCTTATGCCTCCAGGTCACTTTCGCGGGCGGAGCGCGGGTACGGAATGGTAGAGAAGGAGGCGCTCGCATGCGTGTACGGTGTCAAAAAGATGCACCAATATCTTTTCGGGGCCAAGTTCGCGTTAGAAACCGACCACAAGCCCCTCACGTCCCTCCTACCCTAGAGCAAGGCAATAAACGGCAACGCCTTGGCGCGAATTCAACGGTGGGCACTCATGCTGGCGTCCTACGACTATACCATAAGGCACAGACGAGGTACAGACAACTGTGCCGACGCGCTCAGCAGGCTACCCCTGGCGACCATGGAAGGGTCTGACGAACAGGACTGTGAAATAGTCATGGCAATCAATGCCTTTGAGTCCACAGGTTCGCCCATGACGGCTCGCCAAATCAGAGTCTGGATGGCTAGCGACCCCACGTTATCCTTAGTAAAAAGATGTGTCCTAACCAGTGACTGGGCAGAGGCTCGCAATGCCTGCCCCGAGGAATTAAAACCCTTTCACAGGCGCATGCATGAGCTATCACTACAAGCAGACTGCCTGATGTGGGGCAGCTGAGTAGCCATGCCTCTGCGAGCAGAGAGGCATTTGTCCGGGAGCTCCACCGCGAGCACCCAGGGATTGTTCTCATGAAGGCCATAGCCAGATCCCACGTCTGGTGGCCTGGTATTGACGCGGACTTGGAGCTCTGCGTCCGAAGGTGCACCATTTGTGCCCAACTCAGCAATGCCCCCAGGGAGGCTCCACTGAGCCCCTGGCCTACCAAACCGTGGTCGCGAGTGCACGTAGACTATGCGGGCCCATTCATGGGCAAAATGTTCCTCGTAGTTGTAGATGCATTTTCAAAGTGGATCAAATGCACCATTTTAAACTCGAGCACAACCTCCACCACTGTGGAGAGCCTCGCAACCATGTTTGCAATGCACGGAATCCCTGACATATTGGTCAGTGACAATGGTCCGTGCTTCACCAGCACAGAATTCCAAGACTTTATAATTGACCACGGCATAAATCACGTCAAGACGGCACCGTTCAAGCCGGCCTCCAATGGCCAGGCGGAGAGAGCAGTGCAAATCATTAAACAAGGCATGCTTAAAATCCAAGATACCACGCTGCAGGGTCACCTTTCGCGACTGCTGCTGGCATACAGATCTCGTCCGCACTCACTGACTGGGATCCCCCCCGCGCAACTGTTGATGAAAAGGACTTAAAAAACAAGGCTCTCATTAATCCTCCCAGACATGCACGAAATCGTTGAGGCAAAGCGCCGTAAGCTGACTTAGTACCATGACAGAAATTCGAGGGGGAGATGGAATGAGATAGGGGACAAAGTGTTTGTACTAAACTATGGCAGGGGTCCCAAATGACTTGCAGGGACAGTAACGGGCAAGGAAGGAAACAGGCTACTGGTAGTACAAATGGACAATGGCAAAACCTGCCGGAGGCATGTAGACCAAGTCAAAAGCAGATTTACCAACAACACTGCGGAACCAGAGGCAGACTACAATGTGGAACTCATACCACATCTGGTGGACAGACAGAGGGAACAACCTGAGGAAAGGGCAATCCCAACAGACAGCCCAGGCGAGTCAACAACAATCACATCAATCGAAACAGACAGCCCAGGCGAGATACCAGCAACCACACCCAAAGAAAAACAGACACCAAGGCAAACAACTGAACCACAACTCAGACGCTCCATGCGAGAGCGTAAACCACCTGAGAGACTGAACCTATAAAGACAATAAGACCTTGGGGGAGGGTGATGTCATGTATCTTACATTATTATATATAACTGTATCCTAACATGCTATTCATGACTGTAATAAGATATGACCTGTAACCACCAGCATACCTTACCACCAGGGGTGCACTTGCAAGAGACAGGTATATAAGGACAGGTCTCGGGCAAGTGCAGCATTCCAGAGCTGTGAAATAAAGGTGCAGGTCCAGAGTGACCTTGACTTCACTTCATGCCTCGTGTGAATCTATACTGAGGGGACAGGGCTTTACAACAACAGTGATGAACTTAAAAAGTAATTTTGGTAAAAGATGCTACATTAAGTTATTTCTTGCTTTCTCTTTACTGTAGTGATAAAATTATGGCCAGAACTGTTTCTCTCTCTGTGACTACCACTGGAAATTGTCTGTATTCAGGTATTTTAGAGTGGTAGTATTACCCGTTCAGCTTCTTGTATAAAACTGAAATTGAACTGACAAGACAGTATTTATTTTCTTCCAACAATATTCCGATTTTGGTTTTAGTGTAGAGTCATGGAGCTATGTAATCATTCTATTGTTAATACACCATGATGGGTGGTGGAGTGGTATTGGAACATCATGGATACCAAAGCTACTGTGTCTCCTCGTAGAAGAGTAAATATACATAAAACAAAACTTGTTCCACAAATTACTTTTGAATGAACTGGCAATCAGGCCAAAACAACTCTTCTTTATTCCTGCTGTAGGAATTTCCAAGACGAAGATTAGTGTGGTTGAGAAGAGTGAAACCGCCCCTAACCTGACATAAATTAGGAATAGTAAACAAACATTGTTGCATAATTGGGAATTTTCAGGCAACCTCAGTGTCTGGAATAGGTAGGACCATTCTGCTTATAAAGTTCTGCCATAATTCATCTTATTGACTGCCAGCAGCACTTTTTGCCAACCTCCCCTCAATTGGGGTGCATCTGTGACAGGACTTCTGACTATCCCTGAGATACCCCTTCCAAACATATTTCCAGCCTTGGGGTCATATAAATTTGGGAGACAGGCTGCCCGGCCCCATCGGGAATTTGTGCCAATTCTGGAGGTGGAGAGTTGTGGGAGGTCTTAGGCCTAGGTGCCTGCTGCAGCGAGAGAAAGAGGTGACCAATAAGTTGTTCGGTTTAAAAAAAAAATTTTGAATAACTTTTTTTCTCTGGAATGATGGGCCTATACATGCCTGCACTTTGAGTACTTGCACAGGCCTCGCTTCTCTTTTTGTCTCGCATTCAAAGAGTACAAATGGCAGGAAACATAACAGGGATTATCAGCTAAATTTTTACTTTGAAGTGTGTGCAGATTTGCGAGTGGGTGGGTAGTTAAAAGTGATGAAATTGCCAGCGCGTCAGGAAGCTGCTGGCTTTCGCCTTTAAATCGGGCATGTTAGTCAATGCGCCAGAGACCCGCTCGGAAGAGCCGGTGACCTAATTAAAGTAGTAGAGAGCTCATTAAGAGGCTATTAACAGCCTTTTTAACTTGATTTTGCAGCTTCTTTTGACTGTTCATGGGATTTGCGGGCTTGCTGAACCTTGCCAGTGAAAGCAAGGCGAAAGCAGTGCGGCCATTGTGGGAGCTGAACAATTTACAGTAAAAAAATCACAAATACTCACCTCACACCTGCTTTCTTACTAATGGAAAGGCTCTTGTTGATACCATTTGTGCTGAAAGTTTGCTTTCAACAAACCGATGATTTCTACAATTTTGGAAGTTACTCTCACTACATTGGAGGCTAGTACTCTTACAGCGCTGGCATGTATAGGCCCATCATTGCAGAGAAAAAAAATTATTCTGAATATTTTTTTTTTACCCAGCAACTTATCTCCACTTTCTCTGGTGCCTATCAGATCAACATGGGTGCCACTTATGCTGTTTCATCTTGGACCTCCGATTCAGACCAAGGTGAGCCCCAGCAGCAATACCAGGAGCAGCAGCCTTCTCCTCACTGACCTGCCACTTCACAGAAGAGAGGGGAAGAGCAGAGGGGTGCACCTGCCAACACAGGGTATATAGGCAGAGGATCAACTTTCTCAACATTACTGAACACCGGTGCCTCAGGAGGCTCAGGCTGTCGCATCAGGTCATGGCAGACATTTGTAGCTTGCTGGAAGACCATCGGCTACCAAGAGAACCTGATGGACACGTTTTACCAGTGGCTGTCAAAGTCACCACCACCCTCAACTTCTTTACCTCTGGCTCCTTCCAGGGATCAGCAGGAGAAATTTACAGGATCTCTCAGTCAGCCGTTCTCAAATTCATCACCCAGATGACCGATGCCATGTTTGACAAGTCAGCCACTTATAGACACTTTGCCACTGATGAAGCCAGTCAGACATAATAGGCGCTTGGCTTTGCTTCTCCTCCTCGCTCCATCTCCCACCACCAGCAGCTCCGCAACTCCACTGATCTCCAGTACCTCCTCCTCTGCTGCAATCAGTGTTGTTGTTACTGGTGGGCCACCTCCGGTTCTCGATATCTCCCGGGTGTTTTGTGCGCTCTTCTCCTGCAAGGAGGGAAACAAACGACCTTTCAGAGAGAGTCATGGAATGAGTGTAAGGGATGGACGGACTACATCTGCAGAGGGTGACTATGAGGGAGAGGCATGACATTGCCGAATGACCTCCTTCTGTGGTGTTAATTTCTATGATTGCATTAAGATGAGAATGAGCACCAGTGGTGGATGGTCAGATGGGGATGTAAGTGCGTAGACAGAGAGGGATGGGTGCATCTACAAGGTAGGTTGGTGTGAGGAGTAATGTGCAGGAGTAGGTTTGGAAAGGCAGAGTGAGGGGGTTGGGGTGACAAGCACATCAGCATATAGCTGAATGTGGCATTATACTCACCTTTTCTGTCTTCATGAGGTCATTAAAGCAATTCCTGCAGTGGATCCACAATCTGGCTATCACATTCCTGCTGCTCACCCTTCCTGAGCCCTCCAGCCATGTATTCTTGATCTCGGCAGCTGGCTTCTTCCTCCCATCAGCGTGGAATAGGACTTTAGAACAGGAGTTCCAGGGACGCTTCACTGAATCGCAGGGCAGCTTTTTGCACTGAGCCTGCATTTTTGATTATCAAGCAATATAAATTTTTTTACCAACAAGCAACTTACGATTAACACAATTCATTTTCTTTTCCAACAGCCACTCTTGCACCTCCAGCAATCTTCAACTGTCATTTGTGCATTGCTCCTTTAAATGTCTCGGCTGAAGTCGCGTCATCCGTGACATTATCGGATCCGCTCTAGTTAATCGGTCAGGGAAACCCGGAAGTCTGATTCATAGAAACATAGAAAATAGGTGCAGGAGTAGGCCATTCAGCCCTTCAAACCTGCACCACCGTTCAATATGATCATGGCTGATCATGCAAGGTCAATACCCGACTCCTGCCGTCTCTCCATACGTGCTGATCCCTTTAGCAGTAAGGGCCACGTCTAACTCCCTTTTGAATATATCCAATGAACTGGACTCAACAACTTTCTGTGGTAGAGAATTCCATAGATTCACAATTCTCTGGGTGAAAACGTTTCTCCTCATCTCGGTCCTATATGGCTTACCCCTTATCCTTACACTGTGATCCCTGGTTCTGGACTTCCCCAACATCGGGAACATTCTTCCTGCATCTAACCTTCCAATCCCGTCAGAATTTTATATACTTCTATGAAATCCCCTCTTATTTTTCTAAATTCCAATGAATATAAGCCTAGTCGACCAAGTCTTTCTTCATATGTCAGTCCTGCCATCCTGAGAATCAGTCTGGTGAATCTTCGCTGCACTCCCGCAATAGCAAGAATGTCCTTCCTCAGATTAGGAGACCAAAACTGTACACAATATTCAAGGTGTGGCCTCACCAAGGCCCTGAACAACTGCAGTAAGACCTCCCTATTCCTATACTCAAATCCTCTCGCGATGAAGACCAACATTCCATTTGCCTTTTTCACCGCCTATTGTACCTGCATGCCAAATTTCAATGGCTGATATACCATGACACCCAGGAATCGTTGCACCTCTCCTTTTCCTAATCTGTCACCATTCAGATAATATTCTGCCTTCCTGTTTTTGCCACCAAAGTGGATAACCTCACATTTATCTACATTATACTGCATCTGCCATGCATTTGCCCACTCAGCTAACCTGTCCAAGTCACCCTGCAGCCTCTTAGCAACTTCCTCACAGCTCACATTGCCACACAGCTTAGTGTCATCTGCAAACTTGGAGATATTACATTCAATTCCTTCGTCTAAATCATTAATGTATATTGTAAACAGCTGGGGTCCCAGCACTGAACCTTGCGGTACCCCACTAGTCATTGTCTGCCATTCTGAAAAGGACCCGTTTATTCCTACTCTTTGTTTCCTGTCTGCCAACCAATTTTCTATCCACGTCAATACATTACCCTCAATACCATGTGCTTTAAATTTTATACTAATCTCTTGGGTGGGACCTTGTCAAAAGCCTTTTGAAAGTCCAAATACATCACATCCACTGGTTTTACCTTTTCCACTCTATTAATTACATCCTCAAAAAATTCTAGAAGATTTGTCAAGCATGATTTCCCTTTCATAAATTCATGCTGACTTGGACCGATCCTGTCACTGCTTTCCAAATGCGCTGCTATTAAATCTTTAATAATTGATTCCAACATTTTCCCCACCATCGATATCAGGCTGACCGGTCTATAATTCCCTGTTTTCTCTCTCCCTCCTTTTTTAAAAAGTGGAGTTATATTAACTACCCTCCAATCCATAGGATCTGATCCAGAGTATATAGAATGTTGGAAAATGACCACCAATGCATCCACTATTTCTAGGGCCACTTCCTTAAGTACACTGGGATGCAGACTATCTGGCCCTGGGGACTTACAGGCCCGCAATCCCATCAATTTTCCTAACACAATTTCATGACTAATAAGGATTTCCTTCAGTTCCTCCTTCACGCTAGACCCTCGGTTCCCTAGTATTTCCGGAAGGTTATTTGTATCTTCCTTAGTGAAGCCAGAACCAAAGTATTTGTTCAATTGGTCTGCCATTTCTTTGTTCCCCATTATAAATTCATCTGATTCTGACTGCAAGGGACCTACATTTGTCTTCACTAATCTTTTTCTCTTCACATATCTATAGAAGCTTTTGCAGTCAGTTTTTATGTTCCCTGCAAGCTTACTCTCATACTCTATTTTCCCCCTCCTAATTAAACCCTTTGTCCTCCTCTGCTGAATTCTAAATTTCTCCCAGTCCTCAGGTTTGCTACTTTTTCTGGCCATTTTATATGCCTCTTCTTCAGATTTAACAGTGTCCCTAATTTCCCTTGTTAGCCACGGTTGAGCCATCTTCCCCGTTTTATTTTTACGCCAGATAGGAATGTACAATTGTTGAAGTTCATCCATGTGATCTTTAAATGTCTGCCATTGCCTATCCACCGTCAACCCTTTTATGTATCATTTGCCAGTCTATCCTAGCCAATTCACGTCTCATACCATCGAAGTTACCTTTCTTTAAGTTCGGGACCCGAGTTTCTGAATTAACTGTGTCACTCTCCATCTTAATGAAGAATTCTACCATATTATGGTCACTCTTCCCCAAGGGGCCTCGCACAACAAGTTTGCTAATTAATCCTCTCTCATTACACATCACCCAGTCTAGGATGGCCGGTTCTCTAGTTGGTTCCTCGACATATTGGTCGAGAAAACCATCCCTTATACACTCTAGGAAATCCTCCTCCACCACATTGCTACCAGATTGGTTAGCCCAATCTATATGTAGATTAAAGTCACCCATGATAACTGCTGTACCTTTATTGCACGCATCCCTAATTTCCTTTTTGATGCCATTCCCAACCTCACTATTACTGTTTGGTGGTCTGCACCCAACTCCCACTAGAGTTTTCTGCCCTTTGGTATTCCGCAGCTCTACCCATGCAGATTCCACATCATCCAAGCTAATGTCCTTCCTTACTATTGCGTTAATCTCCTCTTTAACCAGCAACGCGACCCCACCTCCTTTTCCTTTCTATCTATTCTTCCTGAATGTTGAATACCCCTGAGTTGAGTTCCCAGCCTTGGTCACCCTAGAGCCATGTCTCTGTAATCCCAATTACATCATATCCGTTAACAGCTATATGCGCAGTTAATTCATCCACCTTATTGCGAATGCTCCTCGCAATGAGACACGGAGCCTTCAGGCTGTTTTTTTAACACTTTTTGTCCTTTTAGAATTATGTTGTAATGTGGCACTTTTTGATTTTTGCCTTTGATGTCTCTGCCCTCCACTTTTCCTTATCTCCTTTCTACCTTTTGCTTCTGCCTCCATTTTACTTCCTTCTGTCTCCCTGCATAGATTCCCATCTTCCTGCCAGATTAGTTTAATCCCTCCCCAACAGCACAAGCAAACAGTCCCCCTCGGACATCGGTTCCGGTCCTGCCCAGGTGCAAACCGTCTGATTTGTACTGGTCCCACCTCCCCCAGAACCGGTTCTAATGTCCCAGGAATTTGAATCCCACTCTCTTGCACCATTCCTCAAGCCACGTATTCATCTTAACTCTCCTGCTATTTCTACTCTGACTAACACGTGGCACTGGTAGCAATCCTGAGATTACTACCTTTGAGGTCCTATCTTTTAATTTAACTCCTAGCTCCCTAAATTCAGCTTGTAGGACCTCATCCCATTTTTTACCTATATCGTTGGTACCTATATGCACCACAACAACTGGCTGTTCACCCTCCCTCTCCAGAATGCCCTGCAGCCACTCCGAAACATCTTTGAACCTTGCACCAGGGAGGCAACATATCATCCTGGAGTCTCGATTGTGGCCGCAGAAACGCCTATCTATTCCCCTTACAATAGAATCCCCTACCACTATAGTTCTCCCAACCTTTTTCCTGCCCTCCTATGCAGCAGAGCCACCCATGGTGCCATGAACTTGGCTGCTGCTGCCTTCCCCTAATGATCCATCTCCCCCAACAGTAGCCAAAATGTTATATCTAATGTGGAGGGAGATGATCACAGGAGACCCCTGCACTACCTTCCTTCCACTGCTCTTCCTGCTGGTCACCCTTTCCCTATCTGTCTGTGTAACCTTTACCTGCGGTGTGACTAACTCACTAAATGTGCTATTCACGACATCCTCAGCATCACGGCTTTGTTAAAAAGCCATTGCAAGACGCGTCGCTTCAACATCCGGGTTCCCAACGTGATCCACGGCCCCCCCATCCATCCCAACAGCAAGGTAAAATTGAGCCCTATAGTTGGGCATTTTGTGCCCTGACAGCCTGGCCACTGGAAACTAGCAAAGAAACGGGAACACCCTTACCTGCCCCAGATCCACCGAAATATCAGTGAACGTCTTATTATAATTTTCTTTAAGCAGCTCTGGTTTTGGCCTTTTGAAGGACCTGCTTTCTCCCCACTACAGCACTAAAATCAAGTTGGAGAGAGATCATGGAATTGGAAGATCAGCTATTGAATATAGAGAACTAATTCGAGATCATGAAATACAAGGTGGAAATTGCTAATAACAAACTGCATAACTTAGAGAACCACTTTACTATCTGTTCAACCGCCCTACCAGAATGGTCAAGAAGAATGATACACTAGGCTGCCTTTTGGAAACCTTAATTGGATCCCTGGAATTGCTGGAGTCTGAAAAACTGGAAATAAATGAGCACATCACCCACTGTAGCTACAGGCATACAAGAGTAACCATGGCCTAGAAATTGGATAAGGCCTGAAAACAGGCATGGGGATTGCGATGTATGATCCACCTGCAGCTGTTCGGAGGACTGCAGACAGCATGCAAACTTCATGCTGCCTGCTAATTTACATGATTGTAGCATTCAGCCCAGCACTGAATACACCACTGAGTGGCTGAACGCTTAGCAGTGGGCACAAAGTGCCAGGCTATCTCCAATTAAAGCTAGCTTCCACTTCTTAAAGGCAGTTTGCACCTCTTAAACAGGATATAAATTCTGCCTGTAGAAGCTGCTGGAACTAGTTGTAGAGAGAAAGAAGACTGAATAATGGCTCAACAGGCCAGAGAAAGTGCTCCAAGGTACTCCGATGCAACACTGGAGGCTTTGACCCAGGAGATCAACTCCAGAAGAGATGCCTTCTTTCCACAGCGGGGCAAAAGGCCCTCCAGGCAACAGACCAGACGGCAGTGGGAGCAGATAGCCAATGTAAGAACATAAGAACATAAGAATTAGGAACAGGAGTAGGCCATCTAGCCCCTCGAGCCTGCTCCGCCATTCAACAAGATCATCGCTGATCTGGCCGTGGACTCAGCTCCACTTACCCGCCTGCTCCCCATAACCCTTAATTCCCTTTTTGGTTAAAAATCTATCTATCTGTGACTTGAATACATTCAATGAGCTAGCCTCAACTGCTTCATTGGGCAGAGAATTCCACAGATTCACAACCCTCTGGGAGAAGAAATTCCTTCTCAACTCGGTTTTAAATTGGCTCCCTCGTATTTTGAGGTTGTGCCCCCTAGTTCTAGTCTCCCCGACCAGTGGAAACAACTTCTCTGCCTCTATCTTGTCTACCCCTTTCATTATTTTAAATTTTCGATAAGATCCTCCCTCATCCTTCTGAACTCCAACGAGTAAAGACCCAGTCTACTCAATCTATCATCATAAGGTAACCCCCTCATCTCCGGAATCAGCCTAGTGAATCGTATCTGTACCCCCTCCAAAGCTAGTATATCCTTCCTTAAGTAAGGTGACCAAAACTGCACGCAGTACTCCAGGTACGGCCTCATCAATACCCTATACAGTTGCAGCAGGACCTCCCTGCTTTTGTACTCCATCCCTCTCGCAATGAAGGCCAACATTCCATTCGCCTTCCTGATTACCTGTTGCACCTGCAAACTAACTTTTTGGGAGCCTATGGCCATACTAGTCTGAGAATGCCCGCTCTCATCTGATCTTGAAAGCTAAGCAGAGTCAGGCCTGGTTAGTACTTGGATGGGAGACTGGAGGCTCTATCCCACCCCTGTATTCAGGGGGCACTTGAACTAATTGTTTATTTTTCTAAAAGAGTTTCACAAGGACCAATTGTGGAGCAGTGGAGGCGTGTCCTGCTCAGTAGGAGCTGAGCTGCTGAGAGAGGAGCAGCTACCAACTTTTGCTCCTGCCTGGAGAGCCCTGAGAACAGCCCAGGAAGAGAAGGAAGGAAGGGGCTTCACCACCAACTTTCACCCAGAGGGAGAGGAGGAAGCAGAAAACTTTTTTAACAACTTTTTACCATTCTGCAAAGAGTTGGAGAGAGGGGGAAAGACCAACAACAACATCCAGTGTGGAAGAAGGGAGATTCTACCATTCTACAGGTGGGTGTGTGTGCATTTCCCAAAAAGACTTTGTTATATCGGTGAGGGGAGGAAAGAAGACCACTGAGGGCCGGAACATCGCGGGGGGTGTGTGTGTGTGGAAAGTGTGTGTGGGGGCCTTGCTTACAACTAGGCCCCACACACAACTGAACCCCCCCCCCCAATTGCCTAGCCTGGGATAGCTGGAGCTACCAGGCTGAAGATTTCTTTAATCACCCATTGAACATCGTTTGGGAGTGTATGCCTGGTTGGCTCTAGCTGCCCCAGGTGAAGACATCTTCTCCCCTCACCTGAAGACCACCCCAAAGACTTTGTGTTTTGCCATCTGGGGATTGCACCCACCCACAGCTGCGAGGGGAGACCTGCCCTCGCAGTTTCCCACCCCTTCCCACCCCCTCTCTCTTTCTCTGTTACTCTGTTTCTCCCCTCTCTCTCTGAGACGCCTTTCTCCCAAATTAATTAAAAAAAAACAATTGAGACAACTGAGCAGAGGGAGCAAGGCCCCTCCCCAATTGCCAACTAGGGGAGAGGTGCCTCATTAAGGGCTCCTCTGCTCAGTCTTCAGACAAGAGGCCAATTAAGACCATTAAGGCCTGTGACTTTGGGGTGGGTGTAGCCCTTAAAGGGACCCCGTGATGGCGACCCCATCCACGCCGGTGGCAGGGCCAGAAAGGACATATGCGCAGGTGGCAACCGCTTCCACGGCTGCTCCTGCGCCACCCGCTGCCCTGCCACCTTTTCGACTTATTACAAAAAAACACGGGGTCAAGAGCTACACTCACCCCACAATGACCATCGAGGAGTGCGTGCGGGCGATGGCTGGGGTAGTCGGCCCCTCGGCCATTGTCGCAGCCTCCAAGATGTCTGGAAAGGCCGTGTTCTTCCTGGGGTCGGAGCGGGCGGTGTCCCTGGCCCTCGAAAAGGGGCTCACGGTGGGCGGGACGTTCCTGCCGGTGGACCCTCTCGAGGCCACCGCGCAGAGGGTCATCGTTTCAAACGTCCCGCCCTTTGTTCCTGCTGAGCTCCTCCTCCCTCACCTACAACAACTGGGGGAGGTAAGGTCGGGGATCAACCCCATACCGCTCGGCCTCAGGGAGAACAGCCTGCGCCACGTGTTCTCCTTCCGCCGCCAGCTCTTTGTCCGGCTGGCGCGGGAGGAGACGACGGAGGGAAATTTCAATGTGGTGCACGAGGGGACTGCCTACCACGTCTTCTGGACGTCGGACGGCGTGCGGTGCCATGCCTGTAGGGAGGTGGGGCATGTTCGTAAGAACTGCCCCGCCTCCAAGGCCGCCAAACCACCGAGGGCGGCCAAGGCTGGCGCCGCCGCCACCCCTCCCCCTAGTTGTGTCCGCGTGCCGGGAGCCGTAGGTGCGCGGGCATCGTCGGGGGCCTTTGTTTTCATGGCCTCCGGCGGGGGAGAGGGAGAGCGTCCGATCGAAAAGAAGGCGCGGAAGAAGACGAGACATCTAGAGGCGGGTCCCCTCAGTGTGCCGGAAAGTTTGACCACCGCGCTCGGCCCAACCCAGTCACTGGCGAGCGCGGGGTGCCCTGAGCCCGTGCCCGAGCCCTTGAACAACACCGCAGAGGGGCCCAGGCGCGGGCAAGAAAAGGAAAAGGGGGGGGGCGGAGCGGGAGGCCTCGGCAGACATGGAGGTCTCCCTGCCTCAGCGCACCTCCAGCAACAAAAGGAGGCGCCGCTCCGTTGAGGCGGAGGGGGAGCAACATCCCTCCACGGAGGAGGCGGTGCCCGCCGCGTGTCCCGCGTCCCCCACCAGCGCCACCAAGCAGCGCCGTAGGCGGGAGGAGTCTGTCCCCGGGGAGGGTGAGACAGTCGAGGCGGCCCAGCCTCTGCCTCCCGGGGATGGCGTGGAAGATCTGCCTGTCGTGGGGGGCGTGGGGACCGCGGAGGAATGCATTGCCGCCGGGCCGGGCGTCCCGGGGACTGAGGCGGGCGGGGCCGAAAAGGCCGAACCTGAGCCCGCCCAGCTATTATCCAACTTCATCCGGGAGTCGCTCGACCCGGCAGAAAATGAAATTAATAATTTTAATAATACTGTACATGCTGGGCCGGGGGGTGGCAGCGGGGAGGGGGAGGAACACCCACCCTCGCCCCTCGCTTTGGAGCTGGAGCACTTGGGGAGCCTGGGGATTTCCTATGGCCGGGTCTCTCCTTGTTCCCCGGTTCCTGGGGCGGAGGGGGAACCCCTTCCGCTGTCATTTCCCGACCCAGCACCATTTTTAAAAGAGCCCAGTGGGGACTCCTCTGCCGACGATCCTGGGGGTGGGATCGGGGCAGAGCCAGGGCCGGTTGGAGCGGCTGGTTCATTTGCCGTACCTTGTGCGGTCGATGGGCTGGCTGCTGGCGGCCACCTCCCGGAGGAGGACGGGGACTCGGTGGTGGACGCGGGTGAAGACCTAGAGACCACCGCCAGCGAGGCGGTGGATCTGCTCGCGGCCGCCGCCGAGACCATCCTCATTCCTGCAAAGGAACTCCGGGACTTTTTGGCCCAGAGCCGGGGTCGCTGCAACCAAGCCCGACTGGCCCTGGAAAAATGGTCCGAGCCAGAGCTGATCAAGGGGTCCGTCCGCGCCGCCGTTAAAACCTTGGCCGCGGGCGGGCCCTTGACAAAGGCGCAACAACTTGAACTGCGCGAGCTCGAGGGACTCCTCGCTGGGCTGCGGAGAGAGCGGAGTTCAACAAAAGACTCCGCTCCCTCCCCCACAATAGGTTAAGGTAGAGGTTGCACTATGCTTTTGCCATGAAGATAACCATAGCCAGCCTCAACATCAACGGCGGCAGAGGGGCACGCCGTAGATTTGACAATTTTTCGCTCCTGCGGGAGGGGAAATATGCGGTGTGCTTCCTGCAAGAAACCCACACCGTTCCGGGAGACGAAGCCACGTGGCTCCTGGAATGGCAAGGAGAGGTCCGCATGAGCCACCTCACCGCCATTTCTAGTGGGGTGGCCATCTTGCTGGGCCCGCATTTTCAGCCGGAGATCTTGGGGGTCGAGGAGCCCGTGCCAGGCCGCTTGCTGCACGTAACGGTTCGCCTGGGGGACGTGCCGCTCCATCTCGTGAACGTGTACGCCCCTCAGCCCGGCCCGCAGCAGACGCGCTTCTTTGAAGAGGTGTCCGCTCTTCTTGGCTCCGTCGACGTCGGCGACTGCATTGTCCTCGGGGGGGATTTTAACTGCACCCTCGAGGCGAGGGACCGCTCCGGTGCCCCGCAGTGCATGACGGCGATGGAGAAGTTGAGGGACCTGGTCGGGTCCTTCGACTTGGTGGACGTCTGGCGAAATCTCCACCCCGACTCCAGCGCCTTTACTTGGGTGAGGCCTGGAGTAGGATGGTCTAGAGTCGACCGCCTTTATGTGTCTCGGGCATACGTTTCCTGCGTCCCGGAGGCATCCATGCGGCCGGTGCCGTGTTCGGACCACCACCTGGTGTGGGCGGAGCTCGCTTCGCTCCGCGCGAGGACGGGGTCCGCGTACTGGCACTTTAACAACCGGCTGCTGGAGGACGTGCGGTTCCAGGACTCGTTCCGTCGATTCTGGTCCGACTGGAGAAGGAAGCAGGGGGGCTTCCCCTCCTTGAGGCTATGGTGGGACGTGGGCAAGGCTCACGTCCGCGTCTTCTGTCAAGAGTACGCGAGGGGGTCGACCAAGAGGCGGGCGGCCAGAGTCGGGCGCCTAGAAAAAGAGGTGCTCGACCTGGAAGCCCGTCTCGGTCAAGTCGTCCAGGACCCGGCCCTGCGGACGGTGTACGAAGCGAAGAAGGCCGCGCTGAAGGACCTGCAGCTCGTCGGGTCCCGAGGCGCGTTCGTGAGGTCGCGGATCCGGTTCCTGCGGGATCTGGACCGCGGCTCCCCCTTCTTCTACTCGCTGGAAAAAAGGCAGGGTGTCCGTAAGCAGCTCTTGACGCTGCTGGCCGATGACGGCTCTCTCGTCTCGGATCCGGAGGGCGTCAACAACAGGGCCCGTGAATATTACGGGGCTCTGTTCTCTCCGGATCCGTCCAGCGAGGAAGCGCGTAGAGTTTTGTGGGAGGACCTGCCGAAGGTCAGCCTGGAGTGCGCCGAAAATCTGGAAGCTCCGCTAAGCCTGGCGGAGCTGACCGGTGCCCTCGACCGGCTCTCGAGTGGAAAATCCCCGGGGCTGGACGTGCTGACCGTGGAGTTCCACAGGGCGTTCTGGGACGTCCTGGGGAGCGACTACGCGCGGGTCCTGGGAGAAAGTCTGGCGACCGGGGAGATGCCCCTCTCTTGGCGCAGGGCAGTCATCGTCCTGCTGCCTAAGAAGGGTGATCTCCGCCTCCTTAAGAACTGGCGCCCGGTCTCCCTCCTCAGCACGGACTACAAAATCTTCGCCAGGGCGATGTCTGCTCGCCTTGGTGCCGTGCTGGACCACATGATCCACCCCGACCAGTCATACACGGTCCCGGGCCGGACAATCCACGATAACATCCATCTGGTCCGGGACCTCATCCATTGTTCCCAGGAGGCTGGTCTGTCGGTCGCCTTCCTATCCCTCGACCAAGAGAAGGCGTTCGACAGGGTGGATCACGACTATCTGCTCGGAACTCTGCGCCCTTTCGGGTTCGGGACGCATTTCGTCGCCCGGATCCGACTTTTGTACGCCGCCGCGGAGTGTCTGATTAAGGTTAACGGGTCCTTGACGGCGCCCCTTCGCTTTAGGAGAGGGGTGCGCCAGGGATGCCCCATGTCCGGCCAGTTATACGCCGTTTGCGTGGAGCCTTTCCTGCGCCTCTTGCGGACGAGGTTGACGGGACTGGCTCTACAAGGGCCGGGCGTGGAGGTCGTCCTCTCGGCTTACGCCGATGACGTGCTCCTCGCGGTAGAGGATCCCGCTGACCTGCGGAGGATGCGTGAGTGCCAGGAGATTTACTCGGCCGTGTCCTCCGCCAGGATCAACTGGGAGAAATGTTCCGGACTCCTGGTGGGTCAGTGGCGGGTGGACTCCCTGCCGGAGGAGCTCAGGCCTTTTGCCTGGAGCACGACCCATCTCCTCTATCTGGGAGTCTACCTTAGCCCCGACGAGGGAGCCTGGCCAGCGAACTGGCAGGAGCTGGAGGCCAAGGTCGCCGCTCGCCTAGGGCGCTGGACAGGACTGCTCCGAGTGCTGTCCTACAGGGGTCGAGCGCTAGTCATAAACCAGCTGGTGGCCGCAATGTTGTGGTATCGGCTGGTCACTTTGAACCCTCCCCCTGCGTTTGTCGCCAAGATACAGAAGAAGCTGGTGGACTTCTTCTGGAACAACAGGAAGCACTGGGTCTCTGCTGCGGTCTTGAGTCTCCCGCTTGAGGAGGGCGGTCAGTCGTTGGTGTGCGTCAGCGCCCAGCTCGCGACTTTCCGTCTTCAGACCCTGCAGAGATACCTTTACGTCGAGCCCCCTCCTAGGTGGTGTGCTCTGGCGAGGTATTTCTTCCGCCAGCAGCGCGACCTCAATTATGACACGCAGCTCCTGTTTGTGAACTTGGGGGGTGCCAGGACCGCCCTCCGGGAGCTGCCTGTCTTTTACAGGGAACTCATCAGGGTCTGGAACAAAGTCACCACCAAGCGCAGCTCTCCGCCGGCTGGAGTGGCGGCCGTCCTGCAGGAGCCGCTGCTCGGGAATCTGTACCTCCACGACCGAGGTTTTATGTGGCGGTCGGAAGAGAGGGCTGTGGCTGGTGAGGTGACCAGGGTCAGGGAACTGCTCGATGGCGGAGGAGCAGGCTGGATGGTGCCAGACACGCTGGCGCGGCGCCTAAATTCTGCCAACGTCCGCCACGCGGACGATGCCATCGAGTCGCTAAAAACAGCTCTGGGCCCTGACTCCGTTAAGTGCATCGAGGAGGCTCAAGCACGTGGGGAGATCCCGTCCGAACTGACCCCCGTCCGGACGGAATTCCTCATCGGCGCCAAACCCCGGAACCTCCCTCGGGGGCCGGCGCCTCACAATTTGAGCCGCCTCGGGGAAATCCCCTCCGTGCCCTTCAGTTCCGCGCGGAGGGGTTTCCTGTACGGGCTGCTCCTGCACACTCTCAACTTTGCCATCCTCATCGGCCATCCGGACACGCCATGGCGTACCATCTTGCCGTCCGGAGGAGGCGGGGGTCCCCGATGGAGGGCACTCTACGCAGGGGTCCTCCCACTATTCATCGGGGACTTGGCCTGGAGGGTGGTGCACGGAGCTGTGCCGTGCAACAAATTTTTAAGCCGGTTCACGGACTCCCAGGCCGCCTGCAATTTCTGCGGTCTGGAAGAGTCCGTGTTCCATGTTTTTATGGAATGTACAAGGTTGCAGCCCCTGTTTTATTATTTGAAGGGGCTGCTCCTGAAATTCTGGCTGCACTTCAGTCCCACTCTCCTGATCTTTGGGCACCCTGTGCGGAGGGGAGCGGGTAGGTCCGAAGGCCTCCTCGTAGGACTGCTCCTGGGCACGGCCAAGGGTGCCATCAGCCGGTCCAGGCAGCGGGCGGTCGAGGGGGTCGTTCAACCTGACTGCCTGCCTCTCTTCTGCTCTTACATCCGGTCCAGGGTGTCCTTGGAGATGGAGCACGCGGTGTCCACCGGTACGCTCGCGGCCTTCCGCGAGAGGTGGGCACCGGAGGGACTGGAGTGCATCATCACGCCCGGCAACCAAATTTTAATTTGATTTTACGTTTTAAAGTTTAATTTGTTTTAAATGCCGGTGCTTTTAGTGTCCCCTTCCCTTTTATAGGGGGCACTGGAAAATTGTGATTTTAGTGCCCAAAAAAAAAAGAAAAAAAAAAAGAAAAACTCAAAAAAAACAAAAAAAGGAAAAAAAGGGCCTTGTAAATGTCTGGTGTGTCACCCAGGTTGGGTGGCACGATTTAATGTTTTATGTTTTTGCAGGTAGACTCTAAAAGAGTTTCATGCACAAGGACCCCTAGGTCCCTCTGCACCGCAGCATGTTGTAATTTCTCCCCATTCAAATAATATTCCCTTTACTGTTTTTTTTCCCCCAAGGTGGATGACCTCACACTTTCCGACATTGTATTCCATCTGCCAAACCTTAGCCCATTCGCTTAACCTATCTAAATCTCTTTGCAGCCTTTCTGTGTCCTCTACACAACCCGCTTTCCCACTAATCTTTGTGTCATCTGCAAATTTTGTTACACTACACTCTGTCCCCTCTTCCAGGTCATCTATGTATATTGTAAACAGTTGTGGTCCCAGCACCGATCCCTGTGGCACACCACTAACCACCGATTTCCAACCCGAAAAGGACCCATTTATCCCGACTCTCTGCTTTCTGTTCGCCAGCCAATTCTCGATCCATGCTAATACATTTCCTCTGACTCCGCGTACCCTTATCTTCTGCAGTAACCTTTTGTGTGGCACCTTATCAAATGCCTTTTGAAAATCTAAATACTCCACATCCATCGGTACACCTCTATCCACCATGCTCGTTATATCCTCAAAGAATTCCAGTAAATTAGTTAAACATGATTTCCCCTTCATGAATCCATGCTGCGTCTGCTTGATTGCACTATTCCTATCTAGATGTCCCGCTATTTCTTCCTTAATGATAGTTTCAAGCATTTTCCCCACTACAGATGTTAAACTAACCGGCCTATAGTTATCTGCCTTTTGTCTGCCCCCTTTTTCTAAAACAGAGGCGTTACATTACATGCTTTCCAATCCGCTGGTACCTTCCCCGAGTCCAGAGACTTTTGGTAGATTATAACGAATGCATCTGCTATAACTTCCGCCATCTCTTTTAATAGCCTGGGATGCATTTCATCCGGACCAGGGGACTTGTCTACCTTGAGTCCCATTAGCCTGTCCAGCACAACCCCCCTCATGATAGTGATTGTCTCAAGGTCCTCCCTTCCCACATTCCTGTGACCAGCAATTTTTGGCATGGTTTTTGTGTCTTCCACTGTGAAGACCGAAGCAAAATAATTGTTTAAGGTCTCAGCCATTTCCACATTTCCCATTATTAAATCCCCCTTCTCATCTTCTAAGGGACCAACATTTACTTTAGTCACTCTTTTCCGTTTTATATATCTGTAAAAGCTTTTACTATCCGTTTTTATGTTTTGCGCAAGTTCACCTTCGTAATCTATCTTTCCTTTCTTTATTGCTTTCTTAGTCATTCTTTGCTGTCGTTTAAAATTTTCCCAATCTTCTATTTTCCCACTAACCTTGGCCACCTTATACGCATTGGTTTTTAATTTGATACTCTCCTTTATTTCCTTGGTTATCCACGGCTGGTTATCCCTTCTCTTACCGCCCTTCTTTTTCACTGGAATATATTTTTGTTGAGCACTATGAAAGAGCTCCTTAAAAGTCCTCCACTGTTCCTCAATTGTGCCACCATTTAGTCTACTTTACCCAACTTTGCCCTCATCCCACTGTAATCCCCTTTGTTTAAGCATAGTACGCTCGTTTGAGACACTACTTCCTCATCCTCAATCTGTATTACAAATTCAATCATACTGCGATCACTCATTCCGAGAGGATCTTTTACTAGGAGATTGTTTATTATTCTTGCCTCATTACACAGGAAGAGATCTAAGATAGCTTGCTCCCTTGTAGGTTCTGTAACATACTGTTCTAAGAAACAATTCCATATGCATTCTATGGATTCCTCCTGCAGGCTACCCCGTGCGATTTGATTTGATGTGATCAACGCCAGCAGTTTAGCCCCAAAAACCTGGACTCAGTGCAGGAAGAAGTTTAATGACCTTGCTCGAGTGGTCAAGGTCAGTGAATTCATCTTCAAATGCTATATCCCACCATCTTGCTCTACTAGCCCCACAAAATGCTCAATGCACCACACTCTCATCACTCACCTACCAACAATCGCTACCAAACATGGGTGACTTTAATCTGCATATAAATTGGGCTAACCAAACTGGTAGCAATACGGTGAAGGAGGATTTCCTGGAGTGTATAAGGGATGGTTTTCTAGACCAATATTTCGAGGAACCAACTAGAGAGCTGGTCATCCTAGACTGGGTGTTGTGTAACGAGAAAGGATTAATTAGCAACCTTGTTATTCGAGGCCCCTTGGGGAAGAGTGACCATAGTATGGTAGAATTCTTCATTAAGATGGAGAGTGACTCAGTTAATTCAGAGACTAGGATCCTGAGCTTAAAGAAAAGTAACTTCGATGGTATGAGACGTGAATTGGCTAGGATAGACTGGCGAATGATACTTAAAGGGTTGACGGCGGATAGGTAATGGCAGACATTTAAAGATCACATGGATGAACTTCAACAATTGTACATCCCTGTCTGGCGTAAAAATAAAATGGGGAAGGTGGCTTAACCATGGCCAACATTGGAAATTAGGGATAGTGTTAAATCCAAGGAAGAGGCAGAAAAATTGGCCAGAAAAAGCAGTAAACTTGAGGACTGGGAGAAATTAGAATTCAGCAGAGGAGGACAAAGGGTTTAATAAGGAGGGGGAAAATCGAGGATGAGAGTAAGCTTGCAGGGAACATAAAAACTGACTGCAAAAGCTTCTATAGATATGTGAAGAGAAAAAGATTAGTGAAGACAAATGTAGGTCCCTTGCAGTCAGAATCAGATGAATTTATAATGGGGAACAAAGAAATGGCAGACCAATTGAACAAATACTTTGGTTCTGTCTTCACTAAGAAAGACACAAATAACCTTCCGGAAATACTAGGGAACCGAGTGTCTAGCGAGAAGGAGGAACTGAAGGAAATCCTTATTAGTCAGGAAATTGTGTTAGGGAAATTGATGGGACTGAAGGCCGCTAAATCCCCAGGGTCTGATAGTCTGCATCTCAGAGTACTTAAAGAAGTGACCCCAGAAATAGTGGATGCATTGGTGGTCATTTTCCAACATTCTATATACTCTAGATCAGATCCTATGGATTGGAGGGTAGCTAATATCACTCCACTTTTTAAAAAAGGAGGGAGAGGGAAAACAGGGAATTATAGACCAATTAGCCTGACATTGCTAGTGGGGAAAATGTTGGAATCAATTATTAAAAATGTAATAGTAGCGCATTTAGAAAGCAGTAACAGGATTGGTCCAAGTCGGCATGGATTTATGAAAGGGAAATCATGCTTGATAAATCTTCTAAAATTTTTTGAAGATGTAACTGGTAGAGTGGACAAGGCAGAACCAGTGGATGTGGTGTATTTGGACTTTCAAAAGGCTTTTGACAAGGTCCCACACAAGAGATTAGTGTGCAAAATTAAAGCACATGTTATTGGGGGCAATGTATTGACGTGGATAGAGAACTGGTTGGTAGACAGGAAGCAAAGAGTAGGAATAAACGGGTCCTTTTCAGAATGGCAGGCAGTGACTAGTGGGGTACTGCAAGGTTCAGTGCTGGGACCCCAGCTATTTACAATATACATTAATGATTTAGACGAAGGAATTGAATGTAATATCTCCAAGTTTGCAGATGACACTAAGCTTGGTAGCAGTGTGAGCTGTGAGGAGGATGCTAAGAGGCTGCAGGGTGACTTGGACAGTTTAGGTGAGTGGGCAAATGCATGGCAGATGCAGTATAATGTAGATAAATGTGAGGTTATCCACTTTGGTGGCAAAAACAGGAAGGCAGAATATTATCTGAATGGTGACAGATTAGGAAAAGGGGAGGTGGAACAAGACCTGGGTGTCATGGTACATCAGTCATTGAAATTTGGCATGCAGGTACAGCAGGCGATAAAGAAGGCAAATGGCATGTTGGCCTTCATAGCAAGAGGATTTGAGAATAGGAGCAGGGAGGTCTTACTGCAGTTGTAGGAGCCTTGGTGAGGCCACACCTTGAATATTGTGTACAGTTTTGTTCTCCTAATCTGAGGAAGGACATTCTTGCTATTGAGGGAGTGCAGTGAAGGTTCAGCAGACTGATTCCCAGGATGGCAGGACTGACATATGAGGATAGACTGGATTGACTAGGATTATATTCACTGGAATTCAGAAGAATGAGAGAGGATCTCATAGAAACATATAAAATTCTGACGGGATTGGACAGGTTAGATGCAGGAAGAATGTTCCCGATGTTGGGGAAATCCAGAACCAGGGGTCACAGTCTAAGGATAAGGGGTAAGCCATTTAGGACCGAGATGAGGAAAAACTTCTTCACCCAGAGAGTGGTGAACCTGTGGAATTCTCTACCACAGAAAGTTTTTAAGGCCAATTCACTAAATATTTTCAAAAAGGAGTTAGATATGGCCCTTACAGTTAAAGGGATCAAGGTGTATGGAGAGAAAGCAGGAAAGGGGTACTGAGGTGAATGATCAGCCATCATCTTATTGAATGGTGGTGCAGGCTCGAAGGGCCAAATGGCCTACTCCTGCACCTATTTTCTATGTTTCTATGTTTCTATGTACCTCACATTCATAGTATCACCTCACCTGTACACACCACTGCTGAAAGCCTCACACCCACATCTCACAGCTTGAACACACTGCCAGCTATTCAACCATGATAGGCACATCACCCAAACACATTACACCACATTCACTGACACACTTCCCTTTCTCTTGCAGGAAAAGGTGATGTGTAACCAGCACCAGCAGACTTTAACCAGCGGGGGACAAACTTGCTTGCATCACCTCACCACCTTGGAGCAGATGTGCTGGCTATTCTTGGCAGTGGCATAGCAGAGTCCATGGCCTGTGACGGGCCTGAATGAATAGAACATGCATTATATCTCTCTTTCTCATATCCCACTTCCCCCTTATCTGCACATGGTGTAAGCATTCCATTGCTTTCCCACCCCCTCCCCTCACCATGATACTAGCCTTTCTCATTTCAGACAGCCAAGAAATCCAGCCTGCCCAGCCAGTGGGTCTACATGAAAAGGAAGAGCGGAGACAGGAGGGAGCAGGAGGAGATGGAGATGATGGAGATGATGGAGATGGTTGATGGTTGTGCAGAATGAAATGCTTCGTGCATTAGCAGGCCTGCCTGAAAGCCTGAGTGCAATATCAAGGAGCTTGGAGGAGTCCGGCATCAGCTTTGCACAGAGTCTTGCGCAGATTTTGGAGCACCTCCTTTCCAGCATGGAAGTGATGGGCAACTCCATTAGCACACTTGTGGATCCAACCACCCTGCAGCATCTGGAGGCTGATGTCTCCGCTTCCATTTCAGCTCAAGCAGAAGCCACCCAACATCTGAGTGCTGCAGTGGAAGCTCAGACTGAAGTCAAGTTGCCATTCAAGCGCAGCTTGCTGCCACGCAAGCACAAACTGCTGCTATCACAGCAAGGTTGACCAGTATTGAAAGGGGCTTGCAGGGTGTCACAGCAGTCCAGCAGTCTGTACTCCAGCTGATTACTAGGATTGCTGAGGCACTGGCCTGTGGGAGTGGCAATGGATCCGTGGAGGCCGACCCTGGTGACCTCACTCAGAATGACAATATTCATCCTCCCACCACTACCACTTCAAAAATGTCTTTGCTGTTTCCTGTCAGCCAGCCAGGCCAGGCCAGACTGCTGCTGCCCATGCCCAGGAGGTGCAGACCAAAGCCCTGCCTGCTTCTGTCTGGTTAGAGAGAAGACAAAGCTGTCCCCTCTCCTGACATAAAGAGTGTCTGTCACACCTCTTATGCAGCAGTGAATGGTGAACTGTGAGATATTGCAGATGTCGCCAGCTCCAGCCACGAAGGATCCCAACGCGAAGAAATCCAGCACCACGGTCACCTTCACAGCCACTGGCAACACTGTCCTTGCCCTGGTGTGAGGCTGAAGGTCTGGTTGCAAGTGATGGCAGAGTTGTGTGAGCACTTCCTTCCTCAAGAGGAGCCTCCGAATACACTGCTCCTGGCTCAGGTTGAGGTAAGAGAATTACTCGCGGAAGATCCTAGGTGGGTCAGTCCTCCTGCTGAGAACCCTTCTCTTCCACCCTGCACCGGCCCCCTCCCCCCGTGAGCAGCTTGTCCTCTTTGCTACTTCTGCTCCAGCCCCCTGTCATTCTGCAGCCTAAGGGGGGTGACAACTAGGGCACCCATGACTGGGAGCAAGTAGCCTAAGCAGAACCCTTGAAGTATGTAACCTTTATGTAACAACACTGTAATCCTGTATATACGTAAGAAATGCACATCTTGACCACAGGGGGTGAACTTGTGGGAGACACTCCTCACCTGGCCACCCAGGTATATAAAGGGAGGTCCCATGCAGGGTCATCACTTCTTGGTCCTGTGAATAAAAGTTCAGGTCAAGGAGTGACCTTGTCCATAGAATGTGCCTCGTGTGGATTTGCGGTATTGTGTAAAGACTTTACATTGGCGTCGAGAAACGGGAATCAACGACCCATGAGAATGGCCACCGGCAGCACAGATGAACGGTAATGGTTGGTGAGGACTGGGACGATTTCATTGAGAGGCGCCAGCAGAGTTTTGTCACGAAGGACTGGCTGGGAGACGCAGCGGTCGACAAGTGAAGGGCGCATCTGCTGACCAGCTGTGGACCTAAGACTTACGTGCTCATGATAGACCTGCTAGCACCCGAGAAGCTGGCGGACAAAAACTTTGAAGAGCTCAGCAACCTAATCGGTGAGCACCTCAAACCGGCGAGCAGCGTACACATGGCCCGACACAGATTCTATACACACCGACGTCGGGAAGGACAGAGCATACCGGATTTCGTTGCGGACCTCCGGCGCTTGGCCAGCCTCTAAGTTCACAGATACCTGCAGGGGGGAGATGCTAAGGGATTTCTTTATTGAGGGCATCGGTCATGCTGGGATTTTCAGAAAGCTAATTGAGACAAGGACTTGACCTTGGAAGCGGCGGCGTTGATGGCTCAGACCTTTATGGCGGGGAGGAGGAAACAAAGATAATATATGCGCGCAATTCTGCCTCCAACGTGGCGCTGGATCAGGGAGTCAATATCATAAATGCAACTCAGAGCCCCGCAGGCAGGCAAGGGCAGTTCGAGACACCCCAGGCAGCAATAGACCCAAGAGTAAGTCTCCAACAGAGACAATGGCAGGCAGAACGGACATTTACGCCCCCCCCAGTGGACAATGCGGTCCGGGATGGGGCCATTGACACCCACTAATAGGGTGCTCAATAGCAGTCAAAGGGACAGTCAGCGAGGAATGCCTTGCAACAACTCTTTTGTTCACAACAATGGGAATCGCAGTTCATGTTGGAGGTGTGGGGGCAGACATGCTGCCCGGACTTGCAGGTTTCAACAGTTCGTCTGCAGAAATTGTAACCTCAGTAGCCATTTAACCAGAATGTGCAGAAAACCTGTAACCAGGCTCATATACGAGGCGGATGAACCAGATGAGCGATCTGCGAGGCAGGATGATGCTTGGGGCAAATCAATGGACGCTGAAGTTCAGCGGGTTCATGTGGCAAACATTCACAGCTCATATACCAAAACGCCACCTATGGTGATGAAAGTCCTATTGAACGGCATATCAGTCCCTGTACGCATGGAGCTGGACACGGGGGCCAGCCAGTAACTCATGAGTGTTCAACAATTCAAAAAGCTGTGGCCACTCAAAACCAGCAGACCTAAACTAGAACGCATTGAGACGCAATTACGGACGTACACCAAAGAAACCATTCCAGTGTTAGGCAGTGCAATGTTGGCGGTCACACACAATGGATCGGTGAACCGGCTGCCGCTCTGGATTGTCCCGGGCAATGGTCCCGCACTGTTGGGGAGGAGCTGGTTAGCTGAGATGAACTGGAAATGGGGGGGATGTGCAAGCCATGTCATCTGTGGAGCGACGTTCATGCTCACAGGTCCTACAGCAATTTGAGTCACTATTTCAACCTGGCGTCGGGACGTTCAAAGGTACCAAAGTAGTGATACGCATCACTCCGGACGTCAGACCACAAAGCCAGAGCTGTGCCGTATGTGATGTGGGAGAAATTTGAGAGCGAGTTGGACTGGTTGCTGAGAGAGGGCATCATCTCGCCCATTGAATTCAGCGACTGGGCAAGCCCCATTGTTCCCGTTCTAAAAGCGGATGGCTCGGTCAGGATCTGTGGTGACTACAAGGCCACTATCAACCGGGTGTCCCTACAAGGCCAATACCCACTCCCGAGAGTGGATGACTTTTTTGCCACGCTGGCAAGCGGCAAGCTGTTCACCAAGTTGGACCTCACTTCAGCCTACATGACCCAAGAACTGGCCGACAAATCTAAACTACTGACCACCATCACCACACACAAGGGACTGTTTGTTTACAACAGGTGTCCGTTTGGCATTCGATCAGCGGCCGCGATTTTTCAAAGAAACATGGAAAGCCTGCTCAAATCCATTCCTGGAACAATCGTATTTCAGGACGCCATCCTCATCACCGGTCCAGATACCGAGGAACACCTCCACAACCTGGAGGAGGTGCTACGCCGACTGGACTGGGTAGCCTGCGACTCAAGAAGTCTAAGTGTGTGTTTTTGGCTCCCGAGGAAGAGTTTCTGGACAGGAAGGTTGCTGCAGACGGAATTCTGCCTACCGAATCCAAAACGGAGGCGATTCAACGAGCGCCCAGGCCCTGCAACACATCGGAGTTGCGTTAATTTCTGGGACTCTTTAGCTATTTCGGGAACTTTCTGCCGAACTTAAGCACATTGTTGGAGCCGCTACACGTGCTCCTGCGTAAGGGTTGTGATTGGTTTTGGGGAGGATTGTCAGGACCGGGCTTTCAATCGGGCGCGGAACCTACTTTGTTCAAATAAGTTGTTGACCCGGTATGACCCCCGTAAGAAATTGGTTCTGACATATGATGCATCGTCCTATGGGGTTGGGTGCGTGTTGCAGCAGGCTAACGCTGAGGGCCAACTACAACCTGTGGCTTCTGCCTCCAGGTCGCTTTCTCAAGCTGAACGGGGTTATGGGATGGTTGAGAAGAAAGCACTCGCATGTATCTATGGGGTGAAAAAGATGTATCAGTACCTTTTTGGCAGGAGGTTCGAATTAGAAACGGACCACAAGCCGTTAACATCCCTGCTGTCAGACAGCAAGGCCATCAATGCCAATGCGTCAGCTTGCATACAGCGATGGGCTCTCACGCTCGTTGCGTATGACTACACCATCCGGCACCGGCCTGGCACCGAAAATTGCACTGACGCGCTCAGCAGGCTTCCACTGGCCACCACCGAGGTCATGGCTGCCTTTGACAGCGCAGGCTCCCCCATCACAGCCTGCCAGATCAAAATCTGGACCAACAGAGATCCCCTCCTATCCTTGATTAAGAAATGTGTCCTGACTGGGGATTGGGCACACGGGGCATGCCCTGAGGAGGTCAGACCGTTTCACAGACGGATGGATGAGCTCTCCATCCAAGCCGACTGCCGACTATGGGACAGCCGGGTAGTCATGCCCCAGAGTGGCAGGGAAGCATTCATCAGGGAACTCCACAGCGAGCACCCAGGCATCGTGCTGATGAAGGCCATTGCCCGGTCACATGTGTGGTGGCCGGGAATTAATTCAGACCTGGAACACTGTGTTCGCAGGTGCACGACGTGTGCCCAGCTAGGTAATGCCCCCCGGGAGGCCCTGCTCAGCCCATGGCCCTGGTCCACCAGGCCATGGTCACGTATTCACATCGACGACACGGTCCCGTTCATGGGAAAAATGTTTCCCATTGTGGTTGATGCGTACTCGAAATGGATCGAGTGCATCATTTTGAATTCATGCACAACATCCACCACCGTGGAGAGTCTGCACGCAGTCTTTGCGACGCACGGCTTGCCGGACATCCTTGTTAGCGATAATGGCCCATGTTTCACAAGCTACGAATTCCGGGAGTTCATGTTGGGTAGTGGCATTAAGCATGTCAGGACAGCACCCAATGGCCAGGCGGAACGTGCGGTCCAAATCATAAAGCAAGGGATGCTCCGGATTCAAGGACCCTCCCTTCAATGCTGCCTATCGCGCCTCCTGCTGGCCTATAGGTCCCGACCGCACTCGCTCACGGGGGTCCCGCCCATGGAGCTACTCATGAAACGAACACTCAAAACTCAGCTGTCCCTCATTCATCCAGTCCTGTCCGACATTGTTGGGGGCAAACGCCAGTCTCAAAATTAGTACCATGACCGAAATTCAAGAGGGAGATATATAGAAATTGATAACCCCGTATTTGTTC
Organism: Pristiophorus japonicus; assembly: GCF_044704955.1. NCBI lineage: Eukaryota > Metazoa > Chordata > Chondrichthyes > Pristiophoridae > Pristiophorus > Pristiophorus japonicus. The sequence continues at coordinate 127,355,846 of NC_091979.1, forward strand.
TCAATCACACTTTGGAGCCCAAATGACTTGAGGGTACTGTAATAGACAAAGAGGGGAATAGGGTCATAGTGGTTAAACTTAACAATTGGCAGATATGCCGAAAGCATCTGGACCAAGTAAAAAAAAAAAAGGTTCTGCATGGACACTGAGGAACCTGAGGAAGATCGTGAGATGGTATTCACACCACCACCAGTGAACGAATAACAAGAACATTCAGCAGCATGTACAGTCCCTGCAGTCAGCACAGACAGGCCAGAATCACCACAGGTGACAGACACGCATACCAAGACTCAACAACCAGAGCCTCAACTGCGGCGCTCCACGAGAGAGCACAGACCACCCGAGAGACTTAACCTACGATCCCAATAAGATGTTGAGGGGGAGGTGATGTCATGTATGTAACCTTTATGTAACACTGCAATACTGTATATACTTAAGAAATGCACACCTTGACCACAGGGGGTGAACTTGTGGGAGACACTCCTCGCCTGGTCACCCAGGTATATAAAGGGAGGTCCCACGCAGGGTCATCACTTCTTGGTCCTGTGAATAAAGGTTCAGGTCATGGAGTGACCTTGTCCATAGAATGTGCCTTGTGTGGATTTGTGGTATTGTGTAAGGATTTTACAAGAAGCAAGGTCTTCTCCACTTGCAGCACCACTTCCTGTCACCTCACCAACTTTAAATAACTCTAGAAAGTGCCAAATAGTTCCACAAACTTACACAGAGCCAGTAGAAATCAAAAGGCGTGTTACCTGAAAGTTGTTGGTGGTCTCTTTATTTATCGCTGGTGGGGTGAGTCCTTCCTGATGCTGAACGCATGTTCAACTCTGCGAGCTTAATGAAGGGTGTTCATTCCAATGTTGATGATGAAAATGGCAGTGCTGGCATCAAATCAGCATTGCATGCTCATTGACGCCATGATCTGTCTCCTCACCATACTTCCGGCGCCACTCCTAACAGCCGCCCTACCCCCCTCACCAAAATGGCATCCAGCCCGACCCATACCAGAAGTGTACACACGCTGCTCAGACACCATTTTTGGCCCAATTCAGCACCCCTACATGTTGAATGAGCAGCTGAAGCATTAAGTCAGGTCAATACTTTATAAAATAAATCTTTTATAAGTGGAATATTCATTATGATCTTCTCCATAGTATGCATGTGAAGAATCCTTCTAAGATTTTTCAATCCATTGAACAAGCATTTCAGTCGACAGCTGAGATTTTCCCAGATTTATTTAAATATGACATTGTGTACAATGTACTGACAATCAAAGCAATGCATGCTTGCTCCAGCTGTTTTCTTACTATGTTCAAGACAATTTAACCAGGGGCATACCCTGACCCTACAAACCCTTGTACACATCACAAGATACTTATGGATGAGGGAGGCCCATCTTAATTCATCCATCCAGAACAACTTTACACTCCATTGCTGCATCTAGTTTTTGTTTCGCAAATGATTCCAGAGTTTTCACAACCACCACTCTGCCTGGGTACGGCCCTGCTTGTGACTATCACTGTTGCGTTTTCAGGTTTTATACCACGCATGATGTTACCTTTTTAAACATCTGACACTTTGAAAAAGAATCACATTGGAATGACTTCCATTTAAAATTTAATTTTAATTTAACTGTTGTCAATTTACTTCTATATCATATAAATGGAATATTTTATTAGGAAATTTGGATTACGATTTCTATCCCCATCCCACCAATGGCTGACCTGATAACATTGGAGCAGACATTATTTCATCAAGAATGCAAAATGAAGGTCAAAGATCCATTGAGCAGAGCAACAGGCCTAGTTTCAAAATGAGTTTTAGGGTACTTTTATATTACGTTTAGTGTTGGTATTTTCAGTGTTAAACGTGTATAGTGTAAATCTGGTGTTAAGGCCCGAACTGACTCCAGAATTAGATTCCCTCCTCCACATCATTCCAATCAGGTTGAGCCCACTCAAGATTACAGCTGGATTGAACATTACAGCTCAAACTAAACCACACTGATGCTACAGTTGTAGTGTAAATGCACCCTGCTTTCACCCCACCATTGGTGACTGTGCCTGCAGCCATTCAGGCCCTACATTCTAGATTTATCTCCCGAAACATCTCTGCCTCTCAATCATTATCTTCTTTTAAAACCCTCCTTAAAACCCAACTCTGATGAAGCATTTAGCCACCCCTCCTAATATCTCCTCCTATGTCTCCACGTCGGTTTTTATCTGATTACACTTTGGTGAAGCACCTTAGACATTTTTTTACTTTAAAGATACTACCTAAATGCAAATTGTTGTTGTTGATTGTAGGAGGAATAGAAGACTGAAGGAACTGAGGAGTTCGAGTTTTTTTGTATTGGGAAAAGAGGACTGCAGAATGAGTCGATTTGACCCACGATATCTTTCCCATTCTACATTTTTTGATTAAAGTGTGCATGCTAAAAGTCATTTTCATCTGCAACACAAGGAGTGACCTCTGTAACACAAGGAGTGACCTTTGTGATACAAGGGGTGACCGCTGGAATACAAGGAGTAGCCTCTGTAATAGGAGTCAAAACTGTAAAACATGTAGTGACCTCTGTAATACAAGATTTTACATTTCTTTGCATGCATAATGCCCTCTTAACGTCCATTTTATCACTGAAATGAGGTATAAGGCCCAGATATCGCCCATTTAGCCACAAAATGAAAACTAACGCCCATTTTTCGGACACTTATTGCTGAGCGTTACTTTCCCCATGTGCGTAACGCCAGGAAAAAATACCACCTGTCCACTTTTTGGGGGCGGAATCATCAGAATGGGCATAACCAACACCCATAAAATCGCCCAGCATTACTTTCCACATGGAATTAACGCCGAGATTCAATAATACCGCCCGCTTACCTTTTTTTGTCATAAAGATCACATTTGCCGAAAATAACGGCCAGGAAATCGCCCAGTGTCACCACCTCGCACATATCTCGCCCACAATATCGCTTGCCCAAAACACCGCTCAGGAAATGTGGAACTGTTCTGAATGAATCACAGCGGTGTGGGCGCCATTTTTTAAATCGCAGGTCGCTTCATTCAAAAGGCTGCTTCAACTTAGGGGGAGTTTGGATTGACTCTGGAGTTCTTCTCAGGTGAAGTAACCATCTCAACAGACATATTTTCAGATTCAGGACTATTGGGGGTTTACTGTAGGTGTATTTTAGTGAGGAAATCATTGCTTCTGATCAATCACTATTGTACTTTCATCGCAATGCGGCCAGCCATTTCTCAGCCTGCATCGATTAATACGCAGATGCTGAAGAATGCAAATGGCTCAATGTCTAATGCACATCATTATGTGCCCAAGTTAAGTCATGCCAGAATGAAGAGGAGGTCCAGACCATACACACCCAGCACTTACAGGGAGAAGAGGTCTTACCTCGACGTGTCCGAGCACACCTGCCTTCGGAGACTACCCTTCCACAAGGTGGTGATCAATGAAATATGTGAGCTCATCACGCCAGATATGCAGCCTGCCATCAGGACATCAGAGTCGGTTGAGGTCAAGGTCACCGCGGCACTGTATTTTTATGCATCCAGTTCCTTTCAGGCCTCCACGGTTGAGATTGCCCCTCTGTCTCACTATGCCACCCATCGCTGTATTAGACAGGTCATGGAGGCCCTGTACACGCATGGAATGGACTTTATCAGCTTCCCCATCATCATGGAGGCTCAGATTGACAGGACTGGAACATTCTACCGCATTGCAAAGTTTCCCAGTGTCATGTATGTAATCACAATGTAACACCACTGTTACTGTATACTCTCAATTTAGATGCACACCTTGACCACTAGGGGTGAACTTGTGGGAGACACTCCTTACCTGATCACACAGGTATAAAAAGGGAGGACCCACGGAGGGTCATCGTCTTTGGAGTCCTGTGAAAAAAGAGTTAAGGTCACAGAGTGACCTTGTCCCCAGACTGTGCCTCGTGTGGTTTCATCCTGTAGAGTAAGGACTTTACATTGGCGATGAGAAATGGGAATTCATGGCCCAAGAGAATGGCCACCGGTAGCACAGAGGAACGGTGTTGTGTTGGGGAAGACTGGGGCGGTTTTGTCGAGAGGCTTCAGCAAAGCTTCGTTACGAAAGAATGGCTGGGGAATGTAGCGGCCGACAAGCGAAGGGCTCATCTTTTGACCAGCTGCGGACCAAAGACTTACGCGCTCATGAAGGACTTACTAGCACCCGAAAAGCCGGCAGACAAAACCTTTGAAGAACTTAGCAAATTGATCGGGGAGCACCTCAAACCGGTGAGTAGCATACACATGGCCCGACACAGATTCTACATCCACCGACGTCATGAAGGACAGAGCATACCGGACTTCGTAGCGGACCTCCGGCGTTTGGCCAGCCTCTGTAAGTTCACAGACGCCTGCCGGGGGGAGATGCTAAGGGACTTCTTTATCGAGGGCATCGGTCATGCGGGAATTTTCCGCAAATTAATTGAGACCAAGGATTTGACCTTGGAAGCGGCGGCGTTGATGGCTCAAATTTTCATGGCGGGGGAGGAAGAGACGAAAATAATATACGCGCACAATTCTGCCTCTAACACGGCGAGGGATCAGGGAGTCAACATCATCAATGCGGCTCAGAGCCCTGTAGGCAGGCAGGGGCAGTTCGACACTCCTCAGGCAGCAATAGACCCCAGAGTAGGACTTCAACAGAGGCAATGGCAGGCTGAACGGACATTCACACCATCACAGTGGACAATGCGGCCCGGGATAGGGCCATTGACACACCCTAATAGGGTACTTAAGAGCAGTCAATGGGACAGTCAGCGCAGAGTGCCTGGCCATAGTCCCTTTGTTCCCAACAATGGAAACTTTAACTCATGCTGGAGGTTTGGGAGAAAACATTCAGCTAGATCTTGCAGATTTCAACAGTTTGTCTGCAGAAACGGCAATCTCAGTGGCCACTTAGCTCGAATGTGCAGGAAGTCTGCTACCAGACTAATATATGAGGCAGATGGACCAGAAGAGGGTTCTTTGAGGCAGGATGACTTTTGGGGCAAATCAATGGACGCCGAGGTTCAGCGGGTCCATGTGGCGAATATTCACAGTTCATACACCAAAACACCACCAATGATGATGAGGGTTTTATTAAATGGTATCCCTGTATGCATGGAGCTGGACAGTGGGGCCAGCCAGTCACTCATGGGGGTTCAGCAATTTGAAAAGCTATGGCCACTTAAAGCCAGTAGATCCAAATTAGCACATATTGAGACACAATTACAGACTTACACTAAAGAAATCATTCCGGTGCTAGGCAGTGCAATGATGGTTGTCACACACAATGGGTTAGTGAATCGGCTGCCGCTCTGGATTGTCCCGGGCAATGGTCCCGCACTGTTGGGGAGGAGCTGGTTAGCCGAGATGAACTGGAAATGGGGGTTGTTCACGCAATGTTATCTGTGGAGCGAAGTTCGTGCTCACAAGTCCTACAACAATTCGATTCACTATTCCAACCTGGCGTCGGGACTTTAAAAGGCACTAAAGTAGTGATACACATCACCCCGGACGCCAGGCCAGTGCACCACAAAGCCAAAGCGGTGCCGTATGGGATGCGGGAAAAGATCGAGAGCGAATTGGACTGGCTGTTGAGAGAGGGCATCATCTCGCCTGTTGAATTCAGCGACTGGGCGAGTCCCATCATTCCCTCCTAAAAGCGGATGGCTCTGTCAGGATCTGTGGTAACTACAAGACCACCATCAATCGGGTGTCCCAATACCTGCTCCCGAAAGCGGAGGACCTCTTCGCCACGCTGGCAGGCGGCAAGCCGTTCACCAAGTTGGACCTCACTTCAGCCTATATGACCCAGGAACTGGCCACCGAATCTAAACTACTGACCACCATCACCACGCACAAAGGTGTCCGTTTGGCATTCGATCAATGGACGCGATTTTTCAACGCGTTTTCCTGGCGCCTGAAGTGGAGTTCCTGGGGAGAAGAATCGATGCGGACGGCATCAGGCCCACCGATTCGAAAACGGAGACAATCGAGAATGCACCACAACCACAGAACGTGACGGAGCTGCAGTTGTTTCTAGGACTCCTGAACTATTTCGGTAACTTCTTACCGGGTCTCAGCACACTATTAGAACCACTGCACGCCTTACTGTGTAAAGGAGACGAATGCGTATGGGGCAAAAGCCAAGAAAATGCCTTTGTAAAAGCTAGAAAATTGTTAGGCTCAAACAAATTGTTTGTGTTGTATGATCCATGTAAGCATTTGGTACTAGCATGTGATGCGTCGTCGCACGGCGTCGGATGTGTATTGCAACAAGTTAATGATTCTGGGAAATTGCAACCAGTTGCTTATGCATCCAGGAGTCTGTCTAAGGCTGAGAGAGCCTACAGCATGATTGAAAAAGAAGCGTGTGTCAATGGGGTAAAGAAAATGCATCAATATCTGTTTGGGCTAAAATTTGAATTGGAAACTGACCATAAGCCACTAATATCCCTGTTTTCCAAGAGTAAGGGGATAAATACGAATGCATCGGCCCACATCCAGAGATAGGTGCTCATGTTGTCCACAGACAACTAAGCCATCCGCCACAGGCCAGGCACAGAAAACTGCACCGATGCTCTCAGTAGGCTGCTATTGCCCACCACGGGTGTGGAAATGGCGCAGCCCGCCGATTTAGTCATGGTTAAGGAAGCATTCGAGAGTGAGCAATCACCCGTCACAGCCCGACAGATTAGAACCTGGATGAGCCAGGACCCCTTACTGTCCCGAGTAAAAAATTGTGCGCTTCACGGGAGCTGGTCCAGTGTCCCAGTGGAAATGCAGGAAGAAATAAAGCCGTTCCAGCGGCGCAAAGATGAAATGTCTATACAGGCAGACTACCTCCTGTGGGGCAATCGGGCAGTGGTCCCAAAGAAGGGCAGAGACACTTTCATCAGTGACCTCCACAGAACCCACCCAGGCATCGTAATGATGAAAACGATAGCCAGATCCCACGTATGGTGGCCCGGTATCGATGCAGACTTAGAGTCCTGCGTGCACAGATGTAACACATGCTTGCCTTTAAGCAATGCACCCAGGGAGGCGCCACTAAGTTTATGGTCTTGGCCCTCCAAACCTTGGTCCAGGGTTCATGTCGACTATGCAGGCCCGTTTTTGGGTAAAATGTCCCTTGTGGTTGTGGACGCGTACTCCAAATGGATTGAATGTGAGATAATTTCGGCAAGCACGTCTGCTGCCACCACTGAAAGCCTGCAGACCGTGTTTGCCACGCACAGACTACCTGATGTCCTTGTGAGTGACAACAGGCCATGTTTTACCAGTGCCAAGTTCAAAGAGTTCATGACCCGAAACGGGATCAAACATGTTACATCTGCCCCGTTCAAAACAGCATCCGATGGTCAGGCAGAGAGAGCAGTGCAAACTATCAAGCAGGGCTTGAAGAGGGTAACTGAAGGCTCACTGCAGACTCGCATATCCCGAGTCCTGCTTAGCTACCGCACGAGACCCCACTCGCTCACTGGGATCCCACCTGCTGAACTGCTCATGAAAAGCGCACTTAAGACAAGGCTCTCGTTGGTTCACCCTGATCTACATGAACAGGTAGAGAGCAGGCGGCTTCAACAAAGTACATATCATGATAGCACAAATGTGTCGCGAAATTGAAATCAATGATCCTGTATTTGTATTGATTTATGGACAAGAACATAAGAACATAAGAATTAGGAACAGGAGTAGGCCATCTAGTCCCTCGAGCATGCTCCGCCATTCAACAAGATCATGGCTGATCTGGCCGTGGACTCAGCTCCACTTACCCGCCCGCTCCCCATAACCCTTAATTCCCTTATTGGTTAAAAATCTATCTATCTGTGACTTGAATACATTCAATGAGCAAGCCTCAACTGCTTCCTTGGGCAGAGAATTCCACAGATTCACAACCCTCTGGGAGAAGAAATTCCTTCACAACTCAGTTTTAAATTGGCACCCCTGTATTTTGAGGCTGTGCCCCCTAGTTCTAGTCTCCCCGACTAGTGGAAACAACCTCCCTGCCTCTATCTTGTCTATCCCTTTCATTATTTTAAATGTTTCTATAAGATCACCCCTCATCCTCCTGAACTCCAACGAGTAAAGACCCAGTCTACTCAATCTATCATCATAAGGTAACCCCCTCATCTCCGGTATCAGCCTAGTGAATCGTCTCTGTACCCCCTCCAAAGCTAGTATATCCTTCCTCAAGTAAGGTGACCAAAACTGCACACATTACTCCAGGTGAGGCCTCACCAATACCCTGTACAGTTGCAGCAGGACCTCCCTGCTTTAGTACTCCATCCCTCTCGCAATGAAGGCCAACACACCATTCGCCTTCCTGATTACCTGCTGCACCTGCAAACTAACTTTTTGGGATTCATGCACAAGGACCCCCAGGTCCCTCTGCACTGCAGCATGTTGTAATTTCAACCTATTCAAATAATATTCCCCTTTACTGTTTTTGTTTCCAAGGTGGATGACCTCACATTTTCCGACATTGTATTCCATCTAAAGGACCCATTTATCCCGACTCTCTGCTTTCTGTTAGCCAGCCAATTCTCTATCCATGCTAATACCTTCCTCTGACTCCGCGTACCTTTATCTTCTGCAGTAACCTTTTGTGTGGCACCTTAACGAATGCCTTTTGGAAATCTAAATACACCACATCCATCGGTACACCTCTATCCACCATGCTCAAGGTTATATCCTCAAAGAATTCCAGTAAATTAGTTAAACATGATTTCCCCTTCATGTATCCATGTTGCGTCTGCTTGATTGCACTATTCCTATCTAGATGTCCCACTATTTCTTCCTTAATGATAGCTTCAAGCATTTTCCCCACTACAGATGTTAAACTAACCGGCCTAAGATGTTAAACTAACCGGCCTAAGATTTTAAACTAGCAAGATCCCAAGTGGCTTCCCGTCATTATTGTGGCCAAAGAGGGGAGCAGGGTATTTCGGGTCAAACTTTCAAATTGACTCATTCACCGGAAACACATGGACCAAATCAAACTCAGATTCACGGACTATCCTGAGCAATCCACTTTGGACCCTACCTTCTTGGACCCCCCAACATACACACCAGTGGCAAACGACACTTCAGTTGGCCACGAAGCAGAACCCATCACCCGCAGCAGCCCAGCAGGACTCACCACACCAGGTAGCCCAGCAAGGTCAGCTGCAGAGCAGCCCAGCGAGGGCCCAACAAACCATTCACCAAAACCAGCATTTGCACCGAGACGATCAACCAGGGAAAGAAAGGCCCCAGATTGACTCACCTTGTTCAGCCATGAACTCATTGAATGGCGGTGCAGGCTAGAAGGGCCGAATGGCCTACTCCTGCACCTATTTTCTATGTTTCTATGTAAATAGTTACACTGTTGACTTTGGGGGGGGGGGGAGGTGGGGGAGTGTTGTTATATGTGTAAACTTGTATCTACTTTGTACAGCAACTAGAGGGCTCATCCCCTGGAATCCCAAGGGGTCCCACAATCCCTTGGGAGCACAGGTACTTAAGGAGGCCTCACAGGCTGGAGAGGCACTCTGGAGATCTGCAATAAAAGACTAAGGTCACGCTTTACTTTGAGCTCACAGTATCCAGTCAGACTCTTTATTCATACACCACAGTCTGCTCCATGCTGCACAACCTGGCTATCAAGAGAGGACAAGAATTGCCAGAAGGGATTGATGGTCCACATCAGGAGAGAGAGGAAGAGGAGGACGAGGGGCTGGATATTGACCTAGGGCCAGGCAATCAGGCTGGCTATGCAACAATGCCCACGCCCCCCTCCAGACCACAGGAAAGGGCCTGCGGTGGCTACATAGCTGCAAGACTCTTACGTCAGGAGCTGATAACTGAACGATTTGCCTGAAAGAATGTTGCTGACAGTGACAACGGTGACACACTGCTGTGTGTGTAGCAGCTCAGACATCAATGGTGGGCATCATCTTGGTGCCAGTTAAAGTTTAAATTGATTGAAGTTAAGTTTAATTTAACCCTTTCATGTTAAGGAATCACCAGTGTGTAATGGTCCAGCTAACTGAGACAATGCGCAACAAGGTTATGTTGTCGTAAAAAAAATTTATACCAGCATTGGTCTGAAATCGTAAGTATCACGGCCAAAAACACCCTACCCACACCCCACTTTTTCGACCATTGACATCAATCAAATGGTCAACATATCCAGCAACACAGAATACAAATGCAAAGCAGGAGGGTGGTCCCATCCCCCCATACATTACAACAAATTGCAAACAGCCAGATGGAGATATAACACAGCCATCACCTGTGGACATGCACCTCACTTTCCTTACCCCCTCTCCTTCTTCTCCCGACCTCTACACCTTCCTCTCCTTGTTCCATGCCGCCTGGACGAAGAGCTCCTCAGGCGGTGCCTCAGTGGTGGGGCTGAAGGAAGAGGCGGTGGTTGGACGGGTATGGGAGTGGGGGTAACATTCCCTGATCCAGAAGTAGGATCTTGTTCCTGCCTCTCATCTGTCGTTTGCAGTGGTGGTGTGGAACCTATGGGTGGAGTGCCATGCTCCGGGACCACTGGGAGGCCTGTGCCAGCAGCGTTCCTGGATATCACCTCCAGGGTCTCCGCTATCCGTGGAATGTATTCAGTCATGGTGGCCAGCTATCGGGATATGCCCCCCAATGCATCGAGGATCTGGTCACCAATGCCTACAGTTCTCCTGGACAACTGTACCATCTCTCCACTCTCACGTGGCGCTCGTGGACCAGACCTGCCGTGTCCACGAAACCTCCACGGGGTCGGCGCTGTCCTGGGTACAAATGGGATTCCCTGTGGCGAGGTGCTTGGGGTTGGTATCTCCAGAGTGGAGGCGGGAATGACTGGAGGAGCACTAGATGGCCTTGGGGTGAAATGGCTTCTGAAACGTGGCGATGCAGGTTCCTCGAAGTCCGCTCTCTCATCGGTAGAGAACAGACCCAGCAGATTGACGGACAAGAATTGGAGCCCCTCAGCACCAGATGTAGGATCATCCGGCGAGTCCGGCCCCGTGCCCCCACCTTCTGGCCTCTGTGGTCTTGCCTGGGGCCGCGCTGCTGGCTGAGCTGAAAAACACATATGAGGTTATTTGAGGAGAAGGGGGCGCTAGGGTCACAAGGTGATTCCAGCGCTACACACAACATATGCACGACAAAAGCACCATCACTATCAAAATCATCACAGACATCACATTTCATGACTATCAACACTGTTAAGTATCGAATAACTCCACGAGGCTATGTACGATGAGTTAGTTCAGGCATGACCTTACTCCAGCTTATTTACTCTCAAAGTGAGGATTCAACATGGCTGCCAACATTATATACACGGCTTGCACGTGTCTGCCAGTGACCATTAGGACTCCGACAGTCACGCCCTCCAGTGGCAGGTAAAACCCAGTTAACATACATAACATCATTCCCCACAAGGTTCTTGGTACAGGTTGTATTTACAAGTTGAGATGGTCCGGGGCCTTCCGCTCCCTGGCTGATCTTCTCAGTTCGAACCCAAGCTTGGGTGAGTTAGTAGGACCATTGCTGCATTGCGGAGCAGTCAGTCTGATAGGACTGTCGGGGATGGTAGGTTCGTCTTCGTGAATGACACAAGGGTCAACTGATGGGTGGATGTGTGTTGGTTGGTCGATGATGATGTCATCTTCAATTTGTTCTGGGTTGTCTGGGAATCACAGTTTGGTTTGGTCAATGTGCCTCTTGCACGTTTGGCCATTTAACAATTTGACTACAAACACCCTGTTCCCCTCCTTGGCCAAAACCGTGCCAGCAACCCACTTTGGACCATGACCATAATTCAGGACAAACACAGGGTCATGAACAGCAATGTCAGGCTTAATTTCAACTTGCATTTCCTTGGGAATGGCAGACCAATTTCCATTTAGGACACACCCTTTTACGCTTGACAGTACAGGATCCTGGCTGGTCCAGGTCCTAAGTTGGTGAGCCATGACAGGTGACCCCTCGCTCTTGAAGGCATCCATGACCAGCAGCAAGTCTGCGGGCTGCGGCATTTTCACCCCGGTTGTGGGCAATGGTAGCCGGCTAAGCGCATCAGCACAGTTTTAAGTGCCTGGTCTGTGGAGGATGACATAATCATAAGGGGATAATGTCAGTGCCCACCTTTAGATGCGGGATGAGGCATTGGTGTTTATACCTTTGCTCTCAGAAAACAATGAAATGAGCGGCTTGTGATCTGTTTCAAGCTCAAACCGAAGCCCAAACAGGTATTGGTGCATTTTCCTAACCCCATATATGCATGCTGAAGCCTCTTTCTCTACCATACTATAGGCTCTTTCAGCGTTAGACAGACTTCTGGATACGTATGCAACTGGTTGGAGTTTGCCTGATATATTGGTTTGCTGGAGCACACAACCGACCCCATATGATGAGGCATCGCAGGCCAGCACTAACCGCTTACATGGGTCATAGTGTACCAGTAATTTATTGGAACATAGCAGGTTCCTGGCCTTCTCAAAGGCTCTGTCTTGAAATTTGCCCCAAACCTAGTCATTACCCTTTCTCAGCAACATGTGCAAGGGCTCTAACAATGTGCTCAAACTAGGTAGAAAGTTACCGAAATAGTTGAGAAGACCCAGGAACGAACACAGCTCCGTCACACTCTGGGGTCTGGGTGCATTCTTGATGGCTTCTGTCTTCGAGTCTGTAGACCTAAAGCCATCTGCTGCAATCTTTCTTCCCAGGAATTCGACTTCTGGTGCCATGAAAACACACTTGGAGTGTTTTAGCTTGAGTCCCACTCTGTCCAGACAACATAGAACCTCTTCCAGGTTGTGCAGGTGTTCGGTGGCGTCGCGACCGGTGATCAGGATGTCATCTTGGAACACATCGGTTCTCGGGACAGACTTCAGCAAACTCTCCATGTTTCTCTGAAATATGGCTGCCACCGAGCAAATTCCGAAAGGGCATCCGTGGTATATAAACAGTCCTTTGTGCGTGTTGATACACGTCAGTTTGTTCGAAGATTCGACCAGCTCCTGTGTCATGTAAGCAGAGGTCAGGTCCAATTTGGTGAACGACTTCCTCCCCACTAGCATTGCAAACAGTTCGTCAGCCTTGGGTAATGGGTACTGATCCTATATCGAGACTTGGTTGATTGTTACCTTGTAGTCGCTGCAGATCCTGACCGTGCCATCACTTTTCAACACCGTGACAATTGGACTGGCCCATTCGCTGAACTCGACTGATGATATGATTCCTTCCCATTGAAGTCTGTCCAGTTCGATCTCGACCTTCTCCCTCATCATGTACAGGATCGCCCGAGCCTTGTGATGGACGGGTCTTGCATCCGGGCCTAGGTGGATCTACACCTTGGCTCCCGTGAAGTTGCCGATGCCTGGTTCGAACAACGAGGGAAACTTGCTCAACACTTGAGCACACGAAGCGTCATCCACTGATAAGGCTTTAATATCGTTTCAGTTCCATTTAACTTTCTCAAGCCGACTCCTGCCGAACAGTGTTGGGCCATTGCCTGGAGCGATCCACAGTGATAAATCATGCACAGCTCCATCGTACGATACCTTTACTGCCCCACTGCCAATGACTGGTTTGAGTTCTTTGGTGCAGGTACGCAGCTTCGTATTGATTGGGCTCAGTTTGGGTCTTTTTGCCTTAGTGTCCCACAGCTTTTCGAAAACCCTCTGGCTCATTATTGACTGACTCGCACCCATGTCCAATTCCATGCAAATTGGAACCCCATTTAATTTAACGTCCAGCATTATCAGAGGATTTTTGGTTAAAGAATGTACCCCATACACTTCTTTGTCCTGTATCTCGGGTTGAGTTGCCTGTGCCACTTGATCCACGCTGGATCGATTATCCTCAGCCATGTGGTGTGTCGCAGCATGCCTGCTTGGTAGAGGACACATTCGCTGAAGGTGCCCCATTGTTGCACAGCCTTTGCACATGTATTGCTTGAATCAGCATTGATGGGCCCGATGATAGCTCCCGCAACGACAACAAGGCGAGATTTGATTCACCCCCGATGGCGGACTTTGAGCAGTTACAGGTCATACGAACGTGGATGAGTAGGTCCTGCCATGTGCAGCTCTGCCTGTCGATGGTATTATTTTATGCACAGTAGTTGCCGGTGAGTTTCGATGTTGGGAAGATATCTGTTTCGAGTTTTCATCCGTGGACATGCATGCCTGGGCGATCATGATGGCCCTGCTCAGGTCTAGAGATTCAGCAGCAAGCAGCTTTCGAAGGATGACCCCGTGGCCAATGCCAAGCACGATAAAGTCCCGCAGCATTTCCTCCAACGCAGCTCTGACGTTGCACGGCCCAGCGAGATGTCTCAGGTCGGCGACAAATTCCGACACGTCCTGGCCCTTGGAGCGATTGTGCGTATAGAAACAATACTTTGCCATGATGATGCTTTGCTTCAGTTTATTGTGGTTCCGAACCAGTGTACACAATTCATCATAAGTCTTATCTGTTGGTCGAGTCGGTGAGAGTAGATTCTTGATAAGGCCATAAATGTTTGACTCATAAACGGTGAGGAGAACCGCCCTGCGCTTAATTGCGTTATCGGTTCCTTCCAATGTGTTGGCTACAAAGTACTGGTCGAGGCGAATCAGTGAAATCCTCCCAGTCTTCCCATTCTACGAATCTCTCCAAAATTCCAACAGACATGGTTGCGTGAAAATTCGTATTTTTAACTCGTCGCCAATTGTTAAGTATTGAATAACTCCACGAGGCTATGTACGGTGAGCTAGTTCAGGCATGACCTTACTCCAGTTTATTTGCTCTCAAAGTGAGGATTCAACATGGCTGCCAACATTATATACACGGCTTGCATGTGTCTGCCAGTGACCATTAGGACTCTGACAGTCGTGCCCTCCGGTGGCAGGTAAAATCCAGTTAACATACATAACAAACACAGTCTGTATTGCAATGATTGTCATTAGACCAGCATTATTTAAAGGACAATTAAAAAAATCATCTATCATATATGATTGTTCGGATATGAGTCGGAGTAGCATCTATTGACTTTACATCATGCAATGGTGTAAACTTTACTCACATTGCATCACTTCAGGGTCTGCAGATGCTTGCGTGGCCATCCGTGGGTGCTTCCCCACGAGTGTGAGCACCCGCTCCTCCATCTCAGTGATGTCACTGGGAACTGGTGGCCCACCACCCGTTCACCTCTGCACGGACCTCATCGTCGATAGCTTCTTCTGTAAAAGGTAACAGGATGATATGGCATGAAATCATTGCATGATATCATTGCTAGGTACTGTCACAGAGACTGATACAATGCATAACCGACAGATGTAATCAAGATTATTATGATAATTATCATTCTTTATCTAAAGACATGCACGGTTATAACATTCCATGTAAAAGTGAAAGATCTCACATCTGCTGATAGTCACTCATGACTGTTACAAATCAAATTATATAAATATATAAGTACATGTAAATAAATGTAATACTTACTCTTGCGAATCTCGCAAGGTCGTTCCATCATTTGCGACATCGGTTGCCCTCACGAGACCACCTCTGCTATCTCGGTCCATATTTTCTGGTAGACCTTGGGGTGGGCTTCCCACGCCCTCCTGGATCAAATCACCCCAGCGTAACTTGACCTCCTGCAGGAGGGAGGCATTTGCCTCGTCCGAGAACTTCCTCGCTTTTTTGCGCCCTCCAATGTGCTCCTCTCCCAGCTCACTGCTCTCGCCAGCATCAGTCTCCACAGCCTGCTGTTCGTCTCCTCCTGTCCCTCCTTTATAGGCACCAAATTCGGGCAAATATCTGGCTGCTAACAGCTAATTTTTGTTTCCCTAATTGCTAGAAAGCTCTAAACTCTCCCTCCTTCCTCCCAAAGCAACCACACCACACCCACATACGACTTCACTCCCTCGCTCTCTGTTTCCTCTTATGCGCATGTCATGATGACTCTTGACCTCCTGAATTGCAGGAATCGAGCGTTGCCATGCCATTGCTAAGGACGGCAACACTTTACGGCAGAAGGTCAGAAAGATTTAAAGTTACCGCCCATTTCATATCGCTCGCAGTAACACCCAATTTCAAAAATGGAGACTGGGGGCTTTGAGAATGGGCGACAAGCCGGCGATCTGAAAACCCATTTTTACCACCCACGCCAGAAATACTGCCCATTTTTGGGTGATCTGCACAAAAGTGTAAAATCTAGGAGTATTCGCCCATGCAGCAGATCCTGGTCTCCAATCGTCTTGGATCCCCTTGCCATTGGACCAAGATCTTGCTCCGTTAAGCACGTGTGGTAGCTGGTGTGCAACGGCCATCCCACATTAAAAGAATTCACACACAAGCACCTTCCACCCTTTAAAATGAATTTCAGGAACTAAAACGTCAGGATCCTCATGGACAACTCCAACATCGACAGACCAGAATGACGTACTGCTATCGTTGCCCAGGACCTCAGATGATTCGACATAGACATCGCCATCCTAAGCGAGACTCTGCAGGCAGGGGAAGGCCAGCTCAAAGAACAAGGTAGTGGTTACACCTTCTTCTGAAAAGGTAAATCAGAAGCAGAACGCTGCCTCCATGGGGTAGTCTTCAATATAAAAAATGAGCTAGTTGGGCATCCCAGAGACTTGGCACTTCAACACCAGAGTTGGAAAGGACACAGACCTCTGGGAAGGTGTGATCAGCAGAGAGGGGGAGGGAAAACCAATTCCAACAGTACCCTCCTCCTGACGAAATGCTTAGAACATGGTCTTGTCATATCGAACACCTTGTTTCTTTAGAGAAAGAAGTACAAGGCCTCATGGCAAGACCCTCGCTCCAAGCACTGGCATCTGCTAGATTATGTCATCATCCGAGTAAGGGACTGCAAGGACATCTGCATCACCCGCGCCATGACAGGAGCTGATGACTGCTGGGCTAACCACTGCCTAATCCGCTCTGTCATTTCCATCGATGTAGCCCCAAAGCAGTGGCAGCAACAGAAATGCTGCCGCAGGAAAATCAATACTGGAGCACTCAAAGATCCTGCAAAGAAAGCCCTATTCAGCCAGCGCCTCACAACCATCTTGACGACTTCCAGTGAACCGGAGATGCAGAGTGTCCACAGTGCCTGGCCTACCTTCAAGACCTCCATAATTAGCACCTGTGAAGAGACGCTTGGACACTCCAACAGGAAACATCAAGACTGGTTCGACAAGAATGACCAGGAGATCCAAGAATCAATAATCTGCAAACGTAAGACATTCTTGAATTGGAAACAGCAACACAATTCGAGAGCAAGAAAGCAGCTCTATAGACGTCTGAAGGCCATGGTCCAACATAAAACTCGTAACCTAAAGAACAGATGGTGGGTGGAAAAAGTGCAGGAGATCCAGCCACTAGCTGACAACCACGACGACGTGGATTCTTTAACGCAGTCAAGACCATCTACGGCCCAAGTACCCAATATCCTACCCCACTGAAGGCCAAGAATGGAGAGGTACTCATCAAGGACAGAGAGGCAGTCAGTGCCCGCTGGAAGGAGCACTTTGAAGATCTCCTTAACCGAGACTCTGTCTTCGACGTGAGTGTCCTCAAGTCCATCCCGCAGCATGCTACCCACCATTACCTCAGCACAACCCCAGCTCGGACTGAAGTTGAAAAGGTCATATCTGACAACTGAAGAACAACAAGGCCTCAGGAGCAGATGAAATCCCCGCCAAAGCACTAAAGCATGGTGGAGAAGTACTATTGGCACGAATCCATGAACTAATTTCTCTTACTTGGAAGGAGTAGAGCATGCCAGGGGATCTCAGAGACGCTGTAATATTGACCATCTTCAAGAAAGGTGACATGTTCGATTGCGGTAATTACAGAGGAGTTTCCCTGCTCTCTGGCACAGGGAAAGTCATCACAAGAATCCTCCTCAATCATCTTCTCCCAGTGGCTTAAGAGCTCCTCCTAGAGTCACCATGTGGATTCCGCCCACTAAGGGGCAAAATGGACATGATCTTCACCGCGCGTGAAATTCAAGAGAAATGCAGGGAGCAGCACCAACCTCTGTACATGGCCTTCTTTGACCTCACAAAGGCCTTCGACACTGTCAATCATGATGGATTATGGAGTGTCCTCCTCAAATTCGGCTGGCCTCAAAAGTTTTGCATCATCCTCCGCCTGCTTGACTATGACATGCAAGCCAATATCCTGACCAACAGATCCACCACAGACCCAATACACGCACGGACCGGGGTCAAGCAAGGCTGTGTCATCACACCACGCTCTTCTCGATCTTGCTGAGTAATCTCAGGATTGCTACCAATGCCACGTGCCAGTCAGAGTAGGAATAGCAGGATAGTTCAGATGAATACGTGGCTTGAGGAATGGTGCAAAGGGGAGAGATTCATATTCCTGGGACATTGGAACCAGTTCTGGGGGAAGTGGCACCAGTACAAACCGGACGATCTGGACCTGGGCAGGACCGGAACCGATGTCCTAGGCGGAGTGTTTGCTAGTGCTGTTGGGGAGGGTTTAAACTAATATGGCAGGGGGATGGGAATCTATGCAGGGAGGCAGCGGGAAGTAAAAAGGGGGCAGAAACAAAAGGTAGGAAGGAGAAAATTAAGAGTGGAGGACAGAGAAATCAAGGGCAAAAATCAAAAAGGGCCACATTACAACATAATTTTAAAAGGACAAAGAGTGTTAAGAAAACAAGCTTGAAGGCTCTGTGTCTCAATGTGAGGAGCATTCGTAATAAGGTGGATGAATTAACTGTGCAGATAGCTGTTAACGGATATGATGTGATTGTGATTACGGAGACATGGCTCCAGGGTAACCAAGGCAGGGAACTCAACATCCAGGGGTATTCATTAATCAGGAAGGATAGACAGAAAGGAAAAGGAGGTGGGGTAGCATTACTGGTTAAAGAGGAAATTAATGCAATAGTAAGGAAGGACATTAGCTTGGATGATGTGGAATCTATATGGGTAGAATTGCGAAACACCAAAGGGCAGAAAACGTTAGTGGGAGTGGTGTACAGACCACTAAACAGTAGTAGTGAGGTTGGAAATTAGGGATGCGTGCAATAAAGGTACAGCAGTTATCATGGGTCACTTTAATCTACATATAGATTGGGCTAACCAAACTGGTAGCAATACTGTGGAGGAGGATTTCCTGGAGTGTATAAGGGGTGGCTTTCTAGACCAATATGTCGAGGAACCAACTAGAGAGCAGGCCATCCTAGACTGGGTGTTGTGTAATGAGAGAGGATTAATTAGCAAACTTGTTGTGCGAGGCCCCTTGGGG
This sequence comes from Pristiophorus japonicus, assembly GCF_044704955.1. NCBI lineage: Eukaryota > Metazoa > Chordata > Chondrichthyes > Pristiophoridae > Pristiophorus > Pristiophorus japonicus. The sequence continues at coordinate 127,375,154 of NC_091979.1, forward strand.
AAGAGTGACCATAATATAGGAGATTTCTTCATTAAGATGGAGAGTGATACAGTTAATTCAGAGACTAGGGTCCTGAACTTAAAGAAAGGTAACTTCGATGGTATGAGACCTGAATTGGCTAGGATAGACTGGCGAATGATACTTAAAGGGTTGATGGTAGATAGGCAATGGCAGACATTTAAAGATCACATGGATAAACTACAACAATTGTACATCCCTGCCTGGCATAAAAATAAAATGGGGAAGGTGGCTCAACCGTGGCTAACAAGGAAAATTAGGAATAGTGTTAAATCCAAGGAAGAGGCATATAAATTGGCCAAAAAAAGCAGCACACTTCAGGACTGGGAGAAATTTAGAATTCAGCAGAGGAGGACTAAGGGTTTAATTAGGAGGGGGAAAATCGAACGTGAGAGTAAGCTTGCAGGGAACATAAAAACTGACTGCAAAAGCTTCTATAGATATGTGAAGAGAAAAAGATTAGTGAAGACTAATGCAGGTCCCTTGCAGTCAGAATCAGGTGAATTCATAATGGGGAACAAAGAAATGGCAGACCAATTGAACAAATATTTTGATTCTTCACTAAGAAAGACACACATAACCTCCCAAAAATACTAGGGGACTGAGGGTCCAGTGAGAAGGAGGAACTAAGGGAACTGAGGGAAATCCTTATTAGTCAGGAAATGGTGTTAGGGATTGTGGGTAATGTATTGATGTAGATAGAGAACTGGTTGGCAGACAGGAAGCAAAGAATGGGAATAAATGGGTCCTTTTCAGAATGGCAGGCAGTGACTAGTGGGGTACCACAAGGTTCAGTGCTGGGACCCCAGCTATTAACAATATATATTAATGATTTAGACGAAGGAATTGAATGTAATATCTCCAAGTTTACAGATGACGCTAAGCTGGGTGGCAGTGTGAGCTGTGAGGAGGATGCTAAGAGGCTGCAGGATGACTTGGACAGGTTAAGTGAGTGGGCAAATGCATGGCAGATGCAGTATAATGTGGATAAGTGTGAGGTTATCCACTTTGGTGGCAAAAACAGGAAGGCAGATTATTATCTGAATGGTGACAGATTAGTAAAAGGCGAGGTGCAACGAGACTTGGGTGTCATGGTGCATCAATCATTGAAAGTAGGCATGCAGGTACAGCAGGCAGTAAAGAAAGCAAATGGCATGTTGGTCTTCATAGTGAGAGGATTTGAATATAGGAGCAGGGAGGTGTTACTACAGTTGTACAGGGCCTTGGTGAGGCCACACCTGGAGTATTGTGTACAGTTTTGGTCTCCTAACTTGAGGAAGGACATTCTTGCTATTGAGGGAGTGTAGCGAAGATTCACCAGACTGATTCCCGGGATGGCAGGACCGACATATGAAGAAAGACTGGATCGACTAGGCTTATATTCACTGGAATTTAGATGAATGAGAGGGGATCTCATAGAAGCATATAAAATTCTGACGGGATTGAACAGGTTAGATGCAGGAAGAATGTTCCCGATGTTGGGGAAGTCCAGAACCAGGGGTCACAGTCTAACGATAAGGGGTAAGCCATAATGGACCAAGATGAGGAGAAACTTCTTCACCCAAAGAATTTTGAACCTATGGAATTCTCTACCACAGAAAGTTGTTGAGTCCAGTTTGTTGGATATATTCAAAAGGGAGTTAGTTGTGGCCCTTATGGCTAAAGGGATCAGGGGGTATGGAGAGAAAGCAGGAATGGGGTACTGAAGTTGCATGATCAGCCATGATCATATTGAATGGTGGTTCAGGCTCGAAGGGCCGAATGTCCTGCTCCTGCACCTATTTTCTATGTTTCAATGTTTCTATGTTTCCTTGCTGCAATGCTCCATCTCACACTCAATAACCTCCCCGTTGGAGAATTGTTTAACCTCCGTCGCCTCCAGTCCTAATCCAAGGTCGTCCCATCCTCTGTCATTGAATTACAGTATGCAGATGACGCTTGCGTCTGCGCATACTCAGAGGTCGAACTCCAAACCATCGTCAGCACCTTCACTGAAGCATATGAGAATATGAACCTTACATTAAATATCCGTAAGACAAAGGTTCTCTACCAACCTGTCCCACCACACAGTATTGCCCCTGATTATCAAGATCCATAACGAGGCCTTGGGCAAGGTGGATCATTTTCCATACCTCGGGGGCCTACTGTCAACAAGGACAGACGTCGATGACTAAGTCCAACACCACCTTCAGTGTGCCAGTGTAGCCTTCGGTCACCTGAGGAAGAGAGTGTTTGAAGACTAGGATCTCAAACCCGGCACCAAGATCATGGTCTACAAAGCAGCAGTGATACCCGCTCTCTTATATGCTTCAGAGACATGGACTATGTACAGCAGGCACCTCAAAGCACTGGAGAAGTACCACCAACGCTGCCTTCACAAAATCCTGGAAATCCATTGGCAGCATAGGTGCACAAATGTCCGTGTTCTCATTCAGGCCAATATGCCCAGCATCGAAGCAGCTCGATCAGCTCCGATGCATGGGCCTCATCGTCCGCATTGCTGCCTCTGCTTCCTCTCCATGTGATGTTGCAGCCCAAGAGGGACTGCATCTCGAGCCTCCAGGAGTGGGAGCAAGTCGTGTTCTCAGAGACCTTCCTTTAAGAGCCAAAGCGTTGCACACGTTGCGCAGCACTCCTTGCGGTCTCTGCATACTTTAAGAACTTTTTAAATGTATTGCACCAAGCCACTACTCCAATAAAATGTGAATAAACCAGTCCAAATGCAAAAGTCTAAACTTACCCAAAAGTCGTGTGTGTCCCTTTGAGAAGCGCTGGCAGCGTTTCTAATACTGTGGTACTGCTGCATGCATGTTCTTCTGTGCATTATTAAGAGCGGTGACGTCCAAAATCACTGATCATGCAACAATTCAGCTGTTGCACTCTAATTAAAAAGTCACAATCTGGATCATTTAAATATATGCAGCGAGTGCAAGCAATGGCAACGTTCGAAGCAGATGGACTCGAGGTGGCCGCAATTCTTATAAGTCCCGCCCCGCTCATGAAGTTGGGGTTACCGCCCCCCAGGAGGAAATGGAGCGCAAAAAAGCACGCTCCACTTCCTCTCTAGGGCGCTAAGGGGGTGGAAGCAGAGGGAGCGGGGTGCAGTGCCACGCACTGGGGAGCATAGCACTGCCGCATAGAAGTGGCCCTCCCATTCATTTAAGGGGAGGGCCAAACTGCAGACTCTGCAGAGCCCTACCTGAACCACCGGGTCGCGGGGTGCCATGCCATCAGCCTGATTGCGGCACGAACTCCGCGTTCAAGGAGGCAATGGGCCGCAACAGGTAAATTGGTCGATTTTAAAAAGATTTATGCGCATGCCACCTCCCCTTTAACTAACACCCTGCGAGCGGCCAGCTACCATGTATGTGCCCCCTGAAGCTTTTGTTGGCATCGACTGTCGCAGATTCAGGGGATGCTCCCAAATTTTTGCTCTGGGGTCAAAACGGGGTGCTGCGCACGGTTATGATGTTGTCATTGCCAGCGGAGCGGGGTGCTACCGGTTACCGCTGCTGCTAAACACCCGTGGAATTTAGTGGGAGTAGTTAGCGGCACCGCACCCAAGGAGGCGCAAACAACCCCAATTTCTCCCCCAGAGTATTTTGCAATTGGGAGTAACTTCAATATTCTTCATGAGTCTTACTGCTGCCATTCAGGTGGGAGAAAATCATGACATAGTTGGAATCGTCAAATGGACCTCACTTAAAATAACTATAAATAAGTGACAATAAGAAGAAATTCCAGAAAATAGAAACCACCATTTTACAATAGGCTTTGAGGGGTATCTAAGATTGTTAGAAAATACACCCAACTGTTTGTACCCCGTGGAAATAAAACCCTTAGCAAATATGTCAATAAACAAAAATTTGTTTGTTAGTAGACTCACAAAAAACATTTCCATTTCCTACACTATCTATCATCTCATCTCTTTTTGAGAGACTTCAGTTTGTGGTTAGTGTCATCTTGACTCAGTGGTAGCACTCTCACTTCTGAGTCAGAAGATCACAAGTTCAAACCTTGCTCTGGAACTTGAATCTAGGTTGGCATTTCAGCGAGGGAATGATGCACTGTCGGAGGTGCTGTTTTTCGGATGATACATTGAACCGATGCCCCAAGCACTATTTGAAGAAAAGCGGAAGAGTTCTCCCATGTCCTGACAACAACAACAATTTGCATTTATATAGCGCCTTTAACTTAGTAAAATTTCCTACCGCACTTCATAGGACCGAGCCACAAAAGGACATATTAGAACAGATGACCAAAAGCTTGGACAAAGAGATAAGTTTTAAGGAACGTCTCAAAGGAGTAGAGAGAGGCGGAGAGGTTTAGGGCAGGAATTTCAGAGTTTAGCACCTCGGCAGCTGAAAGGACAGTGGAGCAATTAAAATAGGAGATGCGCAAGAGGCCAGAATTGGAGGAGCGCAGAGATCTCGGAGGGATGTAGGGCTGGAAGAGGGTACAGAGATAGGAAAAATGAGGGCATAGAGGGATTTGAAAACAAGGATGAGAATTTTAAATCGAGACCTCGCTGGACCATTAGCCAATATAGGTCAGTGAGCACAGGGGTGATGAGTAAACGGAACTTAGTGCAACTTAGTGCAAATAGTGCAGCAGAGTTTTGGATGAGCTCAAGTTTATGGAGGGTGGAAAATGGGAGGCCAACCAGGAGAACATTGGAATAGTCAAGTCTAGAGGTAACAAAGGCATGGATGAGGGTTTCAGCAGCAGATGAGCTGAGGCAGGGTTGGAATAGGGCAATATTACAGAGGTGGAAGTAGGCGGCCTTGATCATGTCGCGGATATGTGGTTGAAAGCTCATTTCAGGGTCAAATACAATACCAAGGTTGAGAACCAAGTTTCAGCCTCAGACAGTTGCCAGAGAGAGAGAGATGGAGTCAATGGCATGGGAATGGAGATTGTGACGGGGACTGATATCAATGGCTTGGATCTTCTCAATATTTAGTTAGAGGAAATTTCTGCTCATCCAGTGCTGGATATCGGACGAATGACAATTTAATGACAGTGGAGGGGTCAAGAGAGGTGGTGGTGAGTTAGAGCTGGGTTTCATCACCATACATGTGGAACCTGACCAACATTTATTCCTCAACCAACACTGGCAAAAACGGGTTAATTGTTTTTTTTATTTCATTATTGTTTGTGTGACTTGGCTGTGCACAAATTGGCTACCGTGTTTACCTACATAACAGCATTGAATACACTTCAAAAATAATTCATTTGGTTGTAAAGTCTTTTGGGATGTCCTGAGGATGTGAAAAAACTTGCATTTAAAAACTGCTTTTCTTTATATTGTATTGCAGAAGACTGAGCCTAATAAGAACAGTTTGTTCACCTTGTAATTCGGCTAAGTTACTGAAGCAATATATCACATGACTGACCCAAGGGAAAAATATTATGCACTTCACTGATGAAAGATGCAGACTTTTACAGATATAATTGTAATAGTATTTATCCAGTACTTTACAAAACTTGCTTAACATGCAAGTCATTTTGCTTGTTCTTGCCTTCAGTTATTTACATTTATAAAATATTTTGTTATATTTTCTTTATCTGCCTTAGTGGATTAGTAGTATTTTCTTCTGATGCAACAACTTTATTTCTTTGCTTATTCGTCCCTCTTCCTTCCCAAAAGCTTTCTTCATTTTCTCAGTTACTTTTAGGATCACAAAAGCTTTATTGTCTCTGCCCTACTTTGCACAGTGGATTTGAAGTTCTTGCTGAAGTTGTCAGTGTAGAGCCACCTGGTGAAGTTTTTCCACTGTTAATTCTCCAATAACCAAAGCAGGTCCAGGCCTGGCTGATTGACTGGCTGCAATGACCAATGTCAGGATCAAAATGCCCTTGTGGCCTCAGTGAAAACATACCTACATAGTTTGTTTTGTTTAGTTTTAAGACCCTAGTTTCAGATTCAACTAAATCATTTTCAAACTCAATATAAAATGATACAATGTTATATTGAGTTTGAAAATGATTTAATTGAATCCGAAACTAGTGTCTTAAATCTAAACAAAGCAAACTACGTAGGTATGAGGGGCGAGTTGGCGAAGGTAGATTGGGAAACGGCCTTAAAAGGTATGACAGCGGATAAGCAATTGATAGCATTTAAAGAATTAATACATAATTTACAACAAATATACATTCCTTTAAGGGACAATACACCCACCAGAAAAGTGGTCCAACTGCGACTAACAACAGAAGTTAAAAATAATATTAGATCAAAGGAAGAGGATTATAATGTTGCCAAAAAGAGTAGTAAGCCTGAGGATTGTGAGGATTTTAGAAATCAGCAAAGAGGACAAAGAAATTGATAAAGGGAAAATAGACTATGAGTGTAAACTAGCAAGAAACATAAACACAGACTGTTGAAGCTTCTATAGGTATGTAAAAAGTGAAAAATTCATAAAAGTATATGTGGGTCCCTTACAGGCTCAGACAGGAGAAATTATAATGAGGAATAAGGAAATGGCAGAGAAATTAAACAAATGCTTTTTGTCCATGCAAAAAACTTGCCAGAAATAATGGAGAACCAAGGGTCTAGCGAAAATGAGAAACTGAAAGAAATTAGTATTAGCAAAAAAAATGGTACTGGCGAAATTAATGGGCCCGAAAGCCGATAAATCCCCTGGACCTGATAGCCTACATTCTAGGGTTTTGAAAGAGGTGGCAATAGAAATAGTGGATGCATTGGTTGTCATCTTTCAAAATTCCATAGCTTCTAGAAGGTTCCCGCAGATTGGAAGGTAGCAAATGTAATCCCATTATTTAAGAAAGAATGAAAAACTACAGACCAGTTAGCCTGACATCAATAAGAACATAAGAACATATGAAATAGGAGCAGGAGTAGACCATACGGCCCTTTGAGCCTGCTCCGTCATTTAATACGATCATGGCTGATCCGATCATTGAATCAGGTCCACTTCCCTGCCTGCTCCCCATAACTCCTTATTCCCTTATCGGTTAAGAAACTGTCTATCTCTGTCTTATATTATTCAATGTCCCAGCTTTCACAGCTCTCTGAGGCAGTGAATTACACAGATTTAGAACCCACTGAGAGAAGAAATTCCTCCTCATCTCAGTTTTAAATGGACAGCCATTATTCTAAGATTATGCCCCCTAGTTCTAGTCTCCCCTATCAGTGGAAGCATCCTCTCTGCATCCACCTTGTCAAGCCCCCTCATAATTTTATACGTTTTGATAAGATCACCTCTCATTCTTCTGAATTCCAATGAGTAGAGGCCCAACCTACTCAACCTTTCCTCATAAGTCAACTCCCTCATCTCCAGATTCAACCTAGTGAACCTTCTCTGAACTGCCTCCAAAGCAAGTATATCCTTTCTTAAATATGGAAACCAAACCTGTTGTGTATGCACCTGACCATGTAGCCTGGACCTTTGAAACTAATGTGATGCCCCTTGCAGGACACACACACAGGCAGTGAGAGCAGACCCACTACAGGGACATTGGTCAATGGGCAGCCCAGCCACCACCTATGGCAACCTGCACCAGACCAGCCCTACAACCCCTGGCCACCAGGGCCAACACCAGGAGCATGAGGCCAATACCATCCAGCTTCCCTGGCAAACCCTGGGATGACCTGACCCTCATCCCAATTGGTGGACAAGGAGCCCACCCAGTCTTGTGGCCCTGCCCACCACCCCACAACTACCCACATCACAGTGTATACACACCACCCACTGCTGCCATGGCTAGCTCCCCGAGGGATCCCACAACAGTGACACCCACTTGGTTTGTGTGTGAGGGAGGGGAAATGTCCGAGGCCAGCCTCAAGCACAGGGGTCACACCTGGCAACCACAACCCTCACCACACCCTCCCATAGCCCACCACTGATCACCTCCCCTGGTCATACAATAAGGATATGAAAAATGCTCAGGGGGGAGTATTGTTGTGTATGCATGCCTGTTTACTGTGTGATGTCTGGAACACTGTTATGCCATATTGAATGTACCCTTATACTGTACACACCTTACCGGTACACCAGAGGGTGCTGCTGCTGGAGACCTAGGGGTTGCCTGTACACGGCAGGTTACCCAGTATAAAAGGGAACTCACAGCTTGTAGTCATCACTCAGGAGCTGCAAATAAAGGACTACAGGTCTACACAGTTTAAGTATCATACCCTGCCTCGTGGAGTCATTACTAAAGGTGCCTACATACACTACAACTGGCGACGGGAATACGAGGTCACGAACTACATGCTCAACATGTCTAACCTCAGCAACCTTCAGCAATTTACAGAGGGGGTAGATTGGGATGTTTTTGTGGAAAGATTGGAACACTTCTTTATAGCCAACGACCTGGATGGGGACACAACGGCTACACTACCGAACAAACGCAGGGCCATCCTGCTTAGCAGTTGTGGGCCCACCATCTACGGTCTCGTCAGGGACTTACTAACCCCAGAGAAGATAACCACCAAGAGCTATGAGCAACTTGTAACAATCATACAGGAACAACTTAAACCAAAAGAAAGCATCCTCACAGACAGGCACCGGTTCTACACTTACTGGCGACCTGAGGGCCAAGAAATTGCCAAGTATGATGCACACTTAAGAAGACTAGCTGCACCGTGTGATTTTGGCGACCACCTTAATGAAGCACTAAGGGACATATTTGTCATCGGAATCGGCCACGAAGGCCTCCTGCACAAATTGCTCTTGGCTGACATCACGGTCACCCTGCAGAAAGCAATTCAAGTAAGCCAGGCCTACGTGGTTTCGGCCAGCGACTCCAGGCGAATACTGACCCAGGACTCTAAACCGGCGAGCGCAGTGCACCGCATGGATACTTCTAAAGGCAGAAATGCTGCCCCGACTCCCACAACCCTGAGTCCGCCACATGGGGCAAACCGGATGGCCCCGTGCTGGCGCTGTGGAGGAAACCACAGAGCCCACCAATGCCGCTACAAAGACTATGCATGCAAAGGCTGCAAAGAGAAAGGGCACCTTCAGAGAATGTGCAGAAAAGGCTGTACTCACTGCGTCTCCGATGAGTTGGCTGATCACCGGGGCTCCGAAACAGATGAAGATGAAGCTGCTCAAACCCTGGAAGAAGAGTATGGAATCTTTACCTGCTCCACTGGAAGTTCTCCGTGGATGATGGAAGTGGACATCGATGGGGTCCCAGTCTCCATGGAGATAGACACAGGGGCAAGCCAGTCTGTGATGAGCCAAATGACCTTTGAAAAAATTTGGATGAATCCTGTCACTCGACCAAAACTGTCTCCTGTCCAGGCAAAGCTGCTCACCAATACCAAAGGTAAAATCCAAATCATTGGCAGTGTAGACGTCCAGGTTTCCCAGGGCGGCGTGTTGAACAAACTCCCCCTGTGGATTGTAGCTGGCGACGGTCCCACGCTGCTGGGCAGCAATGGGATGAACCGGGTCCACATCAGGCGAAGTGGCCCTGTGGAAGAAAAGACCACCACAGCCCTCCTGCAGGAAAGCCAGGAAATGGCTGCAGCACCAGCAGCACAACGAGAAACACTTGTAATCAAAATGGTCGCCGCCATGCCACCAGTGAGCATGGAGGAGCATCACATGACACCGAGCGGCCAATCGGATTTGAAGGCTCCCTTAAAGGAGACCGGTAACCAAAGAAATTTAAAGGGCAAGTTTCTACTATTTGAGTACATGGACTTTAAAGCTAAAGATGCGATTAAAGGGTGCAAGTATGAAAATGTATGCAATGTAACAATGAATTATGATGCAGGTTTAACTAATGTGTCAGTAAGGTTAAGAACAAGTTTATTATGCTTAACAGTAATGATAGAGATTGTGAAATGCCGAATGTAACCATGTCTGTTGAAACCAGGACACCCAAAAGTGATGCAAATGCTAGAATGTATAATGCAGGCTCGACTATGTGTGATCAGAGCCAAGGTGTCATGTATACCGGTAGGACAGTGCCAAAGGACATCGGGTCCTACAGGGACCATGCTGATGCCAATGAAATCCCCCTGTGGGAGACTCCTAGGTCCAGCAGGCTACCTGACCATGTAGCCTGAACCTTTGGAACAAATGTGATGCCTCTTGCAGGACACACACACAGGCAGTGGGAGCAGACCCACTACAGGGACATTAGTCAATGGGCAGCCCAGCCACCACCTATGGCAACCTGCACCAGACCAGCCCTACAACCCCTGGCCACCAGGGCCAACACCAGGAGCATGAGGCCAATACCATCCAGCTTCCCTGGCAAACCCTGGGATGACCTGACCCTCATCCCAATTGGTGGACAAGGAGCCCACCCAGTTTTGTGGCCCTGCCCACCACCCCACAACTACCCACATCACAGTATATACACACCACCCACTGCTGCCATGGCTATCTCCCAGAGGGATCCCATAACGGTGACACCCACTTGGTTTGTGTGTGAGGGAGGGGAAATGTACAAAGCCAGCCTCAAGCACAGGGGTCACACCTGGCAACCGCAACCCTTACCACAACCTCCCATAGCCCACCACTGATCACCTCCCCTGGTCATGACAATAAGGATATTAAAATTGCTCAGAGGGGATATTGTTGTGTATGCATGCCTGTTTACTGTGTGATTTCTGTAACACTGTTATGCCACATTGAATGTACCCTTATACTGTACACACCTTACCAGTACACCAGAGGGTGCTGCTGCTGGAGACCTAGGGGTTGCCTGTACACGGCAGGTAACCCAGTATAAAAGGGAACTCAGCTTGTTGTCGTCACTCAGGAGCTGCAAATAAAGGACTATAGGTCTACACAGTTTAATTATCATACCCTGCCTCGTGGAGTCATTACTAAAGGTGCATACATACACTACAAAAATTGTACGCTGTATTTCAGGTGTGGCCTCACCAATATTTTGTATAACAGTAGCAAGACTTCCCTGCTTTTATATTCCAGTCCCTTTGCAATAAAGGCCAAGATTCCATTGGCCTTCCTGATCATTTGCTGTACCTGCATACTAAGCTTTTGTGTTTCATGCACAAGTACCCCCAGGTCCCTCTGTACTGCGGCACTTTGCAAGTTTTCTCCATTTAAATAATAACTTGCTCTTCGATTTTTTTTCTGCCAAAGTTCATAACCTCACACTTTCCAATGTTATACACCATCTGCCAAATTTTGCCACTCACTTAGCTTGTGCATGTCCTTTTGCAGGCTTTTTGTGTCCTCCTCACACATTGCTTTTCCTCCCATCTTTGTATCGTCAGCAAACTTGGCTACGTTACACTCGGTCCCTTCATCCAAGTCGTTAATATAGATTGTAAATAGTTGGGGTCCCAGCAATGATCCCTGCGGCACCCCACTAGTTACTGATTGTCAACCAGAGAATGAACCATTTATCCCAACTCTCTGTTTTCTGTTAGTTAGCCAATCCTCTATCCATGCTAATATATTACCCCCAACCCTGTGAACATTTATCTTGTGCAGTAACCTTTTATGTGGCGCCTTGTCAAATGCCTTCTGGAAGTTCAAATACACCACGTCCACTGGATCCCCTTTATCCACCCTGTTCGTTACATCCTCTAAGAATTCCAGCAAATTTGTCAAACATGACTTCCCCATCATAAATCCATGCTGACTCTGCTTGATTGAATTATGCTTTTCCAAATGTCCTGCTACTGCTTCTTTAATAATGGACTTCAACATTTTCCCAACCACAGACATTAGGCTAACTGGTCTATAGTTTCCTGCTTTTTGTCTGCCTCCTTTTTTAAATAGGGGCATTACATTTGCAGTTTTCAAATCTGCTGGAACCTCCCCAGAATCCAGGGAATGTTGATAAATTACAACCAATGCATCCACTATTCCTGCCGCTACTTCTCTTAAGACCCTAGGATGCAAGCCATCATGTCCAGGGGATTTATCTGCCTTTAGTCCCATTATCTTACTGAGTACCACCTCCTTAGTGATTGTGATTGTGTTAAGTTCCTCTACCCCACTATAGCCCCTTGACTATCCACTGTTATTTTCAATGTCCTCTACCGTAAAGACGAATACAAAATATTTGTTCAGAGTTTCTGCCATCTTCATGTTCGCCATCACTAATACCCCGTTCTCATCCTCTAAGGGACCAACATTTACTTTAGCCACTTGTTTCCTTTTTATATACCTATAAAAACTCTTGCTATCTGTTTTTGTATTTTGTGCTAGTTTACTTTCATAGTCTATCTTCCCTTTCTTAATCATTATTTTAGTCATTCTTTGCTGGCTTTTAAAAGCTGCCTAGTCTTCTGTCCTCCCACTAGTGTTGGCCACTTTGTATGCCTTTGTTTTTACTTGGATACCATCCTTTATTTATTTAGTTAGCCACGGATGGCTACCTTTTCTATTACACCCTTTTCTCCTCACTGGAATATATTTTTCTTGAGAGTTATGAAATATCTCCTTAAATGTATGCCACTGTTCACCAACCGTCCTACACTTTAATTTATTTTTCCAGTCCACTTTAGCTAACTCTGCCCTCATACCTTTGTAGTCTCCTTTATTTAAGCTTAGTACAGTATGCTGGTTTGAGATCCAACTTTCTCGCTCTCCATTTGAATTTGACATTCAATCATGCTTTGGTCACTCATTCCAAGGGGATCCTTTACTAGGAGATTGTTTATTAATCCTGTCTCATTACACAGGACCAGATCTAAGATAGCCTGCCTCCTGGTTAGTTCCGTTACATACTGCTCAAGGAACCTGTCCCTTATGCACTCTATGAACTCTTCCTCAAGGCTACCCTGATCAATTTGATTTGTCCAATCAATATGGAGCTTAAAATCACCCATGATTATTGAAGTTCCCTTCTTACAAGCCCCCACTATTTCTTGGTTTATACTCTGACCAACAGAGTTGCTACTATTAGGGTAATAGTAGAGAAAATGCTCGAATCTATTATTAAGAACATGGTAACAGGGCACTTTGAATAGAATAATAAGATTGGGCAGAGTCAACATGGGTTTATGAAAGGGAAATCAGTTTGTAACTCATAGATAGATAAGGGGGAACCAGTGGATGTGGTGTATTTGGATTTTCAGAAGGAATTCGATAAGGTGTCACACAAGAGGTTATTAAACAAAATTAGGGCTCATGGTATTGGGTGTAACATACTAGCATGGATTGAGAATTGGTTAACAGACAGAAAACAGAGAGTAAGAATAAACGGATCATTTTCTGGTTGGTAGGCTGTAACTAGTGGGGTACCGCAAGGATCGGTGCTTGGGCCTCAGTTATTCACAATCTATATCAATGATTTTGATGAAGAGACCAAAATGTAATATATCCAAGTTTGCGAACGATACAAAGCTAGGTGTGAAAGTAAGTTATGAGGAGGATGCAAAGGTGCTTCAAGGGGATATAGACAGGCTAAGTAAGTGGGCAAGAACATGGCAAATGGAATTTAATGTGAAGAAATATTTTACCTGATTTACCTTCAAGTAACTGTTTCCAGTCCACTTTTACAAATCATATCTCAGCTTATTTGGCCTATTCCCAAATGATAACTTTTACTCTTGGTCTATCTCTGTCCTTTTCCATAACTACACAAAATCTAACTGAATTATGATCACTGCCACCAAAATGATCTCCCACTGATACCCTTTCCACCTTTCCAACTTCATTCCCTAAAACTAAGTCCAGAACACCCCTTCCCTTGTTGCACTTGCTACATGCTGGCTAAAAAAGTTCACCTGAATGTATTTTAAGAATTCTGCACCCCCCCAATACCTTTTACACTAATTCTTCCCAGTTAATATTAGTGTAGTTGAAATCTGCTACTATTATTGCCCTATTGTTTTTGCACTTCTCAAAATTTAACTACATATTTGTTCTTCTCTCTCCTCTGACTATTTAGGGATCTATAATGCACTTACAGCAGGGTGATTGCCCATTTTTTGTTCTTCAGTTCAACCCATATAGCCTCATTGGATTATCCTTCCAACATATCATCCCTCCACACAGCTGTAATTGTTTCTTTAAGCAATATTGCGAACCCCCTCCTTTTTTATCCCCTTCTATTTCTCGTCTGATACCCCTGTAACCAGGAATGTTGCGCTCCCATTCCTGCTCTTCTTTCAGCCATTTTCAGTAATGATACCATACTTCCACATGTCTATCTGTGCCCTCAGCTCATCTGCCTTATTTACTGGGCACCTTGCATTGAAGTATGTACCATTAAGCCCTACCAAACCCCTTCATTGTCTAATTCCTTGCCTTTGTTTCTGCTGCCTTCCAAACTCACTAATTTACTGCCCTCCATTCCCAGCTTGCATTCTCTCCCTTCTGAATCTATGCTCAGGTTCCCAACCCCCTCCCCAACAGCACTAACAAATCTCCCCACAAGGATATCCTAAAACTAAGTCCAGAACTGTCCCCGCTCTTGTTGGACTTATGACGTACTGGTTAAAAAATTTCTCCTGAATGCATTTTAAGAATTCTGCAGCCTCAAACTTCTACACTGATTTTATCCCAGTTATTATTGGGGTAGTTGAAATCCCCTATTATTCCTGCCCTCTTGTTTTTTTATCACTTCTCAGAATTTGCCTACATATTTGCTCTTCTATCTCCTTACTGTTTGGGGGTGTGTAGTGCACGCCCGGCAATATGATTTCCCCTTTTTTGTTCTTAAGTTCAATCCATAGGGCCTCATTTAATGATCCTTCTAGCATATCATCTTTCCTGACAACTGTAATTGTTTCTTTATCCGATATCCCCCTCTCTATCTCATCTAAAACCCCTGTAACCAGGAATGTTGAGCTGCCATTCCCGCCCTTCTTTAAGCCATGTTTCAGTAATAGCTATGATATCATATTTCCACATAGCCATCTGTGCCCTCAGCTCATCTGCCTTATTCACTAGACTCCTTGCATTAAAGTAAATACCATTAAGCACTGCCAAACATCCTGGTTGTCTATTTTCTAGACTTTGTTTCCCATGCCTTCCAAACATGCTTACAAATCTTCTGCCTTCCATTTCCAGCTTTGCTTCTCTCCCTTCTGAACCTAGGCTCAGGTTGCATCCCCTTATAAACCTAATTTAAACCTCCCCAACAGCACTAGCAAACCTCCCCTCGATATTGGTCCCAGCCCTGTTGAGGTGCAACCAGTCTGGTTTGTACAGATCCCATCTCCCTCAGAGCCTGTCCCAATGCCCTGGAATCTGAATCCCTCCCTCCTGTACCATCTCTCCAGCCACGTGTTCATCTGCAATGTCCTCCTATTTTTGTCCTTTCTAGCATGTGGCACCAGGAATAATCCAGAGATTACTATCTATGAGGTCCTGCCTATTAATCTCTTTCCTAGCTCCCTAAAATCTGCCTGTAGGAACTTATCCCTCTTTCTACCAATTTCATTGGTACCGATATGGACTATGACCTCAGGCTGTTCATCCTATCCCCTCAGAATGTTCTGCAGTGACTCCTTGATACTGGTACCATGGAGGCAACATACCATCCTGTAATCACATCTGCGGCCACAGAAATACCAGTCTGTTCCCCTAACTATTGAATCCCCTATCACTATTGCTTTCTTGACCTCCTCCTCTGCCCCAGTACAGCTGAGCCATTCATGGTGCTGTTAACTTTGTTCTGGCTGTACTCCCCAGAGGAACCATCGCTTTCACCACTGGTTAGAAAGCAAGATGCACTCAGGGAACTCCTGCATTACCTGCCTTGTCCTCCTTGTCTGTCTGGCGGTCACCCATTCCCTCTCTGCCTGCACTCTTAAGCTGCAGGGTGACCACCTCCAGAAACGGGCTATTCATGTAGCTTACAGTCTCGCGGATGCACTGCAGTGATGCCAGTTGCTGCCTAAGCTATGAAACTCAGAGCTTGAGCTCCTCCAGCTGACTACACTTCCTGCAAACATGACTGTCCAGGTATTCCCACATTGCATAGGATGTGCATCCAAAGGACTGAGATGCCCTGCTATGCCTCTATTTATTAGGCTACTTACCAGAAATAAACTAAGATTTGTCCCTGATCTGGACAAAAACATTCCCAAGTTCCCCAATACTTTCAGTCATTCAGCTCTAGGCTAACTATTAAAATCACAAATGTAAGTGCTGACAGACTTCATATCTTGACCTGACCTCCGTTGGGAAAAATTGAGAGTCAGTATTGGAGCTTGTGATGGTCACAGAACAGTCAGTCAATCTGGGCAGACATTCAGACAGCAATTGGCCTCAATGTCTTTACATTGCGTGTTCATTAAAGAGATAAAGATTGCCTTACTGGATCCTGAAGTTTTGCCCACTGACTCCAAGTGCACAATCCCTTTGAGGTATAACAACGAAGAGTTGGTCAAAACTACTGTACTGGGCTATCTACCACTGTAAGCTTATGATTCTGATTAGACCCTATTATCCAACTATCAGTAGCCCCACACTGAATTCACGGAGTAAAAGTGGTGACAAATTGGTGCGGGTATATTCTTCTACCTCTCAATATTATTAGTATGCTTTGAAAATATATCTACTAGATGTGCCAGAGATAACTTGTAGCAGAACATCAATAATGTATCATCTTTTATTTTTCTTATGTTCACAGGTTGTCCAATTGTACATCTTGGATCTTTTCGTTAGTGTGTAATTGGAATGCCACATATCCATTGGACACCTGGACATATGAATAGGAAAAGCTGTTGCTTACTCAGCTGGAGCTGGCATGCTGTACAAGATCCCTCAGGACCAATTCACAACTTGTATTTCCTCAGCACAATTTTTGATCTCTACCCTGGTTGAAACCATAGTCAGCAAGTCTCTGAGAATAGTGCTTCCAGATGGGAGTACAAATATATTAGTGCCTCCATGTACAAATTCAGCTCCAAGCCAACTCTTTAGATGAGAGTGGCAAGCTACCAGGTACATTGTGCCAGTTAGAAGTATCACATGATTCGTAAGCTGTGGAACATTGCCAATACAATCCATGCTGTTGCCAGAGAGGCCATCCTCACTGTCATTGAGGAAAACATTCAGAATGCCAAGATGCAGCCTCCAAGAGGCCTGTGGTGTTCTTAAGCTGAAACCCAAACCATCATTGATCCAAGAGACATCTGATACAAATTTTAAATCAGCTGATAGAAATAATTCACCATTGTCTAATAACATTACCTTTGGATCAAAGGAGCTTATCCAAGGTTCTTTGTCTTTGAGATGTCAGTGAATCAGTGGAGTTATTTTCCCTGTCAGGTATCATATAAAAAAATACTTTCATTTATATAATGCCTTTCTCAACCTTAGGACGTCACAAGACACTTTACAGCCAATTAAATATTTTTTGAAGTGTAGTCATGGTTGTAATGTAGGAAATATAAAATATTAAAATCTATTAACATTCCAAGCCATAAAACCTCTACTCACAGCAGGAAAAAATAGATTTCTGCATCAGCTACTTTGGTCTCCAAATATACTGAGCCTTCAAAAATATTTTGAACTTTAGAAATCTCAGTAAGTTCCTGAAAATTAAGAGTTAAAAATGGTCACTCTCCTCACAATGAGCTCAAAATTGGCCATGAGCTGCTCCGTTTTTTTTGGAGCAACTTGCTTTTTCTGGAGTATCTTAAAAAATCCCATTTTGCACATTCAATTTGCACCAGTGTAAGTGAGTTGGTTACGATTTTTTTAGTTTAGTTTAGTTTTTCTCAAAAGGAGGCGTTACCAGCCACCTATGCCTGTTTTGGCCATTTAGGACACCTTGGCCAGTTAATAGTTACTCCAAATCTACTTAGGCCAGTGTACGTGGCCACTTGTGGCCACTTGTGAAAACCCTTGCGGAGAGTTAAGAAATCAGCACAGATAGTACATCGGAGACCAGCAGAACTTAATGACTTGACTAAAGAATGTGAATAGAATCAAACAGCTATACAGGACATCATATGACAAACTTCGCAAAGTCAATTTACTATACAACAGAAGCATTCATGGAAGTTTAAACTACAAAAATAAAAGAAGTAAAAGATAGTTGAATTAAATTGCCCTAATCTCACAACTAATTTAAACAACTATTTGTTTGCAATAAGTATATTCGGCCAAAATTGAGCCCATATTATCTAAATAAAGTCTACTTCAATAAATAAGATATTCTCTCAGTGTTCCTCCATCACTTATGTTCTTCTTTCACAATAGCACCAGGTAAATAGGTTTGACAAATGGTCACCATTATTCACAAGAGACAAAACATATTTACATAATTTTTTCAAAATATCCAAAAAAAATAGAAGTCCTACCCTACCTTCATCTTCAGCCCGGGAAGGCAGCGGGCCGTCCTGTGCGGTAGGCCACTCAGCCTGGGATAGAGGCGGGACGCACCAGCAGCCGGTATGATGATGATGATCATCATCATCGGGTCCCACGCTGCAGCACGTACACTGAAAGGCTGGGAGCGAGGAGCTACTGTGCATGTGCGCACACTCCAACGCGCATGTGCAGATGTCCCAGCACTGTTTTCAGCGCGGGACGCTGGCTCCGCTCCCGACCCGACTGGTCATGCTGTGCGAAGACCCGGGAGAGGCTGGTCAGTAGCCAAAGTGGGGAGCGTTTATTCGGAGCACTTTTCAACACAGAAAAGCAGCGCATCTCCGGTGAGTGCGCCGGAAAAAGGGGTGGGCCAATTTTGAGCCCACAAATTATAGTGGTTTGTTTGGGGTTCCTTGTATCCTTTGTTGTATGCTTTGCAAATTCACTAGCTGGGACCAAAGGAGTTGTGTGGCACATTGCCTTTCTGAGTTTAAGGTGTTATGCTCAAGTACCTCAAGAAAGATTAATGGAACCTTTTAGAAGTGCCGAAGTAGTGCCATGCTGCAAACGTGCACAACCTTTTACCTGAATGGCAAAACATTACACATATCAATTCATAAGTCACACATAAGCCCATGGATTTGTATAATTAAAAACATGGGTGAAGGTGTGATTCTTTAAGAGCCCAGTACAAAGCTATCTATTTCTGTCTACTAGAGGAATGTTTTCTAAATATTGAGGAACTGGAATATCTTAAAGCACCTACTCTGGGTATTAGCAATAATAGCAGCAGCCATTTTGTAATTGCTCATTTCAGACACTTTGAGAGGCTGCTTAGATATACATGCTATTACACTTGCACTTACACTTCTCGGAACTCCTTCACGGCAAACGAGCCAAAGGTGGACAGAGGAAACATTACAAGGACACCCTCAAAGCCTTCCTGATAAAGTGCAACATCCCAACCTGGGAATCCCTGGCCAAAGACCGCCCTAAGTGGAGGAAGTGCATCCGGAGGGTACTGAGCACCTCGAGTCTCATCGCTGAGAGCATGCAGAAATCAAGTGCAAGCAGCGGAAACAGCGTGTGGCAAACCTGTCCCATCCTTTCTTACCCTCAACGACAATCTGTCCCACCTGTGACAGAGACTGTGGTTCTTGTATTGGACTGTTCAGCCACCTAAGGACTCCTTTTAAGAGTGGAAGTAAGTCTTCCTCGATTCCGAGGGGCTTCCGATGATGATGATGATGATTACACTTAGAGATTTTGGGGATGTACATACAATCTGTCCAAATTTTTTAGTGGTGAAGAAACAAAATTACTATGCTGGAAAGTATTAGATTATAGTGGCCATTACTGTGGAACTCAGATGATTTTAGAGAAGGTGCCAAAAATATTTCCACTGTGAGTTATGGTGACGCACTGCCTAGTCATATATGCAGGAGAACATTCAGTACACTGAACTAAGCTTATTTTCCACTAAGTAGCTGTTGAATTTAAAGGTGAATCACAAGAAAAAAATTCTTGTACCATAGACAGTCCTGGCACTTTAGTATCGGTATTAAAGCGTTGGAGACACGTGTTTTTTGAAGTGCCTAGTTTTCTCGTTGTTATAGGTGAGATTATATCATTCCTTGGGATGAAAAATAACATCGCTAAATATAAGGGCAGAGATCAGATTACTAATTTAATTTTAAAATGTTTTGCCGTTCAATTTAATAGTGAGCAGTTAAATCATTACAATCCTTCTAAATTATTCAGATAATCAAATCTTGTAATGTATAATTATATTCTATAGCATGTTTTGCATCACCTCATGAAGTTATATTTTGTATTTGCTTAATATAATTTATTACTTAAAGCTAGTTGTGAATTGGAAAAATGAATGTCTGCACTCTTGATACTAATCAGACAGGACTGGACTCTGAGGAGGTACCAGCGGATTGGAAAGCAGCTAATGTAACCCCTCTTTTTTAAAAAGTGGGCAGACAAAAGGCAGGTAACTATAGGCCGGTTAGTTTAACATCTGTAGTGGGGAAAATGCTTGAAGCTATCATTAAGGAACAAATAGCGGGACATCTAGATAGGAATAGTGCAATCAAGCAGACGCAACATGGATTCATGAAGGGGAAATCATGTTTAATTAATTTACTGGAATTCTTTGAGGATATAACGAGCATGGTGGATAGGGGTGTACCGGTGGATGTGGTGTATTTAGATTTCCAAAAGGCATTCAATAAGGTGCCACACAAAAGGTTACTGCAGAAGATAAAGGTACGCGGAGTCAGAGGAAATGTATTAGCATGGATAGAGAATTGGCTGGCTAACAGAAAGCAGAGAGTTGGGATAAATGGGTCCTTTTCTGGTTGGAAATCGGTGGTTAGTGGTGTGCCACAGGGATCGGTGCTGGGACCACAACTGTTTACAATATACATAGATGACCTGGAAGAGGGGACAGAGTGTAGTGTAACAAAATTTGCAGATGACACAAAGATTAGTGGGAAAGCGGGTTGTGTAGAGGACACAGAGAGGCTGCAAAGAGATTTAGATAGGTTAAGCGAATGGGCAAAGGTTTGGCAGATGAAATACAATGTCGGAAAGTGTGAGGTCATCCACCTTGGAAAAAAAAACAGTAAAAGGGAATATTATTTGAATGGGGAGAAATTACAACATGCTGCGGTGCAGAGGGATCTGGGGGTCCTTGTGCATGAAACTCTTTTTGGGAGTAAATAAAAAACATTAAACCGTGCCCCCCCGATCTGGGGGAAACACCAAACATTTACAGGCCCTTTTATTTTTTTTGTGGTATTTTTTTTTGGGCACAAAAACATATTTTTCTCCAAGTGCCCCCTATAAAAGGGGAGGGGGACACTAAAAGCACCGGCAATTAAAACAAATTAACTTAAAAACATAAAATCAAATTAAAATTTGGTTGCCGGGCGTGATGATGCACTCCAGTCCCTCCGGTGCCCACCTCTCGCGGAAGGCCGCGAGCGTACCGGTGGACACCGCGTGCTCCATCTCCAGGGACACCCTGGACCGGATGTATGCACGGAAGAGAGGCAGGCAGTCTGGCTGAACGACCCCCTCGACCGCCCGCTGCCTGGACCGGCTGATGGCACCCTTGGCCGTGCCCAGGAGCAGTCCTACGAGGAGGCCCTCGGACCTATCCGCTCCCCTCCGCACAGGGTGCCCGAAGTCAGGAGTGTCGGACTGAAGTGCAGCCCGAATTTCAGGAGCAGCCCCTTTAGATAACAAAACAGGGGCTGCAACCTCGTGCACTCAATAAAAACATGGAACACGGACTCTTCCAGACCGCAGAAATTGCAGGCGGCCTGGGAGCCCGTGAACCGGCTTAAAAATGTATTGCACGGCACTACTCCGTGCACCACCCTTCAGGCCAAGTCCCCGACAAATAGTGGGAGGACCCCTGCATAGAGTGCCCTCCATCGGGGATCCCCGCCTCCTCTGGACGGCAAGATGGTACGCCATGGCGTGTCCGGACGGCAGGCGAGAATGGCAAAGTTGAGAGTGTGCAGGAGCAGCCCGTACAGGAAACCCCTCCGCGCGGAACTGAAAGGCACGGAGGGGATTTCCCCGAGGCGGCTCAAGTTGTGAGGCGCCGGCCCCCGAGGGAGGTTCCGGGGTTTGGCGCCGATGAGGAATTCCGTCCGGACGGGGGTCAGTTCGGACGGGATCTCCCCACGTGCTTGAGCCTCCTCGATGCACCTAACGGAGTCAGGGCCCAGAGCTGTTTTTAGCGACTCGACGGCATCGGCCGCGTGGCGGACGTTGGCAGAATTTAGGCGCCGCGCCAGCGTGTCTGGCGCCATCCAGCCCGCTCCTCCGCCATTGAGCAGGTCCCTGACCCTGGTCACCTCACCAGCCACAGCCCTCTCGTCCGACCGCCACAAAAAACCTCGGTCGTGGAGGTACAGATTCCCGAGCAGCGGCTCCTGCAGGACGGCCACCACTCCAGCTGGTGGAGAGCTGCGCTTGGTGGAGACTTTGTTCCAAACCCTGATGAGTTCCTTGTAAATGACAGGCAGCTCCCGGAGGGCGGTCAATGACGCCCCCCACACTCACAAACAGGAGCTGCGTGTCGTAGTTGAGGCCGTGCTGCTGGCGGAAGAAATACGTCGCCAGAGCACGCCACCTAGGAGGGGGCTCAACGTAAAGGTATCTCTGCAGGGTCTGAAGACGGAAAGTCGCGAGCTGGGCGCTGACGCACACCAACGACTGACCGCCCTCCCCAAGCGGGAGCCTCAAGACCGCCGCAGAGACCCAGTGCTTCCTGTTGTTCCAGAAGAAGTCCACCAACTTCTTCTGTATCTTGGCAACAAATGCAGGGGGAGGGGTCAAAGTGACCAGCCGGTACCACAACATGGCGGCCACCAGCTGGTTTATGACTAGCGCTTGACCCCTGTAGGACAGCACTCGGAGCAGTCCTGTCCAGCGCCCTAGGTGAGCGGTGACCTTGGCCTCCAGCTCCTGCCAGTTTGCCGGCCAGGCTTCCTTGTCGGGGCTAAGGTAGACTCACAGATAGAGGAGATGGGTCGTGCTCCAGGCAAAAGGCCTGAGCTCCTCGGCAGGGAGTCCACCCGCCACTGACTCACCAGGATTCCGGAACATTTTTCCCAGTTGATTCTGGTGGAGGATGCGGCCGAGTAAATCTCCTGGCACTCACGCATCCTCCGCAGGTCAGCGGGATCCTCTACCGCGAGGAGCACGTCATCGGCGTAAGCCGAGAGGACGACCTCCACGCCTGGCCCTTGCAGAGCCAGTCCCGTCAACCTCGTCCGCAGGAGGCGCAGGAAAGGCTCCACGCAGACGGCGTATAACTGGCCGGACATGGGGCATCCCTGGCGCCCCCCTCTCCCAAAGCGAAGGGGCGCTGTCAAGGACCCGTTAACCTTAATCAGACACTCCGCGGCGGCGTACAAAAGTTGGATCCGGGCGACGAAATGCGTCCCGAACCCGAAAGCGCGCAGAGTTCCGAGCAGATAGTCGTGATCCACCCTGTCGAACGCCTTCTCTTGGTCGAGAGATAGGAAGGTGACTGACAGACCAGCCTCCTGGGAATAATGGATGAGGTCCCGGACCAGATGGATGTTATCGTGGATTGTCCGGCCCGGGACCGTGAAGGCCTGGTCGGGGTGGATCATGTGGTCCAGCACGGCACCAAGGCGAGCAGACATCGCCCTGGCGAAGATTTTGTAGTCCGTGCTGAGGAGGGAGACCGGGCGCCAGTTCTTAAGGAGGCGGAGATCGCCCTTCTTAGGCAGCAGGACGATGACTGCCCTGCGCCAAGAGAGGGGCATCTCCCCGGTCGCCAGACTTTCCCCCAGGACCTGCGCATAGTCCCAGAACGCCCTGTGGAACTCCACGGTCAGCCCATCCAGCCCCGGGGCTTTTCCCCTCGAGAGCCAGTCGAGGGCGCCGGTCAGCTCCGCCAGGCTTAGCGGAGCTTCCAGATTTTCAGCACCCTCCGGGCTGACCTTCGGCAGGTCCTCCCACAAAACTCTACGCGCTTCCTCGCTGTACGGCTTCGGAGAGAACAGGGCCCCGTAATATTCACGGGCCCTGTTGTTGACGCCCTCCGGATCCGAGACGATAGAGCCGTCGTCGGCCAGCAGCGTCAAGAGCTGCTTATGGACACCCTGTCTTTTTTCCAGCGAGTAGAAGAAGGGGGAGCCGCGGTCCAGATCCCGCAGGAACCGGATCCGCGACCGCACGAACGCGCCTCGGGACCCGACGAGCTGCAGGTCCTTCAGCGCGGCCTTCTTCACTTCATACACCGTCCGCAGGGCCGGGTCCCCAACGACTTGACCGAGACGAGACTCTAGGTCGAGCACCTCTTTTTCTAGGCGCCCGACCCTGGCCGCCCGCCTCTTGGTCGACCCCCTCGCGTACTCTTGACAGAAGACGCGGACGTGAGCCTTGCCCACGTCCCACCATAGCCTCAAGGAGGGGAAGCCCACCTGCTTCCTTCTCCAGTCGGCCCAGAAACGACGGAATGAGTCCTGGAACCGCACGTCCTCCAGCAGCCGGTTGTTAATATGCCAGTAAGCGGACCCCGTCCTCGCGCGGAGCGAGCTCCGCCCACACCAGGTGGTGGTCCGAACACGGCACCGGCCGCATGGAGGCCGCCGGGACGCAGGAAACGTACGCCCGAGACACGTAAAGGCGGTCGACTCTGGACCATCCTACTGCAGGCCTCACCCAAGTAAAGGCGCTGGAGTCGGGATGGAGATTTCGCCAGACGTCCACCAAGTCGAAGGACCCGACCAGGTCCCTCAACTTCTCCATCGCCGTCATGCACTGCGGGGCACCGGAGCGGTCCCTCGCCTCGAGGGTGCAGTTAAAATCCCAACGAGGACAATGCAGTCGCCGACGTCGACGGAGCCAAGAAGAGCGGACACCTCTTCAAAGAAGCGCGTTTGCTGCGGGCCGGGCTGAGGGGCGTACACGTTCACGAGATGGAGCGGCACATCCCCCAGGCGAACCGTTACGTGCAGCAAGTGGCCTGGCACGGGCTCCTCGACCCCCAAGATCTCCGGCTGAAAATGCGGGCCCAGCAAGATGGCCACCCCACTAGAAGTGGCGGTGAGGTGGCTCATGCGGACCTCTCCTTGCTATTCCAGGAGCCACGTGGCTTCGTCTCCCGGAACGGTGTGGGTTTCTTGCAGGAAGCACGCCGCATATTTCCCCTCCCGCAGGAGCGAAAAATTGTTAAATCTACGGCGTGCCCCTCTGCTGCCGTTGATGTTGAGGCTGGCTATGGTTATCTTCATGACTAGAGCATAGTGCAACCTCTACCTAACCTATTGCGGGGGAGGGAGCGGAGTCTTTTGTTGACCTCCACTCCTACAGCAGCCCAGCGAGGAACTTTTTGAGCCGGCGCAGCTCAAGGCCTTGCGCCTTTGATAAGGGCCCGCCCGCGGCCATGGTTTTAGCGGCGGCGCGGACGGAAGCGACGAGCAACACCGGCTCAGACCATCTTTCCAGGGCCAGACGGGCTTGGTGGCGGCGACCCCGGCACTGGACCAAAAAGTCCCGGAGTTCCTTTGCAGGAATGAGGAGGGTCTCAGGGGCGGACGCGAGCAGATCCACCGCCTCACTGGCGATGGACTCGAGATCTTCACCCGCGTCCTCCACCGAGTCCCCGTCCCCCTCCGGGAGGTCGCCGCTAGCAGCCGGCCCGTCGACCGCACGAGGTACGGCAAACGGCCCGGCCGCTCCATCTGGCCCTGGCTCCGCCCCGATCCCACCCCCAGGATCGTCGGCAGAGGAGTCCCCACTGGGCTCTTTTAAAATTGGTGCTGGGTCGGGAAGCGACAGCGGAAGGGGTTCCTCCTCTGCCCCAGGAACCGGGGAACACGGAGAGACCTGGTCAAAGTAATGTTCCAGGTCCACCAAGCACCCCAGCTCCAAAGTAGGGGGCGAAGGTTGTTGTTCTTCCCCCTCCCCGCCGCCACCCCCCGGCCCAGCGTGTACAGATTCATTAAAATTCAAAATTTCCGTTTCTGCCGAGTCGAGCAAGTCCCGGGGGAAGTCGGTTATTGGCTGGCCGGGCTCAGGTGCGGCCTTTTCGGCTCCGCCCGCCTCAGTCCCCGGGACGCTCGGCCCAGCGGCAATGCATTCCTCTGCTGGCCCCACGCCCCCCACGACAGGCAGATCTTTCACGCCGTCCCCGGGAGGCAGCGGGTGGGCAGCCTCGACTGTCTCACCCTCCCCGGGGACAGATTCCTCTCGCCTACAGCGCAGCTTGGGGGCGCTGGTGGGGGACGCGGGACATGCGGTGGGTACCGCCTCCTCCGCGGAGGGATGTTGTTCCCCCCCCCGCTTCATTGGAGCGGCGCCTCCTTTTTTTCCCGGGGGGGCGCGGAGACAGGGAGACACCCGTGTCTGCCGAGGCCTCACGCTCCACTCCCCCCTTTTTCTTGTCTTGCCCGCGCCCGAACCCCTCTGTGGTATTAGTCAAGGGCTCGGGCACGGGCTCAGGGCACTCCGCACTCGCCGGTGACGGGGTTGGGCCGAGCGCGGTGAACAAGTCGTCTGGCGCACCAAGGCGACCCGCCTCCAGATGTTTCGCCTTGTTCCGCGCCTTCCTTCCGATCGGACGTTCTCCCTCCCCCCCGCCGGAGGCCGTGAAAACAAAGGCCCCCGACGATGCCCGTGCACCTATGGCTCCCGGCACGCGGACGCAACTAGGGGGAGGGGTGGTGGCTGCGCCAGCCTTGGCCGCCTTCGGTGGTTTGGCGGCCTTGGAGGCGGGGCAGTTCTTACGAACGTGCCCCACCTCCCTGCAGGCATGGCACCGCACGCCGTCCGACGTCCAGAAGACGCGGTAGGCAGTCCCCTCGTGCACCACATTAAAATGACCTTCCGTCGTCTCCTCCCGCGCCAGCCGGACAAAAAGCTGGCGGCGGAAGGAGAACACGTGGCGCAGGCTGTTCTCTCTGAGGCCGAGCGGTATGGGGTTAATCCCCGACCTTACTTCCCCCGGTTGGTGTAGGTGAGGGAGGAGGAGCTCAGCGGGAACAAAGGGCGGGACGTTAGATATGATGACGCTCTGCGCGGTGGCCTCGAGAGGGTCCACCGGCAGGAACGTCCCGCCCACCGTGAGCCCCCTTTCAAGGGCCAGGGACACCGCCCGCTCCGACCCCAGGAAGAACACAGCCTTCCCAGGCATCTTAGAGGCTGCGACAATGGCCGAGGGGCCGACTACCCCAGCCATCGCCCGCACGCACTTCTCGATGCTCATTGTGGGTGAGTGTAGCTCTTGACCCCGTGTTTTTTCGTAATCAATCTGAAAGGTGGCAGGACAGCAGGAGGCGCAGGACGTGCCATGGATGTGGACGCCGCCTGTGCATATGTCCTTGCTGGCCCTGCCACCGGCGTGGATGGGGTCGCTATCACGGGGTCCCTTTAAGGGCTACACCCACCCCAAAGTCACAGGCCTTAATGGTCTTAATTGGCCTCATTTAATAAGACTGAGCAGAGGAGCTCTTAACGAGGCACACCTCTCCCCTAATTGACAATTGGGGAGGGGCCTTGCTCCCTCTGCTCAGTTGTTTTAATTGTTTTTTAAAATTAGGAGGAAGGGCTCTCAGAGAGAGAGGGGAGAGACAGAGAGAGAGAGATAGAGGCAGGGGGTGTGGGAAAGAGGGATGTTGTGAGGGCAGGTCTCCCCTCACAGCGATGGGTGGGTGTTTTTCTTGGGGTGCACTCCCCAGTTGATGGAAAAAAAAAGAAAAAGAAACAGTCTTTGCGGGTGGTCTTCGGGTGGGGGGAGAAGATGTCTTCACCTGGGGTAGCTGGAGCCACCCAGGCACACACTCCCAAGGATGTTTAATTAGGGTACTTAATTATTCTTCAGCCTGGTAGCTCCAGCTATCCCAGGCTAGGCAATGGGGGAGGGGTGCTTCAGTGCTGTGTGGGGCCTAGCTGTAGGCAAGACCCCCACACACACTTCCACACACACACACCCCCCGCGATTTTCCGGCCCTCGAGTGGTCTTCTTTCCTCCCCCCACCAATGCAACAAAGTCTTTTAGGGGGAATGTACCAAAACACACCCACCTTTGGTTGTTGAAGTTTCTCCCTCCTTCCACACTGGATGGTGTTCTTTTTCCTCTCTCTCCAACTCTCTGTAGCAGTAATAAGGTGGTTGAATTTGCAGCTCTCCCTCTAGATGGATTAGAATTGTAGAAAGCCCCTTCCCTCCTTCTCTTCCTGGGCTGGTCACAGGGCTCTCAAGGCCTTCCAAACAGGAGCAAAGTTGGTAGCTCCTTCCCTCACAGCAGCTCAGCTCCAACTGATTAGGCCACGCCTCCACTGCTCCACCATTGGTGCATGAGACACAAAAGGATAGTATACA
The DNA here is from genome assembly GCF_044704955.1 of Pristiophorus japonicus. Lineage (NCBI taxonomy): Eukaryota > Metazoa > Chordata > Chondrichthyes > Pristiophoridae > Pristiophorus > Pristiophorus japonicus. The sequence continues at coordinate 127,403,287 of NC_091979.1, forward strand.
GGTGCAGCAGGTAATCAGGAAGGCAAATGGAATGTTGGCCTTCATTGCGAGAGGGATGGAGTACAAAAGCAGGGAGGTCCTGCTGCAACTGTACAGGGTATTGGTGAGGCTGCACCTGGAGTACTGTGTGCAGTTTTGGTTACCTTACTTAAGGAAAGATATACTAGCTTTGGAGGGGTTACAGAGACGATTCACTAGGCTGATTCCGGAGATGAGGGGGTTACCTTATGATGATAGATTGAGTAGACTGGGTCTTTACTCGTTGGAGTTCAGAAGGATGAGGGGTGATCTTATAGAAACATTTAAAATAATGAAAGGGATAGACAAGATAGAGGCAGAGAGGTTGTTTCCACTTGTCGGGGAGACTAGAACTAGGGGGCACAGCCTCAAAATACAGGGGAGCCAATTTAAAACCGAGTTGAGAAGGAATTTCTTCTCCCAGAGGGTTGTGAATCTGTGGAATTCTCTGCCCAAGGAAGCAGTTGAGGCTAGCTCATTGAATGTATTCAAATCACAGACAGATAGATTTTTAACCAATAAGGAAATTAAGAGTTACGGGGAGCGGGCAGGTAAGTGGAGCTGAGTCCACGGCTAGATCAGCCATGATCTTGTTGAATGCCGGAGCAGGCTCGAGGGGCTAGATGGCCGACTCCTGTTCCTAATTCTTATGTTATGTTTTGTTATGTTAGGAATCCAGAAAACTGGTAACCCTAATGAGAAGAATGCAAGGGCTAGATTTTACATTATCTTTGCATGCCCACTTAACGTCTATTTTACCGCTGAAATGAGGTATAACGCCAAGGTATCGTCCATTTAGCCACAAAATGGAAACTGACGCCCATTTTTTGGAGACTTATCGGTGAGCGTTACTTTCGCCATGTATGTAACGCTGGGAAAAAATAATACCGCCCGCCCACATTTTTTGGGTGGAATCATCAGAATGTGTTAAACCAACACCCATAATATTGCCCAGCGTTACTTTCAGCACGTAATTAACGCTGAGATTCAATAATACCGACCACCCATTTTTTTTTGTCGTAAAGATCAAATTTGCCAAAACTAACGCCCAGTATATCACCCAGCGTCACATTCACCACCTCGCACACAATATCGCTCGCCCAAAACACCGCTCTGAAAAAGTGGAACTGTTCTGAACTAATCACAGCGGTGTGGCACCATTTTTCAAATCGCAGGTCACTTCATTGAAAAGGCTGCTTCAACTTCGGGGGAGTTTGGATTGACTCTGGAGTTCTTCTCAGGTGAAGTGACCATTTCAACAGACATCTTTTCAGACTGTGGACAATTGGGTATTAATGTAGGTGTCTTTTAGTGTGGAAATTATTGCTTCTGATCAATCGCTATTATACTTTCATTGGAATGGGGCCAGCCATTTCTCAGCCTGCATCGATTAATACGCAGATGCTGCCGAGTGCAAATGGCACAACGTCTAATGCACATCATTATGTGCCCAATCTAAGATGTGCCAGAATGAGGAGGAGGTCCAGACCATACACACCCTGCACTTACAGGGAGAAGAGGTCCTACTTCGACGTGTCCGAGAACACCTGACTTCAGAGACTGCCCTTCTACAAGGTGGTGATCACTGAAATATGCGAGCTCATCAGGCCAGATATGCAGCCTGCCATCAGGACATCACTGTCTGTCGAGGTCAAGGTCACCGTGGCATTGTCGTTCTGCGCGTCTGCTTCCTTTCGGGCCTCCGCGGTTGACATTTCCCCTCTGTCTCACCATGCCACACATCGCTGCATTAGACAGGTCACGGAGGTCCTATACGCGTGTAGGATAGACTTTATCAGCTTCCCCATGACCACGGAGGCTCAGACTGACAGGGCTGTAGCATTCTACTGCATTGCTAATTTCCCCAGGGGGCAGGGGGAAGGGAGCAATCCACTTCGCCATGTGGGCACCTTCTCAGGACCCAGAGCTTTTTCATAACAGAAAACGATTTCACACCCTGAAGGTCCAACTAGTTGTCGACCACAACCAGATAATAATGGCAGTGAATGCCGAATGTCTGGGCACCTTCGATGAGGCTCACATCCTGCGTGAGAGCACTGTCTCTGACATGTTTAAGAGTCAGCCACAAAGACAATGCTGGATGCTTGGTGACAACCGATATGACCTAGCCACCTGGCTGATGACCCCGCTGCGTGACACCTACACCGAGGCTGAGAAGCGATACAACCAGAGCCATAGAAACACACGCAATGTGGTCAAGAAAACAAGTATTGTGCTTAAGCAGCGCTTTAGATGCCTGGAGCAATCAGGAGGGGAGCTGCAATACAACCCTGAGCAAGTAGCTAAATTCGTGGTCGTGTGCTCCATGCTGCACAACCTGGCTATCAGGAGGGGACAAGAATTGCCAGAAGGGACTTATTGTGTCTGTAAACACTCTAGTAATGACTCCACAAGGCAAGGTATTGTACTCGAACTGTGGTGACCATAGTCCATTTATTACAGCTCCTGAGTGAGGGTACAGCATGGTGAGCTCCCTTTTATAACTGGTTAACTGTACACTGAGTGTACAGGGTGTATACTTACATTATACATACACATTATCACTCTACCCTAAGTCTTGTGCCACTGGCCTTTGCATTGTGTGCTCTGGCCCCAGACTTGATTGCCCAAGGCCCCTGCATCTTGCACCTTGTCTATGCATTGCCTTGGCTCTCTCCCTGTTGACCCCCAAGTCCTTATTGACACAACATTGGGAAATGGTCAGCAGTGGACGGTTAGAGGTTGTAGTGGGGGTTGAGTTGGTTCTGGGTGTGATCCATATGTGTCTATGGCTACATACATCTATTTCCCCCATCCCCCGCCCCATACATAGACCATGTGTGTGGCTCAACACCTGCATGTGCATACATGTACAGAAAGAATGAACAAAATAAATATCGGATTAATTACATCACTGTTTAGGTTTTGCAGTAGTGGAACAAGTACATTGTTCAGGTAAGGTACATACGTGGTATCATAGTCTTGCCCCTGGGATGTGAGGGTGCAGGTGGGTAAGTTCGCTAGTTCCAGAGTAACCGGACTGTGTCCAGGTTGTCTGATGTCGGCGCTGCGCCCCCTGCCAGCTGGGTGGGCTCGGATGGCTCACCTGGCTGAGTCTTGGGGTCTTTGCCTTTGCCTAGTGGTGGGCAGAGCCACAGGAGTGTGTGGTCTTCCTGTCCTCCTTTGAGGGCTGTGGTGTCTCCCTGCTGCCCTTCAGAGATAGTGGGAGCCTGGAGGGTGCTAGACTCTTGCTCCCGGTCTTGGCCCTGGTGGCCAGAGTGGTAGAGCCGATCGTGGCAGTGTACTGGTAGTGATGCCTTTGCTGTCTGCTGATCGCTGGCCCTGCAGCTGATATGCTCCCTGTGTGTGTGGCCACACTCCCTGGGGCATCACATTGGTCCCGGAGGGGCAGGCTACAGGATTGGGTAGCCCACTGGACCTGGGTGCTTCTGACGGGAGGTTGCCCTTGATTTTGTCAGCGTACATGTAGAACCCGGCATCGCACATCTTTGCTTCATTCACAGTCATAATACATTGGTGCCGACCGCAATCGCCCAACTTAACCTGGTTAGTTATATTTACATACTTGCATTTGTCAATTACATCGTTTACATGTGTATCACCGACATCGCTATATAAAGAGTGGAACTGTCCCTTTAATTGTGATAGGTTGCTGGTCGCCTTTAAGAGGGCCTTGCAATCTTTACCCTAATCCGGATCGCTGCTCAGCATCACGTGTTGCTCCCTCAACGCTGCCCCTCATGATCTGCCGCCACCATCTTTACTTCAGGCGCTTCACCTCGTGGTGCGGGCGCCATCTTCTTTCTCTCCACGAGGCAGGCTGCGGTGATCCTTTTCTCCCCAGGTTCTGTCATGGAAGCAGGGAAGTTGCCTTCTGTGCCGATTTTCTTCCTCCGGAGTCCTGCCACTGGAGCCTGGAAGGTGAGGTCGGGTCGTTTGGGCTGGATCATCTCACCGTTGGGTTGAGCGGTCTGTGTCATCTCCACGCAGTCGAGTTAAGCGGCTGGTTTCTCGGGTGTTGTGCTGGATCCAAATTTGGGCCGAGTAGGACATCAATCACCGGAGGCTGGAGGTTTTCCCAGCTCCAACGGATTTGTTTCATCTATCTTCTTCCTAGCAGCATTGGACCATCACCAGCAATAATCCACAAAGGTAACTTGCGTCGCCATGGGACACCTGGCCATCCACGCTGCCAACGACTAATATGGTGTCGTTTGTGTAGGTGAGTAGCTTCACTTGGATTGGGATCATTTTAGGTTGTTCGATTGGATTGTCCCAGAGTTTCTCAAAGGCCGCCTGATTCATCAGATTGGCTCGTACCTGTGTCCACCTCCATCGTGACTGGAACACCATTGATTTCAACTTCCATTTTGAACGGAGAGTTCTCGGTGGTGCAGGTAAACACTCCGTACACCTCATCGTGGGGCTGAGCTGCCTCATGGACTCTCTTTTCATCGTCGCTGGAGTCCAGGTGATTGGCCAACGCTTCATCGACTCGGTGAGTACAATTTCTCTTGCACATTTGCTGGAGGTAGCCCTTCGTGTTACAGCCTTTGCAAATATAGTCTTTGTAGCAGCACTGGTGGGCCCTGTGATTTCCTCCACAATGCCAGCATGGGGCTGGCCGATTGGCCCCATGTGGCGGACTCGGGGTTCTGTTCTCTCTACCCTGAGAGAGACTGTGTTCAGCAGCCTTGCCTCTAAAATGCACCAGTCGGTTCACAGTACTTGCCGGGTTAGAGTCCCGAGGGTGAGTCATCTGTTTGGAATTGCAGGCCGAGACTATGAATGCCTGGCTCACGTTAATTGCCCTCTGTAGGGTGACCGTGGTGTCCGCAGAGAGCAGGCTGTGGAGAAGGCCTTCGTGGCTGATTCCAATAACGAAGATGTCCCGCAGCACTTCGGTGAGGTGGTTGCCAAAATCACACGGTGCAGCCAATTGTCTGAGATCGGCAGCATATTTTGAGATTTCTTGGCCTTCGGGCTGCCGGTGAGTGTAGAACCGGTGTCTGGCTGTGAGGATGCTTTCTTTAAGCTTGAGGTGTTCCTGTATCATCGTTACGAGCTCCGCATATGTTTTGGGCATTGTCTTCTCTGGGGCTAGCAAGTCCCCGATGAGGCCATAGATGGTGGGCCCACAACTGCTGAGCAGGATGGCTCTGCGCTTATCAGCCAGCGAGGTCTGTGTGTCTCCCGCCAGGTCGTTCACAATGAAAAACTGTTTGAGCCTTTCCACAAAGGCCTCCTAATCTCCCCCATCGGCGAATTGTTGAAAAGTGCCAAGGTTAGCCATTTTTCGCATGGAAATTCGTAATCTCATCGCCAGTTATTGTGTCTGTAAGCACTCTAGTAATGACTCCATGAGGCAAGGTATTGTACTTGAACTGTGGTGATCTTAGTCCATTTATTACAGCTCCTGAGTGAGGGTACAGTATGGTGAGCTCCCTTTTATACCTGGTTACCTGTCATGTACAGGTGATCCCTCGGTCTCCACCAGTTGCACCCTCTGGTGGTACAAGCATAGTGTATACAGTGTGAAGGTACATCCAGTTGTCTTATGTAACCGCACATTGAGTGTACAGGGTGTATACTTATATTATACATACACAACAGAACTGATGGTCCACCTCAGGAGAGAGAGAAAGAGGAGGGCGAGGGGCTAGACGCTGACCTAGGGCCAGACAATCAGGCTGATTATGCCACCCCTCCAGACCGCAGGAAAGGGCCTGTGGTGGCTACATAGCTGCAAGACTCTTACATCAGGAGCTCATAAATGAGCGATTTGCCTGAAAGAACATTGCTGTAATTGACAAAGCAGATACACTGCTGTGTATGCGCAGCTCAGACATCAATGGTGCCCATCATCTTGGTGCCAGTTAAAGTTTAAGTTGATTCAAGTTAAGTTTTATTTAACCCTTTCATATTAAGGAATCACCAGTGTGTAACGGTCCAGATATCTGAGACAATATGCAACAAGGTTATGTTGAATAAAAACATTTTATATGACCATTGGTCTGAAATGATAAGTAACACAGTCAAAAACACCCCACCCAAACCCCACTTTTTCGACCATTGACATCAATCAAATGAAGAACATATCCAGCAACACAGAATATAAATGCAAAACAGGAGGGTGGCCCCCTCACACCATATATTACAACAAATTGCATACACCAAGATGGAGATATAACACAGCCATCACCTGCGGACATGCACCTCACTTTCCGTCCTCCCCTCCCCTTCTTCTCCACACCTCTACCACTTCCCCTCCTCACTCCCACTGCCTGGCTGAAGAGCTCCTCAGGCGGTGCCTCATTTGGGGGGGATGAAGGCAGAGGCGGTGATTGCACGGGTATGGGAGCGGGGGGTGCCGAGGTGGGAACATTCTCAGATCCATAAGCTGGATCTTGCTCCTGCCTCTCATGTGTTGTTGGCACTGGTGGTGCGGAACCTAGGGGTGGAGTGCCGCGCTCCGGGACCACTGAGAGGCCTGTGCCAGCAGTGTTCCTGGCTTTCGCCTCCAGGGCCTTCGCCATCCACAGAACGTACTCAGTCATGGTGCCGGAGATGGTGGCCAGCTGTCGGGATATACCCCCCAATGCATCGAGGATCTGGTCACAAATGTCTACAGTTCTCCTGGACAACCTAACCATCTCTCCGCTCTCATCTGGCGCTCGTGGACCAGACCTGCTGCGTCCACGAAACCTCAGCGGAGTCAGCGCCATCCTGGGGACAAATGGGATGCCTGTGGTGAGGTGCTTGGGCCCAGTACCTTCAGAGTTGAGGTGGGAATGACTGGAGGAGCACTAGATGGCCTTGGGGTGGAATGCCTTCTAGTGCCTGGCGATGCAGGTTCCTCAAAGTTGGTGCTCTCATCCATAGAGAACAGACCCAGCGGATTGTTGGGGGAGAATCGGAGCTCCTCAGCAGCAGATGTAGGATCATCCGGCGAGTTCGGCCCCGCACCCCCCCCACCTTCTGGCCTCCGTGGTCTTGCCTGGGACTGCGCTGCTGGCTGAGCTGCACAACACAAATGAGGTTATTAGAGGAGAAAGGGGTGCTAGGGTCACAAGGTGAGTCCAGCGTTACACACAGCATATGCACGACAAAAGCACCACTGCTATCAAAATCATCACTGACATCACATTTCATGACCATCAACACATTGTGCATTGCAATAATTTTCATTCGGCCAGCATTATTTATAAGACAATTTAAAAACCCATCTATCATATTTTTTTTCCGGATATGAGTGGGTGTGGCATCAATTGACCTTACATCATGCAATGGTGTGTATTTTACTCACGTGGCATCACTTCAGGGTCTGCAGCTGCTTGCCTGGCTGTCCGGGTATGCTTTCCCATGAGTGTGAGCACCCGCTCCTCCATATCAGTGACGTCGCTGATAACTGGTGGCCCCCCCACCCGTTCGCCTCTGCATGGACTTCATCATCGATAGCTTCTTCTGTAAAAGGTAACAGGACGACATGGCATGAGACATTGAGTGATATCATTGTTAGTTACTGTCACAGAGGCTGATACAACACATAACCGGCAGATGTAATCATGATTATTATGATAATTATCATTTTTTACCTAAAGACATACACCATGAATGCAGGCTTTGAGTACAACATTCCGGTAAAAGTTAAAGACCTCATATCTGATTATAGTCACTCATGACTCTTACAAATCAAATTGTATAAATATATAAGTACATGTAAATAAATGTAGTACTTACTCTTGCGGATCCAACAAGGTCGTTCCATCGCTTGCAGCATTGGTTGCCCTCACGCACCTCGTTGGTCACCAACGAGACCACCTCTGCTATCTCGGCCCATATCTTCTGGTAGGCCTTTGGGGTGGGCTTCCCACACAGTTCCTGGGTCAAATCAACCAAGCGTAACTCGATCTCCTGCAGGAGGGAGGTATTTGCCTCGTCCGAGAACCTCCTCGCTCTTTTGCGCCCTCCAATGTGCTCCTCTCCCAGCTCACTGCTCTCACCAGCATCAGTCTCACAGCGTGCTATGTCGCCTCCTCCTCTCCCTCCATTATAGGCACCAAATTTGGGCAAATATCTGGCTGGTAATTTTTTTTTCCAAATTTGCTAAAGAGCTCTAAACTCTCCCTCCTTTCTCCCAAAGCAGCCACACCACACCCAGACATGCCTTCACTGCCTCTCAGCTCCCTCTCTCTCTGTCTCCCCTTATGTGCATGTCATGATGACCCTTGACCTCCTGAATCGTGGGAATCGAGTGTTGCCATGCCGTTGCTAAGGATGCGACACTTTATGGCAAAAGGTCAGAGAAATTTAATGCTAACGCCCATTTCATATCGCTCACAGTAATACCCAATTTTTAAAAATGAAGACGAGGGACTTTGAGGATGGGCGACAAACCAGCGATCTGAAAACCCATTTTTACTGCCCACGCTGGAAATAGTGCCCATTTTTGGGCGATCTGCACAAAAGTGTAAAATCTAGCCCCAAGACACTGTGAACCCTAATGAAACAAAAAGATTTTAGAAACAACCTTGGGGGAAAAAACTGACAAAGCCATGAATTCAACTAAAGGAATACTGACAAAGAGAGATGGATCAAAAGCAAAATACACGGATGCTGGAAATCTGAAATATAAACAGAAAATGCTGGAAACACTCAGCAAGTCAGACAGCATATGTGGAGAGAGAAAAACAGAGTTAACATTTCAGGTTGATGAATAGGGGTGGATCACTTATTAATGGTTGAGTTGAGCTGAGTCCCATTGTTGAAACTGTGATAATTAGAACCTGGTGGAATTTTAACCCCCCAAAATGGGGGGGGTCATGTCAAATGTTAACATTTTAAAAATTCTTAAACCCGACTCAATTCCAGGTTTAATGGAGGTGGGACAAGGGACGGGCAGCCAACCTGCTCCCAGGAGGTGAGTTGGCAATTTTAATATTTTAATGAGGCTTACAGCCTCTGATTTAACCTGTCTTGCAGCTGAAGGGAGGTGAGGACAGCTTTAAGGAGAAGGTAAGTGCCCTTACAGCGCAGCTTGTGGGCCAGAAGGGCTTTGAGCTCTTGATCCCCCCCAAGCTCCCTCCATCTGACCCCATCCATGCAAAGACCCCCAGAATCGCAGATTGGACACCCCCAGGATTTGGGATCAGACTCTTCCCAGGGTCGAGGATCAGATCCCCTGCAGGATCAGACCTCCACCGGGGTCAGGAATTGGATACCCCGGGATCCCAGTAGTTAATGCAGGCTCCCTACCTGCTCCTGCAGCCTGCTCTGCAGTCCTCCCCGCCCGACTGCAAGCCAAGCCTGTCAATCAGGCTAACTTCTAGGTGGGGAACCTGCCAAGGAGAAAAGTCACATGCTATGGAGTTAAAACTTCACAGCACGTGGGGAAACCCGTCCTGCTCAGATACCTCAAGTGCACTCCCATTTAGCATATAATCCACATCAAGCTTTTCTTTGTCAAATTTCAGAACCTTATATTTTCCTGTAATAAATTTTACCTGCCATTTTTCCTCCCACTGATCGAGCTTGTCAAGATCATTTTGAATTTCTATGCATTGATGTTCATCATTTGCCACTGCTCCCAAATTTGTATTGTCTATGACTTTGAACAGAATTCTTTCTTCCAAATCATGCATCAGGCCCCAACATTTAATCTTGTGGCAATCACTGGTAACTAACTGGCTGCCAATCAGATACCTACCCATGCAAATGTTTGGTTGGTAGAAAACAATCATTTTATTACATTCCCATCTATCCCATGGTCTTGGACTTTATGTAGTACCCTATCATGTTAGGGATTAAATTAGTGCCATTAATCCCTTTTCTAAACCTTTACGGATAGCTGGTCTGCACCAAGTTAAAATAGTTTGGAGAGAGACCATCAGCTAAATAACAAAGAAAGCTTCACTTCCGATTAAACCACTGCTACTGTGACAATCTCTGTTTATTAATGTGTAACAAATGTACTTATCAAATTATTTGTAATAAAATTAGCATTTTATATATATATATATATATATATAAGGAAAAGGAAAACTTCTCCATGTTTCTGCCTCCTCTGTTCTCCCTTTTCCTAAACCTTTATGGATAGCTGGTCTATACTGGGTTAATATTAGTTAAGTAACGTCCTACTACAGTAACAGATTTAGAGATAGTACACAACACAAAGCTATTTCTTTTAGGTCTCATCTGGTTTTGACAGTAGAATGAAAATTTGCTAATGACAGTCACACCTACTAATAAAGTTGCAATGTGTGAAAGAATTACACTCAAGACCTGCTGTACAGCAATTTGGAAGAAGGTGCCTGTCAATTGAACCAATGTCACACCCTCTAAGGGTAAAAGCCTTGTGTGTTGTGTCTTTGATTGATGAGCACAATTTGTATTTAGGTATTTGGCATGCACCAACAGGAAAAAGGTGCAGGTTTTTAAGCATTCGAAATATTGTAGTACAGTACTGGCATTAAAACGAAAATGTTGGTAAATGAAGCATGTTCCATAAGTCTAAATAAATAAGAATCACAATGTTGCACTACAGGTTAAAATTATAAAAGACCTTCTTGATCCTATCATGAGTCCTACACCCACTAAATATCTGTGAATATAATTTATCTTTTAAAATGACTTGGTATTTAAATATTGAGCCACTGTCAATAACCTTCTTCAATCTTTACTTTTGATCGATAGATTTCTTTCTACAAAAATTTGTTCTGTATTCAGAATGTGTTCTGTTTTCAGTGATTTAATTTGATTTTGATTACATATAAAATATATGGTATGCAGTAAGTGAAGTCAATAGCAGCACAATGCCAAAAGAATCAGATTGTTTGAAAAGGTTTGATTTGGTTTGAAGATGTTTTCCAAATAGTCATTAAACATTTAAGCGAATAAATCTGCAGAATATGTTCCTGACATTGGCACTGGTTCTGTGGTATTTCTCTGATCAGATGGAAAGACTGTGTGTTATGCATAGTGCATTCATGCATAAACAATATCATTTTCATAAATTAAAACCTCCCCTGCAGAAGCAACATCTGTGCCTGCCTGGGTTTGAATAAAAGATGGTGGCATGTGAGTTGCCCCTCAACTGACTGAAAGAATCCTTATGCTTTGAAATCTAGGCATAACCAAGGGTCATTTATCCAATTATATGCCAGGGCTTCTTAAAATCAGCTTTTATATTATGCTAGCGGTTTGTATTGTTCTTTGTGAAAACGCTGAAATAGTACAAATATATTAAATTCTGTTTTGATACCTATCATTTCTATGTTTACTTATAGTGTTTTGTGTAATTAATAAATTATTTTGAATTGTTTCTGCCCTGGCTATGTTTAAAGCCTGTTTTTACTAATTACTCTTTATACGTAACACTTCAGTTTAGATAGCTTTAAAAAGTATGCTAATACTAATTGTGGCTAACTCCTGTCTTTGTTCGCTTATGCTTAGGTGATGGTGAGTCTGCCAATAGACACAAGGGAATAGAAATGGAACAGGTCCAACTGCAGCTGAATGAATTTGCGTTGCTACAATGCATGTTCCCGGCTAGCAATGAACTGTTTGTCTCTGATGTGATGGTGCTTGCATCAGTTTGTAAATAGGGAAGCTGATATTTTCCCTAGAAACTTGAATTTTACAGTAAAGCTTGCTCTAAAGGGGGAAAGTGTGTTAAATACTAACTTACCTCTATGTATGAACTGTTCCTATCTTTTAAGTTTCCCAACCAATTCACCAGTTGAGTCTGTTAGGCATAGGAAGCTTACTCGAGATAAGCATTAAGAACTAAATAAAATGCTTTAATAAAATATGACCATGCTTGTTAAAGATGAACTCTGTATAGAGAATATATTGTAGTGGTTGCAGGAACATATCCTTAAATACACCATAATAGACACAGATGCTTATAATGAGAACAGAAAGACCGCTGAGGGGCAAGAAAGTGAGAATGCTGCCAAGTACATATTCTCTAGACACCTAATTCAGAGCCATGACATATATGGCAAAGACAAATGGTGAAACATTTTGGACTGGACAAGAGAGTTGGCCCTCATTGGATTATGCCTTCCAGGAAAACTAGATTGCATCTGGATGGAAGGTCAGAAACAAGACTGAAAAATTCTGGTCTTAGATAATAGAGACATTTTAAAATTTGGACACAAAAAAGTCCTGAGAAAACAGAAGCAGGTACAGCAGTTCAGAGCAGCCATTTAGCTAATGTGTTTACAGCGCATTAAATATCCTTTCACCTAATCAACTTCATTATTTACCAGAAGTCATACATTACAAGTTAAGCCTAGGGTATAGTAATGAGATGTTTTTCAAATTTATCTTTTGGGCACTCTTAATTTTTCCTATTTACTTTTTCATACAAACCCTAAAGATTAAATTTCAAGGGTGCTATCACTAACATTATCTTTTTTTAAAGGAATGAGATCCATACTTGCATATTACAATACCTCCAACTGATCGGTAAAAATGACAGAGGGACACTCTACTACTACTACTAGTCAGTCCCTCATGACGAGGATGACGCTCGTCACATCAAAAAAAGATGGGCTCACAAGTGTTACAATGAGTTACATCTTAAGGGGTGGAAGATGCCGGTGCATGGAATTTTTAAACGTGTGGTGACCATTGCACACCAGCCAACACATGGGCTTGACAGAGTTAGGTCTTGGTCCAGTGGCGAGGATTGACAAAGACGACTGGAGACCAAGCTCTGTTGTGCCTCCCCTGGGCCCTGACCCCACTGCTGTTAAATGCTGTGCCGCTCCTGGGCCACGGCTCTGCTACTGTTAAATGCTGCACTGCTCCTGGGTCACAGCTCCGCTGCTGTTAAATGCTGCGCTGCCCCTCGCTATGCTTGACCTCCGCCCCCGCTGGGCTCGAATGCCACTCCCCGCTGGGCTCGAACACCTCCCTCGCTGGGCATCTAACATTGCCCCTCGCTGGGCTCGAAAGCTGCCCCCTCGCTGGGCTCAGCCTCCGCATCAGATGGGCCCAGATCTCAACTCCTCGCTGGGCTCGACCTCCGCACCTGCTGGGCTCGGTTCTCAGCCTCTCACTGGGCTCGACCTCCGCACCTGCTTGGCTTGGCTCGGCTCTCAGCTCCCTGCTGGGCTTACCTCCACATCTGCTGGGCTCGGCTCCCTTAGAGTGACATGCTAAACCTTACCAGGCTCACTGTTTCCTCTATAGCAGCACTGTGAATATGATATTCCATTTGTTTTTTTTAAACAAAAAGCTCAGACATTAATGTTGAGATTCCAATACCTTCCTTTGTTGTTATTTGTTGAAATAAGCACAACCTGTGAACTCAGAAATTTACAGAGAAATAGGCAAGTTGTTCATAGTTCTTGACCTAAATTTTTATTGTTTTGAACAAAATATGATAAAGTTCTTCTTTAGTTAGGACTGCTACTCCATTTAAAAAAAGAGAATTTTCAGTGTCTAAATTTGCATATACTTTGAACTGGTTCTTGGAAAGCACTATGGGAAGGAAGGCTTTTGCAAGACACTGGCTTGCTGTAAGTTTTTCCAACCACATTTTTGAAATAGTCTGGTACCTTAAAAGGTTATTCTTTTTATACATAATGTAGAGTTAATTGTCCAAAACCACTTACTGATTTAGCAGTGTTAACTGTTTAAAATAAACTATATTCTATAATCTAAACTATTTTAAGAGAAAAACGTTAAACAGAAATTCAAGTTGTCCACAAATCCTCCGCAATATTAGAAATGGGAGAAGTTGAAAACTTAGCTTCTTGCAGAATAAACTTCAAAACTCTAATTGTTGCCCTTCCACCATGAGATTTATTTACCTTCTCTGCATTTTAAAAGTTTAGCTACTAAAAATGTTTTTGCCATTGCTTTGGAATAAGTAGATAAATCAAAATTAGAGAACTTATTTTAAATGATTTGGATGAATTGTATTGTATGCATGCACCAGTTTAAATTGGTTTATACTGTTATTTTGAACTCAATTATTTTATGTTTACAGGAGACTGCACTGGTGCAAAATTTCTATTTCACACTGCAAGGACTTTTCAGTAGCTAGCATAAACAATCGACAATTATTATGTTTAAAAAAACTTGAGGAAATTAACTTTGATCCTCACAGCTGGTGGTGGAGAAAACATCATGGATAAGGGCAAATGTTATCAATTCCTAGTGATTTATGACTGTCAGCATATCCTTTTTTAGTGTGTTAGGACAAAGTTCTCAAAGGAACAAGTCATAACTATTGATGCACTTTTCAAAGAAAGGAGGCAATTGGAATACTATGGGCAGTATATGTATGATAAAATATTCCTAAGCAAAGGAGTAATTCAGTCTTTTATATCATAAAAGTCTAAGAAGTTAAAATGTTTTGTTATTGTAAGACCTGATCTACAGGATGAAAATGAATCAGACCATGGAAGTAAATGTTTGTTGTAATCAGCTTTTATTCTACAAATAATAAATTTTGCACCTTTCATGAGCTATCAAAATAAAACAATAATCCCATAGGAATTACATACACTAAGAAAAATCACATTTAATGAAAATGCAACATTTGACAAAGATGAGATTACTATTTCAATAAAAGACTGGGTGACTGTGATCTCAATTCCCAATGCATTGTGGCATTACATCAAAAATACAGGAATACAAACAAAATTACAGTACCAATTTATTTCAGTTGAACCAGCATTACACTTTAAACAGCACTTCTGGACTGCATTGTACATGCAATATCTATTGTTCTAATTACGGAATAAATGTGAGATTTTTAGCTACTGCACTAATTAACTAATATATAGCCCAACATTAATAAGCCTGATTATAGCTGTAGCTTTTAACTCTCAGATATGATAAGATGCCGTGTATGTGTGCGCGTGTGTATATCTACGTGTGTATTATGTGAAGTCAATTAGTTGATGCATGGAACAATTCCTTCGCTGGTTTTAGAGTCAAATTAACCTTGCTGTTCTGATAATGTTTGATGGAAATGGTTTAAATGAATGAAATACAGTGCAAATGATTTGTGATAGTCAAGCAACCATTTTAAGAACTGAAAATTGGTATTTGATAACATTATATACTCATTTGTGCAACTACTATATCCTTTTGATATCATCTACGAAAGGTATGTTTTTTTTTAAATTTTGTTTGCGATTTGCATCCTGTTAGTTTCATAGGTAAGATTCTAATGACAGGAAAAGACTGAAGGGGGAAAACAATTGGTCAGGATTGTGCAACCTTGCATGATTCTATAGGTAGGAAGTGCTAAGGCAACAGAATATTATTCTAAGCACTTTTCTGCTGGTTAAAAATTAAATTACTTTTGTATAAATTATAGATAATCCAACTTCGATATAAAAAGTGATGGAGCTGCATGGTTAAAATAGGAAATCGACCTTATAAAAATTCATTAAAAATTCTGTACAAAATCACAACAAAATAATTCAGCATGGGAAAGATAACAGTAGTAAAATGTTGGTTGAAAAATATATTTTTAAATTGGCCCATTATTAGTTTAAAAATTGCATAGATTCCTAATTATTGCTTGTGATTTTGTCATGTGGATCAGTAATTACCATTATCTGAATAGGCGCTACATCGACTTTCATTTGTAGCCCACAAAAAGCGCTAGTAGAATATTGTAAAGAAGATGAACAGGAAGTCTTTTCATTCCCATTTCTCCTAAAGGCAGTAACAATAATAAATACACGTACTAATTTAAGCGTGAAACATTTGCACTCCGCAGCAAGTGATACCAGTGTGCTGCCGTGTGGAAACAAGCTATTCAAGAAGTACATTTAATTCGTTTCGTTTACAATACATTGTTGCTGGCTTCCATGTTAATCGTGGAAGATAGCATTAAGCTGGGCACTCATCACTCGCTCGTGGTGCGAGTGGGCGTCGTATGGCATAATGTTGTCTATAGGGATTTCACACCGAGGGGTAGTAGTAGAAAACATGGAGCTGTGTCCTTGGGGTCCGGCCAGCGTGGCTGCAGGGTAATGCATGGTGAAGGTATAGTTCTTGTCAAACTCTTGAGAAGGCTCGTGTTTGAAAGAGAAATTCCCATTGATGCTTAAAGGTGGGCTTAACGGCCCGTCGAAGGATGGGCTAGTGCATTCGGTGAGAGTGCTTTCAAAAAAAGGTTCCAGTGCCCCTGCATAACTGTGCGGCTTGACGTGAAAGATGTGGGAACTGTCCATAGTCCCGTAGGGCGGACTCGGAAGACCAGGGGACTGGTACGTGTATGGGTGGACGGAGAAGGAAGCACTGGCCGTTTGCATATGTGGCATGTCCTGATTCTGCTCTGGAAGGAAAGTTCGAGGGTTTAACTGAAGGCAGCCAGCTACTAGATTAGTGGTGGGCTGCGATAAGCCTTTGCAGAGCGTCTGCACGAATGACACGAGATCTGGGCTCTTTCCAGAACGCAGAATCTCCGATAAAGCCCAGATATAGTTCTTAGCCAGTCTGAGAGTCTCGATCTTGGAGAGTTTTTGGGTTTTCGAATAACAGGGCACTACTTTCCGCAGACTATCCAGTGCTGCGTTCAGCCCGTGCATGCGGTTCCTCTCTCTGGTGTTAGCTTTCATTCTCCTCATTTTAAACCTTTCCTGCCTAGCTTTAGTCATTTTCTTTTTCTTGGGCCCCCGCCGTTTAGGTTTTTGATCTTCATCCTCGTCCACTTCATCCTCCTCATCATCATCGTCATCTTCATCATCGTCATCTTCATCCTCTCCCATTTTATCAAGTTCCTCCCCGTCTTCCTTGAACGAGAGACTCATGGCTTCGTTTTCATCGTCTTTTTTGTCGGCTTCATGCTCATCCTGGGAACTGAGACAGTCATCCGTCCAGCTGGGATTGCTCTGTGTTTCTGGCATCATGTTTTCTGTGTACGATTTTGTCATCGTCAAGATCCTAAATAAATAAAGCACACAAAAAAATGTACATTCTTCAGCAGAATTAAAACTTTAGACCATCAAGTACAGCGGTAGGATTTTATGCAGTTTGTAAATTCGGCATTATCTTCTAAAATTCAACTAAGTTGTAAAGTTATTTTTCTCTCTAAAATAAAGCCGTAGAGAATTTGTCGCATGCATTACAATTCTAAAAGTAAAACGGGCGGCGTAAACATGAAATGTCAGAGTGGCACAAATGTACATAAATATGAAACAACAATAAATTTTACAAATCCCTGGGTGTTGTGTATAGTTTTATTAAGGATAACACAAACTTCAAATGCACTTCATACATGAAACAGGACGTGTAAAAGACACTGCCGGGTCGCTCCAACATCTGTCCTTGTCTCGTTGATAAATTGCATGTCCCACAGAATGTCAATACGGAAAATACGAAGGAACTCAAAAAAAATCACGAATTCATATAAACAGGAATGGACTGTAAAAATGCACTATTTCGATCTTTTCGTTTCCTCTGTTACTACAATTAACATGCCAGAAGTAATCTACCTTAATGATTCTGTAATGAAACCTGAGTGGAAATGATATGTACACTTGGCCACTGAAAATAAATAGAAGTGAGAATATTGCATAGTTTTGAGGCAAGGTGCACAGTATTGATTTTCCCTGTTCCGCGCAGTGATATGAAGATGAATACAACCCCATCCACTATTATATAAATTGATGATTTTGTTGACGAGCATAAGTAGATTAGGCACAGAAAAATTTGATTGACAGATTTAATCGGTTCATGTATGTCTATCAGTGCAACTGTTATTTCCAAATTCTCAGAAGTAGCGAGTCCCAGATACCTCTAAAAAGATGTTTTCAATCACAGCAAAATAAAATCGTAAGAGTTCTAAAAGCATCGCAGAGATGGTGGAATATTTGCAGAGACGGTTTGCGGCGCAAATATAGTCTCTGGAAGCAATAATTGTGTACGCAAGCGCAGTAATCCACAGGGATCAGGTGCAAAATCGTGTCTTTAATAAACATCCCCATCCGCTGGTTTTACTGGAGCAGCTTCAATGGCCAACTAAGTCCTTGTTTAAAAATGCTACAGCTGGGGCACTGGTTAGTGGCGTGAAGTATCTGGACTTAGTTCGATTTGTGCACTAGCAATGCAACAATTTAATTCATTACCGTTAGCCTGCGCTGCCGTCTCCTGATACTGTAACAGGTAGCATATGTTCCTATCTTTCACGCCACTCTTCTTCACGTTCCACCCAAATTAATAATTTATACAACAGCATGTTTTGCGCAAATTGTTGCAGCATTCCATTTCAGTCCTCATTGCCCAGATACCGAAAGCAAACTACCGCTCAGCGACAAATTCGATTCGTATTTCGAAAGTTGAATTAAGCTAATTGAAAACAAAAAACGAAACAAAATAAGTCAAAAGCTATTTTTTCTGCTAAAATGAAAAAATGAATTCAATGTTTTTGGTATAAAAAAAGATTTGACATCTAATGCTATAACATTAACAAATACCTTTTAAAATCTAGAGTACTCTCATAGCCTGTGCTGCCGAGTTGCAGGTCGAGGTTGTTTGCGGACTGCCGCTGGCAGCAGCCCGCGCCGTTTTATACTGGGGAAGGTGCTCAAAATGCGCCTCTGCCCCTCACCAAGGTGGCGCGCATGCGCACGCCTCCGCCCTCGCGCCATATGGCTGTCAGAGACGTCACGCGAACGACCCGCGTCACGTGGGCTGCTATTTGTATTCCGGCGGCGCGTGCGACTCCCCATTGCCTTTTGTGGCCATCTGTCGCCAGCAAGAGGCTCTGTGGACCTGCTCAGCCGCCCGCAGGAAACGGGCAGCCTGTCGCACCCATTACAACTTTTTATCCCTCCCAAAGATATAAATAGAAATGAATGGAGAGAGGCCACAAACGGCTTTTAAATCCACATTGCACCGCCTGGAATATTGCATTTTTTCATTAGTTGCTACCTGCAGTTTTTTTTTGTTGGATGCAAATTATTTCAAAATATAGTAGCTGATGCATTTAAAGATCAATGAACTTGCAATTATAATAGTTTAGAATGAAAAGGCGAATTCGGCGCCCACGGTTCTTGCTTTCCGCTGTCTAAATCCAGATGCTCACAAATCTGTTGTCCCATAGTTTGAAATACAGGTCCTCCGCATGAACGAAAGTGCATGTATTTTATATGATTCTAAAGAAAACAACACACAAAAAAGTTTCGTTCGTACGAGGACTACGATAGTTGGTTTGGAAAAGATAAATTAAGTGATCGGGAGACATTGTTGTAATAAAGTTTTTGGCTTTCGCCCTAATGAGCCGCTTTTTTCCCGGCACGCGAGTCGCACGCACGCAAACAAAAGCCTTTTCACGGTTGGACAAACAGATATAACGTCCAAATATGCTCACTTCTGCTGAGATTTTAAATAATAATGCAAAGGTCGCCAAACTGACCGTTAGAGGGAAAAATGTGAAAAGGCACACTAAGTGACAGGAACAAAATGCAATCGATTATTTTTCATTATTATACCAAGTACCAACTGTACGCTGCAATCAGCACCCCAAAAAAGCGGTTCAGTGTTTGTTTTGTTTCCTAATTGGAAATCATTTATTTCAAAGAATTGGGCTAAATATACTATTTGTACTAACAATTAGAAACTTGTTTCGGTTGATGTGGTGCGTAATTTGTCCCGGTTAAATGATCAAACTACATAAATGCGACAATGTACTTGTACAACGCGCTGGCCGCTCTTTTTCTGAAGTGAACATTTGTATGAAAGTGAATTTGGTGGTTTTTTGCTATTGTCTCTCATTATTGTGTAGGTTTGCAATCGGACGGGAGTGCATGGTGTGCCAATAGTCCTATTTGTATTTTTAGACATGAAACGCAGCTAATGGCCCCAAGCCGTGTTTTTTTTAATGTCTGCTGTACGTTAAATAAAATGAAAAATACAGATTTCATATTAACTTTCCTTCTTCTATGCGTCATCGCCTGCTTTACTTGGAACAGATAGGAATAATATTAAAGATCCAATTCAGTTGTCCACGGTACAAAATCCATCCGATTTAAATCTCTTGGGCACGCGGCATTATCTTAATTAAGATAATTGATTCATATTGCACCTGCGAGAACGAAAAATAGAATTTATCAAAAAATGCTGTAAGCTATCGTGTACCAGAAAAATTGGCCCCAATTAAGAGCATTATCTCAGTAATTTAAACCATTACTTTACTGCGTTTATGTTCATCGGAGGTTGTGTCGTGTGTTTGGAAATGTGTGCAAATTATATTTTCAAATCAAGATGTTATATTTTCTTGTGTGATTTAATTCCCGAATTTTCTGGGTAGACTCTCGTAGTGCGCGCACTTGCAATTCAGATATTGTTCCGATTGCTTTAGTATTACAAGCATCCAGCCATCAAAGTAAACGAAATCATTAGTATACACATTTTTAATCGGACCGAAAGAAACTGGTTTTAAGCTTTGCGTTGGAGAGCATTTGCCCGTTTTAATATCGGTGCAGGTGTTTCGTTTTAATAGCAATTAACTATTTATATTTAAAGTGTATTTACGATTTACACTGTACAAAGATAAGTTCCAGGCGAAAAACAGCACTTCTATGCTGCTGCTGGGTTTTGCATAACCTGGTAACCGCTAAGTGTTTTCACCGGAGAAAACGCATCGTAAGCAGTACTAATCCCTTCCATTTCACAAAGATATCGGGAAGGATGTTCTCTGCCTACAACAGAAACGAGGACATATTTCTTAGTATCGTGTCATTTCTTAGTATTTAATTTTGCAGTGGCCTTGTGCTGAACTGGACACATACCCGCAGACACAGATACACACAGGCACATAGAAACACGCAGAGGTACATATACACACATACATACACAGACACACGCACAGAGCCACAGACACACACACACAGACAAAAAACAGACACACACGCACAGAGACACACACACAGACACACAGAGGTACATAAAACACACATACATATACACACGCAGACATAGAGGCATACACAGAGACACACACGCACAGACACAGAGACACACACAGACATAAACACAGATACACACGCACGCACACACACACTGAGGCACACAGGCACAGTTACACATGCCCAGACACCACACGCATATACACACACAGGTACATAAACACACAGGCACACAAACGCAAGCACACAGGCACACACAGGCACAGGCACTCCACAGACACTCAGACACAGACGGGTTCGAACTGCAGCACCATAAACAGCTCCTGGTGTCCAGAGACAGGAGGTGATCAGCACGTGACAAATTCCCTGTAACTTTAGAAGTTGGCGATATTTAAGCCTAGCACCTGGCAGCAGATTTACCACCAGATTGTGATTTAATATGAACCTGTTTTGTACTACTGTAGTTTAGTTTCAATTGGAAAATGCAATCATTGGTCAGAGAAAAAGACAAGATGCATTAACAAAATGGATACTCTGAAAAGTACACGATGACGCATCTGGTGCCCGACATTTAGGATTAGGCTTTAGAGTACAGAGCAGAGGGATTTAGGCAGTGATGTGGCTCAGCAATCTTCGTAATATACAGATAGATATAGTATGCATTTCAATCTTGTTTGTTATTTGCTTTTTTTTATTTAAATAGCGTGTAAACTCTGTTATAGTGGCTTAAATATTCATATATTTTAATATTTTTATCTAGTTAAAATAACAAAAATAGAATAACATTTAACGATCGTCGTCCGACGTATCTTTTCGGTTGAATAGGCATTTATATGAAACGAGTCAAACTAAGCCATTTTACTGCACCCTTCTCTACTAATTGCTTATGCAAAAATGCAGATTTGTATTAATTAATTACTCTGGTGATTACTTCTTTGGTATTTTTGTGCAATAAATCATGCTGGAATAGAGAGGCAGACACAGGATTTTTTTGGCACATCATTCAATGAAAACCCAACTGAGGCGGCACTGAGCGGCATCGACGTTTTTCTGAAAGCTCAGACTAAGTGTAGTTTTCACTGCAGGTGTAGACACCTGCTGCAGACACCTGTCACTGTGCAACTTTCTTCCTTTGCAGGGCAGAAAAGATCAGCATTTCTGACTGGGACTATTCTGAAAAATGAACCCTATGGGACCCAAAATGACATGAGCCAGCCAAAATAAGACTACACTGGATCTACGTGTGCTACCGAACAGTCTAGTTATCTTCTCGTGCTCAAAGCGATTGTTGTAAGAGTGTTTTCGAGCTGCCATTTTATGACAATTTCAGATCATCACAAACACATTCTAAAGAGACCATAAATTTGAAATTCTGACCAACTAAGACACCCAAATGCACGGAGAGGGAACATCTCTTAAATCATAAAACATTGATATTTTCCCAAATATGTTAAAATTGTAACCAGGATCATTGTATTCATCGCCTTAATACCTCTAAAGCCTTCTTCAAGAGAATAAATCGCACGTGTTTGGTTTACAAAATACATGGATTCATTGTGGAGTTTATACTGATTGCAGTGTGAACATTTTTTGATTTTCTTTTCGTCATGAAACTACAATGTCCTGGAGGAAAACGAAAAAGAAACATCATAAATTATATATACATTCCAACTTAAGGCTGCATTTAAACTGCAGCTTCCTGTCTTGAGTTAATGATTGCAATCTAGGCTCTCGTACATTCCTTGGCTACTGCTTGACTTGAACTTTAACTGGATATATGCATGGGCAGAGCTGTCTCCCAAATATTAGAAACATAAATGTTTTGTAGAGTGGAGGCAAGATAATTCCTGTTCTATGGCGCGGTAGAATTATAAAGTGGTCAGGGATTCACCCTCCCTCCCCCGACCTCTTTTTGATTGCATCCCGTGCCATATCAAACCCGACGGATGTGAGGTTTATAACTCCAGGGTGCCTCCACTTCACTCATCAGAACTTAAATTAATATATTTTACAACATATGAAACTCTGTACTAACATTGAATGCCAGTGTAAATCCAGAGTCAGGGCAAACCTGACTCGGGATTGAAGTGGAATGAAACCCTCTGAAGCGAATGGTCTCACATTGCTTCGGGTTTGAGCACAAACCCAGTGTAGTGTCAAACCTGTTTTTCAAAGGACTCAGTAATTCACTGTAGACCTACTGCAGCTTAATTTAAACGTTTTAAGAGCAGGGATTCTCTCCCTCTCTCGAATCATTTACATTTCTCAATATTGAAAGAGAGATATTCCCACGCATGTATCCAACCATGCTTCGAGCTCATTCCTAAACTGGACAGTTGCCGTTTCAGCCACGTAGCAGCAATGTAAACAGGGCTCTGTGTGGCTGGAACTCGAAATGTAGCTAGCTATCCCTCTGCAGACAGATAGCTGCAGTGCCAATGCAGTTTTAGAGGAACAGCATCCTTCGGTCGCCGGAGCTGGTATTGCAGCAATGCGTTTAATAACAAACTACAGAAGACCAGTATTGTCTTTTTAATGGTTTTTCCATGAAGTGATTTGTCATTGAAAGCTGTGTTCAAGACAAACCCTAATCTGAGAGAGTGTAATAAGCACATATATAAAACAACCTCTTCACCAGCAGATTAAGGCCAAATCCAAGATTGTCCCATCCTCTGTCCTTGAACTACAGTGCGCGGATGACGCTTGTGTCTGCTCACATTCAGAGGCTGAATTCCAAGCCATCGTCAACACCTTCACTGAGGCATACGAAAAGCATGGGCCTTACACTAAACATCCGTAAGACAAAGGTCTTCCATCAACCTGACCCCACCACACAGCACTAGCCCCTGGTCATCAAAATCCATGGCACGGCCTTGGACAACGTGGACCACGTTCCATACCTTGCGAGCTTACTGTCAGCAAGGGCAGACACCGACGACGAGGTCCAACACTGCCTCCAGTGCACCAGCGCAGCCTTCGGTCACCTGAGGAAAAGAATGTTCGAAGACCAGGACCTCACATCTGGCACCAAGCTTATGGTCTGCAGGGCTGTACTGATACCCGCCCTCCTATATGGTTCAGAGCTGTGGACCATATACAGTAGACACCTCAAATCGCTGGAGAAATACCACCAACGCTGTCTCCACAAGATCCTGCAAATCCCCTAGGAGGATAGATGCACCAACGTCAGTGTTCTCAATCAGGCCAACATCCCCAGCATCGAAGCACTGACCACTGGCTCTACTGAATGGGCCACATCGTCTGCATGCCTGACACAAGACTCCCAAAGCAAGCACTCTACTCAGAACCCCTACACGGCAAGCAATCCCCAGGTAGGCAGAGGAAATGTTTCAAAGACACCTTCAAAGCCTCCTTTATAAAGTGCAACATCTTCACCGACACCTGGGAATCCCTGGCCAAAGACTGCCCTAAGTTGAGGAAGAGCATTCGGGAGGGCACTGAGTACCTCAAGTTTCGTCGCCGGGAGCATGCAGAAAACAAGCGCAGGCAGTGGAATGAGCTTGCGGTAAACTAGGCTCCCCACCCACTCTTTCCTTCAATGACTGTCTGTCCCACCTGTGACAGAGACCGAAATTCTGGACTGTACAGTCACTTGAGAACTCACTTTTAGCATGGAAGCAAGTCTTCCTCGATTTCGAGGGACTGCCTATGGTGATGATGAACCCAGTATTACTGTGGCTACATTTGCTTTAAAAACAGGTTTAACTGAGTAACTAATGTGTTGATTTTCGACTTAGCAAGTACCGACAATACTATTGAAATTGCTTTAAGAGCATATGGAATGCTGTATTGACACCGCACTGTTTTACTTTTCGTACTTTCAATAAATAAGCTTCGATTCATACAGAGTACATACAATTCGTTATGGCAAATAACATTCTAAAGCTTGATATACATTTTCTAAATGCAACGATGCGCTAATATTCGATGGAACAACTATTGATACAGAAACATAACAAATATCTGGTAACACGGTGCGAGTTAATCCGAGGATTGGCAATGGAAGAAGTGAAGGACTGCTGCAATTGCATTGCGTCACCTAGTGGCCTCATGAATCCGCTGCATAAAGCCTGTGACTGAGCTAAACGCCATCCAGTGGTGCACTTTTAGCGATTGTCGGTGTCACTCGAAAGCCCGCGCCTTTTAGGCTACCGCTAAAAACGTTAATCATTCAAACAAAGCTTCAATCGTTTATGAGCTGCCGCTCTCCCTCCCCTGATCTGAGTTCCCCATAACAAACAATCAGCATAACATTTTTGAGAGTATCTTGCTCTAAAGGCTACCTCTTTCACCAGTGAGTTATTGAGCTAGTATAACTAAGTGACCCCATATTTAAATAGATTGAGATTTGTCAATCATTTTTTTTTTACCACAGGCTGTCAGCGCACCATGGTACGAGAGATGTAAGGAACTATGAGGGAGATAATTATTTTCAGTCACAATCTTACCATAACATACAATCATTTGTAAACACTGAAGTGCAATATCATTATTTTATTTGATAAAACAGATCAAAACACCTGTTGTGGAAACATGATAAAATAATCCCATAAAGTACATTCAGGAATGAGACAACAAAATGCAAAATAACGGATGATAACATATATAATCATCAGTAGCAGCTGCAGTAGCAGCAGCTAACGGACACAATCCCGGATGCCAAGTTTAGCCCTGTGATAGGATTAGAGCATGGATCAATGTGTATCCATTTAATTCTGTATTTGTGTGTGTTGTTTGTGTGGTAGGAATAGGGAGCACGACACCAGAATGAAGCTGAAAGCAACTGTAAATTAGACAGTCAAACTGACTCTGAAGTTCCTCAAAGTACAAAAAGACCATAGTATTTCTGCTTAAATACGAAGTGACATGCCCAAAGCTTTTTATGGTTCAGTGTATGCTTCAGTAGATGATGGCAATCTTTGCATTTAAATTTCTGTATATGAGGGATAGAGCTTCAGGCACCAACGCTGATGGAGGGCATATTCTGCAGGCAAAAATGATCTGTAAAGCTTTGCCATTGATGTTCCATATGGATTTTTGTACTGATGCAGAACAACTGTCGAGTGCAATTGCAATAGCTCGACTGTTCCAGGCATCAATGGAAATATGTATCTTAAATGCTTACAAATCTTCTGGAGCTGCTTTGGCTACTATATCACATTGATAGCTTTAATGCAATAGCAAATTTTAGAATAGTGTAGGCTGTTCGTTTTCCACTCTACTTTGATTCATAGACCTCGGGAATTGCAGGAAGAACTCCACGTAACACAACGTTTAGGCTTAAACCCAACTGTTAGTTTATTACACAAAACCAACTAAAAATTACAGAACAAGACTTCTTAGAGATTGATCGAAGACATACAATCAGCCATCCAGCCAGTTGCTGCTGTTGTCGATTGTAGGCTCATGGAGCTAGGGAAGATGTTGGGTCCCGGCTGCTTGCTTCGTGGTGGTTGTTCCTTTAACCTGCTGTTCTGAGGTGTTTGTTCGACCTGTTTCCCTGAGCTGTTGTTCCTTCCTTCTTCCTGTTGCTCCTCTCT
Organism: Pristiophorus japonicus; assembly: GCF_044704955.1. Taxonomy (NCBI): domain Eukaryota; kingdom Metazoa; phylum Chordata; class Chondrichthyes; family Pristiophoridae; genus Pristiophorus; species Pristiophorus japonicus. The sequence goes on from NC_091979.1 coordinate 127,429,772, forward strand.
CTCTCTCTCTCTCTCTCAGCTGTTGTTCTCAGCTCTTACATATATATCCATTTGATTATACACATCTCCTGCTGGGCTGCTTTTCAGTTAATGCATCTGGATAGGTCTTGATGGCTGTGATGATGGGTCTGGATCTGTTTCGATGGCCACAATTCACACATGGAATCAACAGGGCAAAAGATAACTCCTTATCTTTTGTGCCCCGTTATCCAAAAATGCACGCCTTGTGGGATCCTTTGTTGTCCTGGGTTTTCGCAGACTTGTAGTCTTCATAGGGATTTGGTTTTTCACCTCCGGCCAATTAATCCACGGGCTCCTCTGCTTGATTGTATCAAAACTCTTTGTCTCAATGTTAATTGGGTCTCGCTCCTGACCGCAGGAATTGCATTAATCAGTTATGAGTCACCACCTGCTAGTGCCCTTTTTCCAACCCAACACTCCCAAAGGTTTTCTTTTAAACCATTTTAGTCCATGGTCTCTTGCTGTGCCTCGATCGTGAAATGTGTAAAGCTTACACTTCCCCCTTTAATGTCTCTTGTTATAAACTTAGAGATATCACTCTAGGTGGTTTCTTCTTTTCCCTGAGCCTTTTTGGGTGTATTGCAGTCTTCAGTCAAATACATTTTACAACAAAACAATGTTTGGCCTTAATCTATCTGACTTCAATTTATACTTTTACAAACACTTTGGCCGTGGTTCATTTTAATAACCCTTCAAGATTCCTTTCCCTCGTCTTTTGCTTTAATTTACAGGACAAGACAAATAGATACAACACTATTACCAACTGTACAATTACTAACAAGTGTGATACAATTCGAACCCGGGGGATCTCAGTATTGAGTCCCACATCCCATCGTGGAGGGGCAATCATTTCCTCGATTCCTTCCTTACTTTTTCCTTCTTTTGGTGTAACGTATAATAATGTTTGTGGGACAGCTCGATGTTCTTTAATAGTTCAGTCAAATATTTGGGTAACGGCGGAATATTGAATCCAAAATGCGATATGTATCCCTGGAGGTTTGGTAAAGTATCGTTGACTGCAATACTGATATGTTTGTGGTTTGAGATAGGAATTATCCTTTCTTGTGCTACTTGTGTCTCTACCTGGGGTTTGAAGCAAAAGGTAGAATCTTTCACTGGGCACCAAATGTCATGGTGTATTCTATACCAACTTTCGCTGGTGGTGACACAGTATGTCCCATTCCCCTAGTACGCAACCTGGGCCGGACATGATTGTGAGCCGTCGCTTCCATGATACAGGTATAGGCTGCCCGTCCCCGTACTTGAACCTACATACCGGCGGCTCAAAAGGATTCAGATGATAGGGGCATAATACCACATGTGTACCTCCTCTCTGGCATCCCTCCAGACTAGCACCGGTTATTGAGTCCCCCAATTTCACCACATAATGCGGGGTTTTACAATGTTTCACAAGTACCCCGTTCCGAATTACCCCAATGTTTTCCACCCAGTATATCAGTACGGGTCATTGCGACTTATCCATCACTGGTATTCTAAGCACTATTCCCATTATAGACTGTTTACTCTGACCACAGTTGACCGGGTCTGGGTACGCTTCGGAGCTGGCACCAATTCAGAAGAACATAAGAACATAAGAAATAGAAACAGGAGTAGGCCATATGGCCCCTCGAGCCTGCTCCGCCATTCAATAAGATCATGGCTGATCTGATCATGGACTCAGCTCCACTTCCCCGCCTGCTCCCCATAATTCCTTGTCCCCTTATCGCTCAAGAAACTGTCTATTTCTGTCTTAAATTTATTCAATGACCCAGCTTCCACAGCTCTCCGAGGCAGCAAATTCCACAGATTTACAACCCTCTGAGAGAAGAAATTCCTCCTCATCTCTGTTTTAAATGGGTGGCCCCTTATTCTAAGATCATGCCCTCTAGTTCTAGTCTCCCCCATCAGTGGAAACATCCTCTCTGCATCCAACTTGTCAAGCCCCCGCATAATTTTATATGTTTCGATAAGATCACCTCTCATTCTTCTGAACTCCAATGAGTCGAGGCCCAACCTACTTAACCTTTCCTCATAAGTCAATCCCCTCATCCCCAGAATCAACCTAATGAACCTTCTCTGAACTGCCTTCAAAGCAAGTATATCCTTTTGTAAATATGGAAACCAAAACTGCACGCAGTATTCCAGGTGTGGCCTCACCAATACCCTTTATAGCTGTAGCAAGACATAGAAACATAGAAACATAGAAAATAGGTGCAGGAGCAGGCCATTCAGCCCTTCTAGCCTGCACCGCCATTCAATGAGTTCATGGCTGAACATGAAACTTCAGTACCCCCTTCCTGCTTTCTCGCCATAACCCTTGATCCCCCGAGTAGTAAGGACTTCATCTAACTCCCTTTTGAATATATTTAGTGAATTGGCCTCAACTACTTTCTGTGGTAGAGAATTCCACAGGTTCACCACTCTCTGGGTGAAGAAGTTTCTCCTCATCTCGGTCCTAAATGGCTTACCCCTTATCCTCAGACTGTGACCCCTGGTTCTGGACTTCCCCAACATTGGGAACATTCTTTCTGCATCTAACCTGTCTAAACCCGTCAGAATTTTAAACGTTTCTATGAGGTCCCCTCTCATTCTTCTGAACTCCAGTGAATACAAGCCCAATTGATCCAATCTTTCTTGATAGGTCAGTCCCGCCATCCCGGGAATCAGTCTGGTGAACCTTCGCTGCACTCCCTCAATAGCAAGAATGTCCTTCCTCAAGTTAGGAGACCAAAACTGTACACAATACTCCAGGTGTGGCCTCACCAAGGCCCTGTACAACTGTAGCAACACCTCCCTGCCCCTGTATTCAAATCCCCTCGCTATGAAGGCCAACATGCCATTTGCTTTCTTAACCGCCTGCTGTACCTGCATGCCAACCTTCAATGACTGATGTACCATGACACCCAGGTCTCGTTGCACCTTCCCTTTTCCTAATCTGTCACCATTCAGATAATAGTCTGTCTCTCTGTTTTTACCACCAAAGTGGATAACCTCACATTTATCCACATTATACTTCATCTGCCACGCATTTGCCCACTCACCTAACCTATCCAAGTCACTCTGCAGCCTAATAGCATCCTCCTCGCAGCTCACACTGCCACCCAACTTAGTATCATCCGCAAATTTGGAGATACTGCATTTAATCCCCTCGTCTAAATCATTAATGTACAATGTAAACAGCTGGGGCCCCAGCACAGAACCTTGCGGCACTCCACTAGTCACTGCCTGCCATTCTGAAAAGTACCCGTTTACTCCTACTCTTTGCTTCCTGTCTGACAACCAGTTCTCAATCCACGTCAGCACACTACCCCCAATCCCATGTGCTTTAACTTTGCACATTAATCTCTTGTGTGGGACCTTGTCGAAAGCCTTCTGAAAGTCCAAATATACCACATCAACTGGTTCTCCTTTGTCCACTTTACTGGAAACATCCTCAAAAAATTCCAGAAGATTTGTCAAGCATGATTTCCCTTTCACAAATCCATGCTGACTTGGACCTATCATGTCACCATTTTCCAGATGCACTGCTATGACATCCTTAATAATTGATTCCATCATTTTACCCACTACTGAGGTCAGGCTGACCGGTCTATAATTCCCTGTTTTCTCTCTCCCTCCTTTTTTAAAAAGTGGGGTTACATTGGCTACCCTCCACTCCATAGGAACTGATCCAGAGTCAATGGAATGTTGGAAAATGACTGTCAATGCATCCGCTATTTCCAAGGCCACCTCCTTAAGTACTCTAGGATGCAGGCCATCAGGCCCTGGGGATTTATCTGCCTTCAATCCCATCAATTTCCCCAACACAATTTCCCGACTAATAAAGATTTCCCTCAGTTCCTCTTCCTTACTAGACCCTCTGACCCCTTTTATATCCGGAAGGTTGTTTGTATCCTCCTTAGTGAATACCGAACCAAAGTACTTGTTCAATTGATCCGCCATTTCTTTGTTCCCCGTTATGACTTCCCCTGATTCTGACTGCAGGGGACCTACGTTTGTCTTCACCAACCTTTTTCTCTTTACATACCTATAGAAACTTTTGCAATCCGCCTTAATGTTCCCTGCTTTTATACTCCATCCCCTTTGCAATAAAGTCCAAGATACCATTGGCCTTCCTGATCACTTGCTGTACCTGCATACTATCCTTTTGTGTTTCATGCACAAGTACCCCCAGGTCCCGCTGTACTGCGGCACTTTGCAATCTTTCTCCATTAAAATAATAACTTGCTCTTTGATTTTTTCTACCAAAGTGCATGACCTCACACTTTTCAACATTATACTCCATCTGCCAAATTTTTGCCCACTCACTTAGCCTGTCTATGTCCTTTTGCAGATTTTTTGTGTCCACCTCACACATTACCCTTTCTCCCATCTTTGTATCGTCAGCAAACTTGGCTACGTTACACTCAGTCCTTTCTTCCAAGTCGTTAATATAGATTGTAAATAATTGGGGTCCCAACTGTTTACAATCTATTCAAGAGGTTATTGTAGACACTCAAAGCTTTTAGGTGCTTGTTACCGACCCACGATGGTATTTGGCCTTTTAAATCCTCTAAATTACTCCGTCCTTCATTTAATACACACGTCATTTTTCCAGCCCAACAGTCCCAAAGGTTTTCTTTTAAACCATTTTAGTTCATGGCCTTTTGCTGTGCCTCAATCGTGAAATGTGTAAACCTTACAGGTAACCTCTCCCAATCAAATAGTTTTGAATGTTATTAAATCCATGAGAAGGGGATGGATTTTCTTTGCCTCTTTCCAAACATGGTTACAATATTCCATTACTAGGTCAATATAGATTTGGGTACGAAGCAAAATGTTTATATCTATAGAGAACTTAAGAGAAGAACATAAGAAATAAGAGCAGGAGTGGGTCATTCGGCCTTTCAAGTCTACTCCACCATTCAGTAAGATCATAGCTAATCTTCTACCTCAACTCTCCACCTTCCCACACTATCCACATATCCCTTGATTCCCTTATTATCCAAAAGTCTATTGAACTCTGTCTTGAAATCTACTCAATAACTGAACTTCCACAGCTCTCTGGGGTAGAGATTTCCAAAGATTCACAATCCTTTGAGTGAAGATATTTCTCCTCATCTCAGTCCAGGGAAAACATCCTCCCAGTATCTACTCTGTCAAGCCCTTCATGCATTTTATATGTTTCAATGAGATCACCTCTCTTTGGGCTCAATTTTCCCCAGTGATTTGCACTGTTTTTTTGGAGCAGGCCACTTTTTCTGGCCTAACTTAAAAATCCAGTTTCCCCAATCAATTTGCACCAGTGTAACTCATTTAGTTATGTTTTTTTTAGGTAAGATTTTTTTTTCATTCGAAGGGGGCATAACCAGCCACCCGCGCCAATTCTGGCCATTTAGTGAACTTTGGCCAGTTGATAGTTACTCCATTTCTGCTTAGGCCAGCGTATGTGGCCTCTCCAGAAAACCCTTGCGGGGAGTAAAAGATATTGGCGCAGGTAAGTAAATCGGAGGCCATTCGGCCTGGTCTAGGGACGGGAAGCGGAGTGGACTAGGAAGGCAGTCACTTGGGGTCCGGAGAGGGAGCAGACTGACCGGCAAGCCCTTCAGCCTGGGCTAGGGGCAGGAGGCAGAGCGGATCAGGAAGGCACTCACCCAGGGCCAGGGTCGGAGACAGCCAATCAGAAGGCTTGGTACCTGGAGAGGAGGAGAGGAGGGAGAGCGAGGTCACAAGACTCAAGGAGGGGTGAGGGGGGGGGAAGAGAGGAGAGGTCACAACACCTTTGTGTGTGGTCCATCCATACAGACCTTGGGGAGAGAGAGAACTGCGAACCTGTGCTGCCTGCTTTCCTGCCATTTTGCGCTTCTTTGGAAGTTTAACTTTAAGTATGGGGGCAATACTGACAATGCCATACCTTGTGCCAGCGTTCTGCGTTGTGGTGCTACATAGGAGACAATTGATTAGAGCTCATTGCATTCGGAACATCAGAGCCCGTAGGGTGCTGGGCAGGAGGCCTTACCCACCTCGGGTATATCGAGACAGGCATTCGTACCTGCATCTGAGTGATGCAGACTGTGTCAGAAGGCTGCCTTTCTGCAAAGAAACTGTCTGTGAGATCTGTGAGCCGAGAAGCGTCAGGAGGACTGCTTTGTCAGTTGAAGTGATGGTTACAGCTGTACTTGCATTCTATGCCTCCGTATTGTTTCAAGCTACAACTGGGGATGTATGCGCCATCTTTCAGCATGCAACACATGTCTCCATTTGCCAGGTCATGGCTGCACTGTATGTGTGGAGGAATGACTTCATCAAGTTCCCCATGACCACCCAAGCAATCCATGACAGGGCTGTAGGTTTCTCCAGGATTGCTGGTTTCCAAAAGGTACAGGGCTGCATTGATTGTACCCACATCGCCTTGCGAGCACCTTTGGAAGATTCCAAGATGTACAGGAACAGAAAAGGCTTCCACTCCATGAATGTACAGCTCGTGTGTGCCGACATGCATCACATCATGTCAGTCGACGCAAGATATCCTGGCCGCACCCATGATGCGTTCATCCTATGCGACAGCGTTATATCTGCCATGTTTGAACAGCAGCCAGAAGGGCAGAGCTGGCTACTATGGGACAAAGGGTACGGCCTCGCGTAACCCGAATGGAAGTTGACCGTCAAAAAAACATGTCGCACAATGCGATGTGCAGTCTCATTGAGAGGACCATTGGCACATTGAAACTGTATTTCCGATGCCTGGACCATTCCGGAGGCTACTTGCTATACTCCCTTGAGACTGTCGGTCAGCTCATTGTTGTGTGCTGCATGCTGCATAACTTAGCCATCATGAGGCAGCAGCACCTGGTAGTGGAAGACCCACCTGCGGTGAGAGTGGCTGATGATAATAATGTGGAAGATGCAGGTGATGAGCAGGAGGAGGAGGAGGATGACGAGGATGAGGAAGCCATGCAAGTGCCCGAGGCCAGAGCACGACGGCGGAGGAGGGCGGACCATCGTGCTCCTTTAACGATTACTCAAGCCTTGCTCCAGCAGCTCATCTGTGAACACTTTACTGATGCCTGAAGGCTCAGCGACAACTATTCCACATGGACATGTTTATTGTTTGGAGCTGTTCCGTAATGTTGTGTTGTGTTAATGGAACATGATTCAGTTTTAATGTAAAATATATTTTATTCAAAAGTTTACAATGTACTTAACTTAACTTTAATAAAATTATTCTGATATCAAACTTTACTTTAATATCACGCAAAGAAAGGCTGCACCCATCTCTCATCCCCCTTAGTCTAAGGCCGACCGCCCACTGTGTTTGGTCTTAGAACTCTCCACCATCCCTGCCTGCAGGCGGTGGCGCAGTGATTTTGTGCTTGGTACCAAGCTTATTCCTTCTAACATCTCGGGTACTGTGCACCCTTGATGGTGGGGGGCGTCAGTGTCAGGCAGCAAGTTGGAGGGCCCGGCTTGGGACTTTAAGTCCGCATTGATACCGGGCCACCACACGTGGGAATTGCAGTGGGAGTGGCAGTTGATTCTGTCAATAGGTACGGGGTCTGGGCATGTTCCCTTATTGCACACACATGCCGTCCCTCATGCAACCTGACAGTGTCTCAGCGGACTGCAACATTCCCACCTTAATGGCCAGTACTATCCCTGACATTCCCTCACTCATTGCCAGTGTCGTGGTTTGCACTATCTCTGACATTCCATCACTCATGGTCAGTGATGTGGTTTGCACTACCTCTGACATTCCCTCCCTCATGGACACTATTCCCTCACTGATGGTCCCAGAGAGTGTTGTTACTTCTCCCGACAGTCCCGCCCGCCACCTCATCACTCACCCCACTGATGGTTTCTAGGAGTGATCGGATAAGGTCAAGGCTCTCCACACTCAATCACATCATCTGAACCACATCTGTTACATCCTGCATCTCAGGAGAGCGTGATCAAGATCTCCTTCCCCTCACCCTGGGTCGGCCTCGTTGCATCCCACTGGGACCTGCAGCCTCGGACGGTGGGGCTCTGGGTGTGCCTCGCTGCATCCCACTGGGTCTCGCAGCCTCAGAAGGTGGGGCTCTGGGTGTGCCTTGCTGCACCCCACTACTGGGACCCGCAACCTCGGAAGGTGCAAAACCATGGAATGTCCCACCAACACTCAAACCACTAGGCACGGAAGGGGCTGTCAACGTCATGAGCGGCACCTCCTCCAAAGTCAGTACAACAGTGAGAGCTTAATCCAGCTCCATCCCCTCCCCCTCACCTCCATGGATGGATTGAAAAATGTTTTCTTCTTCAGGTTCGTCTGCTTCTGAATCTTCTTCTGGATCTTCAGGATTGGCCTCATGTTCTGCAAAATATAACAGAACAGTCAAATGGTTAGCAGCAGAGGAGATGGCAGGGTGGGTGGCATGACTAGGCTCACACAGCGCAGGCCAGGCAGCAGGCTGATTTGAAGGACCATGATGAATTTGCAGCACTTACCCTCTCCCTCGAGTGTGTGCCCAGCTTGTGCAGTACTGATTGCTTTTTTCCAGGCAGGACCTACCAAAGCAGTGACCCTCTCTTCCAAAGGTGTCAGTGGGTGTAGATTTGCTGTGCCTCCTCCTGTTCGAGTTTTTTCCCTTTTATTATATGCCATCTTCCTCTGCAAAGATGAAAACTTAACTTTTTAAAGAAGGTGTCTTTCTGCTGGATGGGACATATACAGCTGGTCACATTTACAATTGTAATTCCGTTGAATAAATGAAAATATTACTTATACTAACTATTTGACCAAGGTCCTGCCACTTCTTTTTACACTGGCCTCCAGATCTCGTGGTGGTCACCATTGTGCAGTAATCTTCTGCAACTTGGTTCCAGCGTTTCTTCATTTCTTTGGGTGGAACTTTTATGCGACCTCTGCTGGTGTCCAGCTGCTGCCATCTGTTCTCAATCACAGTAACTCCACTTCTTCCTGTAAGAAATTCTTGGTCCTTGTACCGCGTTGCACCTTTTACTGCTGCAGCTGCAATTTTTCCAATGCTCTCACACAGCACTCAACTTTCTCACACGCACAACTGGCTCTTTAAAAATGGCCAATTGCCAAATCGGAGCTGTACTGAGCATACGTGTCCATTGAAATAATGTCAAAAACATCACTTTTTTTGTCGCGCGTGTGCAGAAGGTGCAGCATAGTTTTTTCGGATCAGAAAGCAGACTCCACCCTCCAAGGCAACTGAACACACTGCATGGCGTCAAAGATGCGCACTTATCTTTTGCTCGGGTGCCCACCAGCGATTGAGGTTTTAGTTCTCTTCTGCATGCGCATCGGAGCACGTGCACATCTGAACGTATGTAGAGCTGCAGCTGGAGTCACATGGGCCTGGACACCCAATCAAGATAAAGTATTCTCATTCATAATAATGGGAACTCCGTAAGTAGGAGTTCTCATTATGATTGAGAACCCCCATACCCCAACACCTAAGCACAAACAAAAAATTAAAAAAAACACCCCACATATTTAACATTAATTTAAATTAAAGTTAATAAATGAGTTAGAAAAAAACAATTTTTTCCAACTTTTTTAAAGTTTTGTAATTAGGGTTTAAAATAAACTTACCTTAGTGGGCACAGTTTTTAACATAAAAATGTGTTTTTAAATTTTATTTTTATATGATTTTTCTATGTTTTAAAACTCTTATGCTGGTAAAAGTAGGCTATGCACCTGCTTTTACCAGGCTCAAGAGTTTTAAGGACATTTGCTGGGCAAGAGATGAGCAAATAGTGCATTCTTGTCCATGCAAATGTCCTTCTCCCCAAGATGCATTGGATCTGTCAAGCCAGAATGCGCTGAAAACCGGCTTTTGCGATGCCTCCCTGGATCCATACACATTCCGTATGGACCCGGTGAGGACAGAATTTTTGGTCCATTAGATTCTAGCATTTTCCCTAATGCAGATATCAAGCTAACTTGTCTGTAGTTCTCTGTTTTCTCTCACTCTCCTTTCTTGAATCGCGAGGTTATGTGTTCTATCTTCCAATTCACAGGGATTGTTCCAGACTCTAGGGAATTCTGGGAGATCAACATCATTGCGTCCACTATCTCTGTAGCTACCTCTTTTAAACCTCTAGGATGCAGGCCATAATGTCCAGGAGATTTCTTGACTTTTAGTCTCATTAATTTCTCCAGTACAATTTCTTTACTAATAATATTTTTTTAAGTTCCTCATTCTCTCGACCTGTGGTTGGGACCCTTAGTTCCCTACAATTTCTGGCATATTATTTGTGTCTTCTACCGTGACATACAAAGTATTTTTTTACAAAAACATACAAAGACATACGAAGTATTTTTTAATGACCCTGCCATTTCTTTATTCCCCTTTATAATTTCTAAGGGATCCACATTTACTTTCACTAATCTCTTTCTTTCTACATCTCTATAGAAGATTTTACAATCTTTTTTAATGAGTTTTGGTAGTTTCCTCTCATATTCCTTTTTTACTTCCTTTATCAATTTATTGCTCATCCCTACATCTAAAATCCTTCTAATCCTCAGGTGAACTTCGGCCCTCTGCTGAGTGCACAGCCTGGAGCGGAACACACTGATGACAGGCTGTGCACACAACAGGGGGCCGAAGTTCACGTCACTGGAATGAAGCTAGCCTGCTTCTCTTCAAGGCAGTTTGCAGCTCTTAAAGGGGAGCTACCTTTTGCAGATAAAAAATGTAAAATTCTTTCAGCACTAGGCAGTCTGCACCTCTTAAAAGTGATCTGTCTTCTGCTGATTAAAAATGTAAATATGCTTCAGAACTAACACAACTGGCTCATAAGGCCAGGGAAAGGGCACCCAGGGTCTCGGATGCAGCGCTCAAGCTTTGTGCAAGGTGTCAACATGGAAAGTGAGGTCCTCTACCCACAGGAGCCACGACGCCCTCCAAAAAGAAGGATGTGGGACCAGATTGCCAAGGCTGTCATTGCCAATGTAGGTCAGTGCGCACAGGGGTGATGGGTGAATGATACTTGGGAATAAAGACATGGGCAGCAGAGTTTTGGATGAGGTCAGGTTTACAGAGGGTAGGACATGAGAGGCCAGCCAAGAGTGTGTTGGAATAGTCAATTCTAGAGGTAACAAAGGCATAGGTGAGTGGTTCAGCAGCAGATGAGCTGAGGCAGGGGTGGAGTCAGGCGATGTTCTGGTGGTGGAATTGGGCGGTCTTAGTGATGGTGCAGATATATGGTTGGAAGCTCATTTTGGGATCAAGTATAACACCAAGCTTGTGAACAGTCTGGTTCAGTTTCAGATAGATGCCAGGGAGAGGGATGGAGTCTGTGGCTAGGGAACGGAGTTTGTGGTGGGGACCAAAGTCAATGGCTTCTGTCTTCACAATATTTAGTTGGAGGAAATATCGGCTCATCCAGTACTGTCTGTCGGACAAGTAGTCTTACAATTTAGAGACAGTGGAGTGGTCTAGAGAAGTGATGGTGAGAGAGAGAGTGTGCTGATGCTGTGTTTTCAGATGAGGTTGCCAAGGGGCAGCATGTAGATAAGAAGTAGAAGGGGGTCAAGGATAGATCTTTGGAGGACACCAGAGGAAGGGAGCAGCAAAAGAAGCCATTGCAGGTGATTTCCTGGACACGATTAGATAGATAAAAATAGAACCAGGAGAGTGCAGTCTCCCCCAGCTAGATGAAGATTGAGAGGCGTTGTAGGAGGATGGAGTGGTCAACCGTGTCAAAGGCTGCAGACAGGCCGAGAAGGCCGAGAAGGGATAGTTTATCTTTGTCACAGTCACATAGGATGTCATTTGTGACTTTGATAAGAGCTGTTTCAGTACTGTGACAGGGGTGGAAACCTGATTGGAGGGATTCAAACATGGAGTTCCGGGAAAGATAGGTACGAATTTGGGCAGCGACAACACGTTCAAGGACTTTGGAGAGGAAACAAAGGTTGGAGATGGGCGTCTTCGTTGAAGGACAGAAGGGCAACCAGACCACACTATTATCTCCTGACACTTTCATCCATGCCCTGTTTCCTCGCTGCGGCATGCTTGCCCATCTGATTAACATTGCTTTTTGTCTATACCTCTCCTTCTTTCCATAGGTTTTTGCCCCACCTTTTCAACTTTTCCATCAATTTATCTCATTCTTTCCTTCTTAAGCTTTCTTTATTTTATTCTAGGCTCCTCCCCCATCCCTGATCTACATCCTGTAATTTTATATATTTCCTGATCTGACCCCCATCTATGCAATTAAAAGTCTTGTATCTAGCGGTGTCCAAAGGAAAGCATATTCCATACTTCATTGTGTCAAACTTCAACATGCTATATGTTCAGGTTTTCTTTCACACTTGGATGATGGTCCTTACTTGAGCCAGTCTAAATTAACCATGCTGATTTGCTCAAAGGTAGAGAGTTAAGAAAGCCTACCAATCACAAACCAGTTAATAGGGAGGAAAAGCTAACAATCACAAAACATGACCCAAATAATACTAACAAATCAAATTGTCCTTCCTAGATCTTATCATGTTGCCTTTCAGCAACAACATCCACAAACATGGGGTTAATTTCCACAAGTATATTGATAATATCTAGCTTTATTCTCCACTTCCACTTTAGACTCCATGAATGTTGCTGCGCTGTCAATCGTCCTGTCTGACATCAAGTTGTGAATGAACCTAAATTTCTTGTAGCTCAACACTGGCAAGACTGAAGCCATCCTACTGGGCTCCTCTCAGAATCTCCATGCTTTAGTTGTTGATCATTTCAACCTTCCGGATGACTGTTCAAGTTCAACTAGACGCGCAACCTCAGTGTCTGCTATGATTTGGAGCTAACCTTCAAAACATGAGTACAATCTATGCCCCCATGCATTATGGGAAATCCAACCACACAGCAAAATCCCAGTGTTTGGACCAGCACTTCCCTGGGCTTCATGAGAAACTTGATGTAAGCACCAGCTCGAGTGAACAATGCATCTGAAATTTGATGGATCATCTATGCGCTGCAGCCTGGCTAATGTGACAATTATAATAAAAGCTGTCATGTATGTATGCTTGGGGTTACGGGCCACCAGGTGGTGCCACTGTCGGAGGTCATTGAGCTTTACACACGTGTGTGCGGCCCAGGTATAAAAGGCCAGCCATCATGTAAAGTAATCACTTTGGGCCCTAATAAAGCAGAGCCAGGTTTGTACCTGTGTTAGCTTACAATATCAGTCTATCGAGTTATTACATACACAACATTTAGCGACGAGGTAACTTAAGAAACTCCGCATGCAAAAATGAGCACAATTGGAATTCTGGAGAGATTTGTGGAGGGAGAGGACTGGGCAGATTTTGTAGCTCGCCTGGACCAGTACTTCATGGCCAACAAAATGGAGGAACCCACTGACGCAGTTAGGCACAGGGCGGTCTTCCTCATGGTTTGCGGTCCGAAAATCTAGGGAATCACAAAGAATCTTCTCTAGCCTACAAGTCCAACAGACAAGGACTATGAGGACTTGTGTGCTCTGGTACGTGACCATCTCAAACCAGAAGAAGGCATCATCATCTCAAATATCGATTTTACAAGCACGTTCGTTCTGATGGCCAGGATGTGTCGGAATTCGTTGCTGACTTAAGACGGCTAGCTGGACCGTGTAATTTCAAAAACGCATTGGGAGACATGCTGCGGGACTTCTTTGTAATCGGCATCAACCACGAAGCAATCCTGTGTAAGCTACTGGCGGTGGAGCTGGATTTGAGCAAGGCCATCACGATTGCCCAGGCATGCATGATGAGGGAAAAAGCTTAAAGCAGCTATCATCAAAAAATCGGAACCTGGCAAGTACTGTAAACAAGATTGTATCATCGTGTGGCAGAGCTGCATATGGCAGAGCCTACTCGACTGCGTATGAAAAATCTGTGGATGCCCAAAGTCTGCCAACGGAATGTATCTGATTTCACCGTGGTGGCATTGTGGGGCAATCACCGGCCTCATCAGTGTTGGGTTAAATAGTACACTTGCAAAGGCTGTTCGAGACTGGGGCATCTCCAGCGCATGTGTCTGCAACTGAGCAAGCGTGCTGCGACACACCACATGGAGGATGACCAGTATAGCGCGGATCCGGATATGCAATCCGAGATAGCAGAGGAGGAAGTGTATGGACTGTATTCGTTCCTAACAAAGAACCAACCGATAATGATTAATGTGAAACTTAACGTGTGTGCCTGTTTAAAAAAAGAGGGAGAGAGAAAACAGGGAATTATAGACCGGTTATCCTGACATCAGTGGTGGGGAAAATGCTGGAATCAATTATTAAAGATGTAATAGCAGCGCATTTGGAAAGCAGTGACAGGGTTGGTCCAAGTCAACATGGATTTATGAAAGGGAAATCACGCTTGACAAATCTTCTAGAATTTTTTGAGGATGTAACTAATAGAGTGGATAAGGGAGAACCAGTGGATGTGGTGTATTTGGACTTTCAAAAGGCTTTTGACAAGGTCCCATACAAGAGATTGGTGTGCAAAATTAAAGCACATGGTATTGGGGTTAATGTGTTGACATGGGTAGAGAACTGGTTGGCAGACAGGAAGCATAGAGTGGGACTAAATGGGTTCTTTTCGAATGGCAGGCAGTGACTAGTGGGGTGCCGCAGGGTTCAGTGCTGAGACCCCAGCTATTTACAATATACATTAATGATTTAGACGAAGGAATTGAATGTAAAATCTCCAAGTTTGCAGATGACACTAAGCTGGGTGGCGAGCTGCGAGGAGGATGCTAGGAGGCTGCAGGGGGACTTGGACAGATTAGGTGAATGGGCAAATGCATGGCAGATGCAGTATAATGTGGATAAGTGTGAGGTTATCCACTTTGGTAGCAAAAACAAGAAGGCAGATCTGAATGGTGACAGATTAGTAAAAGGGGAGGTGCAACGAGACCTGGGTGTCATGGTACATCAGTTATTGAAGGTAGGCATGCAGGTACAGCAGGCAGTAAAGAAAGCAAATGGCATGCTGGCCTTCATAGCGAGGGGATTTGAGTATAGGAGCAAGGAGGTCTTACTGCAGTTGTACAGAGCCTTGGTGAGACCACTCCTTGAGTGTTGTGTGCAGTTTTGGTCTCCTAATCTGAAGAAGGGCATTCTTGTATTGAGGGAGTGCAGCGAAGGTTCACCGGACTGATTCCAGGGATGGCAGGACTGACATATGAAGAAATACTGGATCAACTCGGCTTATATTCACTGGAATTTAGAAGAATGAGAGGGGATCTCATAGAAACATGTAAAATTCTGACGGGATTGGACAGGTTAGATGCAGGAATAATGTTCCCGAAGTTGGGAAAGTCCAGAACCAGGGGTCACAGTCTAAGAATAAGGGTAAGGCATTTAGGACCGAGATGAGGAGAAACCTTCTCACTCAGAGAATTGTGAACCTGCGGAATTCTCTACACAGAAAGTTGTTGAGGCCAGTTCGTTAGATATATTCAAAAGGGAGTTAGATGTGGCCCTTGCGGCTAAAGGGATCAAGGGGTATGGAGAGAAAGCAGGAATGGGGTACTGAAGTTGCATGATTAGCCATGATCACATTGAATGGTGGTGCAGGCTTGAAGGGCAGAATGGCCTACTTCTGCACCTACTTTCTATATTTCTATGTTTCTATGTGCAGATACCGATGGAATTGGGCACGGGTGCGAGTCAATCAATAATGAGCCAGAGGACATTCGACAAGCTGTGGGATACTAAGGCTGTGAGACCTAAGCTGAGTCCAGTCAATCCCAAGTTACTTCCATACACTAAAGAACTCATAACGGTGATTGGCAGTGCTGTAGTCAAGGTGTCGTATGATGGTGCGTTTCATGATTTACAGTTATGGATTGTTCCAGGCAAAGGTCCGACGCTGTTTGGCAGGAATTGACTCGAAAAAATCAAATGGAATTGGAACAATATCAATGTTTTGTCGTCGGAGGACGATACTCCATTCGCTGTTTGAACCAGGCATTAGCAATTTCATGGGAGCCAAAGTGCAGATCCATGTGAACTCGGATGCAAGACCCGTCCATCATAAAGCTCGGGCGGTTCCGTACATGATGAAGGAGAAGGTCGAAATCAAACTGGACAGACTCTAGCATGAAGGGGTCATATCATTGGTCGAATTTAACGAATGGGCCAGCCCCATTGTTACTGTGTTGAAGAGTGATGCCACTGTCAGGATTTGTGGAGACTACAAGATTACGATGAACCGAGTTTCAAAACAGGATCTTGTTAGCGAAGGCTGATGACCTGTTTGCAACGCTAGCCGGGGGGAAGTCGTTCACTAAACTGCATCTGACGTTGGCCGACATGACACAGGAGCTGGTCGAGATGTTAAAGAAACTTACGTGCATCAACACTCATAAAGGACTGTTTATCTACAACAGGTGCCCTTTCGGAATTCGCTCGGCTGCAGCCATATTTTAGAGGAACATGGAGAGTTTACTGAAGTAAATCTCTAGAACCGTCGTGTTCCAAGATGACATTCTGGTCACAGTTCGTGACACCGCCAAACATCTGAACAACCTGGAAGAGGTCCTACGTCATCTGGACAAAGTGGGACTCAGACTGAAATGTTCGAAGTGCATCTTCATGGCACCGGCAGTCGAATCCCTGGGGAGGAAAATTGCTGCTGACGGTATCAGGCCTACCCATTTGAAAACTAAGGCCATCAAAAATGCACACAAGCCTCAGAATGTGACGGAGCTGCGTTCGTTCCTTGGTCTACTCAACTACTTCGGTAATTTCCTACCTAGATTGAGCACTTCTTTAGAGCCACTGCACATGCTGCTAAGAAAAGGCGACAACTGGGTTTGAGGTGCGTCTCAAGATAGAGCTTTTAAGAAAGCTACTTATCTGCTTTGCTCTAACAAGCTGCTGATACATTATGATCCGTGTAAGCGTCTAGTATTGGCCTGTGATGCTTCATCATATGGAGTTGGTTGCGTGCTCCAATAAGTTAATGAATTGGGTAAATTACAACCTGTTGCGTATGCTTCTAACGGAAAGTGCCTACAGCATGGTACAAAAAAAAGCATTAGCCTGTGTGTATGGAGTTAAAAAGATGTATCAGTACCTGTTTGGTCTTCTGTTTGAACTGGAAACAGGTCACAAGCCACTCATTTCATTGTTTTCGGAAAACAAAGGTATAATTACCAATGCATCGTCCTGCATCTAGAGATGGGTGCTGACATTATCTGCCTATGATTATGTCATTCGCCATAGACCTGGCACCAAGAATTGTGCCGATGCACTGAGCCGTCTGCAGTTGCCCATACCGGAGGTGGAGACGCCACAACCTGCAGACCTACTGTTAGTTATGGATGCTTTTGAAACTGAAGGAACCCCTGTCACGGCTCAACAAATTAAGAGCTGGACCAGCCAGGACCTGATATTATCGGTTGTGAAACGTTGTGTCCTTAGTGGTGATTGGTCTGCCATACCCAAGCAAATGGGTGACGAGACCAAACCTTACAACGGTCGCAAAGACAAACTATCCATTCAATCAGCTTGTTTACGATGGAGTAATCATGTTGTTATGCCTAAGAAAGGCAGAGAGAAATTTGTATATGATTTACATAGCACTCATCTCAGTATTGTCATGATGAAAACCATTGCCAGGTCTCATGTATGGTGGCCTGGAATTGACTCTGATCTGGAATCATGTGTGCATCAGTGCAACACTGCATGCAGCTAAGACAAGCACCAGCGGACTCGCCGCTGAGTCTGTGGTCGTGGCCATCGAAACCATGGTCCAGGATCCACATAGACTTTGCAGGTCCCTTCCTGGGAAAGATGTTTTTAGTTGTGGTGGATGCATATTCCAAGTGGATAGAGGGTATAATCATGTCATCCAGTACATCCACAGCTACCATTGAGAACCTTCGTGTCATGTTTGCCACTCATGGTCTGCCCGACATCGTTGTAAGTGACAACGGACCTTGCTTCACTAGTCTGGAGTTTCAAGAGTTCATGAAACTTAATGATATCAAACATGTGAGGTCAGCACCATTCAAACCCTCATAGAAACATAGAAACATAGAAAATAGTTGCAGGGGTAGACCATTCGGCCCTTCGAGCCTGCACCACCATTCGATAAGATCATGGCTGATCATTCCCTCAGTACCCCTTTCCCGCTTTCTCTCCATACCCCTTGATCCCCTTAGCCGGAAGGGCATATCTAACTCCCTCTTGAATAACTCTCTGCGGCAGGGAATTCCACAGGTTAACAACTTTCTGAGTGAAGAAATGTCTCCTCCTCTCAGTCCTAAATGGCCTACCCCTTATCCTAAGACTGTGTCCCCTGGTTCTGGACTTCCCCAACATCGGGAACAATCTGTCCCGTCCCGTCAGAATCTTGTATGTTTCTATGAGATCATCTCTCATCCTACTACACACCAATATATAAAGGCCCAGTTGACCCAGTCTCTCCTCATATGTCAGTCCAGGCATCCCAGGAATCAGTCTGGTGAACCTTCGCTGCACTCACTCAATAGCAAGAACGTCCTTCCTCAGATTAGGAGACCAAAACTGAACACAATATTCCAGGCGAGGCCTCACCAAGGCCTTGTACAACTGCAGTAAGACCTCCCTGCTCCTATACTCAAATCCCCTAGCTATGAAGGCCAACATACCATTTGCCTTCTTTACCGCCTGCTGTACCTGTATGCCAACTAATGGTCAATCTAATGGTTAATCTAATGGTCAAGCAGAGCATGCTGTCGAAACCATCAAGCAGAGTATGAAACATGAAACTCAAGGTTCACTGCAGACTTGCATTTCATGCATATTGCTTAGTTACAGGACAAGACTGTTGTGCATGGAGAAAGAGTCAGACTGAACACTGTGAGCTCAAAGTAAAGTGTGACCTTAGTATTTTATTGCAGGTCTCCAAAGTGCCTCTCCAACCTGTAAAGCCTCCTTAAATACCTGTGCTCCCAAGGGATTATGCAATCCTTTGGGACCCCAGGGGATGAGCCCTCTGGTGGCTATACAGAGTAAATACAAGTCCACAAAAATAACAACACTCCCCCCCAAAGTCAATAGTGTAACTATTTACAATTTGAGTTGATCTGGGGCCCTTCTTGCTCTGGTTGATCGTCTTGGTGTGAAAGCTGGTGGTGTTGAATCATTTGTTGGGCCCTCACTGGGCTGCTGTGCAGCTGGCCTTGCTGGGCTGCTGTGGATGATGGATTCTGCTTCGTGGTCAACCGTGGTGCCGGTTGCCACTGGTGTGTATGTTGGGGGATCAAAAAAGGTAGGATCCAAGGTGGACTGCTCAGGATAGTCCGTAAATCTGAGTTTGATTTTGTCCAAGTGTTTCCGGTGAATGAGTCCATTTGAAAGTTTGACCCGAAACACTCAACTCCCTTCTTTGGCCACGACTGTGCCAGGAAGCCACTTGGGACCTTGTCCTTAATTTAATACAAATACAGGATTATTGATTTCAATCTCGCATGACACATTTGCGCTATCATGATATGCACTTTATTGAAGCCGCCTGCTCTCTACCTGTTCATGTAGATCAGGGTGAACTAACGAGAGCCTTGTCTTAAGTGCTCTTTTCATGAGCAGTTCAGCAGGTAGGATCCCAATGAGTGAGTGGGGTCTCGTGCGGTAGCTAAACAGGACTCGGGATAGGCGAGTCTGCAGTGAGCCTTTAGTTACCCTCTTCAAGCCTTGCTTGATGGTTTGCACTGCTCTCTCTGCCTGAACATTGGACGATGATTTAAATGGGACAGATGTGACATGTTTGATCCTGTTACAGGTCATGAATTCTTTGAAGTCAGCACTGGTAAAACATGGCCCGTTGTCGCTCACCAGGACATCGGGTAAGCCATGAGTGGCAAACATGGCCCGCAGGCTTTCAATAGTGGCAGCGGACGTGCTAGCCGACATTATCTCACATTCAATCCACTTGGAGTTTGTGTCTACAACCACAAGGAACATTTTACCCAAGAACTGGCATGCATAGTCGACGTGTATCCTAGACCATGGTTTGGAGGGCCACGACCATAAACTTAGCGGCGCCTCTCTGGGTACATTGCTTAATTGCGAGCATGTATTACATCTGTGAATGCAGGACTCTATGTCCGCATCGATACCGGGCCACCACACGTGGGATCTGGCTATCACTTTCATCATTATGATGCCTGGGTGGGTACTGTGGAGGTCATTGATGAAGGTGTCTCTGCCCTTCTTGGGGACCATTACTCGATTGCCCCACAGAAGGCAGTCTGCCTGTATAGACATTTCATCTTTGCACTGCTGGAACAGCGTTATCTCTTCCTGCATTTGCACTGGGACACTGGACCAGCTCCCGTGAAGCACACAGCTTTTGACTAGAGATAATAAGGGGTCCTGGCTTGTCCAAGTTTTGATCTGCCAGGCAGTGATGGGTGATTGCTCACTCTCAAATGCTTCCATAACCATGGCTAGATCTGCGGGCTGCACCATTTCCACCCCCATGCTGGGCAATGGCAGCCTACTGAGAGCATCGGCGCAGTTTTCTGTGCCTGGCCTCTGGCGGATGGCGTACTTGTATGCAGACAACATGAGCACCCATCTCTGGATGCGGGCTGATGCGTTGGTATTTATCCCTTTACTCGGAAAACAGGGATATAAGTGACTTATGGTCAGTTTCCGATTTGAATTTTAGCCCAAATCGGTATTGATGCATTTTCTTTACCACAGAAACACACGCCAATGCTTCTTTTTCAATCATGCTATAGGCTCTCTCAGCCTTACACAGACTCCTGGATGTATAAGCAACCGGTTGCAGTTTCCCCAAATCATTAGCTTGTTGCAATACGCACCCAACACCATATGACGATGCATCACATGCTAGTACCAAACGCTTACATAGATCATACAACACAAGCAATTTGTTTGAGCATAACAATTTTCTCGCTTTTACAAAGGCATTTTCTTGGCTTTTGCCCTAAACCCATTCGCCCCCTTTTCGTAGTAAGACATGTAGTGGTTATAGCAGTCTGCTGAGACCCGGTAAGAAGTTACCACAGTAGTTCGAGTCCCAGAAACGACTGCAGCTCCGTCACGTTCTGTGGCCTCAGTGCTTTCTCAATTGACTCCATCTTCACGTTGGTGGGCCTGATGCCATCCACCGCAATCCTTCTTCCCAAGAACTCCACTTCAGGTGGTGCCAGGAAAACACACTTTGAGCATTTTAACCTGACCCCATGCGGTTGAGTCGACTAAGAACCTCCTCCAGGTTCTGCAGGTGCTTGACTGTGTTCCAACCTGTGACCAAGATGTCGCCCTGGAAGACCACAGTGTGCGGGACCGACATCAGTAAACTTTTCATATTTGTCTGGAACATCACCGCCGCTGATTGGATTCCAAACGGGCATCTGTTATAAACAAAAGGACCGTTGTGCGTGTTGGTGCAGGTGAAACCCTTCGATGATTCCTCCAGTTCCTGCGTCATATAGGCTGAAGTCAGATCCAGCATCGTGAATGTCTTTCCTCGCGCCAGCGTTGCAAAGAGGTCATCGGCCTTTGATAGTGGCTATTGGTCCTGCAGGGAGAAACGACTGATAGTTACTTTGTAATCGCCACAGATTCTGACAGTGCCGTCTACCTTGAGGGCTGAGAGAATAGGACTAGCCCACTCGCTGAACTCGATCGGTGAGATGATGCTCTCTCTTTGCAGCCAGTCTAGCTCAATCTCTACCCTTTCTCTCATCATGTACGGTGCTGCTCTCGCCTTGTGATGGATGGGTCGCGCCCCCAGAATTAGGTGGAACTGCACTTTTGCTCCTTGGAATTTCCCGATGCCTGGTTCGAACAGCGTAGGAAATTTGTTTAAGACCTGGGCACACGAAGTTTCGTCAACGGGCGACAGCGCTTGGACGTCGTCCCAGTTACAATGTATCTTTCCCAGCCAGCCCCTGCCGATCAGCGTGGAACCCTTGCCTGGTATCACCCACAATGGTAGCTTGTGCACCGCTCCATCATAGGAGACCTTTACGGTAGCACTGCCGATTACAGGAATCAGTTCGTTAGTGTAAGTTCTTAGTTTCGTGCGAATTGGAGTTAAGACTGGCCTTGAGGCCTTGTTGCACCACAACCTTTCGAAAGTCTATTTGCCCATGATGGACTGGCTCGCGCCCGTGTCCAGCTCCATTGACACCAGGAGTCCATTTAGTTCAACCTTCAGCATTATCGGGGAAGAATTCGTGGTGAATTTGTGCACCCCATGTACCTCTGCCTCCTCTATCCGAGGCTCCGGTTCATCATGATCCTCTGTGGATCTGTCCTCCTCTTCAACATGGTGGTTTGCAGGTTTAACAGGCTTTGCAGCTCGCCTGCACACTTGTTAGAGGTGTCCCATTGTTCCACAGCCCTTGCAAACGTACTCTTTGAATCGGCATGAATGGAAATGATAATCACCCCGCAGCGCCAACAAGGTGTTAATGGCCTTGCATTTATCACCCTTGATGGTGGACTCTGAGTCATCTGCAGACGTGCAGCTGCAGGTATGTGTGACCTGCCCTGTACGTTACGATTCGAAAACAACATCACTTTGTTCACAGTACTTGTAGCAGCAGTTGTGTGCTGAGAGATTTGCTTCGTATTGTCACTGGTGGCAATGAATGCCTGGGCTAACGCTGTGGCCTTACTCAAGTTTGGGGTCTCTACAGTCAAACGTTTGCGAAGTATGGTTTCATGGCCAATGCCAAGTACAAAAAAGTCTCTGAGCATGTGCTCCAAATGTCCTTCAAATTCACAATGTCCTGCAAGGCGTCTTAGCTCGGCGACATAACTCGCCACTTCCTGGCATTCAGACCTTTTGTAGGTGTAGAACCGGTACCTCGCCATCAGAACGCTTTCCTTCGGGTTCAAATGCTCTCGGCCCAGTGTGCACAAATTGTTGTACGATTTCTCTGTGGGTTTCGCTGGAGTGAGCAGATTCTTCATGAGGCCATACGTTGGTGCCCCACAGATGGTGAGGAGGATCGCCCTTTGTTTGGCAGTGCTCTCTTCCCCATCGAGCTCATTGGCCACAAAGTATTGGTTGAGTTGCTCCACAAAAGTTTCCCAATCATCTACCACCGAAAATTTCTCCAGGATGACCACTGTTCTCTGCATCTTTGGGTTCACTATCTGTATCTCGTTGCCAGTTGTTGTGTATGGAGAAAGTCAGTTTGAACACTGTGAGCTCAAAGTGAAGTGTGACCGTAGTCTTTTATTGCAGGTCTCCAGAGTGACTCTCCAACCATTGAAGCCTCCTTAAATACCTGTGCTCCCAAGGGATTATGGGGTCCCTTGGGACTCCAGGGGATGAGCCCTCTGGTAGCTGTACAGAGTAAATACAAGTCCACATATATAAAAAAGACCCCACACGCTTACCGCGGTCACCCCCTGCTGAACTATTGATGAAGAGAGGTGTCAAGACCAAGCTCTCTCTTGTCCACCCTGACTTGAACGATCATGTTGAATACAGATGTCAAAGTCAGCAGCGGCATTATGATCGCGCTGCTGTGTCATGCGACATTTTTGTTAATGATCCTGCGTATGTACTAAATTATGGTCAAGGTCTCAAGTGGATTGCCAGTACTGTTACGGCCAAGGGGAGGTAACAGAGTGTTTATCGTCAAGCTCAAGAATGGCCAAATATGCGGGAAACATGTTGATTAGATACAGCTGTGGCACACGGATGAACCAGAACAGTCTGAGGAAGACACAATGAGTGACCAACCAACCTACCCTCAGTCATCGGAGAACTCCGCTGTCATCAATGAATCTGGACTTTCAATCCCTGACATGGTCATTGTCACTCCCATCAAATCGGCTACCCAGCCCCCAGTCATAATAGACTCAGAATGCTCGCCCAAGGCTGGAGTTGAACTGAGACGATCAACTCGGGAACGGAAAGCCCCGGACCGTCTCAATTTATAAAAAACTGTTGCTAATATCTTAAAGGGGGATATTGTCATGTATGTATGCTTGGGGTTACTAGCCACTAGGTGGCACCACTGTTGGAGGTCATTGGGCTGTACGCACGTGTGTAAAAGGCAAACCATCATGTAATGTAATCACTTTGGTCTCTAATAAAGCAGAGCCAGGTTTGTACCTGTGTTAGTTTACAATATTCAGTCTATCGAGTTATTACATACATAACTTAAGCCACCAAGGCAAGGCTTCTCAATACAATAGTCACCTTGACTGCTACAAGGAGTGACGTGTGTGACCTGAAGTGTTGTTGAAGATAATCCTGCAACAGGTTACAAATCTTCCATTACAACTCCCATGTGAAGCATAACCACCAATATCATTACTCCACTGTAAGGTCAGGAAATGTAACCAACAGGGTAATGAATGCCCTCATCCTCCTATGTACATGGTCTTCTTTGACCTCACAAAGGCCTTTGATACTGTTAACCGCGAGGGACTATGAAGTATCCTCCTCTGTTTCAGCTGCCCCAAAAAGTTTGTCGCCATCCTCTGCCTGCTCCACGACGATATGCAAGCCTTGATCCTGACCAATGGATCCACCATAGACCTAATCTACGTCCGGACTGGGGTCAAGCAAGGCTGCGTCATAGCGCCAACCCTCTTCTCGATCTTCCTTGCTGCAATGCCCCATCTCACGCTCAACAAGCTCCCCGCTGGAGTGGAACTAAAGTATAGAACTAGTGGGAACTTGTTCAGTCTTCATCACCTCCTGGCTAGATCCAAGACCATCCCATCCTCTGTCATCGAACTACAGTACGTAGACGACGCTTGTGTCTGTGCACATTCAGAGGCTGAACTCCAAGCCATCATCAACATCTTCACTGAGGTATACGAAAGCATGGGCCTTAAACGAAACATCCATAAGCAAAGGTCCTCCACCAACCTGACCCCGCCACACAGCACTGCCCTCCGGTCATCAAAATCTATGGTGCACCCTTGGACAACATGGACCACTTTCCATACCTCAGGAGCCTACTATCAGCAAGGGCAGACATCGACGACGAGGTCCAACATCACCTCCAGTATGCCAGCACAGCCTTCGCCTGAAGACCAGGACCTCAAATCTGGCACCAAGCTTATGGTCTACAGGGGTGTAGTGATACCCGCCCTCCTATATGGCTCAGAGACATGGATCATATACAGCAGACACCTCAAATCGCTGGAGAGGTACCATCAACGCTGTCTCCGCAAGATCCTGCAATTCGCCCGGGAGGATAGATGCACCAACATCAGTGTTCTCAATCAGGCCAACATCCCCAGCATCGAAGCACTGACCACACTCGACCAGCTCCATTGGACAGGCCACATCGTCCGCATGTCCGACACAAACCTGAGGTCTGGGAGAAATTTAGAATTCAGCAGAGGAGGACAAAGGATCTAATTAGGAAGGTGAAAATAAAGTATGAGAGGAAGTTTGCAGGGAACATAAAAACTAACTGCAAAAGCTTCTATAGATATGTGAAGAGAAAAAGATTAGTGAAGACCAAAGTAGGTCCTTTGCAGACAGAATCAGGTGAATTTATAATGGGGAACAAAGAAATGGCAGACCAATTGAACAAATACTTTGTATCTGTCTTCACTAAGGAAGGCACAAATAACCTTCCGGAAATACTAGTTGTTCGAGGGTCTAGCAAAAAGAAGGAACTGAAGAAAATCCTTATTAGAAATAGTGGATGCATTGGTGATCATTTTCCAACATTCTATTGACTCTGGATCAGTTCCTATGGACTGGAGGGTAGCTAATGTAACACCACTTTTTAAAAAAAGGAGGGAGAGAGAAACGGGGAATTATAGACCAGTTAGCCTGACATCAGCGGTGAGGAAAATGTTGGAATAAATTATTAAAGATGAAATAGCAGTGCATTTGGAAAGCAGTGACAGGATCGGTCCAAGTCAGCATGGATTTATGAAAGGGAAATCATGCTTGACAAATCTTCTAAAATGTTTTGAGGATGTAACTAGTAGAGTGGATAAGGGAGAACCAGTGGATGTGGTGTATTTGGACTTTCAAAAGGCTTTTGACAAGGTCCCATACAAGAGATTGGTGTGCAAAATTAAAGCACATGGTATTGGGGGTAATGTATTGATGTGGATAGAGCACTGGTTGGCAGACAGGAAGCAGAGAGTCAGAATAAACATGTCCTTTTCAGAATGGCAGGCAGTGACCAGTGGGGTGCCACAGGGTTCAGTGCTGGGACTACAGCTATTTACAATATACATCAATGATTTAGATGAAGGAATTGAATGTAATATCTCCAAGTTTGCAGATGACACTAAGCTGGGTGGCGGTGTGAGCTGTGAGGAGGATGCTAAGAGACTGCAGGGTGACTTGGACATGTTAGATGAGTGGGCAAATGCATGGCAGATGCAGTATGATGTGGATAAATGTGAGGTTATCCACTTTGGTGGCAAAAACAGGAAGACAGATTATCTGAATGATGACAGTTTAGGAAAAGGGGAGGTGCAATGAGACCTGGGTGTCATGATACATCAGTCATTGAAGTTTGGCATGCAGGTACAGCAGGCGGTGAAGAAGGCAAATGGCATGTTGGCCTTCATAGCTAGAGGATTTGAGTATAGGAGCAGGGAGGTCTTACTGCAGTTGTACAGAGCCTTGGTGAGGCCACACCTGTAATATTGTGTCCAGTTCTGTTCCCCGAATCTGAGGAAGGACGTTCTTGCTATTGAGGGAGTACAGCGAAGGTTCACCAGATTGATTCCTGGGATGGCAGGACTGACATATGAGGAGAGACTGGATCAACTGGGCTTGTATCCACTGGAGTTTAGAAGAATGAGAGGGGATCTCATAGAAACATATAAAATTGTGACGGGATTGGACAGGTTAGAGGCAGGAAGAATGTTCCCGTTGCTGGGGAGTTCCAGAACCAGGGGTCACAGTCTAAGAATAAGGGGTAAGCCATTTAGGACCGAGATGAGGAGAAACTGCTTCACTCAGAGTGTGGTTAACCTGTGGAATTCTCTACCGCAGAAAGTTGTTGAGGCCAGTTTGTTAGATATATTCAAAAGAGAGTTAGATATGGCCCTTACGGCCAAAGGGATCAAGGTGTATGGAGAGAAAGCAGGAAAGGCGTACTGAGGTTGAATGATCGGCCATGATCGTATTGAATGGCGGTGCAGGCTCGAAGGGCCGAATGGCCTGCTCCTGCACCTAATTTCTATGTTTCTATGTTTCTGCAAGACTCCGAAAGCAAGCGCTCTACTCAGAATTCCTACATGGCAAGCCATCCCCAGGTGGGCAGAGGAAACGTTTCAAGGGCTCCCTCAAAGCCTCCTTAATAAAGTGCAACTTCCCCACTGACAGTTGGGAATCCCTGGCCAAAGACCTCGAGTCTCATCGCCGAGAGCATGCAGAAATCAAGTGCAGGCAGTGGAAAGAGCGTGCGACAAACCAGACTCCCCACTCACCCTTTCCTTCAACGATTGTCTGTGCCACCTGTGACAGAGACTGTAATTCTCGTATTGGACTGTTCAGTCACCTGAGAACTCACTTTTAGAGTGGAAGCAAGTCTTCCTCGATTTCGAGGGACTGCCTGATGATGATGTTGATGCTTGACCACCCTGGCATCTAAAATAATCTCTTGCTCATCAAATTTCCTTCAAATAAGGGAGATATAGAAGAATTACAATGGTAACCCTTATGGGGGGGGGGGGGGGGGGGGGTGGAGATTTCCCTCCAGGCACAACTCAGGTGATCACAATATGGAAACAGTGCATTACTTCCCAACAGTATTAACATTTTAGACTAACCTTATTACAGAAGTTGATGCCAGACTCTTTTTCTCAGTGGAAGCCTCAGAAAATTAAAAAGGCAGCTTACTGAAAGATGCCCTACAAACTCTCAGAGCCCATTTTAAATGAGTATGGTTTGGTTGACCTGCGACGAGCAGAAACTGAGTAAAACTGGTCACAGATCAGCTTGATGTCACTTGGCACCATTTTGATATTTCAATGTGATTAACTGAGAACTCCTCTTTGAGGCACAAGGAAGCAAATACCCCACCGCCGACCCAGGGCAACATTACAAGAAAATGTCTTGCATTCATTTTGGATTGCTCTTGTACATACAAGGTGAACTGAATAGCTTCCTTCATGCTGTAAAATTCTTTGGTTGTAAATCAGAATAGATTAGAATCAGGATGGAGATCCTGTGTAACTGGTTTCTGCCCATTTTGTTTTCTCAGTGGTGCAGCCATAAATAGGTCATCTATTTTTGTGTTCAGATGAGGGGTATAAGCCCAATAATTTCTAACTCTTTTGCAACTAGTAAACACAGACAATCAAATGTGTATCTTTCCTGATTGCATTGGGCTGACAAAAATTCAGCAGATGTCAAAGGTAATAGCTGAACTTCCTAGAAACTATGCCAAGGTGATATCACCAGGAAGTTCCCCAAGTTTAGTATTCAGTTTATGACCAGTTAACTGGAAATGTATGCCTAATCAAAAAGCCAGGATGGACCAATAGCTGCTGGAACAATCCAATTATCACAAAATTGTGACAGCTCCTTTTGAACTCACAGAACAAGACAAGCAGGTAAAAAGGGTTCCATTTTAAGGCATTTGTATATTAATGTTGCCTTGATATCTATAACAGACATGGGCTACGATTATACTCCCGGTTGTGGTATTCCACTTGCCCCGCGGACAATGCCAGAACCCTGACCTGCTATCCTGGATTGGGGTTCATCTGATGTGCACAGCAGGCTCCTGGTGCGATTCCTGCCACTAAGAGTGATCCTGCCATTGCCTGACTGCCAAGTGCAGGTAGTGCTGCATCCCCAGAAGATACTTTCGGGTAGTTAAAGTACTCCCAAGATCAGAAAAATGGCTGCAATGTAATTCTTGAGAGATCTACAGAAGCAAAGTGTGAGGCTCTTATAGAAGGGAAGTGGGAGCCAGAATGGAGAGGGAGGAGGCCACTACAAGGCCGTGATGAGATCTCAGGGCCAATGCCCCCAGTCCCCAGGGCCACATGTCACCTTCCCTGTTATGAATGTATGTAAACCTCACCAATATGTAAGACTTGCCACTAGGGGCCACACCTGTGGGAGACCTAAGGGTCACCTGTGCACCCTGGGGCAAGCAGGTATAAAAAGTGATTCACCATGCTGCTTCTCCACTCTGGAGTCTGAATAAAGAGACCAAGGTCACAACAGTTTGAGCTTACAATACAGTCCTGTGGATTTGTTCTGAACATAACAAATTGGCAACGAGTAACGGATCACGAACTTTCACGTGGTAATGGCTGCCGTTGGTATTCTTGAGAGATTTGTTGAGGGTGATGATTGGGAAGCCTTCATTGAGCACCTCGACCAGTACTTTGTGGCCAACGAACTGGACAAAGCTGAGACGGCGATCAAGCGTAGGGTGATTCTCCTCACCGTATGTGGGTCTTCGATATATGGCCTTCGATATCAACGGACAAGACTTACACAGAGCTATGTACGCTGGTTCGGGTACACCCCAAGCTGAAGGAGAGCATCTTAATGGCCAGGTATCACTTTTATATGCACCATTGCTCCGAGGGCCAGAACGTGGCGAGTTTTGACGCCGACCTAAGACGCCTTACGGGACTGTACGAATTTGCAGGATCTTTGGGGAAATGTTGCGGGACTTTTTCGTGCTTGGAATCAGCCACGAAGTTATTCTTTGCAAACTGCTGACTGCCAAATCCCTAGATCTGAGCAGGGCCATCACGATAGCCCAAGCCTTCATATCCATGAGTGGTAACATGAAACAGATATTTTCACAGAATCGAAGCTCACCGGCAAGTACTGTGCATAAAATAATTTCAGCAGGCAGAACTGTATAAGGCAGGGCCCACATGACCGCAGAGGCCAGAACTAGGCCTAGAGTGACTCAGAGTTCACCGTGGGACGTGAATGCGTATCCATTAGCACCATGTTGGCGCTGCGGAGGCAGTCATAGAGCTTATCAATGTTGATTCAAGCACTATGTGTGCAAGGGCTGAGGAACAATGGGGCACCTCCAGCGAATGTGCAAACGACCTGTGACTCACCACATGGCAGAGTCAGGAGAGGACGACCGATCCAGCGAGGATCACGCTGAACGAGCAGGAGAGGCAACTCAATCTGAGGATGAAGAGGAAGAGAAAGAATATGGGATACACACCTTCACCACCAAAAGCCCTCCGATAATGTTAAAAGTTAAATTCAACGGCACTCCAGTCTCCATGGAACTAGACATGGGGGCGAGTCAATCAGTAATGAGCCAGTAGGCATTCAAGAGGCTGTGGGACGACAGAGCACACCGACCCAAACTGATCCCGATTCAGGCAAAGCTGCACACCTACACCAAGGAACTGATACCACTTATTGGTAGTGCAGACATAAGAGTATCCCATGAGGAAGCGGTGCATGATTTCCCACTGTGCATTGTTTCAGATGATGGGCCAACGCTAATTGGTAGAAGGTGGATGGGGAAGATTCAATGGAATTGGGAAGGCCTCTGTGTACCTTCTCCGGCGAACGATGTCTCCCTTGCTCAAAGGCTGAGCAAAGCCCCACCTTCAGCTGAACAAGGCATCGAAGCGCAGATCCATTTGCAGATACCCGAAACATAGGCCGCTCATCATGACCACGAGGAGCTAAAGATCAACCGAGCAGTGGTACAGGCGCAGTACCCACCACCCGAAGCCGACAACCTCTTCGCGATGATGGAAGAGGCTCCAGGTCGACCATGCGGAGTGGGACTCCGGCCAAAACGATCCAAATGCGTCTTCCGGATGCCAGAGGCAAAATCCCTGGGGAGGAAGATCATGGTAGTCGGCATCACGGACACGGACAAGAGTGCGACCAGACCACGGAATGAAAGAGCATCCAGACCACGGGACGAGAGTGCGTCCAGACCACGGGACGAAAGTGCATCCAGACCACGGGATGAGAGAGCGTCCAGACCACGGGATGAGAGAGCGTCCAGACCACGGGACGAAAGTGCATCCAGACCACGGGATGAGAGAGCGTCCAGACCACGGGATGTCGCCGCAATAAAACAGAGGCATGTGTCGCCCAGCAAGGAAAACGACTGGGTTTGGGGCAAAGGTAAAGGGGCGGCCGCTGAGAAGGCCAGGAACCCACTACGTTCCAATAAGTTGTTTGCACTATGTAACCCATGT
Organism: Pristiophorus japonicus; assembly: GCF_044704955.1. Taxonomy (NCBI): domain Eukaryota; kingdom Metazoa; phylum Chordata; class Chondrichthyes; family Pristiophoridae; genus Pristiophorus; species Pristiophorus japonicus. The sequence continues at coordinate 127,460,894 of NC_091979.1, forward strand.
GACGTTCTTTCGTGGCCAATGATGTACAATCATATGGGGTCGGGGATACCTTACAGCAATGCCAAAGTAGCGGGCGAACACCAACTGCTCGTATATGCATCTGACAAAGTACTTGTAGCAAGTAATGTGTTATTACATGGGGTCGGGCGTATTGTACAGCAAGCCAAAGTAGTGGGCGAGCCCCAACTGGTTATACATGTATCCAATAAGTTAACCAAGGCAGTAGCTTGGGTTCACAGGACAAAAGAGACGTACCAAAGAGTGTCCCAATATTTGCTCGAGTCAGACAAGCTGCCAGTCCTACAGTTTTGGGAGAGCAGAAGCACCATTAGCGATGCTTTGTTTCGAGAATGCCTAACACTGTCTGTGCACTGTAACATGATCCGCCATGGGCCAGGCATTGAGAATGACACTAATGCCCTCAGTTGGCTACCGTTGCCCATCACGGGGTGGAAACGGTGCAGCCGGCAGACCTACTCATTGTCGTGGAAGTGCTAGAAAGCGAGGGGTCAACTGTAACGGCCCCCCAGCTTAGGACCTGGACCAGCCAGGATCCCACGTTACCACCTGCTCACGACGAACTGCTAGATGGGATGTTGCAGCTTATCCATCACAAAGGTGAAATGCTAATCCCATCAGATTGCTCCCTATGGGGCAACCCTGTAATGTTGCAAAGAAAGACAGGGAGGCTACATACATTCGGTGGTCCGGGGCCTCCATACCATGGCTCAAGATCCACGGGGACCAAGCGACCTCCCGCCACCACTGAAAGTCTCAAGGCCATATCGGCCATCCTGGGCTTGCCAGACCTTAGGGTCAGCAACAATAGTCCAGAGTGGGCAGCCCAAATCACAAAGCCAAGCACCACACGTGTCACGGTGGACTCCCTACAGACCCGGCTATCCTGGTGCTATCCAGTCATCAGACAGAATCACTCAGAATCGAGCCTTCATGCTGTCAGCAGAGAATGTATCATGATCGCACAGCTCCTCCACGCGACATCAGAGTAAATGATGTAGACCATGTTCAGAGCCCCAGATGGGCCGCTAGCACTGCATTAGCCAAAGAGGGGAATGGAGTGTGTGTGATGAAAATGGAGTGTTTGATTGTGAAACCATGTACTGGGCAAACACAGAAAGCATTTGGACCAGACCAAACTGCGAACTACAGATAACCAGGAACCACTGTGAAAGGACCTGACCCCCAGCGACCTACTAACACAATCAATCTTGCCGTCAACCACGAGGATGATACCACCACGTCAGAACTTCAACTCAGGCGATCGACCCAGGGACGCAGGGTGCCAGATCGCCTCAACTTACAAATAACTTGTACATAAGACTGTGGGGGGGAGTGATGTTATGTATGTATGTAAACCTCACCAATATGTAAGGCTTGCCACTAGGGGGCACACCTGTGGGAGACCTAAGGGTTACCTGTGCACCCTGGGGCAAGCAGGTATAAAAGGTGATTCACCATGCTGCTTCTCCACTCTGGAGTCTGAATAAAGAGACTAAGGTCACAACAGTTTGAGCTTATAATACAGTCCTGTGGATTTATTCTGAACATAACATTCCCCATGATGGCCTCAGGACGCAGCAGTAACACAAGCAAATGGTAGAGAAATCCTCCGAGAACCAGGACCCTGACTCTGCCATCTATACATGAGGCGAGCGGGGAGGGAGTGGTCTGCAGTGTTCTCGGTGGAGGGGGTGCGCTCAATGCAGGTTGATCAGTTAGGTGATGTTAGACCTCACCGCCTGCATTTTTCTTCATTCTCTGCTGAGATCCCGCCTTATTTTTGGGTGGGATCGCAGAGGAAAAGCCCGGCCATTTTATTTTTCTCCTGTGTTATTATGAATACAATTGACTGGATTAGTTTCATTAAATGAGCCTGATTTTTTACCTCAAAGGTGCGATAAGAAAAAGACAGCAAACCAAAAATAATGTGTGGTCAAAATGCAGCATTTATCAGTTTCTACTGTTGATCACTATAAAGAACTTTGCTGGAAAATGTGTGTGCGTGCGTTAGTGTCAAACTGGGCTATGCTGTCCCTTCACAGTTGAATAGCCAACGAGTGTTTATACTCACATATAAAGAATGGTCACTTGGCAAAAGAAGAAGACTGACACTCGTGAAACTAACAAGTGTTAGTGACTTCAGGAGAGCAGGAGGGGGAATAAAAGGAGAACATTTCCTTCACCCCAGCCCCAAATGTTACTATGATAAAAATGGAGACTGCAAAATTCCCCCTCTTAGCGCCGGCTGTTAAGGCTGGTTTTGGTAAAAAAAATTGATGGCCAGCACGCTTTCGCGTGAGTCACGGTGGCCGCCATTTTGGGAAAGTTAGCAGCGCAGCCATTGCCTGCGTTCATCAGAAGAATGCTCATGAGGCAGACTGTGACATCAATCAGCGTTCAATGCTGATTTGGCACACAACTTGCTATTTTGGACGTTGCCGCTCGACCCTCTCCCAAGCACGCACAGCTGAACATGCGCTCAGCTGCACGAGGGACCACCTCCCCACCAACTTTATTTCAAGGGATCATCAACAACTTGCAGATGACTTGCTTTTATATTTCTACAGTGTTAAGTATCGAATAACTCCACGAGGCTAAGTACAGTGAGTTAGTTCAGGCATGACCTTACTCCAGTTTATTTATTCTCAAAGTGAGGATTCAACATGGCTGCCAACATTATCTACACGGCTTGTACGTGTCTGCCAGTAACCATTAGGACTCGGGCAGTCACGCCCTGCAGTGGCAGGTAAAACCCAGTTAACATACATAACATCATTCCCCCCAAAGTCCTTGGTACAGATTGTATTTACAAGTTGAGATCCAGGGCCTTCCGCTCCCTGGTTGATCTTCTCAGTTTGAACCCAAGCTTGGGTGAGTTAGTGAGACCATTACTGCATTGCGGAGCAGTTGGTCTCACAGGACTGTCGGGGATGGTTTTCGTGAATGACACAAGGGTCAACTGATGGTTGGATGTGTGTTGGTTGGTCGATGATGATGTCATCTTCAATTTGTTCTGGGTTGTCTGTGAATCGCAGTTTGGTTTGGTCAATGTGCCTCTTGCACGTTTGGCCATTTAACAGTTTGACTACAAACACCCTGTTCCCCTCCTTGGCCAAAACCGTGCCAGCAACACACTTTGGACCATGACCATAATTCAGGACAAACACAGGGTCATGAACAGCAATGTCACGTGATACGGCCATGTGATCGTGGTACCATTGCTGCCGTTGTCTTCTAGTTTCGACATGATCATTGAGATCCGGGTGTACAAGGGAGAGCCTGGTTTTGAGGCCTCTCTTCATTAACAGCTAGGCAGGAGGGACCCCGGTGAGCGAGTGGGGTCTCGTCCGGTAACTGAGCAGAATGCGAGAGAAGCGGGTCTGTCGGGAGCCGTGAGTCACGCGTTTTAGGCTCTGCTTAATGGTTTGGACAGCCCACTCCGCTTGACCGTTAGACGCAGGTTTGAAAGGGGCAGACGTGACATGCTTGATGCCATTACGGGTCATAAACTCGTGGAACTCCGAACTGGTGAAACACGGTCCGTTGTCGCTGACAAGGACGTCGGGCATGCCATGGTGGCGAACATGGCCCGAAGGCTTTCAATAGTGGCTGTGGACGTGCTGGATGACATGATTATGCATTCAATCCATTTAGAGTAAGCGTCCACTACCACTAAAAATATTTTGCCGAGAAAGAGACCGGCAAAATCTATGCGAATCCTTGACCACGGTTTGGATGGCCATGACCACAGACTCAGCGGAACCTCCAAGTGTTGCACTGATCCACGCATGACTCCAAGTCCGAGTCAATGCCGGGCCACCAAATGTGAGACCTGGCAATGGCCTTCATAATGACAATGCCTGGGTGGGTACTGTGTAAATCTCGCACAAAAGTTTCCCTGCCTTTTTTTGGCATAACAACACAATTACCCCATGACAGACAATCAGACTGAATAGACAATTCATCTTTGCGGCGGCTATAAGGCTGTATTTCATCCTGCGTTTCCCTGGGAATGGCAGACCAATTTCCATTTAGGACACACCATTTTATGCTTGACAGTACAGGATCCTGGCTGGTACAGGTCCTAATTTGGCGAGCCGTGACTGGTGACCCCTCGCTCTTGAAGGCATCCATGACCAGCAGCAAGTCTGTGGGCTGCGGCATTTCCACCCCGGTTGTGGGCAATGGTAGCCGGCTAAGCGCATCAGCACAGTTTTCAGCGGCTGGTCTGTGGCGGATGACATAATCATAAGCGGATAATGTCAGTGCCCATCTTTGGATGCGGGACGAGGCATTGGTGTTTATACCTTTGCTCTCAGAAAACAATGAAATGAGCGGCTTGTGGTCTGTTTCAAGCTCAAACCGAAGCCCAAGCAGGTATTGGTGCATTTTCCTAACCCCATATACGCATGCTGAAGCCTCTTTCTCTACCATACTATAGGCTCTTTCAGCCTTAGACAGACTTCAGGACCCGTATGCAACTAGTTGGAGTTTGCCTGATACATTGGCTTGCTGGAGCACACAACCGGCCCCATATGATGAAGCGTCGCAGGCCAGCACTAACTGCTTACATGGGTTATAGTGTACCAGTAATTTATTGGAACATAGCAGGTTCCTGGCCTTCTCAAAGACTCTGTCTTGAGATTTGCCCCAAACTCATTCATTACCCTTTCTCAGCAACATGTGCAAGGGCTGTAGCAATGTGCTCAGACCAGATAGAAAGTTACCGAAATAATTGAGAAGACCCAGGAACGAACGCAGCTCCGTCACACACTAGGGTCTGGGTGCATTCTTGATGGCCTCTACCTTCGAGTCTGTAGGCCTGATGCCGTCTGCTGTAATCTTTCTTTCCAGGAATTCGACTCCTGGTGCCATGAAAACACCCTTGTAGCGTTTTAGCCTGAGTCCCACTCTGTCCAGACGACGTAGAACCTCTTTTAGGTTGTACAGGTGTTCGGTGGCGTTGCGACCGGTGATCAGATGTCATCTTGGAACACGACCGTTCTCGGGACAGACTTCAGCAAACTCTCCATGTTTCTCTGAAATATGGCTGCTGCTGAGCGAATTCCGAAAGGGCCATCCGTGGTATATAAACAGTCCTTTGTGCGTGTTGATACACGTCAGTTTGTTCGAAGATTCGACCAGCTCCTGTGTCATGTAAGCAGAGGTCAGGTCCAATTTGGTGAACGACTTCCCCCCCGCTAGCATTGCAAACAGGTCTTCAGCCTTAGTTAACGGGTACTGATCCTGTATCGAGACTCGGTTGATCGTTACCTTGTAGTTGCCGCAGATCCTGACCGTGCCATCATTTTTCAACACCGGGACAATTGGACTGGCCCATTTGCTGAACTCGACTGGTGATATGATTCCTTGTGGTTGAAGTCTGTCCAGTTCGATCTCGACCTTCTCTCTCGTCATTTATGGAGCCTTGTTATATACGGGTCTTGCATCCGAGCCTAGGTGGATCTGCACCATGGCTCCCGTGAAGTTACTGATGCCTGGTTCGAACAACGCGGGAAACTTGCTCAGCACTTGAGCACATGAAGCATCATCCACTGATGATAAGGCTTTAATATCATTCCAGTTCCATTTAATTTTCTCAAGCCAACTTCTGCCAAACAGCGCTGGGCCGTTGTCTGGAACGATCCACAATGATAAATCATGCACAGCTCCATAGTACGATACCTTTACTGCCGTGCTGCCAATGACTTGTATGAGCTCTTTGGTGTAGGTAAACAGCTTCGCATTGATTGGGCTCAGTTTGGGTCTTTTTGCCTTAGTGGCCCACAGCTTTTCAAAAGCCCTCTGGCTCATTATTGACTGACTCGCACCCGTGTCCAATTCCATGGATACTGGAACCCCATTCAATTTAACTTCCAGCATTATCGGAGGACTTTTGGTGAAAGAATGTACCCAATACACTTCTTCATCCTGCACCTCGGGTTGAGTTGCCTGTGCCACTTGATCCATGCTGGATCGATCATCCTCAGCTATGTCCTGTGTCACAGCATGCTTGCTTGGTTGCGGACACATTCACTGAAGGTGCCCCATTGTTGGTCAGTCTTTGCACACGTATTGCTTGAATCGGCATTGATGGGCCCGATGATAGCCCCCGCAACACCAACAAGGCGAGATTTGATTCACCCCCGATGGCAGACTTTGAGCAGTTACAGGTCGTATGAACGCGGATGAGTAAGCCCTGCCATGTGCAGCTCTACCTGCCGATGATATTATTTTATGCACAATACTTGCCGGTGAGTTTTGATGCTGGGAAGATATCTGTTTCGAGTTTTCGTCCATGGACATGCATGCCTCGACGATCGTGATGGCCCTGCTCAGGTCTAGAGATTCAGCAGCCAGCAGCTTTTGAAGGATGACCTCGTGGCCAATGCCAAGTACGAAAAAGTCCCACAGCATTTCCTCTAACGCAGCTCTGAAGTTGCACGGCCCAGCGAGACGTCTCAGGTCGGCGACAAATTCCGACACGTCTTGGCCCTCAGAACGATTGTGCGTATAGAAACGATACCTCGCCATGATGATGCTTTACTTCAGTTTAAAGTGGTTCCGAACCAGTGTACACAATTCATCGTAAGTCATATCCATTGGTTGAGTCAGTGAGAGTAGATTCTTGATAAGACCATAAACGGTGAGGAGAACCGCCCTGCACTTAATTGCGCTTTCATTTCCTTCCAATCCTTTGGCTACAAAGTACTCATCGAGGCGATCAGTGAAATCCTCCCAGTCTTCCCCTTCCATGAACCCCATCCTCATCGCCAATTGTTATGTATCGAATAACTCCACAAGGCTAAGTACGGTGAGCTAGTTCAGGCATGATCTTACTCCTGTTTATTTATTCTCAAAGTGAGGCTTCAACATGGCTACCAACATGGCTTGCACGTGTCTGCCAGTGACCATTAGGACTCTGACAGTCGCGCCCTCCGGTGGCAGGGAAAACCCAGTTAACATACATAACGTACAGGCTGTGTGTCAGTTTGTGCAACTATTTGGAGCTTTCTACAGTTATTTAAAGTTGGTGAGGTGACAGAGACTGGTGCTACAAGTAGAGAAGGTGTGCTTCTGAATTGAATTGTTCTGGTCAGACCACTTGCTGCCAGTCATGGGGACCCTACTTGCAGCTTCCTCCTGCTGAAGCATGACAGAGAGATGGAGCAGAGGCAGCAAAGAAGAGCATAAGCTTCTCGCAGAGGGAGGAGGCCTTACCCACCTCGGGTCTTCTGAAGGCTGCTCCATCGAAGCCCTCATCTGAGTCCTGTGCAGCAGAACTCATGTGAGAACTCTCCAGCTGGGGACCTGGCACCCCAAGCTACCTTTTCCCCCTAGCCTGGCTGCAATACATTCATGCTTAGTGACTCACCGCATGCAGATCTCGCCTCTAAATTACCCTCTAAAGTTTGCCTAGTGCCATCATCTGAGCTGGTGCCTGGGAATGTCAGATCGAGTGACGGTGCCTCGTCTTCTCCATCACTCTCCTGCTCTACTTCGTCAGGGACAGGCTGGTCTGTTGGCAGTTCTTGAGTATCTGAAAGGTGAAAGACGCAAGAGTCGGGTAGTGGTGAGGGGAGGGGAGGAAAGCAAGATAAGCATGTTACACCATCAGTAGCTTGTAAGTAAGAAGAGATTGTGCCATGAGGGGGAAGTGGGATGTGAGAAGAAGCTTTAGGTATGACCATATCTTCATCAGCAATGCTTTCAACTTGGCTGCTCACCACGGCCTCAGTGACGGCCCCTCCAGCACCGTCTCCTCCAGCGCAGTAAGGTTTTGCAGATGTTCTTCACCACTGCCTGTCTGCTGCTGCGCATGGTGGTTGTGAGCCACCTTGGCTTGCAAGAGAAAGGGAAATGTGTCAGGGAGTGTGGCACAATGTGTTTGGGTGATGTGCCTGTTATGGTTGATTAGCTGACATTGTGTGCAAGGTGTAAGTTGTGGGTGTGAAGCTTGCAGCAGTGGTATATGTGTGAGGGTGAGGTAAAGCTATGATAGTGAGGTATGAGTTGTGATTGCTAGTGATTGTTGGTAGAGGAGTGTGGTGAACTGTGCAGTTGGTGGTGCAGTTGGTGGGATGTGGCATTTGAAGATTTAGTCACTTGACCATTCGTGTGAAGTCATTAAACTTTTTGCAGCACTGAATCCAAGTCCTGGGGTAACATTCGTGGCACTGATGGCTTGGGCTATCTCCTCCCACTGCCTTCTGCTGTTCATCTGGATGGCCTCCTGCTCCCCTGTGGGTAGAGGACCTGTCATAATCTGTGTACCCCCAGGACCAAGGCCTCCAGTGCTGCATCAGAAAAGTACCTACCCCTTTTTTATTCCTTGTTGTGACATGGCTGCATCCAGAGTGACAATGAAGTGCTTCTGCAACAAAGCACCTCCCCTTTAAAAAGTTCAGAGAGACTAAGCAATATTTTATTGTCCAGTAGACTGCACCCGATATTGGCCCTTCTCTTGTGCATGGAGCCAACCAGCAGGGCGTTTAACACTGAGTTTAAAGCTCTAATCATTATAATGAGCAGGTAGCATGAATTTTGCATGCTGTCTGCACCACTTTGAACGGTCATGGGCAGATCGCGCTTTGCAATCACAGTGCCTGTTTTTGGGCCCAATCCAATTTCACCCCTGGTGTATTTTGTCCAGATCTTTCCTGTGTGCTATGTTATATAGTTTACAAAACAAAACAGCTCAAGATTAACAAGGCCACGTGTGCGGATGGAATCCCTGCTGGGGTGCTAAAGTACGGCGGAGAGGCGCTGTTGGCATGGATACATGATCTCATCTCTCTCATCTGGAGGGAGGAGAGCATGCTGGGGGATCTCAGAGATGCAGTGATCGTGACCATCTTTAAAAAAGGGGACAAGTCCGACTGCGGCAACTACAGAGGAATCTCCCTGCTATCAGCCACTGGGAAAGTTGTCGCTAGAGTTCTCCTCAACCATCTTCTCCCTGTGGCTGAGGAGCTCCTCCCGGAATCACAGTGTGGATTTCGTCCCCTACGGGGCACAACGGACATGATTTTTGCAGCGCGACAGCTGCAGGAGAAATTCTAGGGAGCAGCGCCAGCCCTTATACATGGCCTTTTTCGATCTTACAAAGGCCTTTGACACTGTCAACCATGAGGGTCTATGGAGCGTCCTCCTCCATTTCGGATGCCCCAAAAGTTTGTCAACATTGTTCGCCTGCTCCACGACGACATGCAGGCCGTGATCCTTACCAACGGATCCATTACAGACCCAAACCACATCCGGACCGGGGTCAAACAGGGCTGTGTCATCGCTCCACCCCTCTTCTCAATCTTCCTCGCTGCCATGCTCCACCTCACAGTCAACAAGCTCCCCGCTGGAGTGGAACTAAACTACAGAATCAGTGGGAAGCTGTTTAACTTATGTCGCTTCCAGGCCAGGTCCAAGATCACCCCAACCTCTGTCGTTGAGCTACAGTACGCGGACGATGCCTGCGTCTGCGCACATTCTGAGGCTGAACTCCAGGACATAGTCGATGTATTCACCGAGGCATACGAAAGCATGGGCCTTATGCTTAACATCCATAAGACAAAGATCCTCCACCAGCCTGTCCTCGCCGCACAGCACTGACCCCCAGTCATCAAGATTCATGGCGCGGTCCTCGACAACATGGACCTTTTCCCATACCTCGGGAGCCTCTTATCAACAAAAGCAGACATTGATGTGGAGATTCAACATCGCCTCCAGTGCGCCAGTGCAGCCTTTGGCCGTCTGAGGAAAAGAGTGTTCGAAGGACAGGCCCTCAAATCTACCACCAAGCTCATGGTCTACAGGGCTGTAGTAATACCCGCCCTCCTGTATGGATCAGAGGCATGGATGATGTACAGAAGACACCTCAAGTCGCTGGAGATATATCTTCAACGATGTCTCCGCAAGATCCTGCAAATCCCTTGGAAGGACAGACGCACCAACTTCAGTGTCCTCATCCAGGCTAATATCCCCAGCGTTGAAGCAGTAACCACACTTGATCAGCTTCGCTGGGGAGGCCACATAGTTCGCATGGCAGACACGAGACACTCGAAGCAAATGCTCTACGCGGAGCTCCTTCATGGCAAACGAGCCAAAGGTGGGCAACGGAAACATTACAAGGACACCCTCAAAGCCTCCCTGATAAAGTGCGACATCACCGCTGACACCTGGGAGTCCCTGGCCGAAGACTGCCCTAGGTCGAGAAAGTGCATCCAGGAGGGCGTTGAGTTCTTCGAGTCTCAACGCCGAGAGTGTGAAGAGGTCAAGCGCAGGCAGCGGAAGGAGCGTTCAGAAAACCAGTCCCACCCACTCCTTCCCTCAATGTATTGGACTGTTCAGCCAACAAAGAACTCACTTCAGGAGTGGAAACAAGTCATCCTCGATTCCAAGGAACTGCCTATGAATGATGATGACAAAACAAGCTCTTTTAAAAGAGATATCACTGTCCAATTAGCTTCTACCACTGCATGCTGGAAATTGTCTGTATTTCCCAGGGTGCCCCTAAACTATATTGGAGTTTCATCCATTATTAAAGAAGTTGTAGCGGGACATTTAGAAAATCATAATACAATCAAGCAGAGTCAACATGGTTTTATGAAAGAGAAATGGTGTTTGACAAATTTGCTGGAGTTCTTTGAGGATGCAACGAGCAGGGTGGATAAAGGGGAACCAGTAGATATAGTGTATTTGGATTTCCAGAAGGCAATCGATAAGTTGCCACATAAAAGGATACTGCGCAATTTAAGAGCTCACGGGGTTGCGGTAATATACTAGTATGGATAGAGGATTGGCTAACTGACAGAAAACAGAGAGTCAGGATAAATGGGTCATTTTCAGCTTGGCAAACTATAACCAGTGGGGTGTCACAGGGATCAGTGCTGAGACCTCAACTATTTACAATCTATATTAACGACTTGTAAAAAAGGACCAAGTGTAATGTAGCCAAGTTTGCTGACGGTACAAAGATGGGAGAAAAACCAATGTGCGAGGAGGACACAAAAAATCTGCAAAAGGACTTAGACAGGCTAAGTGAGTGGGCAAAAATTTGGCATATGGAGCATAATGTTGGAAAATGTGAGGTCATGCACTTTGGCAGAAAAAAATCAAAGAGCAAGTTATTATTTAAATGGAGAAAGATTGCAAAGTGCTGCAGTACAGCAGACTTGAGGGTACTTGTGCATGAAACACAAAAAGTTAGTGTTATGTATGTAAATATTGTAACTGTGTAGGACTTGCCACCAGAGGGCGCAACTGTTGGAGGCCCAAGGATCACCTGCATACCTCGTGCAAGGGAGTATAAAAGGTTGTCTGCCATGCTGCTTAGGCACTCTGGAGTAGTATTAGAGACTAAGGTCACATCGGTTTTAGCTCACTGTATTCAGTCTTGTGGAGTTCTTCCATACTTAACAATTAGCGATGAGTAACGGATTACGAACTTTCACGCGGTCATGGCTGCCGTTGGTATTTTAGAGAGATTTGTAGAGGGTGATGATTGCAAAGCCTTCGTTGAGTGTCTCGACCAGTACTTCGTGGCCAACAATAAAGCGATCAAGCGCAGGGCGATTCTCCTCACCGTGTGTGGGTCCACAATATACGGCCTCATCAAGAATCTGCTAGCACCGGAGAAACCAACGGAGAAGACATATACAGAGTTGCATACTCTGGTTCGGAACCACCACAAGCTGAAGGAGAGCGTCTTAATGGCCAGCTATATCTTCTACACGCATCACTGATCCGAGGGGCAGGACGTGGCGAGTTAGGTCGCCGACCTGAGACGCCTTGTGGGAACTTGCGAATTTGCTGGATTTTTGGGGGAAATGCTGCGGGACTTTTTTGTGCTTGGCATCGGCCACGAAGTCATTCTTCGCAAGATACTGTCCGCTGAATCCCTAGACCTGAGAAAGGCCACCACGATAGCCCAGGCTTTCATGTCCACGAACGATAATACAAGACAGATATCTTCTCAGCATCGAAGCTCATCGGCAAGCACTGTGCATAAAATAACGTCGCTAGCAGGCAGAACTGCATATGGCAGGGCCTGCACATCTACAGCTGCAAGACCTAGGATAACTCAGAGTCCGCCATCGGGCATGAATGAAAATCCATTTGCAGCATGTTGGCGCTACGGGGGTAATCATCAAGCCCATCAATGTCAATTCAAGCACTATGTGTGCAAAGGCTGCGAAACAATGGGGCACCTCCAATGAATGCGCAAGAGTGCTGCGACTCACCACTTGGCAGAGTCGGCAAAGAATGAGCGATCCGGTGTGGATCACACAGAACAAACAAGAGAGGCAACTCAACCCGAGGAAGAAGTGTATGGGATACACACCTTCACCACCAAGAGCCCTCCTATCATGCTGAAAATCAAATTGAACGGTATTCCGGTATCAATGGAGTTGGACATGGGGGCGAGTCAGTCAATTATGAGCCAGAAAGCTTTTGAGAAATGTGGGGCAACAAGGCACAAAGGCCCAAACTAAGCCCGATTCAGACAAAGCAACACACCTACACCAAAGTGCTCATACCAGTCATTGGCAGTGCAGCAGTCAAGGTATCGTGCGATGGAGTTGTGTATGATTTATCACTGTGGATTGTATCAGGCGATAGCCCAACGCTATTCGGCAGAAGCTGGGTGGGAAAGATTCGATGGAACTGGAACGACATCAAAGCACTATCTTCAGTGGATGATGCCTTGTGCGCCCAAGTGCTGAGTAAGTTTCCGTCACGATTTGAACCAGGCATCGGCAACTTCACAGGCGCCAAAATGCAGATCCATCTCGTCCCCGATGCAAGGCCCGTTCATCACAAGGCTCGAGCGGTTCCATATATGATGAGGGAGAAAGTCGAGATCAAACTGGACAGACTTCAACGAGAGGGAATCATATCGCCAGTTGAGTTCAACGAGTGGGCCAGTCCGCTTGTTCCGGTGTTGAAAAGCGATGGCACAGTCAGAATCTGCGGAGACTACAAGGTAATGATTAACAGAGTCTAGTTACAGGACCAATACCCGCTACCCAAGGCGGATGACCTGTTCGCAACGTTAGCAGGGGGGAAGTCGTTCACCAAGTTGGACCTAACCTCCGTCTACATCACACAGGAGCTGGCGGAATCTTCGAAAAGATTGACGTGCATCAACACGCATAAAGGACTGTTTATATACCACAGCTGCCCTTTTGAAATTCGCTCAGCTGCTGCCATCTTCCAGAGGAACATGGAGAGTCTGGTTCCATGCACCGTTGTGTTTCAAGACAACATCCTGATCACCGGTCATGACACCACTGAACATCTGCACAACCTGTAAGAGATTCTAAATCGACTAGACAGAGTGGGACTCAGGCTGAAACACTCCAAGTGTGTTTTCCTGGCGCCAGAGGTTGAATTTTTGGGGAGAAAGATTGTGGCAGACGGCATCAGATCCACGGACTCAAAGATAGATGCCATCAAGAATGCACCCAGACCACAGAATGTGATGGAGCTGCGTTCGTTCCTGGGACTCCTCAATTATTTTGGTAACTTTCTACCCAGGTTAAGCACTTTGCTGGAACCGTTGCACATGTTGCTACGTTAGGGTGATGACTGGGTTTGGGGTAAATCTCAAGAGACAACCTTTGAGAAGGCCAGAAACTTAATTTGTTCCAATAAGTTACTTGTACTGTATGACCCATGTAAACAATTAATGCGAGCTTGTGATGCATCTTCGTACGGGGTCGGCTGTGTGTTACAGCAAACCAATGTATCGGGCAAACTTCAACTGGTTTATACGCGTCTAGAAGTCTGTCTAAGGCTGAAAGAGCCTACAGTATGGTCGAGAAAGAAGCGTTAGCATGTGTATATGGGGTAAAGAAAATGCACTAATACCTATTTGGACTTCGGTTTGAGCTTGAAACCACCCACAAACCGCTCATTTTGCTGTTTTCAGAAAGCAAAGTTATAAACACCAATGTTTCATCCCTCATCCAAAGATGGGCACTAACATTGTTCACCTATGACTATGTTATCTGCCACAGACCAGGCACGGAGAACTGTGCTGATGCCCTCAGTCGGCTACCATTGCCCACTGCTGGGGTGGAAATGGCGCAGCCCGCAGACTTGCTTCTGGTCATGGATGCTTTTGAGAGCGAGGGGTCACCCGTCACTGCTCGCCAGATCAGGACCTGGACCAGCCAGGATCCTGTGCTATCACTTGTAAAAAGTTGCGTCCTCAATGGGAGCTGGTCAGCTGTTCCCGGGGAAATGCAAGATGAAATTAAGCGGTTTCACCGATGCAAACATGAAATGTCCATCCAGTCGGATTGTCTCTTATGGGGTAATCGTGTGGTTTTGCCAAAAAAAAGCAAGGAAACATTTATACGCGACCTACACAATACCCACCCAGGCATAGTCATGATGAAGGCTATAGCCAGGTCGCATGTTTGGTGGCCCGGCATTGACTCGGACTTAGAGTCATGCGTACACCGGTGCAACATGTGCTCACAATTGAGCAATGCACCAAGTGAGGCTCCATTGAGTCTGTGGTCATGGCTCTCCAAACCGTGGTCCAGAATCCACGTAGATTTTGCTGGCCCCTTTCTCGGAAAGATGTTTTTAGTTGTAGTGGACGCTTACTCTAAATGGATTGAATGCGTAATCATGTCATCCAGCACGTCCACTGCCACCATTGAAAGCCTCCGGGCTATGTTCGCCACCCAAAGCTTGCCCGACATCCTTGTCAGTGACAATGTACCGTCTTTCACCAGCTCTGAATTCTTGGAGTTTATGACCCGCAATGGCATCAAGCATGTCATTAAGATGGAGAGTGTTAGTGTTAGTGTTTTATCAGAAGAATCACTCAACACTCAGGTCCCAAGTTTCCACACGATAAAAAACGGGCGCCCCTCTGAGCTGGGCGCCCGTTACTCGCGCCGAAAACGGCGCCGTAAAATAAACGCGCGATTCTAGAGCGCCCTGCAGCTCCATGTCTGCTTGTCGCGGCGCCCAGGGGGGGCGGAGCCTACCACTCACGCCGATTTTGTAAGTGGGAGGGGGCGGGTACCATTTAAATTAGTTTTTTTCCTGCCGGCAACCCTGCGCGTGCATGTTGGAGTGTTCGCGCACGCACAGTGTGAAGGAAACATTGGCACTCGGCCATTTTTGTAGTTCTTTGGAGCTGTTTAATTTCTGAACATTTTTTGATAAAAGCACATTGCCATCAGCACATCAGCACTGAGGCTTCCTGCAGCAGTGAGACGGCTGCAGGAAGCCTCAGAAAGTTGAGGCAGTCGTTTCCCGACGGCCTCCCCGCCCTGCCATCGGTAATGGCTGCTGAACTTGTGAGGCTTCCTGCAGCCTTCTCACTGTCTCCTTCCCTCCCCCTCCGCCGTCTGGAACGGCTTCCTCCCCCCCCACCGCGGGAACGGCTGCCTCCTCCCCCCCCTGCCGTCGGGAATGAACGGCTGCCTCCTCCCCCCTGCCGCGGGAATGGCTGCCTCAACTTGTGAGGCTTCCTGCAGCATTCTCCCAGGCTGAAGCACTTTCACACAGGTAGGAAGATGGTTTATTTAGTCTTTTCTTTGCTTATAAATGTTTATTCAGGTTGGATTTATTTGTATAATATTTGTATAAGTATAAATAAGGATTTATTATAGAATTTAATGACTTCCCTTCCCCCCCCCCTCCCCCCCCCCACCTCGTTCTGGACGCCTAATTTGTAACCTGCGCCTGATTTTTTAATGTGTAGACAAGGTTTTTTCAGTTCTATAAAAATCTTCACTTGCTCCATTCTAAGTTAGTTTGGAGTACATTTTCACTGCGGAAACTTTGAAATCAGTCGTCAGTGGCTGGACACGCCCCCTTTTGAAGAAAAAATTCTGTTCCAAAGTGAAACTGTTCTAACTGACTAGAACTGCAAAAAAAAAAATGTGGAGAATTGCGATTTCTAAGATAGTCCGTTCTCCACCAGTTGCTCCTAAAAATCAGGCGCAAACCATGTGGAAACTTGGGTCCTCAGAGTCGGTTCCAATGCCAATGCGGCCTTTATTACACCGGTGGGGAGAGAGCCTGTGGTTAACTCCAGGCATTCCACTCTCCACCGAACAAAGGGTTTCATGGATTTTTATATGTTTTACAACAGTTTACTAGAGTTACATCAGCCCATTTCGGCTGGACACTATCCAATCATACTGATTATAGATTCAATTAGACCAATAGATAGAGTTAGTCTCTAAACGTAAAGTGGCTCATGTGTTGCCAAGAGATGTGTTGCTAAGGGGTGTGTTGCTAGGAATGACTCATGTATCTTGTAACATGGTCCAGGCCCCCTTATCTTACTGTCCTTGGGTGCTGTCTTTGGGTAGCCTCCTTATCTTAATCCTGTTACAGAGTCATATTGTCCTAACATTCACCAGAACATTTTGTCTGAGGCCTGGCTGATTAGAGACATCTGCAAAGTTTGCTTGTTAGTCCTGTGTGTGGCAAACAATTATCAGTTTCCAGGAATGCGGTCTATTTCAGCTATCAGAAATCCCTTGAGGCTTCACGGGTAGCCATTTTTATGGTATTAGAGTTACATATAGATATTTCTAACTTTATGCTACAGGTGCCGCTGCCCTAGGGGAGAATTTTCGCTGTAACAGAGAGTGACAGTGTTAATTCAGAGACTAGGGTCCTGAACTTAAAGAAAGGTAACTTCGATGGTATGGGACGTGAATTGGCTAGGATAGACTGGCAAATGATACTTAAAGGGTTGACAGTGGATAGGCAATGGCAGACATTTATACATCACATGGATGAACTTCAATCAATGTCTGAGGGGGAGTGTTTGCTAGTGCTGTTGGGGAGGAGTTAAACTCATATGGAAGGGGGATGGGAACCAATGCAGGGAGACAGAGGGAAACAAAAAGGAGACAAAAACAAAAGACAGAAAGGAGATGAGTAAAAGTGGAGGGCAGAGAAACACAAGGCAAAAAACAAAAAGGGCCACTGAATATAAAGGGGCTGCAGGAGGGGTCAAAACTAAAAATCATGGTTTAAAAACTAGTATTAAAACACTCTACCTAAACGCACGCAGCATTCGAAATAAAGTAAATGAGTTGACGGCACAAATCATTACAAATGGGTATGATTTGGTGGCCATTACAGAAACGTGGTTGCAGGGTGGCCAAGACTGGAAATTAAATATACAGGGGTATCTGATGATTCGGAAAGATAGACAAGAAGGGAAAGGAGGTGGGGTAGCTCTGTTAATAAAGGATGATATCAGGGCAGTTGTGAGAGACGATATTGGCTCTAATGAACAAAATGTTGAATCATTGTGGGTGGAGATTAGAGATAGTAAGGGGAAAAAGTCACTGGTGGGTGTAATTTATAGGCCCCCAAATAATAACTTCACGGTGGGGAGGGCAATAATCAAGGGAATAGTGGAGGCATGTGAAAAAGGAATGGCAGTAATCATGGGGGATTTTAACCTACATATCGATTGGTCAAATCAAATCGCACGGGTTAGCCTGGAGGAGGAATTCATAGAATGCATACGGGATTGTTTCTTAGAGCAGTATGTTACAGAACCTACAAGGGAGCAAGCTATCTTAGATCTGGTCCTGTGTAATGAGGCAGGAATAATAAACGATCTCCTAGAAAAAGATCCTTTCGGAATGAGTGATCACTGTATGGTTGAACTTGTAATACAGATTGAGGATGAGGAAGTAGTGTCTCAAATGAGCGTACTATGCTTAAACAAAGGGGACTACAGTGGGATGTGGGCAGAGTTAGCTAAAGTAGACTGGAAACACAGACTAAACGATGGCACAATTGAGGAACAGTGGAGGACTTTTAAGGAGCTCTTTCATAGTGCTCAACAAAAATATACTCCAGTGAAAAAGAAGGGCGGGAAGAGAAGAGATAACCAGCCGTGGATAACCAAGGAAATAAAGGAGAGTATCAAATTAAAAACCAAAGCGTATAAGGTGGCCAATGTTAGTGGGAAAATAGAAGATTGGGAAAATTTTAAACGACAGCAAAGAATGACTAAGAAAGCAATAAAGAAAGGAAAGATAGATTACGAAAGTAAACTTGCGCAAAACATAAAAACGGATAGTAAAAGCTTTTACAGATATATAAAACGGAAAAGAGTGACTAAAGTAAATGTTGGTCCCTTGGAAGATGAGAAGGGGGATTTAATAATGGGAAATGTGGAAATGGCTGAGACCTTAAACAATTATTTTGCTTCGGTCGTCACAGTGGAAGACACAAAAACCATGCCAAAAATTGCTGGTCACGGGAATGTGGGAAGGGAGGACCTTGAGACAATCACTATCACTAGGGGGGTAGTGTTGGACAGGCTAATGGGACTCAAGGTAGACAAGTCCCCTGGTCCTGATGAACTGCATCCCAGGGTATTAAAAGAGATGGCGGAAGTTATAGCAGATGCATTCGTTATAATCTACCAAAAGTCTCTGGACTCTGGGAGGTACCAGAGGATTGGAAAACAGCTAATGTAACGCCTCTGTTTAAAAAAGGGGGCAGACAAAAGGCAGGTAACTATAGGCTGGTTAGTTTAACATCTGTATTGGGGAAAATGCTTGAAACTATCACTAAGGAAGAAATAGCGGGACATCTAGATAGGAATAGTGCAATCAAGCAGATGCAGCATGGATTCATGAAGGGGAAATCATGTTTAACTAATTTACTGGAATTCTTTGGGGATATAATGAGCATGGTGGATAGAGGTATACCGATGGATGTGGTATATTTAGATTTTCAAAAGGCATTCGATAAGGTGCCACACAAAAGATTACTGCAGAAGATAAAGGTACGCGGAGTCAGAGGAAATGTATTAGCATGGATAGAGAATTGGCTGGCAAACAGAAAGCAGAGAGTTGGGATAAATGGGTCCTTTTCGGGTTGGAAATTGGTGGTTAGTGTTGTGCCACAGGGATCGGTGCTGGGACCACAACTGTTTACAATATACATAGATGACTTGGAAGAGCGGACAGAGTGTAGTGTAACAAAATTTGCAGATGACACAAAGATTAGTGGGAAAGCGGGTT
Organism: Pristiophorus japonicus; assembly: GCF_044704955.1. Lineage (NCBI taxonomy): Eukaryota > Metazoa > Chordata > Chondrichthyes > Pristiophoridae > Pristiophorus > Pristiophorus japonicus. The sequence continues at coordinate 127,479,946 of NC_091979.1, forward strand.
GTGTAGAGGACACAGAAAGGCTGCAAAGAGATTTAGATAGGTTAAGCGAATGAGCTAAGGTTTGGCAGATGAAATACAATGTCGGAAAGTGTGAGGTCGTCCACCTTGGGAAAAAAAAACATTAAAAGGGAATATTATTTGAATGGGGAGAAATTACAACATGCTGCGGTGCAGAGGGACCTGGGGGTCCTTGTGCATGAATCCCAAAAAGTTAGTTTGCAGCTGCAGCAGGTAATCAGGAAGGCGAATGGAATATTGGCCTTCATTGCGAGAGGGATGGAGTACAAAAGCAGGGAGGTCCTGCTGCAACTGTATAGGGTATTGGTGAGGCCGCACCTGGAGTACTGCGTGCAGTTTTGGTCACCTTACTTAAGGAAGGATATACTAGCTTTGGAGGGGGTACAGAGACGATTCACTAGGCTGATCCGGAGATGAGGGGGTTACCTTATGATGCTAGATTGAGTAGACTGGGTCTTTACTCGTTGGAGTTCAGAAGGATGAGGGGGGATCTTATAGAAACATTTAAAATAATGAAAGGGATAGACAAGATTGAGGCAGAGAGGTTGTTTCCACTGGTCGGGGAGACTAGAACTAGGGGGCACAACCTCAAAATACGGGGCGAGCCAATTTAAAACCGAGTTGAGAAGGAATTTCTTCTCCCAGAGGTTGTGTATCTGTGCAATTCTCTGCCCAAGAAAGCAGTTGAGGCTAGCTCATTGAATGTATTCAAGTCACAGATCGATAGATTTTTAACCAATAAGGGAATTAAGGGTTACGGGGAGCGGGTGGGTAAGTGGAGCTGAGTCCACGGCCAGATCAGCCATGATATTGTTGAATGGCGGAGCTAGCTCGAGGGGCTAGATGGCCTACTCCTGTTTCTAATTCTTATGTTCTTATGTTCTTATGTAACAATTGTACATCCCTGTCTGGAGTAAAAATAAAACGGGGAAGGTAGCTCAACCGTGGCTAACAAGGGAAATTAGGGATAGTGTTAAATCCAAGGAAAAGGCATATAAATTGGCCAGAAAAAGCAGCAAACCTGAGGACTGGGAGAAATTTACAATCAGCAGAGGAGGACAAAGGGTCTAATTAGGAGGGGGGAAATAGAGTATGAGAGGAAGCTTGCAGGGAACATAAAAACTGACTGCAAAAGCTTCTATAGATAGGTGAAGAGAAAAAGATTCGTAAAGATCAACGTAGGGACTTTGTAGTCAGAATCAGGTGAATTTATAATGGGGGACAAAGAAATGGCAGACCAATTCAACAAGTACTTTGGATCTGTCTTCTCTCAGGGAGATACAAATACCTTCCGGAAATACTGGGGATTCGAGGGTCTAGCGAAAAGGAGGAACTGAAGGAAATTCTTATTAGACAGTGAATTGTGTGAGGGAAATTGATGGGATTGAAGGCCGATAATTCCCCAGGGCCTGATAGTCTGCATCCCAGAGTACTTAAGGAAGTGGCCCTAGAAATAGTGGATGCATTGGTGATCATTTTCCAACATTCTATTGACTCTGGATCAGTTCCTATGGACTGGAGGGTAGCTAATGTAACACCACTTTTTAAAAAAGGAGGGAGAAAGAAAACAGGGAATTATAGACTGGTTAGCCTGACATCGGTGGTGGGGAAAATATTGGAGTCAATTATTAAAGATGAAATAGCAGCGCATTTGGAAAGCAGTGACAGGATCAGTCCAATCAGCATGGATTTATGAAAGGGAAATCATGCTTGAAAAATCTTCTAGAAGTTTTTGAGGATGTAACGAGTAGAGTGGACAAGGGAGAACCAGTGGATGTGGTGTATTAGGACTTTTAAAAGGCTTTTGACAAGGTCCCTCACAAGAAATTGGTGTGCAAAATTAAAGCACATGGTATTGGGGATAATGTATTGACGTGGATAGAAAACTGGTTGGCAGACAGGAAGCAGAGAGTCGGAATAAACGTGTCCTTTTCAGAATGGCAGGCAGTGACCAGTGGGGTGCCGCAGGGTTCAGTGCTGAGACCCCAGCTATTTACAATATACATCAATGATTTAGATGAAGGAATTGAGTGTAATATCTCCAAGTTTGCAGATGACACTAAGCTGGGTAGCAGTGTGAGCTGTGCAGAGGATGCTAAGAGGCTACAGGGTGACTTGGACAGGTTAGGTGAGTGGACAGATGCAGTATAATGTGGATAAATGTGAGGTTATCCACTTTGGTGGTAAAAACAGGAAGACAGAATATTATCTGAATGGTGACAGATTAGGAAAATGGGAGGTGCAATGAAACCTGGGTGTCATGGTACATCAGTCATTGAAGTTTGGCATGCAGGTACAGCAGGCAGTGAAGAAGGCAAATGGCATGTTGGCCTTCATAGCTAGAGGATTTGAGTATAGGAGCAGGGAGGTCTTACTGTCATTGTACAGAGCCTTGGTGAGACCACACCTAGAATATTGTGTTCAGTTTTGGTCTCCTAAGCTGAGGAAGGATGTTCTTGCTATTGAGGGAGTACAGCGAAGGTTCACCAGACTGATTCGCGGGATGGCGGGACTGACATATGAGGAGAGACTGGATCAACTGGGCTTGTATCCACTGGAGTTTAGAAGAATGAGAGGGGATCTCATAGAAGTATATAAAATTCTGACGGGATTGGACAGGTTAGAGGCAGGAAGAATGTTCCCGTTGATGGAGAGTTCCAGAACCAGGGGTCACAGTCTAAGGATAAGGGGTAAGCCATTTAGGACCGAGATGAGGAGAAACTTCTTCACTCAGATTGTGGTTACCCTGTGCAATTCTCTACCGCAGAAAGTTGTTGAGGCCAGTTCATTGGATATATTCAAATGGGAGTTAGATATGGCCCTTACGACCAAAGGGATCAAGGGGTATGGAGAGAAAGCAGGAAAGGGGTACTGAGGTTGAATGATCAGCCATGATCTTATTGAATGGCGGTGCAGGCTCGAAGGGCTGAATGGCCTGCTCCTGCATCTAATTTCTATGTTTCTATGTTTCTATGTCAGGTATGTCCCGTTTAAGCCCACATCCAATGGTCAAGCGGAACGGGAAGTCCAAACTATCAAGCAGAGCTTGAAACGCGTGACAGAAGGCTCCTTGCAGACCCGCTTATCTCGGGTTCTACTCAGCTACTGGACACGCCCCCACTCGTTCGCTGAGGTTCCCCCTGCAGAATTGTTAATGAAGAGTGCACTCAAAACCAGGCTCCCCCTAGTCCTCCCGGATCTAAATGATCATATGGAAACCCGATGTCACTGGCAAAACATGTACCACGATCGCGCGGCTGTATCGTGTGACATTGATGTTAATGCCCCGTGTTTGTCCTGAATTACAGTCATGGTCCCAAATGGGTCACTGGCACTGCCTTGTCCAAGGAGGGGAATAGAGTGTTTATAGTCAACCTATTCAATGGACAAACGTGCAGAAAGCATTTGGATCAGACCAAACTGCGGTTCACCGACAACCAGGAACAATCTGAAGGGGACATTGTAAAGTCCTGTCCCCTCAGTACAGATTCACACGAGTCATGTAGTGAAGTCAAGGTCACTCTGGACCTGCACCTTTATTTCACAGCTCTGGAATGCTGCACTTGCCTGAGACCTGTCCTTATGTACCTGTCTCTTGCAAGTGCACCCCTGGTGGTAAGGTATGCTGGTGGTTACAGGTCATATCTTATTACAGTCATGTATAGCATGTTAGGATACAGTTATATATAATAATGTAAGATACATGACATCACCCTCCCCCAAGGTCTTATTGTTCTTATAGGTTCAGTCTCTCAGGTGGTCTACGCTCTCGCGTGTAGTGTCTGAGTTGTGGTTCAGTTGTTTGCCTTGGTGTCTGTTTTTCTTTGGGTGTGGTTACTGGTATCTCGCCTGGGCTGTCTGTTTTGATTGGTGTGATTGTTGTTGACTGTTGGGATTGCCCTTTCCTCAGGTTGTTCCCTCTGTCTGTCCACCAGGTGTGGTGCGATTTCCACATTGTAGTCTGCCTCTGGTTTCGCAGTGTTGTTGGTAAATCTGCTTTTGATTTGGTCTACATGCCTCTGGCAGGTTTTGCCATTGTCCATTTGTACTACCAGTAGCCTGTTTCCTTCCTTGCCCGTTACTGTCCCTGCAAGCCATTTGGGACCCCTGCCATAGTTTAGTACAAACACTTTGTCCCCTATCTCATTCCATCTCCCCCTCGAATTTCTGTCATGGTACTCAGTCAGCTTACGGCGCTTTGCCTCAACGATTTCGTGCATGTCTGGGAGGATTAATGAGAGCCTTGTTTTTAAAGTCCTTTTCATCAACAGTTGCGGGGGGGGGGGGATCTCAGTCAATGAGTGCAGACAAGATCTGTATGCCAGCAGCAATCGCGACAGGCGACCCTGAGCGTGGGACCTTGGATTTTAAGCATGCCTTGTTTAATGATTTGCACTGCTCTCTCCGCCTGGCCGTTGGAGGCCGGCTTGAACGGTGCCGGCTTGATGTGATTTATGCCGTGGTCAACTATAAAATCTTGGAATTCTGCACTGGTGAAGCACGGACCATTGTCACTGACCAATATGTCAGGGATTCCGTGCGTTGCGAGACTCTCCACAGTGGTGGAGGTTGTGCTTGAGTTTAAAATAGTGCATTCGATGCACTTTGAAAATGCATTTACAACCACGAGGAACATTTTGCCCATGAATGGGCTCGCATAGTCTACGTGCACCCGCGACCACGGTTTGGTAGGCCAGGGCCAGGGTCTCAGGGGAGCCTCCCTGGAGGCATTGCTGAGTTGGGCACAAATGGTGCACCTTCGGACGCAGAGCTTCAAGTCCACGTCAATACCAGGCCACCAGACGTGGGATCTGGCTATGGCCTTTATGAGAACGATCCCTGGGTGCTCGCGGTGGAGCTCTCGGACAAATGCCTCTCTGCCTCGCAGAGGCATGACTACTTGCCTGCCCCACATCAGGCAGTCTGCTTGTAGTGATAGCTCATGCATGCGCCTGTGAAAGGATTTTAATTCCTCGGGGCAGGCATCGCGAGCCTCTGCCCAGTCACCGGTTAGGACACACCTTTTTACTAAGGATAATGTGGGGTCGCTGGCCATCCAGGCTCTGATTTGGCGAGCCGTCATGGGCGTACCTGTGGACTCAAAGGCATTGATTGCCATGACTATCTCACAGTCTTGTTCGTCAGACCCTTCCGTCGTCGCCAGGGATATCCTGCTGAGTGCGTCGGCACAGTTGTCTGTGCCTGGTCTGTGCCTTATGGTATAGTCGTAGGACGCCAGCATGAGTGCCCACCGTTGAATTCGTGCCGAGGCGTTGGCGTTTGTTGCCTTGCTCTCGGATAGGAGGGACGTGAGGGGCTTGTGGTCGGTTTCTAACACGAACTTGGCCCTAAAAAGGTATTGGTGCATCTTTTTGACACCGTACACACACGCAAGCGCCTCCTTCTCTACCATTCCGTACCCGCGCTCCGCCCGCGAAAGTGACCTGGAGGCATAAGCTATGGGTTGTAATTTACCCGCACTATTGACATGTTGCAAAACGCACCTGACCCCATACGCTGACGCATCTCATGTGAGAACTGGCTTTTTACCTGGGTCAAAGAAAGTCAAAACAATGTTGGAACACAGAAGGTTGCGTGCCTTATTGAAGGCACGTTCCTCGGCGTCCCCCCAAAACCAATCGCACCCTTTCCTGAGTAGCACATGGAGAGGCTCCAGCAGCATGCTTAAGTTTTGCATAAAGTTCCCAAAGTAATTGAGTAGCCCGGGAAAGGTGCGTAGTTCTGAGAAATTCCGGGGCCTGGGCGCCAGGCGAATTGCTTCTGTTTTGGACTCTGTTGGGCGGATTCCATCAGCAGTAATCCTTCTGTCCAAAAATTCAACCTCGGGTGCGAGAAACAGGCACTTGGATTTCTTGACTCGTAGGCCTACCCGATCCAACCGCTTTAGTACTTCATCCAAATTACGGAGATGGGAGTCGGTGTCCCTGCCCGTGATAAGTATGTCGTCTTGAAATACAACCGTCCCCGGGATGGACTTGAGCAGACTCTCCATGTTGTGCTGGAATATGGCAGCTGCCGACCTGATGCCGAATGGGCATCGATTGTACATGAAAAGGCCTCGATGTGTGTTGATGGTGGTGAGTAGCTTGGATTCCTCGGTCAATTCTTGCGTCATATACGCAGATGTGAGGTCTAGTTTTGAGAAAAGTTTACCTCCAGCCAATGTGGCAAATAAGTCCTCCGCTATGGGCAGCGGGTACTGGTCCTGTAGGGAGACTCTGCTTATGGTAGATTTGTAGTCCCCACAGATTTGTATGGATCCATCAGGCTTCATGACTGGGACGATGGGACTTGCCCAGTTGCTAAATTCCACAGGTGATATAATGCCTTCCCGCAGAAGCCTGTCGAGTTCGTGTTCAATCTTTTGCCTTATCACATAGGGTACAGCTCTGGCCTTGTGATGGATCAGTCTAGCATCCTGTGTGATGTAGATTTTGACTTTGGCCCCTTTGAAAGTGCCCACACCTGGCTGAAAGAGATGTTCAAATCGCTTTATAACTGTTGAGCAGGAGGTCCGTTCCTCCAATGACATGGCATGGACATCATCCCATTTCCAGTTTAGTTTTGCCAGCCAGCTTCTCCCCAGCAGTGCTGGGACGTCTCCGGGGACAATCCACAGGGGAAATCGGTTCACTGTCCCTTTGTGTGTGACAGAGAGCATGGCGCTGCCAAGGACTGGTACGATTTCTTTGGTATAGGTCCTTAGTTTGGTGTCGACCCTTGTGAGTTTTGGTCTGTCTCTTTTATGCGGCCACAGTTGTTCAAATTGTTGAGCGACCATGAGAGATTGACTCGCTCCCATATCCAGCTCCATGTTGACAGGTATCCTGTTGAGTAGGACCCTCATCATTATAGGAGGCATCCTGTTGTAGAAGCAGCGGCCATTGATCGTGTTGACCCGCTGTACATCGGTGTCCTGGGTACTGTCCCCACTGTCTTCTGGCCCGCATTCCGACCCATCCGATTCGTATACCAGCCAAGCTGCTGTTTTTTTGCACATGCGGGCCAAATGCCCTGTAAATTCACACTTTCTGCAAACAGCCTGCTGAAATCAACATCCCCTTGACGAGTGCCTACCCCCACACCTCCAGCACAGACTGCTTCCATTGTTCCCAAAGAATGAGCTGCGTCTGGCTGATCTCTCTTGAGCTTCTCTCAGTTTGTAGTTGATTGCTCGCATTGTGGGTTGATGAGGTGTGAACGGCCGTTCCTGTGGCCCTTGATGGCTTCTGGCGCCACTGCCTGCTGTCGCGAGCCTGTTCTCCCGGTTTTGTCTGTGTGTAGGGGTAGCAGCTTGTTTTAATGCTGTGAACTTCTTGTTCCAATATTTCGTTCGTTGTCGTACCTGCATTGTAAATCAACCTCGTTTCTTCTTCCCCTACCAAGAATGTCTGTGCAACCAGTGCTGCTGCCTCTAAGGTCAGGTTCTTGGTCTCAAAGAGCTTTCGGAATATGCCTGCATGGCCTATTCCTTCAATGAAAAAGTCTCTCAGCATTTCTCTTCTCAGTTCATCGGAAAACTCACATAAACTAACCAACCCCCGAAGTTCCGCCACGAAGTCGGGTATGCTCTGTCCCACACAGCATCTGTGGTTGTAGAACCTGTGTGTGGCCATGTGTAGGCTGCTCGCTGGCTTCAGGTGGTCTCTTACCAGTGTGCTCAATTCTTCAAACGACTTGCTTGCTGGTTTCTCGGGTGCCAGCAGATCCTTCATTAAAGCGTATGTTTTCGAGCCACAGTTGGTCAAAAGATGGGCTCTTCTCTTGTCTGCTTTGTCGTTTCCTAACCAGTCTTTGGTTACAAAGCTTTGCTGGAGCCTTTCTATAAAGTCCTCCCAATTGACTCCAGCATTGTACTTTTCATCTGATCCATTGTTCGCCATTCTGTGGATACGGTAATCCCGTAACTCGTCGCCACTGTAAAGTCCTGTCCCCTCAGTACAGATTCACACGAGGCATGTAGTGAAGTCAAGGTCACTCTGGACCTGCACCTTTATTTCACAGCTCTGGAATGCTGCACTTGCCTGAGACCTGTCCTTATATACCTGTCTCTTGCAAGTGCACCCCTGGTGGTAAGGTATGCTGGTGGTTACAGGTCATATCTTATTACAGTCATGTATAGCATGTTGGGATACAGTTATATATAATAATGTAAGATACATGACAGACATCACCATCATTGAGCTACCAGCACACACTCAACCAGCAATTGACCTCGCTGTCAATCAGGAGGATGAACCCACCATTCCCAACAGTCCTGTCAGACCAGCCGCGCCGCAGTGCAGCAGTGGTCTGACCAACTCACCCATGCCAGAGTTTGAACTCAGAAGATCAACCAAGAAGCATAGGGCCCCGGATCGTCTCAATTTGTAAATAATTTGTATCAAAGACTTTGGGCGGGAGTGATGTTATGCATGTAAACATTGTAACTGTGTAAGACTTGCCACCAGAGGGCCTAACTGTTGGAGGCCCAAGTGTCACCTGCACACCTTGTGCGACGGAATATCAAAGGTTGTCTGCCATGCTGCTTCGGCACTCTGGAGTTGTGTTAAAGAGACGAAGGTCACATCAGTCTTAGCTCACAGTACTCAGTCTTGCGGAATTCTTCCATGCTTAACAGTTAATATGCAGTACAGCAAATGATCAGGAAGGTCAATGGAATCTTGGCCTTTATTGCAAAGGGGATGGAGTATAAAAGCAGGGAATTTTGCTACAGCTATACAGGGTATTGGTGAGGCCACATCTGGAATACTGTGTGCAGTTTTGGTTCCATATTTATGAAAGGATATACTTGCTTTGGAGGCAGTTCAGAGAAGGTTCACTAGGTTGATTCTGGAGATGAGGGGGTTGACTTATGAGGAAAGGTTGAGTAGGTTAGGCCTCTACTCATTGGAATTCAGAAGAATGAGAGGTGATCTTATCGCAACGTATACGATTATGAGGGGGCTTGACAAGGTAAGATGCAGAGAGGATGTTTCCACTGATGGGGGAGACTAGAACTGGAGGGCACAATCTTAGAATAAGGGGCTGACCATTTAAAACTGAGATGAGGAGAAATTCCTTCTCTCAGAGGGTTGTAAATCTGTGGAATTCGCTGCCTTAGAGAGCTGTGGAAGCTGGGACATTGAATAAATTTGAGGCAGAGGTGGACAGTTTCTTAAATGATAAGGGAATAAGGAGTTATGGGGAGCGGGCAGGGAAGTGGATCTGAGTCCATGATCCGATCAGCCATGATCGTATTAAATGGCGGAGCAAGCTCGAGGGGCCGTATGGCCTACTCCTGCTCCTATTTCTTATGTTCTTATGTTCTTATGAATGTTGGCCTTTATTACAAGGGGAATGGAGTATAAAAATAGGGAAGTCGTGCTACAACTGTTGGTCAGACCACACCTGGAGTACTGCGTACAGTTTTGGTCTTCTTATTTATGGAGGGATATGCTTACATTGAAAACAGTTCAGAGAAGGTTTACTAGGTTGATTCCTGAGATGAAGAAAGGTTAAGCAGGTTGGACCTATATTCATTGGAGTTTAGAAGAATGTGTGGTGATCTTATTGAAACATATAAGATACGGAGGGGGCTTGACAGGGTAGATGCAGAGAGGATGTTTCCCCTCGTGGGTGAATCTAGAACTAGGTGGCATAGTTTCAGAATGAGGGGTCGCTCATTTAAAATGGAGATGAGGAGGAATTTCTTCTCTCAGATGGTCGTGAATCTTTGGAATTCTCTATCCCAGAGAGCTGTGGAGGCTGGGTCATTGAATATATTTAAGGTGGAGATAGACAGATTTTTGAACAATAGGCGAGTCAAGGGTTATGGGAAGTGGGCAGGAATGTGTAGTTGAGGCAAAGATCAGATCAACATAATCTTGTTGAAAGGTGCAGCAGGCTCAAGGGGCCAAATGGTCTACTCCTGCTCCTATTTCTTATGTTCTTATATCAGAAATAAGCCAGTCAAGCCTTTGATTACTAACAGGCATAAAGGCTGATTATTCTCTCCAGGTTACTACTGTGCACTCGATAGATCCACATACTGGAGGTGTGTTGCACCTGTGAAGAGAGGAGCATGCTCAGTTTACCTGACCTGGAGTATTTGCATGGTCTTTGGTGCACTTCTGGTGCAGACCCATCCCCTGGCAGTGCGCTGTGCTCGAGTAAGGGACTGAAAGCAGGAGTGTAGCTGCAGGTTTGAGCTGTTATGCTCCTGGCTGCCAACATTGCTGCTGGGTCTGGAGGTTTATGGTAAAATTTCTCTGTTTGGCTATCCCATGGATGAACTTAGAGGAGAGTGAGGTGGGATGCTGAGGATGGCCACCTTTGCCTCATTTACGTTGTTTTGCTGTTGTGTTCCCTATGCACACACAAGCCCAGTTACATCAAATCAAGGACGCTGTGGAAATCCTGGTACAGCATTGGGTGTGGGGGTCAGGGGTTGGGGGGTGGGGGGAGTTGCGTTAAGAATCAGCTAGAATGGGTCTTGTCCACTTTTCTTCTTCATTTCACCTGTGAACTAAGTATTCAGCCAGTTACGATGAAGAGGAAAATCACCCTCATAATGGGTGAGATCAACAATGACCCACGTGCTATAAACACTTAACACATGGCACTGGACAATTAATCAATGCCATAATTTATTCAGGAGAGCCCTTTCAGGACCTTTCCTTAGTCAATAGTTTTAAATCCCAGGTGGTCTTTGACTGGCCTTTGTAAATGTGTTATTGTACCTGGCCTTCCATTGTATTAATTAGCTTATTGTCACAGATTGGATTCTCAGTAGTATTGCTAAATAGCAAAGTAGAATTATAGAAGCTTACAGCACAGAAGGAATTCCAAACAATTTAGATCCACACCCCCAGCCTTTTCCCCATAATCCTACAAATTAGTCTGGAGACGGTGCAGGTTGAACAGGTTCCCACTGGTTCTGTAGTTTAGTTCCACTCCAGTTTAGTTGACTGTGAGGTGGAGCATGGCGGCGAGAAAGATTGAGAAAAGGGTTGGGGCGATGATGCAGCCCTGTTTGACCCTGGTCCGGATGTGGATTGGGTCTGTGATGGATCAGTTGGTAAGTATCACGGCCTGCATGTAGTCATGGAGCAGCCGGAGGATGGTTACGAACTTTTGGGGGATGCTTCATAGACCCTTGCAGTTGACAGTGTCAAAGGCCTTTGTAAGGTTGAAGAAGGCAATGTATAAGGGCTAGTGCTGTTTCCTGCATTTTTCCTGTAGCTGTCGTGCTGCAAAAATCATGTGCGTTGTGCTCCATAGGGGACGAAATTCGCACTGTGACTCCGGGAGGAGATCCTCGGCCACGGGGAGAAGACAGTTAAGGAGGACTCTAGCGACGACTTTCCCAATGGCTGATAGCAGGGAGATTCCTCTGTAGTTGCCGCAGTCAGACTTGTCCCCTTTTTTAAAGATGGTCACGATTACTGCATCTCTGAGATCTCCCGGCATGCTCTCCTCCCTCCAGATGAAAGAAATGAGGTTGTTTATTCGCGCCAGCAGTACCTCTCCGCCATACTTCAATGCCTCAACAGGGATTCCATCCGCACCCGTAGCCTTCTTATTCCAAGACCACCCCAACCTCTGTCGTCGAGCTACAGTACGCGGATGACACCTGCGTCTGCGCACATACTGAGGCTGAACTCCAGGACATAGTCGACATATTTACTGAGGTGTACGAAAGCATGGGCCTTTCGCTAAACATCCATAAGACAAAGATCCTCCAGCAGCCTGCCCTCACTGCACAGCACTGCCCCCCAGTCATCAAGATCCACTGCTTGGCCCTGGACACCATGGACCACTTTCCATATCTCGGGAGCCTCCTATCAATAAGGGCAGGCATCGACGACGAGATCCAACACTGCCTCCAGTGTGCCAGTACTGAGGAAAAGTGTGTTTGAAGACCAGACCCTCAAAACTGCCACCAAGCTCATGGTCTACAGGGCTGTAATAATAGCTGCCCTCCTGTATGGGTCAGAAACATGGACCATGTACAGTAGACACCTCAGGTTGCTGGAGCAATATCACCACCGATATCTCCACAAGATCCTACAAATCCCCTAGGAGGACAAATGAATCAAGATTAGCGTATTCGTCCAGGTTAACATCCTCAGTATTGAAGCACTGACCACACTCCATCAGCTCCGCTGGGCAGGCCACATAGTTCGCATGCCAGACACGAGACTCCAAAAGCAAGTGTTCTATTTGGAGCTCCTTCATGGCAAATGAGCCAAAGGTAAGCAGCAGAAATGCTACAAGGACACCCTTAAAGCCTCCCTGATAAAGTGTGACATCCCCACTGACATCTGGGAGTCCCTGGCCCAAGACTGCCCTAAGTGAAGGAAGTGCATCCGAGAGGGCGCTGAGCACCTAGAGTCTCAATGCCGAGAGCATGCAGAAATCAAGCACAGGCAGCGGAAAGAGCCTGCGGCAAACCAGTCCCACCCACCCCTTCCCTCAATGACTATCTGTCCCACCTCTGACAGAGTCTGTGGCTCTCGTATTGGACTGTTCAGCCACCAAAGAACTCACTTCAGGAGTGGAAGCAAGACTTCCTGGATTCCGAGGGACTGCCTACGATGATGATGACAAATTAGTCCAATGAAAGTTCCACTGGAATCTGCAGCCCCCATCCTTTCTGGTAGCACGTTCCAGATCTTAACAACACTCTGTATGAAAAAACATCTCCTCATTTTCCCTCTACTCCTTTTGCCAATTATTTTAAATCTATGACATCTGGGGTTAGAACCTCCACTTTTTTTGCATGCTTAACACCCACTTAACACCCATTTTACTGCTGAAATGACGTTTAACAACCATATATCGCCCATTTAGCCACAAAATGGAAACTGACGGGCATTTTTCGGAAACTTATCGCCGAGCGTTACTTTCCTTATGTGCTTAACGCCGGGAAAAAATAATACTGCTCGCCCACTTTTTTTGGGTAGAATCATCAGAATGGGCAAAATCAACGCCCATATCGCCCAGCATTAACTTCCGCACTGATTTAACGCCAAGATTCAATAATACCGCCTGCCCACAATTTTTTGTCGTAAAGAGCATATTTACCGAAACTAGTGGCCATGAGATCGCCCAGTGACACTTTCACCACCTCGCATACATATCGGCCACAATATCGCTCGCCCAAAAAAACGCTCGGAAAATGTGGAACTAACCGGAACTAATCACAGTTTTATGGGCGCCATGTTCCACATCCTTTAAAAGGCTGCTGTGCTTCAACCTCGGGAGAGTTCGGATGTACTCTGGAGGTCGTCGGAGTTGATGTGAACATCTGTACAAACATCTTGACCATACTGTGACCGATTGGAATTGAATAGGTGTCTTTGTCGGGACATTCATTGTTGGTGACCAATCGATGGAAAACAGAGAGCTACTGCAATGTCCTTTCTCACCCTCTCTTGATGACCAATTACATGCAGCAGACTCGAGATCGCCGAAGGTACGCTCCACAGCATTATATGCCCAATGTAAGACGTGCCAGGCTGATGAGGAGGACCAGACGTTACACCCCCCGCAAGTACAGGGAGAAGCAGTCTTACCTCGACTTGCCCAACAACACCTGCCTTCGGAGACTGCGCTTCCACAAAGAGGTTATCACTGAGGCATGTCAGCTGATAAGGGAAGATCTGCATCCTGCCAGCACCATCAGTACTGCACTGTCTGTCAAGGTCAAAGTCACCATGGCACTGTCGTTCTATGCCTCGGGTTCTTTTCAGGTCACAGTTGGCGACATTTGCGGACTTTCTCAGCATGCCACACATTGCTGCATTAGACAGGTCACTGAAGCTCTGTACACACGCAGAAGGGACTTGATCAGCTTCCCTATGACCAGGGAGGCACAGAATGAGAGGGCTCTAGGATTCTCCAGAATTGCAAACTTCCCCAAGGTGCAGGGAGCAATAGACTCTACGCACATCGCGATGTGGGTATCTTTTCAGGATGCTGAGGTTTTCAGGAACCGCAAGGGATTCCACTTTCTGAATGTCCAACTCGTTGTCAACCACCAGCAAATTATACTAGCAGTGAATGCTCAATTTCCGGGCAGCATCCATGATGCTCACATCCTGCATGAGAGCACTGTATCTGTCTTGTTTAACAATCAGCCACAAGGTCAATGCTGGATGCTTGGTGACAAAGGATATGGCCTTGCCACCTGGCTGATGACCCTCCTGCGTGACACCCTCAGCAAAGCTGAGAGTCAATACAACGAGAGCCACAGAGCCACTCGCAATATCGTGGAGAAAACCATTGGAGTGCTTAAGCAGCACTTTAGATGCCTGGACTACTCAGGAGGCGACCTCCAATACCACGCTGAGCAGGTAGCTCAATTCATGGTGGTGTGCTCCATGCTGCACAACTTGGCTATTAGAAGGGGACAAGAATTGCCTGATGAGGTCCATCTCACCAGAGAGAGGAAGAGGAGGACGAGGAGGCGGACGCTGACATTGGCCCAGACAATCAGACTGACGCTGAAGCCATGCCCCCGCCCCCCTGTAGACCGCATGAAAGGGCCCGTGGTGGCATGATAGTTGCAAGAGCCTTACGTCAGGAGCTTATCAATGATCGCTTTGCCTGAAAGAACGTTGGTGTTATTTACAAGGCTGACACACTGCTGGGTGTGCAGGTCATACATCAATGGTAAGCATCACCTTGGTGACAGTTAAGGTTTAAGTTGATTGAAGTTAAATGTCATTATACCCTTTGATGTTCAGGAATCACCAGCTATGTGTAACGATGCAACTATCTGAGCCAATGCGGAGCAAGGTTTTGTTAAATAAAAAACATTTAAACCGAACAGTTGTCTGAAATCATCAGTATTTCTGTAAAAACCAACCCTTCCCCCTGACCCCTCACCCCTGCTTCTCCTCCCCACCTCTACACCTTCCCCTCCTGACTCCAAGCCGCCTGGCCGAGGAACTCCTCAGACGATGCTTCATTGGGGGTGGGGGATGACGGCCGAAACGCTGCTTAGACGGATACAGGAGAGGACGGTCCCGAGGTGGGAATGTGCTCCGAATCAGAAGCAAGATGTTGCTCCTGGCTCTCGTGTGGTTGGCAATGCGGGTGCGGCACCTTGGGGTGCAGTGCCGCGCTCCGGGACCACTGGGAGCCCTCTGCCACCAGTGTTCCTGGCTACCAGCTCCAGGGCCTCCACCATCCCTTCCATGTTATATATTATTTGTTGGACAAAAACTCGGTGCCAACTACGTTCTTGGTGCTTTGTAGGATTTTTGCTGCTGGTGAATCTCCCTCATGCCTCCCACAACAGCCAAACAAGCACACACCACAGCCACACACGCCTTCAGTCCCTCTCAGCTCCCTCTCTCTCGGTCTCCTCTTCTGCGCATGTCATGATGACCCTTGACCTCCTGAATCGCGGGAATCGAGCGTTGCCATGCCATTGCTAAGGACGGTGACACTTTACAGCATAAGGTCAGCGAGATTTAATGCTACTGCCCATTTCATATCGCTCGTGGTAACGCCCATTTAAAAAAATGGAGACTAGATGCTTTGAGAATGAGCGAGAAGCCGGCGATCTGAAAACCCTTTTTTACCACCCACGCCGGAAATAACGCCCCATTTGGGCCCATTTTGGGGCGATAAGCACAAAAGTGGAAAATCTAGGGCTAGACTTTCCACTTCATATCACTGGCTAGTGCCCATATATTGCCACAAAAGGGCTGATATCGCCCAAAGATGGAAAGTTGAACACATCGCCGAGCTTATCGCTGAGTTGATCAACCGGCCCAACTTTCGGCTCACATCGCCGGCACATCACTGGGCTGATCGCTCGCTGAGAACATCGCTGGAGAATAGTTGAAAGGGATAGACAAGATAGAGGCAGAGAGGTTATTTCCACTGGTCGGGGAGACGAGAACTAGGGGGCACAGCCTCAAAATACGGGGGAGCCAATTTAAAACCGAGTTGAGAAGGAATTTCTTCTCCCAGAGGGTTGTGAATCTGTGGAATTCTCTGCCCAAGGAAGCAGTTGAGGCTGGCTCATTGAATGTATTCAAGTCACAGATTGATAGATTTTTAACCAATCAGGGAATTAAGGGTTACGGGGAGTGGGCGGGTAAGTGGAGCTGATCCACGGCCAGATCAGCCATGATCTTGTTGAATGGCGGAGCAGGCTCGAGGGGCTAGATGGCCTACCCCTGTTCCTAATTCTTATGTTTTTATGTTCTTATAAGACGCCCGGGAGCATTTCCCTTTTAAGACGCCATCTTGTGGCTCCCACGAGACTTCCGTTGGGCACCGCCATCTTAGGTGTTCAGCTGGCCTAGAAAGAAGAAGAAGAAACACGGAAGGAGGGAAAGGGAATTTTGCAGTGTTTTGGGGAAGGGTTTCAGGCATTTGTCCACAATCCTCTTCCTCTGGCGCTGATGCTGGACTTCTCGATGCTGGTGCTCTCAAACTTGGCGCGGCGTTTCGTTACAGAATGAGGAACAACAACCATCAGCGGCAGCGCCGGTTTGCTTGCTGCTGCGCCCGTTGTGGCCGCAGCCTCCGCTCCCGCTGTGGCCGCCTCTCCTGCTGCCTCCGTGGTCGCCTCTCCTGCTGCCTCCGTGGCTGCCACCATCGCGGCCGCTACCACCGCCCGACTGTTCCGCTGCGTGGGTCCCCCGGCCATGGACTGCAGCGCCCCGCCGGCTCGCACCCCAGCAATGGGCCCGCACCTGTAGCCTTGAGTGGAGGCTGAGGCTGCAGGATTGCTTGGGACCAGGGCTTCTGGGCTGCTGCTGCAGCTCCAGCTCGGTTGCCGCTGCCCTTTGGAAACCCGGGGAGCAGCAGTCTGTGGAGGAGTGAAGAAGTCTTCCCAGCTCCCACGGACCTTTCCCATCCATCTTCTGCCGAGGAGCGTCGGCCCATCGCCTGCAATGACCCATAAAGGTAAACCGTGCGTCTTGCCCCCGTAAGATACCTCTACATCTGCTCTGCCGAGAACAGGTATCAGTTCCTTGGTGTAAGTACGCAGCTTTGCCGTGACCGGGACCAGCTTGGGTCGTGCAGCCGGGTTACCCCACAGTTTATCAAAAGTTCTCTGACTCATCAACGACGGACCCGATCCCGTATCCACTGCCATACTCACTGGGACTCAGTCAATTTTTACTTCCATTATCACTGGGGGCGAATCGTCGGTGCACGTATACAGTCCCAACACCTCATCTTCTTCTGCCTGCTCCTCACTGAACAGTGGATCATCTCCCATCTCCTCAGCCACATGGTGAGTCAGATTTCTTTTACACATGCGCTGAAGGTGGCCTTTAATGTGGCAGGCATTGCACGTGTACTCCGCAAACCTGCACCGGTGAGCTCCGTGGCTTCCTCCGCAGCGCCAACATGGTGCTGCTTGATTGGCCCCCCTCAGCGGACTCTGAGTTCCAGGACCCCGAAGTCCTTGCTCTCTGCCCTGGGCAGAGCCACATTCTGCAGTTTTGTCCGTGGTGGCCACTATCCTGTGGACAGTGCCTGCTGGGTTCGAGACTGTGTGGATCATTTGCTTGGTACTGCACGTAGAGGTCATATATGCCTGACTGATGGTGATGGCCTTTGTCAGGGTGACTGAGGGTTCCGTGGCTAGCCGCTTGTGAAAGAGGCCCTCATGGCTGATCCCCATGACGAAAACATCCCGCGGCGCCTCGTCAAGGTGTGCCCCAAAATCACACGGCGCCGCGAGTCTCCTGAGGTCCGCAGCATATTTGGTGACATCCTGGCCCTCGGGTCTGCAGTGATGGTAAAATTTGTATCTGGCCGTGAGGATGCTCTCCTTCGGTTTCAACTGGTCACGGATGAGTTCAATCAGCTCCGTATATGACTTGTCCCTGGTGCTCCCGGGTGCCAGCAAATCCCTGATGAGACAGTAAACCTCATCTCCACAACTGGAGAGCAATATCGCCTTACGCTTCTCTCTCATTGCGTTCGTGTCCTCCGTCAGGTCGTTTGCTGTGAAGTAGCACTTGAGCCTTTCTGTAAAAGCCTCCCAATCATTGCCCACGGTAAAATCCTTTAGCGAGCCCAGAGTAGCCATGGTTGTGTGGAATTCGTCCGCTTCCTTGTCGCCAATGTGATGTATGCAGCACACAAATCACTGACTCCACACGGTCTGGTGTTGATCTAACTGCTGTGACCTTAGTCCTTTATTGAACAGCTCCAGAGTGCCCCACAGTTGGGTGGGCAGCCTTTTATACTGCCTCGTGCAGGTACTTTCAGGTCTCCCGCTACAGCGCTCTCTGTGGTGTACCATTGTACTTATCATACATTTAATGTACCAGAGCAATACACAACACAGTGGGTCAGGTCCATGTGAGCGCCTGCCCTCCTGTTGTGGCTCTGGAGCTGGTAAAGCTGCAAAACACAATTGAGATTATTAGAGCAGAAAGCATTGTTGCGCCGCACTGGCATACGTAGGAGGAGCAGCACTAATCCCATAAATGTGACCGAGAAATGTTACATGTATCTATGGCAGTATATCTATGTGGAATTCACTACGCCAGAGAGCTGGATCAGTCGCAGATAGACCGAATGATAAGGGAGCGAGGGTTTATGGGGTGCGGACAAAGAAGGGGACCGATGTCCAGATGGCTTGCTCTTATGCTCTTATGGTCTTATGTTGTCAACCTGAGCGTGGCAGAGAGTCGCACAGAGGCTGCATGCGTAACATGACATCATCCGTCTATGATATGATAATGAAATGATGTCACATAGCTTTTACACTGCTTGACACATTACCCATGTGGCGCATGGGGGGGTCCGGCAACACCACGGGTGGTGACCTCTCGACTGTGGTCTCCCTCTAGTGCTGCAGCACATTCCTCCAGGTCACTCAGTAGCTGTATTACAGCAGGGCCTCCCCCGGTGCACCTCTGCTGTGCCCGATTATTAGATATCTTCCTCTGCAAACATGAATAGAGCATGGCATAAGCTACTTGACTAGGTTATGTCATTTATACACAACAGTTCCAAACATTATATGCTAATAGGGGTTATGTGCACAATTGATCCATGGTTATAACAAAGATCGGTGTGTTTAGAGGCTAACGCTTGCTACGTACATCTCTCTCGAATACAATCTACATTGAAGTCATCAATGACAGTAGCTAATGTCCAAAAGTGTCCCATGCCAAACAGTGAGCAAAGGCAGCTCTCCCCCAGACCATGCTGGGTCCCTGTGTAAGTGGCAGCAGCCAGAGAGACTTAAAATGGGCACAGGTTCATGGTTCTGTCCAGTTCTTAGGCGGGGATGATATATGTTATCGAAGTTAGAATTACAAGTTTACGTTCAATCCAGGAGAATTACCATTATAATGATTATTATAAGTAGAATGTGCATCATTAAATTATAAAGTCGTACTTACTCTTGCTGAAGCAACGAGGCTGTTCCAACATTTGCGGCATTGGTCGGAGCCCCTGGGCTCGTGGGATGCAGACGAGACGACATCGGCTATCTCGCCCCATAACCTGAGGTACGCTTGTGGTGTTGGTTTCCCACCATGCTGCCTGCTCCCCCCATCCCCCGCCCCCCCCCACACCGGGCAATTGGGCCCACCGGAAGTGCACCTCCACCACGAGGGCCTCGTTGGCCTCCTCAGAGAAAGGTTTGGCCCTCTTCCTTCCCCGCTCCACATCTCTCCCACTTTCATCGCTGTCAGACATATTTCTCTGTCTTTCTATCTCTCTCTCTGTTCTCTCACCTCTGTCTCTGCCTTCCTCCTCTCTCTATCGTTCTCTCTCTCTCCTCTCTCGATCTCTCTCCCCCTTCTGTGCATGTGTGGATGACCCCTGACCTCCCAAAACGCAGGAAAACATGGCCACCAAAAAAAAAATTTGTGCATGCACAGAAGGCCGTTGCTAGGGAAACTTTTGCCTTCACTATCGCTGGGCTATCGCTGGGTGATGTCACATCACTGGGCCCTCGCTTTGCCCATTTCACATCGCTGGGCTTTCGCCGAGCCGAAAGTCACGATCCAAAAAATGGGCGATGGTCCAGCGATCATGAAGGCTGCAACATCGCTAAGGCTGGAACATTGCCCATTTTTTGGGCCCTAGCGAACAAAGTGGAAAATCTAGCCGATAGATTAATCAAGGACAGTTAGCATGGATTAGTTAAGGGTGGGTCGTGTCTGACTATAACTTGATCGAATTTTTCGAAGGAGGTAACCAGGAGGGTCGATGAGGACAGTGTGTATGATGTAGTGTATATGGATTTTAGCAAAGCTTTTGATAAGGTCTCATATAGCAGACTGGTCACGAAAGTAAAAGCCTATGGGATCCAAGGCAAAGTGGCAAATTGGATCCAAATTTGGCTCAGAGGCAGGAAGCAAAGGGTAATGGTTGATGGATGTTTTTGTGACTGGAAGGCTGTATGCAGTGGGGTTCCACAGGGCTCAGTGCTGGGTCCCTTGCTTTTTGTGGTATATATTAATGACTTGGACTTGAATGTTGGGGATATGATTAAGAAGTTTGCAGATTACACTAAAATAGGCTCTATGGTTGATAAAGAAGAAGAAAGCTGGGGATTGCAGGAGGATATCAATGTACAGGTCAGGTGGGTGGAGCAGTGGCAAATGGAATTCAATCCAGATAAGTGTGAGGTAAAGCATTTGGGGAGGTCTGACAAGGCAAGGGAATACACAATAAATGGTATGACACTGAAAAGTGTAGAGGAACTTAGAGTGCAGGTCAACAGATACCTAAAGATAGCAGACCAGGTAGATAAGATGGTTAACAAGGCATATGGAATACTTGCCTTTGTTAGTTGAGGCAAGGAGTTTATGCTTGAACTGTATAAAACACTGGTTAGGCCGCAGCTGCAGTACCATGTGCAGTTCTGGTCACCACATTACAGAAAAGATGTGATTGCACTGGAAAGGGTACAGAGGAGATTTACAAGAATAATGTCTGGACTGGAGAATTTTGGCTATGAGGAAAGATTGGAGATGCTGGGTCTGTTTTCTTTGGAACATAGGGGGCTGAGGGGAGACCTGATTGAGGTGTATAAAATTATGAGGGGCCTGGATAGAGTGGATAGGAAGGACCTGTTTCCCTTGGCAGAGGGGTCAACAACCAGGGGACATAGATTCAAAGTAATTGGAGGGAGATTTAGAGGAGATATGAGGGGAAACGTTTTCACCCAGAGGGTAGTGGGGGTCTGGAACTCACTGCCTGAAAGGGTGGTAGAGGCAGAAACCCTCACCACATTTTAAAAATACTTGGACGTGCACTTAAAGTGCTGTAATCTGCAGGGCTACAAACCAAAAGCTGGAAAGTGGAATTAGGCTGGATAGCTCTTGGTAGGTCGGCGTGGACACGATGGGTCGAAATGGTCTCCTTCCGTGCTGTAAATTTCTATGATTCTATGATTCTCGTCCATATGTTTTTTTAACCGCCTTATCAACTTGCCCTGCTACCTTCAGATATTTGTGAATATGCACTCTCGGGTCCCTCTGCTCTTGCACCTCCCCCCCAAAAGAAATAGTACCATTTAGATTATAACTACCTCTCCATGTTGTTCCTCCCAAAGTGCATCACTTCATACATCCACATTAAAAGACATTTGCCATGTGTCTGCCCATTTCCCCAATCCGTCTATGACCTCCTGAATTCTGCTATATCATTATTATTTACTACAATGCCAAGTTTTGTATCATCCTCAAACTTTAAAATTGCACTCCATGGGGTCAAGTTTCGGGCCGCGCCTAGAACGGCATAGCCCTGACATCGACACCCGTTTTTCCTGTCTAAAAGCACAACAAAAATGTACCTTGCAATTCTTGGGCTCCCTGCAGGTCCCTCGGAGCTCGGCGCGGCGCGTAGACATCAGCAGGGGACGGAGCCACAGAGACGCGCCGATTCTGCAAGTGCAGGGGGGCGGGGCTAAGTTAAATGGGAGGACGTCGTGCCGGCAACCCTGCGCGTGCGCGTTGGAGCACGTGCGCAAGCGCAGACGGCCATAAACATTGACACTCGGGCATTTTTAAAGGGGCTTGAAGAAAAATGCTGATTTGTTTCGTGGACCTCTGGAAAAGCTTGGGATTGAATCTTGGTGATTTTTTTGTGCCTGAAGGAGTTCTTTTAGCAGCACTGTTGAAGAAATCACCTGCTGAAATCAGTGAGTGCTGCTTTTTGCTGCTAAACTTCCAGAACAAGTGCTGCATAGGTGCATGCAAAATAAGGACTGTGTGTTTTGAAAAATAAGAGTGTCAATTCAATACAGCAATGGAACAATGTCCACCAAGATCAAAGAATTTCTTGCATGAGGAAGTGGAGATATTAGTAAACGTTATTGAGCAGAGATGGCAAGAGCTGGATACCAGCAACAGAGGTCGCATAAAAGTGCCACCCAAAGAAATGAAGAAACGCTGGAACCAAGTTGCAGAAGATTACTGCGCAGTGGTGCATACCATAAGATCTGGAAGCCAGTGTAAAAAGAAATGGCATGACCTTGGTCAAGTAGTTAGTGTAAGTAATATTTTCATTTTTTTATGTAATCGTAATTGTAACGTGACTATCTGTATGTCCCACCCTGCAGAAAGACGCACTCTGTAAAAACTTATATTTTACTCTTTGCAGAAGAACTTGGCCCACAACAAAAGGGAAGCAACTCGAACAGGAGGAGGCACGCCCAATCTGCATCCACTGGCACACTTGGAATAGAGGGTAGCTGCCATGATGAGTTGTACATGGAGAAAAGCAATCAGTGCAGCACAAGCTGGGCCCGCACGGGAGGAAGAGGGTAAGTCCTGAAAATGCATCGTGGCCCTTTAAATCAACCTGCTGCCTGGCCTGTTATGTGTGAGAGTACTCATGCCACTCATCCTGCTCCCTCCCTTGCTGTTAACCGTTTGACTGCTCTGATATATTTTGCAGGACATGATGATGATGATGATGATGATGCCTACCCTGAAGATCCTGAAGATCCCGAACAAGAACCAGTAGAACCAGATGTGGACGATCCAGACTAGATGCTGGCGGCGATGACTGAAATGTCTACAGGGGAGACCTTCCAAATTAATGTTTATGAGCCCACATTAAGGGGCATCAGAGTTTCAACCCCTTGCATAGGTTCTGGTTCCACCTTCCATGGTTTTGATTCTGACGTTGCGGGTCCCAGTGGTGCTGGTGATATCATGGAGCAGTTTACACCCATTCACCCACCATCCCAGCCCACGGCTCGCACTCGAGTGCTGCCGTTTGGAACACCGAGCATCCCACCGTCCCTGCCCATGCCTCCTAGTGTAGTGGTGCCGCGAGGCAGACCCAGGTGGAGGAGAAGGAGATTGGAGACACGCTCTCCTGAGATGCAGCATGCAACAGATGCGGCTCAGGTTGTGGCATTGGGTATGGAGACCAATGAGCTTACCCGATCACTCATCGGTGGCGTCAGTGCAGTGGGAGAAGAGGTGACGGTCCTGATGGGAGAAATAGCAGTAGTGACATGGGAACTTAGGGAGGGAATGTCCGAGGGAGTGCAATCGACGGCACAGGCCGTCAGGGAGGGCATGCAAGTGACGGCACAGGCCCTCATGGAGATAGCTGCTGCAATAAGGGCACACAGCCCTGCCAATCAAATGACACCCCCATGAAGAAGTGAACATTCACTGAGATATGGATAAGACATGGTTGCAGACTTTCTTTGCTGCTTTTGTTCTTGTTCTTGATGTAGCTGTAGGAGCGTTTGTCAAATTGAAATTGTTTTGTAAGTTTTGTAACTTCACAACTTATAAGTGATCTTAGGGTTTTTAAGTGATCTTATAGTGTAAATGCTCTCACATTTTGTAAGTTATTTAATTTTGCACCTAAAAAGTGATCTTGAAGTTTAAGTGATCTTAAGAGTGTAAGATTTTTCACATTGAAATTGTTTTGTAACTTTTGTAACTTTATAAGTTTATAAGTGATCTTAAAGTTTTAAGTGATCTTCAAGAGTCATATTAAAAAGTAAAGTTTGATACAACAAATATTTTATTACAGCGACGTTAACTTTTCAATAGCATATTTTTTCATTAAAACTGAATCATGTTCCATTAACACATCACAACATAGAACAACTCCAAAGAATAAACATGTCCATGCGCAACAGTTGTCGCAGAGCCCTCAGGCATCAGTAGTTGAAGCGTTCACGGATGAGCTGCTGGCACAGGGCTCGAGCAATCGTTAAAGGAGCACGATGGACGGCCCTCCTCCGACCTCATGCTCCGGCATCAGGCACTTGCATGCTTTCCTGATCGTCGTCATCATCCTCATCCTGCTCTTCCAAATTACTATCATCAGGCACTGGCCCCTCATGTGAGTCTTCTGGTTCCACTACCAGCTCCTGCGCTCTCATGATGGCTAAGTTATGGAGCATGCAGCACACAACAGTGAAGTGACCGACAATCTGAGGAGAGTATTGCAAGTGGCCTCCGGAATGGTCTAGGCATCGGAAACACTCTTTCAATATGCCAATGGTCCTCTCAATGATGCTGCGCGTCGCAATGTGCGCCATGTTGTATTGACGTTCAGCTTCCGTCTGTGTCACGCGTAGGGGCGTCATGAGCCACGTGGCCAGGCCATACCCTTTGTCTCCCAATAGCCAGCTCTGCCCTTCTGGCTGTTGCTCAAACATGTCAGATATAACGCTGTCGCGTAGGATGAACGCATCATGAGTGCTACCAGGGTATCTCGCATCGACTGACATGATGCGCTGCTTATAGTCACACACGAGCTGCACATTGATGGAGTGGAAACCTTTTCTATTCCTGAACTGCTCGGAATCCTCCATAGGTGCTCGCAAGACGATGTGGGTACAATCAATGCAGCCCTGTACCTTTTGGAAGCCAGCAATCCTGAAGAAGCCCACAGCCCTCTCATGGGTCGCTTGTGCGGTCATTGGGAACTTGATGAAGTCATTCCTCCGTGCATACAGTGCAACCGTGACCTGGTAAATGCAGGCATGTATTGCACATTGAGAGATAGCACACACATCTCCAGTTGTAGCCTGAAACGATCCCGAGGCATAGAAGGCAAGTGCAGCTGTTACCTTCACTTCAACAGACAAGCCAGTCGGCGTTCTGTTTCTGGGCTGCGAATCTGCTCTCAGCATATCACAGATCTCAACGACAACTTCTCTCTGCGGAAACACAGCCTTTTGACACAATCAGCCTCGCTCATGTCCAGGTATGAGCGCCTGGCTCGATATTGCCGACGTGGGTAAGGTCTCCTGCCCATGAGCCTACGGGTTATGACATTCCTGGTGCAGTGAGCTCTAATCAATTCTCTCCTATGCAGTGAATTGCTGGCGAACCATTGCATAATCCGTGGTGTTGACAATGCAGCACCCATACTGCAATTACAAATGTAAGTTTCAAACTGGCTAACTGGCTGCCTCTCCTTCCCGGTGCTTTGCACGCCTACCCTGTCCCCTGGCCGAATGGCCTCAGCCTCCCTCGCAGCTCGAAGGCTGCTTCCTGTTTCTTCGGCTGCTGTTGAGCCACTGACGCCACCCCTATCCCGTGGCCGAATAGCCTCAGCCTCCCTCGCAGCTCGAAGGCTGCTTGCTGTTTCTTCGACTGCCGTCGAGCCACTGACGCCGCCCCTGTCTCCTACATGGAAGGCCTGCCTGAAGCACCACAACTTGAAGGCTGCTGCTGCTTCACACTGGTAGGAATATTCAATATTTTGTCTTATCTTTGTTTATAATTTTTTATTCAGGATGGCTCTTTATTTGTATAAGTAAGACGGTTGAATGCTTGTAGAATTTAATTACTTCCCTGCATGCCCCCCCCACCCCATTCCCTACGCCTGATTTGTAACCTATGCCTTATTTCTAAAGTGTAGGCAAGGTTTTTCTGAGCGTACAAAAATTTACACTTACTCCATTCTAAGTTAGTTTGGAGTACGTTTTTACTGCCTAAACTTTCAAAACAGGCGTAAGTGGCCGCCTTTTGAAAAAAAAATCTGTTCCAAATTGAAACTGTTCTAACTGACTAGAACTGAAGCAAACTAAATGCCGAGAATAGCAATTTCTAAGATACTCCATTCTAAACCAGTTGCTCCAAAAAAATAGGAGCAACTCAGGCCGAAACTTGACCCCCATATATCCAAGTCCAGGTCAATTATATATAACAAGAAAAGCAATGGTCCTAATATTAACCCATGGGGGACTCTAATGCATACTTCTCTCCAGTCAGAAAAACATACGTTCACCACTACTCTCTGCCTCCTATCCCTTAGCCAATTAAGTACCTAAGTTACCACTGTCCTTTTAATAACACGTGCTTCTATTTTCCGAATAAGTTTGTTATGTGGTATTTTATCAAATGCCTTTTGAAAATTCATATATGCCACATGTACTGTGCTATCTTCATCAACCTCTGTTACTTCATCAAAGAAAACAATCTGGTTACTCAGGCACAATTTCTCTAACAAATCATGGCTGTCCGTTTTTAACCAATGCTTCTTCAAGTGAGAATTAATTTTGTCCTTGGCAATGGTCTCTAGTAGTTTTTCCACCAATTACATTTCGCTGACTGGCTTGTGGTTACCAGGTTTTTCCCTCTCCCCTTTTTGAATAGGGGTATAACCCTTGCAATTCCCCAGACCTCTGGTACGACTCCCATGTTCAAGGAGGATTGAAAGATTATGGTCAGAACTTCCGCTATCTTCACCTTTGCTTCCCTCAGAAAACTAGGATGCATCCCATTTGGGTCGGGTGGCGTCAACTGAGTAATGACAACCTATTTAGCTACTCCTTTCTATCTATTTTAATCCTATCCAATATCTCTACTCCGTCCTTCCTCTTCTATTGTGACATTAACTTCATCCTGAAATGTATCATAACTGAGATTTCCAGCATTTTCTGTTTTTATTTCAGGTTCCAGCATCCACAGTCTTTTGCTTTTGTATTAACTTCATCCTCTTTTTTTGTGAAGACAGATGCAAAGTTTTCATTCAGTATCTCAGTCATGCCCTCTGCTTCCACAAGAAGATTTTATTTTTTGTCCCTAATCGGCCCCACCATTTCTTTAACTCTCCTTTTATTTTTTATATGTTTATAAAATGATTTTTGGGTTCCCTTTTATGCTACCTGCTAATCTTTTGCCATATTCTCTCTTTTCCCTTCTTGCATCCTTTTTCAGTTTTCCCCATGCACTCTCTGTACTCTGCCTGGTTTACTACTGTAATCTATTCCTGACATTTATCATTAACCTCCTTTTTCTATTTTATTTTAACCTCTATTTCCTTTGTCATCCAGGAAGCTCTAACTTTGGATAGCATATATTTTCTCCTTATGGGAATATGCTTGGTTTGTACCTGAACTATCTCTGCCATGAAGGCCTGCAATTGTTCAATTATTGTTTACTTGGCCAATCTTTGTTTCCAATCCATCTGCGCTAGATCCCTTCTCAAATCACTGAAATTGGCTTTCTTCCAGTTATGTATTTTCACCTTGGATCTCTTTGTCCCTTTCCGTAACTACTTAGAACCTAATTATATTATGATCACTATGACCCAGATGTTACCAAGATTAGCCGTTGCAAACATTTGGAGAAATATTCCAAAATTCTCAATGAATATACATATATACAACAAATATACATACCACTTATAAATAAAAACTCCACAGGAAAAGTGATGCATCTGTGGCTAACGAAAGAAGTTCAGGATTGTATTTGATTAAAAGAAGAGGCTTATAATGTTGTAAGCCTGAGGATTGGGTGAGCTTTACAAACTAATAAAGGATGACCAAAATATTGGTAAAAAGGAAGATAATAGAATAAGAGTAAACTAGTTAGAAATATTTTTTTAAATTGTAAGAGCTTCTACAAGTATGTAAAAAGGAAGAGAGTAGCAAAAATAAGCATTGGTCCCTCAGAGGCTGAGACCGGTGAAATTATAATGGGGAATAAGGAAATGGCAGAGGCATTAAAAAAATATTTTGTATCTGTTTTCAGAGTAGAAAAAGCATAACAAAATAATGGGGAACAAAGGGGCTAATACGAGTGAGGAACTTAAAATAATTAATATCAGGAGAAAAAAAGTACTTGAGAACCTAATGGGATTAAAGGTCAATAAATCCCCTGGACCTGACGGCCTACATCCTAAAAGGGGTTCTAAAAGAGGTAACTGCAGAGATAGTGGATGCATTGGTTGGGATCTTCCAAATTTGCCTAGATTCTAGAAAGGTCCCAGCAAATTGGAAGGTATCAAATGTAACCTTGCCATTCAATAAAGGAGAGAGAGAGAGAGAAAACAGGGAACTACAGATCAGTCGTCGAGAAAATAATAGAATCCATTATTAAGGAAGTGGCAACAGGGCACATAGAAAATCATAATATGAATAGGCAGGGTCAACATGGTTTTATTAAAAGGAACTAGGGCTGTAGATAGGGCTTTAAACTAAATAGTGGGGGGGAGGGTGAGGGGAAGGGTGTAGGTGAGCGGAAACTTAAAAAGTCAAAAGGAAAGGAGCAGGCAATAGTGAAGGGTAGTGACAGAGGTAATGATATCCAGAGTGTGTCAGGAAGGGACAGAGTGTATAAACATAAGAATGCATCAGAACGTGGGGTCCAAATAGGGAAAAA
Organism: Pristiophorus japonicus; assembly: GCF_044704955.1. Lineage (NCBI taxonomy): Eukaryota > Metazoa > Chordata > Chondrichthyes > Pristiophoridae > Pristiophorus > Pristiophorus japonicus. Next base: position 127,508,568 of record NC_091979.1, read on the forward strand.
TGGTAAAAAGACAAAATTAAAAGTTCTTTATCTCAATGCATGCAGCATTCATAACAAGTTAGATGAATTGACGACACAAATAGAAATAAATGGGTATGATCTGACAGTCATTACAGAGATTCACTTGCAAGGTGACCAAGGCTGGGAACAGAATATTCAGGGATATTTGACAATTCGGAAGAATAGGCAGAAAGGAAAAGGAGGTGAGGTAGCTCTGATAATAAAGGATGAGATCAGTGCAGTAGTGAGAAATGATATTGACTCAGAAGATCAAGATGTAGAATCAGTTTGGGTGGAGATAGAAATAATAAGGGAAATAAGTCACTGGTGGGCATAGTCGATAGGCCCCCTAACAGTAGCTGCACTGTAGGACAGAGTATTAATCAAGAAATAATGGAGACTTGGGAGCCAAGTGGGTAGCACATTTCAGGAGGTGGTCACCCCGCAGCTAAGGAGTTTGCAGGCAGAGAGGGAACAGGTGACTGCCACACAGAAGAGGAAGACCAAGCAGGTAGTGCAGGAGTCCCCTGAGTGCATCTCACTCTCCAACTAGTAATCTGTGCTGGTGAGGGCAATGGTTCCTCTGGGGAGTACAGCCAGAGCCAAATCCATGGCACCATGGGTGTCTTAGCTGTACGGGGGGGGGGGGGGGGAAGAAGGAAGACAGGAAAAGCAACAGTGCTAGGGAATTTGATAGTTAGGGGTGCAGATGGGTGTTTCTGCGGCTGTAGGTGTGACTACAGGATGGTATGTTACCTCCCTGGTGCCTGAGTCAAGGATGTCACTGAGTGGCTGCAGAACATTCTGAGGGAGGAGGGTGAACAGCCAGAGGTCACAGTCCATATTGGTCGAAAGAGGGATGAGATCCTGCAGGCAGATTTTAGGGAGCTAGGAAAAAGATGAAAAAGAAGGAAATCAAAGATATTAATTGGATTACTTCAGGTACCACACACGAGTGAGTATAGAAACAGAAGGATAGAGCAGATGATTGTGTGACTGAAGAGATGGTGCAGGAGGGAGGGCTTCAGTTTCCTGGGGCATTTGGGGTTGGTTCTGGGGAAGGTGGGACCTGTACAGGCCGGACGGGTTGCACCTCAACAGAGCCGGTACCAATATCCTCGTAGGGAGGTTTGCTAATACTGTTGACGAGGGTTTAAACTAAGTTCATAGAATCATAGAATCACAGAAAAACTATGACACAGAAGGAGGCCATTTGGCCTTCAGGTCCGTGCCGGTTGAAAAAGAGTTACCCAGCCTAATCCCACCTTCCAGCACTAGGTCTGCAGCCCTGTAGGTTACGGCTCTTTAAGTGCACATCCAAGTACTTTTTAAATATGATGAGGGTTTCTTCCTCCACCACCCTTTCAAGCCGTGAGTTCCAGACTCTCAGCACCCTCTGGGTGAAGCAATGTTCCCTCATTTCCCCTCTAATCCTTCTACCAATACTTTAAATCTGTGCCCCCTGGTTATTGACCCCTCTGCTAAGGGAAATAGGTCCTTCCTGTCCATTCTATCTATAATTTTATACATCTGAATTAAATTTCCCTTCGGCCTGCTTTGTTCCAAGGAAAACAACCCCAGCCTATCCAATCTTTCCTCATAGATAAAGATTGCCAGTTCTGGCAACATCCTTATCACTCTCCTCTGCACCATTTCTAGTGCAATCACATCCTTCTTGCAATGTGGTGACCAGAACTGCACACAGTACTCAAGCTGTGGCCTAACTAGTGTTGTATACAGTTCTAGCATAACTTCCCTGCTTTGTATTCTATGCCTCAACTAATAAAGGAAAGCATTCCGTATGCCTTTTTAACTACCTTATTGATCTGTCCTGCTACGTTTAAGGATCTGTGGACATATACTCCAAGATCCCTCTGTTCCTCCACACCTCTCAGTATCCTCCCATTTATTGTATATTCCCTTGCCTTGTTGTCCCTCCCCAAATACATTACCTCACACTTTTCCGAATTAAATTCCATTTGCCACTTTTCTGGCCAATTGACCAGTTCATCGATATCCTCCTGCAGTGGAAAGCTTTCCTCCTCACTGTCATCCATGCGGCCAATCTTTGTATCATCTGCATATTTCTTTATCATGCCCCCTACATTTAAGTCTAAATCATTAATATATACTACAAAAAGTAAGGGACCAAGTACTGAGTCCTGTGGAACCCCACTGGAAACAGCCTTCCAGTTACAAAAACTCCCCTCAACCATTACCTTTTGCTTCCTGCCACTGAGCCAATTTTGGATCCAATTTACCACATTCCTTTGGATCTCATGGGCTTTTACTTTTTTGATCAGCCTACCATGTGGGACCTTATCTAAAACCTTGCCAAAATCCATGTAAACGACATCAAATGCACTGTCTTCATCAACCCTCCTTGTTACCTCCTCAAAGAACTCAATCAAGTTAGTCAGACACGACCTTCCCTTAACAAATCCATGCTGTTGGTCCTTGATTAATCTGTGTCTTTCTAAATGAAGGCTTATACTGTCCCTCAGAATTGATTCCAGTAATTTTCCCACCACCGAGGTTAAACTAACTGGCCTGTAATTGCTCGGTTTATCCCTTCCTCCCTTTTTAAACAATGATACATTAGCAGTTCTCCAATCCTCTGGCACAACTCCTGTAGCCAGGGAGAATTGAAAAATGATGGTCAGAGCCTCCCCAATTTCCTTTCTTGCTTCTTTTAGTAGCCTCAGATATATTTCATCTGGTTGTGGTGATTTATCTACTTTCAAGGATGCTAAACCCCTTAAAACTTCCTCTCTTACTATGTTTATCTCGCCCAATATTTCACTCTCTTCCTCCTGAACTTCAACGTCGGCATCGTCCCCCCCTTTTGTGAAGATGACTGCAAAGTATTGATTTAGTACCTTATACACATCCTCCGCCTCCACCCATAGATCACCATTTTGGTCCCTAATAGGCCCTACTCTTTCCTTAGTTATCCTCTTGCTCTTTATGTACTTGTAAAAGATCTTTGGGTTTTCTTTGATTCTACTTGCCAGTATTTTTTCATGTCTTTTTGCTTTCCTAATTTCCTTCTTAATTTCACCCCTGCACTTTCTATACTCTTCCAGGCTTTCTGCATTATTGAGCTCACGATATCTGATACAGGCTTTTCTTTTTTGCCTTATCTTACCCTGTATGCACCTTGTCATCCAGGGAGCTCTAAACTTCATGTACCTCCTTCTTGAATGCTTCTTTTTTGTAGCCTTGGATATATTTCATCCGGTCCTGGTGGTTTATCTACTTTCAGGGATGCTAAACACCGTTCTGGCACTGATTTACCTTCTAGTAACTGTTTGCAGTCCACTTTTACTAAATCACTTCTCAGCCTAGTAAAATTGGCCTTCCCCCAACTTAGAACTCTCACTCCTGTTTCTTCTTTGTCCTTATCCATAATTATGCTAAAACTAACTGAATTATGATCATTACCACAAAAATGCTCTCCCACTGCTACTGCTTCCACCTGCCCAGCTTCATTCCCTAACACTAAATCCAAAACAGCATCCCCTCTTGTTGGCAGGTGGATGGGCACTAGGATTTAGCATAAGAAATGATTGAGAGAGATGGATAGCACTAAAGCAAGAAATAGTAAGGTTTTAGATGGGGTCAGGCTAAGAGAGAACATAGGATGGCTTAAGATAGGTTTACAGCGTATGTATGTGAACGCACAAAGCATAGTAAACAAGGTTGATGAGCTGCAGGCGCTAATAGCCACATGGAAATATGATATTGAGGTAATAACAGAGACTTGGCTCAAATAAGGGCAGTTAGTGTCAGGCTGCCTGTTGGCGGCTCAGCCAAACCCGCAGCCATAATTGTCGGCCTGACCTGGCAATCGGCCAACAAAAAAAAATGAGATGGCATTGCCGGGTGCGGTCCCCTTTAAGGGCGACCGTGCAGCCAAGCCACACAATGCGTACCGACAGCAAAAGCTGTCAGTGGCACCGATAGGCGGCGGCATTGCTCCCATGGGGTAATACCGGGAAAGGGGCAATTTTCCGAGGGGCAATTTCATGAAGGGGTCTCCGACAGTCGGTAAGGGGTCGGCGCGTGCACGCTGTGGTGGGAAAATGGGTGGAGCTGTCCCCTACACCGCTCCAAACCTGAGGAAGGGCTATTTTCAAAATAGCAGCCCCTCCGTGGAGACTCGGCGGCCATTCTGCACCGACGGGTGGCCGCTGCTTTCAGGCAGAAAGGGGCAATTTCAGCCCCAGAGAGTAAGATGAAGCAAAAAAAGAGCACGCATGACAGACGTCAGGTTGAGAATACATCTGAGAATCAGGAAAAATATAAAAAGTTCAGTGGAGAAGTGAAAAAGAAAATAGGAGGGGCAAAGAGAGCAGAACAGCAACTAACATAGAAGGGAATCCAACAGTTTTCTATAGATATATAAATAGTAAACGGGTAGTAAGAGGAGGGGTGGGGCTGATTATGGACCAAAAAGGAAAAGGGAAAAGGAGGCAGAGAGTATGGCTGAGGTACTAAATGCATACTTTGCATCTGTCTTCAACAAGAAAGAAGATGCTGCCACAGAGATAATAAAGAAGAAGGTAGAGGAGATACTGGATGGTATAAGAATTGATAAAGATGATGTACAAGAAAGATTTGCTGTACTTAGATAAGTCACGAGGACCAGATAGGATGCATCCTAGGACTTTGAGGGAATTGAAGGAAGAAATCACAGAGGTATGGGCCATGATCCTCCAATCCTCCTTAGAAACATGGGTGGTGCCAGAGAACTGGAGAAATGCAAATATTACACCCTTGTTCAAAAAAGGGTGCAAAGATAAACACAGCTACTATAGGCTGGTCAGCTTAACCTCGGGAAGGTTTTAGAAACAATACAAAATTAACAGTCACTTGGACAAGTGTGGATTAATGAAGGAAAGCCAGCATTGATTTGTTAAAGGCAAATTGTGTTTAACCAACTTGATCGAGTTTTTTGATGAGGTAACAGAGAGGGCTGATGAGCGCAATACAGTTGACGTGGTGTACATGGATTTCCAAAAGGCGTTTGATAAAGTGTCACATAATAGGCTTGCCAGCAAAGTTGAAGCCCGTGGAATAAAAGGGACAGTGGCAGCATGGATACAAAATTGGCTAAGTAACAGGAAACAGAGAGTAGTGGTGAACGGTTGTTTTTCAGACTGGAAGAAGGTATAATCAGTGGTGTTCCCCAGGGGTCGGTACTAGGACCACTGCTTTTTTTGATATATATTAATGACTTGGATGTGGGTGAACATGGCAACATTTCAAAATTTGCAGAAGACACAAAACTTGAAAGTATAGTGAACAGTGAGGAGGATAGTGATAGATTTCAAAAGGACAAGTGGCAGATTAAATTTAAGGCAGCAAAGTGTGAAGTGATACATTTTGGTAGAAAGAGTGTGAAGAGGAAATGTAAACTAAAGGGTACAATCCTAAAGGGGTTCATAAACACAGAGACCTAGGAGTATATGTGTAGAAATCATTGAAGGTGGCAGAGTGTTGTGTATACAATAACTGTTAGACTGAGTACTGTTTAACTCCAAGAGGTATGACTTTGGATCTGCTTTATTCAGACCCAAAGTGCCCAATATACAAAATGGCTGGCCTTTTATACTTGGGCTGCAACACATGTGCGTGCAGTCCAATGGCCTCCAACAGTGACGCCATCTAGTGGCTTGTGATTCCAAAAGTACATACATGACAATACCCCCCTCTGAGATATTAACACAGTCTTTTTCAAATTGAGATGGTCCGGTGTTTTACGCTCCCAGGTTGACCGTCTCAGTTCAACTCCATTCTTGGGTGAGTGTTCAGAGCCTGTTGTGACTGATGGCTGGGTGGCTGATCTGGTGGGAGTGGCAATGGTCATGTCAGGGATTGAGAGTCCATTTTCATTGAACATGTCAGTGATTGAAAGTCCCGATTCACTGATGACCACTGAGTCCTCTGATGACTGGGGGTAGGTTGGTTGGTCGTTGACTGTCTCTTCCTTCGACTGTTCCAATTCATCTGTGTGCCACAGCTTTGTCTAATCCATATGTTTCCTGCATGTTTGCCCATTTTTGAGCTTGACAATAAATACTCTGTTGCCCTCCTTGGCCATGACAGTACCAGTGATCACCATAATTCAGAACATATACAGGATCATTTACAGAAATATCGCGTGACACAGCTGCGCGATCGTGATACCCTTGCTGACTTTGTCTTCTATATTCAACATGATTATTCAAGTCAGGGTGTACAAGAGATAGCTTGGTCTTAAGAGCGCTCTTCATCATTAGTTCAGCAGGCGAGACCACGGTAAGCGTGTGTGGTCTTGTCCTATAACTAAGCAGTATGCATGACAGGCGGGTCTGCAGTGACCCTTGGGTTACTCGCTTCATATTCTGCTTCATGATTTGGACAGCATGTTCTGCTTGCCCATTAGATGCAGGTTTGAACGGTGCTGACCTTACATGTTTGATACCATTGAATTTCATGAACTCTTGAAACTCCTGACTGGTGAAGCATAATCTGTTGTCGCTAACAACGATGCCAGGCAGACCATGTGTTGCGAACATGACACTGAGATTCTCAATGGTAGCTGTGGATGTGCTGGATGACATGATTATACATTCTATCCACTTTGAATATGCATCCACCACAAGTAAAAACATCTTCCCCAGGAAGGGACCTGCAAAGTCAATGTGGATCCTGGACCATGGTTTGGATGGCCACGATCACAGACTCAGCTGCGATCTGCTGGTGCTTTGCTGAGCTGCATGCAAGTGTTGCACTGATGCACACATGATTCCGGCTCAAAGTCAATTCTCGGCCACCATACACGAGACCTGGCGATGACTTTCATTATTACAATGCCGGGATGTGTGCTATGTAGCTCACATGCAAATTTCTCTCTTCCTTTCTTGGGCATAACAACACGATTGCCCCACAGTATACAATCCGACTGAATAGACAGTTCGTCTTTGCGACGAATATAAGCTTTGGTCTCCTCGCACATTTGCTTGGGTATGGCAGACCAATCACCTTTGAGGATGCAACTCTTCACCACTGATAAAATCGGGTCCTGGCTGGTCCAGGTCTTAACTTGTTGAGCTGCGACAGGGGTTCCTTCACTCTCAAAAGCATCCATAACTAACAATAGGTCCGCCGGTTGTGGCATTTCCATCTCCAGTGTGAGCAGCGGCAGACGGCTCAAAGCATCGGCACAATTCTCGGTGCCAGGTCTATGGCAAATGACATAAACATAAGTGGATAATGTCAGCGCCCACCTCTGGATGCGGGATGAAGCATTGGTATTGATACCTTTGTTTTCAGAGAAAAGTGAAATGAGCGGCTTGTGATCTGTCTCCAGTTCAAACCGAAGACCAAACAAGTACTGATGCATCTTTTTTACCCCATGCACACAGGCTAGTGCTTCTTTCCCTACCATGCTGTAGGCTCTTTCCGCTTTAGACAAACTTTTTCAAGCATACACGACTGGTTGAAGTTTACCTGACTCATTAGCTTGTTGGAGTACGCAACCAATTCCATATGGCAAAGCACCACAGGCCAATACTAAATGTTTACATGGGTCATAATGTACTAGCAACTTGTTAGAGCAAAGCAGATTAGTGACTTTCTCAAAAGCTCTGTCTTGAGACGCACCCCACACCCAGTTGTCGCCTTTTCTTAGCAGCATGTGCAGTGGTTCTAATAAGGTGCTCAATTTAGGTAAGAAGTTACCAAAGTAGTTGAGTACACCCAGGAACGAACGCAGCTCCGTCACATTCTGTGGCTTGGGTGCATTCTTGATGGCATTGGATTTCGCGTCCGTGGGCCTGATGCCGTCAGCATCAATTTTCCTCCCCAAGAATTCGACCTCTGGTGCCATGAAGGTGCACTTTGAGCATTTCAGTCTGAGTCCCACTTTGTCCAGACAATGCAGCACCTCTTCCAGGTTGTTCAGATGTTCCTCAGAGTCACGACCTGTGATCAGGATGTCATATTGGAACATACGGTTCTGGGAATGGACTTTAGTAGACTCTCCATGTTCCTCTGAAATATTGCTGCAGCCGAGCGAATTCCAAAATAGCACTTGTGATAAATAAACAGTCCTTTATGCGTGTTAATACACGTAAATCTCTTCGACGTCTCAACCAGCTCCTGTGTCATGTCGGCCGACGTCAAGTCCAGTTTGGTGAACGACTTCCCCCTGGCTAGCATTGCAAACAAGTCATCAGCCTTCAGTAATGGGTACTGATCCTGTATTGAAACTCTGTTGATCGTAGCCTTGTAGTCTCCATAGATTCTGACTGTGCCATCACTTTTCAGCACAGGAACAATGGGGCTGGCCCATTCATTAAATTCAACCGGTGATATGATCCCTTCATGCTGGAGTCTGTCCAGTTTGATTTCGACCTTCCCCCTCATCATATACGGAACTGCCCAAGCTTTATGACGGATGGGTCTTGCATCTGAGTCCACGTGGATCTGCACCTTGGCTCCCGCGAAGTTGCCGATGTCTGGTTCGAATAGCGAGGGGAACTTGCTCTGTACTTGGGCACATATATCTTTCTCCGACGATAATGTCTTGATGTCGTTCCAATTGCATCTGATTTGAACAGCGTTGGGCCATTGCCTGGGACAATCCATAGTGGTAACTCGTGAACCGCACCATCATACGACACATTAATTGTGGCACTGCCAATCACTATTATGAGTTCTTTGGTGTATGTGCACAACTTGGTATTGACTATGTAATGTATTTAATTAACCCTGTGTAACCTGCATGACACCTGACCACCAGAGGGCACACCTGTTGGTGTCCCAAGGGATCCCAGCATCCCTTGGGAGCACAGTATATAAGCAGGCCACCCACGAGGTACCTGCACTTTGGAGTCTTATGAAAGAGCTCTGGTCACACTTGCTCATTGTACACAGTATTCAGTTTCATCTTTTATTATGAGTGTACCAATAGGCGACGAGGTAATGAACAACCGCGCGAAAATGCAAAGAACAGTCAGTATCCTGGAGAAGTTCTCAGAAGGGGACGATTAGGAGGCCTTCATGGAGAGACTCGACCAATACTTCGTGGCCAATGAGCTGGAAGGGTACGAGACGCTACCAAACGAAGGGCGATCCTCCTAACTGGCTGTGGGGCATCAATCTATGGCCTCATGAAGAATCTCCTGGCCCCGGCAAAATCCTACGAAGAATTGTGTACGCTGGTCCGGGAGCACCTAAATACTAAGGAAAGCGTTTTGAATGCGAAGTACCGGTTCTACATGTGCCAACGTTTGGAGGGCCAGGAAGTGGCGAGCTATGTCGCTGAACTAAGGCGCCTCGCAGGACATTGTGAGTTTGAGGGTTTCCTAGAACAAATGCTCAGAGACTTTTTTGTACTGAGCATTGGACATGAGACAATCCTTCGCAAACTATTGACTGTAGAAACTCCGAATCTGAGTAAAGCCATAACGATAGCCCAGGCATTTATGTCCACCAGCGACAACACCAAACAGATTTCGCAGAGCAAAGAAGTTTCAGCCAGTACTGTGCATAAAGTAACATCGGTCTCGAGCAGAAATATACATGGCAGAATGTACACGCTGGCTGCTGTGGCCCGACCTTAATTGACCCAGAGTCCGCCATCAATCGTTAATGCGAGGCAGTTAACACCTTGTTGGCGCTACGAAGGTGATCATCGGCCCCATCAATGCCGCTTTGAGCATTATGCGTGCAATGGTTGCAGAACAATGGGATACCTACTACGAATGTGCAGGCGAGCTGCAAACCCTGCATACCACCACGTTGCATAGGAAGATCGATCCACTGTGGATCAGGCTGAATTGGAGACTCGTACGGAGGAGGCAGAAATGTACGGGGTACACACATTCACTACGTAATGTTGAAAGTTGAACTGAATGGTATTCCAGTATCTCTGGAACTGGACATGGGGGCAAGTCAGTCCATAATGAGTAAAAAGACCTTCGACAGGCTGTGGGGCAAAAAGGCACACAGGCCCAAGCTCAGCCCCATTCACACCAAACTAAGGATTTACATCAATGAACTAATCCCTGTAATTGGCAGTGCTGAAGTCAAAGTCTCCTATGACGGAGCAGTACACGAACTCCCGCTGTGGATTGTGCCAGGGGATGGCCCCACGTTGTTTGGCAGAAGCTGGCTGGGAAAAATACGCTGGAACTGGGACGACATCCAAGCACTTTCATCCGTCGACGATGCCTCATGTACCCAGGTTCTTAGCAAGTTACATCGTTGTTCGAGCCAGGCATTGGAAGCTTCCGGGGGCAAAAGTGCAGATCCATTTGATTCACGGTAAGCGACCCATCCACCACAAGGCATGGGTGGTACCGTACATGATGCGTGAAAAAGTGGAAATTGAGCTGGACAGGCTGCAACGTGAAGGCATCATCGTGCTGGTGGAATTCAATGACTGGGCCAGTCCGATTGTCCCGGTACTTAAGGAGGACGGCATGGATTTGCGGGGACTATAAAGTAACGATTAACCGTTTTTCGCTGCAGGACCAGTACCCGCTACCTAAGGCAGACGATCTATTTGTGATCCTGGCTGTAGGGAAGACATTCACCAAGCTGGACCTGACCTCGGCCTACATGACACAGAAGCTGGAGGAGTCTTCAAAAGATCTCACCTGCATCAAATGCACAAAGGTCTGTTTATCTACAACCGGTGCCCGTTCGGGATTCGGTCGGCCGCAGCAATCTTCCAGCGGAACATGGAGAGCCTGCTAAAGTCGATTCCTTTTACAGTGGTTTTCCAGGACGACATATTGTTTACAGGTCGGGACACCATGGAGCACTTGAAGAATCTGGAAGAGATTCTTAGTCGATTGGATTGCGTGGGACTCAGGTTGAAACGCTCGAAGTGTGTTTTCCTGGCACAGGACGTTAAGTTCTTGGGAAGAAGAATCGCAGCGGACGGCATCAGACTCACCGATGCCAAGACGGAGGTCATCAAGAACAAACCGTGACCACAGAACGTGAAGGGACTGTGGTCGTTCCTGGGACTCCTTAACTATTTCGGTAATTTCCTACCTGGGTTAAGCACCTTGCTTGAACACCTACATGTGCTACTGCACAAGGGAGACGACTGGGTATGGGGGAATTCACAAGAGGCTGCCTTTAAGAAAGCCAGAAATCTGCTGTGTTCAAACTGCTTGTCCTGTATAACCCTTATAAACGATTAGTGCTAACTTGCAATGCGTCGCCATACTGGGTCGGGTGTGTGTTACAACAGGCTAATGAATTGGGGATTTTGCAACCGGTCGCTTATGCGTCCAGGAGTTTGTCCAAAGCCGAAAGGGCCTACGGCATGATTGAAAAAGAGGTTCTGTCATGCGTCTATGGGGTGAAAAAATGCACCCGTACTTATTTGGCCTCAAGTTTGAGTTTGAAACTGACCACAAGCCGTTCATATCGCTGTTCTCTGAGAGCATAGGGATTAATACCAATGTCTCTGCCGCATCCAAAGATGGGCGCTCACGATGTCGGCATACAACTTTGTAATCCGCCACAGACCGGGCACAGAGAACTGCGCAGGTGCTCTCAGTCGGCTGTCATTGCCCACCACCGGGGTGGAAATGGCACAGCCAGCAGACTTGCTCATGGTCATGGAGGCATTCGAGAACGAGAAGTTCCCCGTTACGGCCTGCTAGATCAGGACCTGGACCAGCCAGGATACCTTACTGTCTTTGGTAAAAAACTGTGTCCTCCATGGGAGCTGGTCCGGTGGTCCCAGTGGAGATGCAGGAGGCGATTAAACCATACCACAAACACAAAGACATGTTGTCCCTTCAGACGGACTGTCTATTGTGGGGCAATCGCGTGGTCTTGCCCAAGAAAGACAGAGATATGTTCATATGTGAACTGCACAGCACCCACCCAGGCATCGTAATGATGAAAGCCATAGCCAGATCCCATGTCTGGTGGCCCGACATTGACTCAGATTTAGAGTCATGCATGCGCCAGTGCAAAACTTGCTCTCAACTGAGCAATGCACCCAGAGAGGCACCGCTAAGTTTGTGGTCGTGGCCCTCCAAACCGTGGTCGAGGATCCACGTGGACTATGCGGGTCCATTTCTAGGCAAAATGTTTTTGGTTGTCGTGGAAAGCTTACTCAAATGGATTGAATGTGCAATAATGACAGTAAGCACGCCCATGGCCAGTATTGAAAGCCTACGAACCATGTTTGCCACGCACGGCTTGCCTGATGTCCTATTCAGTGACATTGGGCTGTGCTTCACCAGTGCTGAATTCAAGGAATTCATGACCCACAACGGGATCAAACACATCACATCTGCTCCGTTCAAGCCTGCATCCAACGGGCAGTTCAGACCATCAAGCAAAGCTTGAAACATGTGTCGGAAGGCTCCCTGCAGACCCGGCTGTCCCAAGTGCTACCGCACCAGACCCCACTCACTCACCGGGGCTCCCCCAGCTGAGTTGCTCTTGAAAAGGTCACTCAAAACAAGGCTCTCTCTTATCCACCCTGATCTCCATGACCACGTGGAGGGCAAGCGGCATCAACAAAGTGTGTACCATGACCGCGCAAATTTGTCACGCGATATTGAGATCAATGATCCCGTGTTTGTGCTCAATTATGCACATGGTCCCAAATGGCTCGCTGGCACAGTCACAGCCAAAGAGGGGTGTTTCAGGTCAAATTGGCAATGGACAAACGCACAGAAAACATTTGGACCAAATCAAATTGAGGTTCACCAACAGCTACGAACAACCCGAAGAGGACACCACCAACTTTGACCCTCCAACACACACACAAGTGGCAACTGGCATCATGGTTGACCACAATGCCAAACTCATCATCCCCCGCAGCCCGGCAAGGCTGGCTGCCCAACAGCCCAGTGAAGAACTGACCAATCCACCCAAACCCGCATTTGTACCGAGACGATTGACAAGGGAGCATAAAGCCCCAGATCATCTCACCTTGTAAATAAGTGTAATGTTGACTTCACGGGGGAGTGATGTAATGTATTTAACCCTGTGTAACCTGCATGACACCTGACCACCAGAGGGCCCATCTTTTGGAGTCCCAAGGGATCACAGCATCCCTTGGGAGCACAGTATATAAGCAGACCACCCACGAGGTACCTGCACTCTGGAGTCTTATTAAAGGAGCTAAGGTCATACTTGCTCATTGTACACAGTACTCAGTTTCATCCTTTATTATGAGTGTACCAGACTGGACTCAGCCTGGGCCTCACAGCCGTAGTATCCCACAGCTTGTCGAATGCCCTCTGGCTCATTATCGATTGACTCGCCCCTGTGTCCAGTTCCATCGATACCGGCATCCCATTAAATTTCACGTTGATCATTATCAGTTTGCTCTTAGTTAGGAACGAGTACAGTCCATACACTTCCTTCTCTGGTATCCCGGATTGCGTAACCGGATCCACGCTAGTCTGACCATCATCCTCCACATGGTGTGTCGCAGCACGCTTGCTCATCTGCAGAGATGCCCCACTCTCAGACAGCCTTTGCAACTATATTGCTTAAATCAGCACTGCTGGTGCCGGTGGTTTCCTCCACAATGCCAACTTGGAGAAATCTGATGCATTCCCGCTGGCGGACTTTGGGCAGCCACAGGTTTCGTGTACGTAGTCGGGTAGGCCCTGCCATGTGCCGCTCTGCCGAAAGCCGAATCATTCATATTTACATTACTTGCCTAGTTTCGATTTTTCACTGATATCTGCTTTAAACTTCTATCCATCGTAATGCATGACTGTGATGGCCCTGTTCAAGTCCAACATCTCCACCGGCAGTCGTTTACGCAGGATCACCTCGTGGTTGATGCCGATTACAAAGAAGTCCCGCAGCATGTCTGCCAACACAGCCCCGAACTTACACGGGGTCCCACTAGAAGTCTCAGGTCGGCAACGAATTCCGCCGCATTCTGGCCCTCTGAGCGAACGTGCGTGTAAAATCTGTATCTCGAGATGATGATGCCTTCGTCTGGCTTAAGGTGGTCCTGTACCAGTGTGCACAATTCTTCATACATCTTCTCTGTTCAACTCACAGGCAGGAGTAGATTCTTTATCAGACCATAAATTTTTGGACTGCAAACCATAAGGAACACCGCCCGACGCTGACCTCCTCCATTTTGTTGGCCACGAAGAACTGGCTCAAACGGCTCACAAAGTCTGCCCAATCTTCTCCTTCCACAAATCGCTCCAACAATCCAATTGTGCTCATTTTTGTATGCAAAGGTTCTTGTTGCCTTGTTGCCAAATGTTATGTATGCAGTAACTGTTAGACTGAGTACTGGTTAACTCCAAGAGGTATGACCTTGGCTCTGCTTTATTGAGGCCCAGTGTGCCCAATATACAAAATGGCTGGCCTTTTATATTTGAGCTGCATCTAGTGGCTAATGATCCCAAAAGTACATACATGACACAGGGCAGGTTAAGAAAGCAGTCAAAAATGCTTACGGGATTCTGGGCATCATGAATAGAGGTATAGAGTACAAAAGTGTGGAAATTATGATGAATCTTTATAAAACACTGGTTCAGCCTCAACTGGAGTATTGTGTCCAATTCTGGGCACCGCAATTTAGGAAGGATGTGAAGGTATTAGTGAGGGTGCAGATAAGATTTACGAGAATGATACCAGGGTTGAGGGACTTCTTTTGCATGGATACACTGAAGAAGCAGGGGTTGTTCTTCTTAGAGCAGAGAAGATTGAGAGGAGATTTGAAAGAGGCGTTCAAAATCTTGAGGGGTTTGGACAGAGTAGATAGAGAGAAACTGTTCCCGTTAGCAGAACGGTTGAGAACCAGAGGACATAGATTTAAGGTGGTTAACAAAAGAACCAAAGGTGTCATAAGAAATTTTTTTTTTACACAGCTAGTGGTTAGGATCTGGAATGCCTGAAAGGGTGGTGGAGGCAGACTCAATAATTGCTTTCAAAAGGGAGTTGGATAAGTACCTGAAAGGGGTACGGGGAAAGGGCAGGGAAGTAGGACTAGCTGAAATGCTCTTGCAGAGAGCCGGCACAGGCTTGATGGGCTGAAAGGCCTTCTTCCATGCTGTAACCATTCTATGATTCTATGATACACCGGATAAGGGCTCACGGGGTGGGGGAAAATATATTAGCATTGATTGAGGATTGGTTAACGGACAGAACACAGAGAGTATCAATAAACGGGTCAATTTCAGATTGGCAGGCTTTAACTAGTGGGGTGCTGCGAGGATCAGTGCTTGGGCCTCAGCTGCTTACAATCTATATTAATGACTTAGATAAAGTGACAGAGTGCAGTGTATCCAAGTTTGTTGATGATACAAAGCTAGGTGGGAAAGTAAGCTGTGAGGAGGACACAAAGAGCTTGCAAAATGATATAGACAGGTTAAGTGAGTGGGCAAAAAGATGGCAGATTGAGTATATGTGGGGAAATGTGAGGTTATTCACTTTGGTAGGAAGAATAGAAAAACAGATTTTTTTAAAATCATGAAATGTTGGTTTTCAGAGAGATTTATGTGTCCTCGTACAGGAAACACAGAGGGGGCGAAATTGCTCCGCACCCTGATTGTGGGTGGTAACCTTCTGGGGCCGGGACTTTTAGCACCCGGTGCGGATGTCCCACCGCTGAATTGGGCTTACTACCTTTCAAAGGAAGTGGAGCGCAATCTCCGCCAATCCACTTCCTATGGGGGTGGATCCCGGGGCGCTACTCGGTTGAAATGTTCAGCGCTTCAATGCCCCTCCCTTTCGATTAAAGGGGAGGACTGCTGCTCACTTTGCACGGCCTCTGATGGCCTACACTGGGACACCAGGGCAGTGTGTGATCGGGCCAGCAGCCCGGCACCCAAGATGGAGTGCCGGGCTGCACGATGGCGGCCCAGATCTCACTAGGACCGCCATCGTCGAGCCGACCCAAGAGTCGGCCGACAAAAAAAGATGGCGGCCTAGGGTGCTGGCAACCTCCCCTTTAATTAGCTCCCCGAGAACAGATGTCCGCCAGCTTTGCGACCCAACAAGCTGTCGTTGATATTCACCCGTGCCAGCCTTGTGGCCCACGGGACAATTTCCCACGTTAAGGGGTAGACGTGGTCGGTGAGTGGTCACTGCGCATGGCGATGACATCATTGGTTGTTGCGCGGCGGCCCGGGGTGCTAACCATGGGGCGCAGCACTGCCGTGGCAGCGCCTCTGCAAATTCCCAGGCAATTTCCCGGGAGGTGGAAACGTTCTACTTCTCCAGGCGAAAAACTGCCGTGCCCCAGAGATTTAACATGCAGCTGCAGCAAGCAATTAGGAAGGCAAATGGCATGTTAGCCTTTATTGCAAGGGGTTTGGTGTACAAGAGTAAGGAAGTCTTACTACAATTGTACAGGGCTTTGGTAAGACCACACCTAGAGTACTGTGCACAGTTTTGGTCTCCTTATCTGAGAAAGGACATATATCCTTTAGAGGCGGTGCAACAAAGCTTCACTAGAATGGTCCCTGGGATGAGAGAGTTATCCCATGAGGAGAGATTGAGTAGATTCTCGTAAATCTTATCTGCATCCTCTCTAGATTTAGAAGAATGAGAGGTAATCTCATTGAAACATATAATATTCTGTGGGGGATTAACAGGGTAGATGCTAAGAGGTTATTTCTCTGGCTGGCGAGTCTAGAACCAGGAGGCATAGTCTTAAGATAAGGGATCAGCCATTTAAGACTGAGATGTGGAGGAATTTCTTCACTCAGAGGGTTGTGAATCTTTGGAGTTCTCTACCTGAAAGGGCTGTGGATGTTGAGTCATTGAGTATATTCAAGACTGAGATAGATAGATTTTTGTACTCTAGGAAAATCAAGGGATAAGGGATCGGGTGGGAAAGTGAAGCTGAGATTGAAAATCAGCCATGATCTTATTGAATGGTGGAAGAGGTTTGAAGGAATGTATTGCTACTCCTGCTCCTAATTCTTATGTTGTTATACTATGTTCTTATATTCTCCCACTGAAGAACACTTCACTTCCCCATTTCATTCCCCAGAACTAGCACTGCTTCCTTCCTCGTTGGGCTAGAAACATACTGATTAAGAAAGTTCTCCTGTACACATTTTAGGAATTCTTCCCTCTCCCTGCCCTTTTCACTTTTTTCCCAGTCTATTTTAGGTTAATTGAAGTCCCCTATTATTACTGTTCTATTAATGTTATAAATCCTTAAAATTTGCCTACAGATTTGCTCCTCCATCTCCTTCTCACTATTTGGGGGTCTATAGAATAGACCCAGCAATGTAACAGCTCCTTTTCTGTTCCTTAACCCTAATCAAACTGATTCAGTCTTTAAACCCTCTGTAGAACAGTAATATTATCCTTGATCAATACTGCCACCCCCCTCCCCCTTTCTTTTCCCCTTTCCTATGCCTTCTGAATATGTTGCAGCCAGGAATGTTTAGTTCCCATTCCTACCCATATGTAAACCAGGTCTCTGTTTTATCCACTATATCATAAGCCCCTGTAGCAAGTTGTACCTGCAGCTCATCAACCTTATTTGTAACACTCTTCGCATTAAGACACATGGGGGCCGAAATTGATCAACTCACTGCCTGTTGCCGCTGACATGCCTCTGGAAGATCCGGCTAGTGCCACTTTCGAGGTGGCCTGGAGCGGGCGGGAGGGTAGAGCCGCCGAGAACCACCCGCTGATGTCAGCGCACGGGTGAGTGGCGCAACTGACCTCCCGCCTGCCGAGCTCCCAGATTGGTACAGGCGGGAGTCGGCGCCAAAATGGGAGTGGACCGTTGACTGGAGGCTGGTCTGTCCCCTACAGTAAGTATGAAGATCCTGAAAAAAAGGTTAGTGAACATTTTATATATTTTTTTCCACAGCAACTTACCTGGATGGGGTCCCCTGAAGGTCTTCCGATAGTTTACAAAATTTTTAAGGATGATTTTTTTTTTTGCAGCTGTTCGACCCTCCATGTGCCCAACTCCATCCTCGGTGGCACTTGGGCGGCAAGCACCTCTGCTGCCGAGAATGAGAGCTCCCGCCCGCTGCCGCCCAGTTTGGCGGAGTATGTCGTCCATTTGCCACCTTCCAATCATTGAGGGACCTCATGAATATCCCGCCCAAAGTACCGTCCGGTACCTCGGCGGTCATCAGTGGCACTTCAGGCGGCATTTGCGTGGGCGGAGGCCTTGATCAAAATCTGCCCTATGCATTCCAACACCATGCTAGTCTGCTTTTCTTTAGCCTCCATCTAATCCCTGGATTTTCTACACTATTCTTTATTCTCTGGCTATTTGTCCCTCCTAGTTTTCTATACACCTTGTTGATCCTCTCTACTGCTGCATCCTTGTTTCCCCCCTCCTGTTAAATTCGTGTAAACTCTCTCCCCACAGCACCAGTTAACCTCTCTAAGAGGACCTTGATCCCAACACTGTTCAGGTGCAACCCGTCTGGTTTGTACATGTCTCTTCTACCTCAGAACTGGTCCTATTGCCTCAGCAATCTGAAACCCACCCTCCTGTACCCCCTTTCCAGCCATGCATTCACCTGCACTATTTTCCTGTGTGCAGCACGTGTAAGGTTTGTACATTTCTGATATTCTAGTTAGATTTTGATCAAGTTGCAACAGATGCAGATATTTGAACTGAATTCTTACTTAAAAGGCAAATGGGAAACTTAAAAAAATATTGGGAATAAAGGACATTGTCCCCATGCGAGTCTCTCCCTTAAATACGTCCTCCTCCAGCAAAGATCACTTCCATTTCCCCCAAATCTGTATCCTTCCATAACTTTTTGAAACAGAAATGTATTCACTTAATTTTTGAATGTCCCAACGATAGTTAGTTCCATGGCTTAATGACTACAGTGTGAGGACATTTACTTTACAACATTTTTAGCTTGTGCCACAAATCTTGGTACTCTTTGTTCCAACGGACAGCTTCACCTTGTCCTATTCATTCCCCAATAGCAACAGATGATTTCCATTCTCTCACTCTAGGTCAGTGGCTAAGGGTTTGTGGCCCTTTTTGAAATGTTGTTTCAATATGAACTGAAGTCTTATGACTTTGTGCAACAACATCTACAATGTACAGTAAACATTCAGTCTCTTTTGAACAAGTTGATTGGTCTGTGGAATATGAAATAAACAATAATCATGCCATGAGTGAGAACTAGTTTCACTATTTCTTTTGAGAAAGATATTCAAGAGTGTTGTGTGTGAAGATATGTATGAAACAAAAGAAAGGTCCCTGTTTCCAATCAGTTACCAGATCTTTAAAAACTTTATTATTGGAGATATTTTGGCAGAAATTTGCAGTATTGCTTCCTAATGTCCATCCCCAATATGACATCATAGAAAGAAAGAAAGACTTGCATTTCTATAGCGCCTTTCACGACCTCCAGAAATCCCTAAGTGCTTCACAGTCAATTAAGTAATGTTTGGACTGTAGTCACTGTTTTAATGTAGGAAATGAGTCAGCCAATTTACGCACAGCAAACTCCAACAAACAGCAATGTGATACCGACCAGATAACCTTTTTGTTATGTTGATTGAGGGATAAATATTGGCCAATAGCAGCATATTACATCAATAATGTGTACACAGTAACAAGTGGAGTGTGAGTTTGGTGACAGATTCTGATTTGTGGATGTGGCTATTTGAAATAGTTAAGCTACTTTGTTGTAAAATGGCAAATAGGAAATACAATAAGAATATAGAGAACAGACAGTAAGGGGTGCGGGGGCGAAGGAAGGCAGAGACCATTCAGACAGTTTATTTTGTTGACACAACCAAGAACAGGCTTTTAGTCCATTTAGGACATTCCTCCCATAGCAAAGCAAAAAATAAGTTAAAAGAAAAATACAAGCTTTCCTGATGGCCCATTTGGTGAAAATGCTTCAATGTGACAGGTAGGGATCAGGTAAAGTAACATCTGTAGCTATGTGAGCTTTATGGCTCAGAAAAAAAAACCACAGTACTAATTACAACCATTGTCATAGCAATTATAGTTGGATCAGTGCAAGCTCATATTTAACAAGGAAATGCCGTCTATTTTCCTTGCAGAAAGAAGAATAATGGAAGAATAAGAAAGATTCAGCAATAAACAGAGTCAACAGTCGTGTGTAGAAGCTATACTGAGAGAAAGAGATAGAAAGGTAATGAGAGTGTAATCAAACAGAAAGACAGAGATAAGGAGAGAGAAAAAACAAGAGTGGGAGACATGCAGAGAGACAATTACAGGAAGGGAGAGTCATTTAAAAAAAAAATTGCTCTTGAGCAACACCATGGAAGATCAAACAATTTTTAGATCTGTCTTCTTTGCCATTCATTTGGTTTCCCTATACTATACCAATATACTAATTGTGACAGAGAACAGGCAAACTTTCCCAGGCCTGCATCAGTATCAATCTTGACTAGAAGGACTTGCACTGTGGGTTCTTTCCTTCTGTTCGTCTGTTTGTATCTTCCTTTATTATTTGTTCTTTTTAAAATTTGTATTCCCAAACCATAATATCTATCCAAAACTAAATGTTCTCATTAGTACACACAGTCAAGGTGAAGCCTGTTCTATAAAAAATGACCAGGATCTGCAGTGGTGACCACAGCAACTGCTGACTTTAGTTTCTTCTTCTTCGGCAGTCCCTCGGAGTCAAGGATAACTTACTTCCACACTAACATGAGTTCTAAGATGGCTGATGAGTCCAATGCGGGATCTACAGTCTCTGTCACAGGTGGAGCAGGGGGTGGTTGAAGGGACGGGTTGGTGGGGTATTTGATTTGTCGTACGTTCCTTCTGCTGTTTGTACTTGATTACCGTGTGTTCCCAACGAAGAGACTCAAAGTATTCGACGCATTCCTGAATGCTTCTTCCCCACTTTAAGCGGTCATGGGGCGGGATTCCCAAGAGTTGGTGGGGATGTTACATTTTTTCAGGAAGGCTTTGAAGGTGTCCTCAAAGCGTTTACTCTGCCCTCCTGGGGTCGCTTGCCATGACAAAGATCGGAGTAGAGTGCCTGTTTCGACAGTCTTGTATCAGGCAGGCATGTATGTGGCCCACCCATCGGGGTTGATTGAGAGTGGTCAATACTTCGATCTTTGGTAATCAATGAACTAGTGACTTAATTCTTGAAGGTTAATGCTATTTTCCATATTTGTTTTTACATTAATATGTTTTATTTGTGTTTTTCTCATTTATAGGTGCAAAAGATACAGCCTGATAAAACCACATCACAAAACATAATTTTTATCTATTGCCCATAAAATATTCAAGTCAACATTTACTGTAAATGTAAAATTAAAAACATTTCACCATTAGATCTGTTAAAGTAGAACATTATTAAGATAACTGAATGGAGTAACATTCTTTATTCTGCTCAGAACATAAAGCTGAGCACTAATTTATCACTGTTTAATCCAAATGGTATAATAAATATAAAGAAAAGAAATACATTTTTTTACTTCTACGATTGGAGTCAATGAACAAGATTAATGTAAATTAGCACACATGCTCAACTCAGAATCCCATTTCTGTATTACACTATTCTATGAAGGTGAGGGCATCAACTTTCATATTTTTTGAAATCTAATTGTAATTATGAAATAGCTTAGATATATTTATCATTTGCTTTGGAGTTCCATTACATAAAAATATAAGAAATAGGACCAAGAGTAGGCCATTCAATAAGATCATGACTGATCTGATCTTGGCCTCAAATCCATTTCCCTGCCCGTTCCCCATAACCCTTGACTCCCTTATTGTTCAAAATTCTGTCGACCACCAACTTAAATATATTCAATGACCCAGCCTCCACAACTCTCTGGGGTAGAGAATTCCAAAGATTTACATAAGAACATAAGAACATAAGAATTAGGAACAGGAGTAGACCATCTAGCCCCTCGAGCCTGCTCCGCAATTTAACAAGATCATGGCTGACCTGGCCGTGGACTCAGATCCACTTACCCGCCCGCTCCCTGTAACCTTTAATTCCCTTATTGGTTAAAAATCTATCTATCTGTGATTTGAATACATTCAATGAGCTAGCCTCAACTGCTTCCTTGGGCAGAGAATTCCACAGATTCACAACCCTCTGGGAGAAGAAATTCCTTCTCAACTTGGTTTTAAATTGGCTCCCCTGTATTTTGAGGCTGTGCCCCCTAGTTCCAGTCTCCCCGACCAGTGGAAACAACCTCTCCGCCTCTATCTTGTCTATCCCTTTCATTATTTTAAATGATTCTATAAGATCACCCCTCATCCTTCTGAACTCCAACGAGTTTACTCAATCTATCATCATAAGGTAACCCCCTCATCTCTGGAATCAGCCGAGTGAATCATCTCTGTACCCCCTCCAAAGCTAGTATATCCTTCCTTAAGTAAGGTGACCAAAACTGCACGCAGTACTCCAGGTGCGGCCTCACCAATACCCTATACAGTTGCAGAAGGACCTCCCTGCTTTTGTACTCCATCCCTCTCGCAATGAAGGCCAACATTCCATTCGTCTTCCTGATTACCTGCTGCACCTGCAAACTAACTTTTTGGGATTCATGCACAAGGACCCCCAGGTCCCTCTGCACCGCAGCAAGTTGTAATTTCTCCCCATTCAAATAATATTCCCTTTTACTGTTTTTTTTCCCAAGGTGGATGACCTCACATTTTCCGACATTGTATTCCATCTGCCAAACCTTAGCCCATTCGCTTAACCTATCTAAATTTCTTTGCAGCCTCTCTGTGTCCTCTACACAACCCGCTTTCCCACTAATCTTTGTGTCATCCGCAAATTTTGTTACACTACACTCTGTCCCCTCTTCCAGGTCATCTATGTATATTGTAAACAGTTGTGGTCCCAGCACCGATCCCTGTGGCACACCACTAACCACCGATTTCCAACCCGAAAAGGACCCATTTATCCCAACTCTCTGCTTTCTGTTAGCCAGCCAATTCTCTATCCATGCTAATACATTTCCTCTGACTCCACGTATCTTTATCTTCTGCAGTAACCTTTTGTGTGGCACCTTATCGAATGCCTTTTGAAAATCTAAATACACCACATCCATCGGTACAACTCTATCCACCATGCTTGTTATATCCTCAAAGAATTCCAGTAAATTAGTTAAACATGATTTCCCCTTCATGAATCCATGCTGCGTCTGCTTGATTGCACTATTCCTATCTAGATGTCCCGCTATTTCTTCCTTAATGATAGTTTCAAGCATTTTCCCCACTACAGATGTTAAACTAACCGGCCTATAGTTACCTGCCTTTTGTCTGCCCCCTTTTTTAAACAGAGGGGTTACATTAGCTGCTTTCCAATCTGATGGTACCTCCCCAGAGTCCAGAGAATTTTGGTAGATTATAACGAATGCTTCTGCTATAACTTCCGCCATCTCTTTTAATACCCTGGGATGCATTTCATCAGGACCAGGGGACTTGTCTACCTTGAGTCCCATTAGCCTGTCCAGCACTACCCCCCTAGTGATAGTGATTGTCTCAAGGTCCTCCCTTCCCACATTCCTGTCACCAGCAATTTTTGGCATGGTTTTTGTGTCTTCCACTGTGAAGACCGAAGCAAAATAATTGTTTAAGGTCTCAGCCATTTCCACATTTCCCATTATTAAATCCCCCTTCTCATCTTCTAAGGGATCAACATTTACTTTGGTCACTCTTTTCCGTTTTATATATCTGTAAAAGCTTTTACTATCCGTTTTTATGTTTTGCGCAAGTTTACCTTCGTAATCTATCTTTCCTTTCTTTATTGCTTTCTTAGTCATTCTTTGCTGTCGTTTAAAATTTTCCCAATCTTCTATTTTCCCACTAACCTTGGCCGCCTTATACGCATTGGTTTTGAAATTGATACTCTCCTTTATTTCCTTGGTTATCCACGGCTGGTTATCCCTTCTCTTACCGCCCTTCTTTTTCACTGGAATATATTTTTGTTGAGCACTATGAAAAAGCTCCTTAAAAGTCCTCCACTGTTCCTCAATTGTGCCACTGTTTAGTCTGTGTTTCCAGTCTACTTTAGCCAACTCTGCCCTCATCCCACTGTAGTCCCCTTTGTTTAAGAATAGTACGCTCGTTTGAGACACCAATTCCTCACCCTCAATCTGTATTACAAATTCAACTTTACTGTGATCACTCATTCCGAGAAGATCTTTTACGAGGAGATCATTTATTATTCCTGTCTCATTACACAGGACCAGATCTAAGATAGCTTGCTCTCTTGTAGGTTCTGTAACATTCTGTTCTAAGAAATAAGCCCGTATGCATTCTATGAATTCCTCCTCCAGGCTACCCCATGCGATTTGATTTGACCAATCGATATATAGGTTAAAATGCCCCATGATTACTGCCGTTCCTTTTTCACATGCCTCCATTATTTCCTTGATTATTGCCCTCCCCGCCGTAAAGTTATTATTTGGGGGCCTATAATCTACACACACCAGTGACTTTTTCCCCTTACGATCTCTAATCTCCACCCACAATGATTCAACATTTTGTTCATTAGAGCCAATATCATCTCTCACAACTGCCCTGATATCATCCTTTATTAACAGAGCTACCCCACCTCCTTTCCCTTCTTGTTTATCTTTCCGAATCGTCAGATACCCCTGTATGTTTAATTCCCAGTCTTGGCCACCTTGCAGCCACATTTCTATAATGGCCACCAAATCATACCCATTTGTAATGATTGTGCCGTCAACTCATTTACTTTATTTCGAATGCTGCGCGCGTTTAGGTAGTGTGTTTTAATACTAGTTTTTAAACCATGATTTTTAGTTTTGACCCCTCCTGCAGCCCCTTTATATTCAGTGGCCCTTTTTGTTTTTTGCCTTGGGTTTCTCTGCCCTCCACCTTTACTCATCTCCTTTCTGTCTTTTGCTTTTGTCTCCTTTTTGTTTCCCTCTGTCTCCCTGCATTGGTTCCCATCCCCCTGCCATATTAGTTTAACTCCTCCCCAACAGCATTAGCAAACATTCTCCCTCGGACATTGGTTCTGGTCCTGCCCAGGTGCAGACCGTCCAGTTTGTACTGGTCCCACCTTCCCCAGAACCGGTTCCAATGCCTCAGGAATTTCAATCCCTCCCTGCTGCACCACTGCTCAAGCCACGTATTCATCTGAGCTATCCTGCGATTCCTACTCTGACTAGCACGTGGCACTGGTAGCAATCACGAGATTACTTCTTTTGAGGTCCTACGTTTTAATTTAGCTCCTAGCTCCTTAAATTCGTCTTGTAGGTCCTCATCCCTTTTTTTACCTATATCGTTGGTACCAATGTGCACCATGACAACTGG
This sequence comes from Pristiophorus japonicus, assembly GCF_044704955.1. NCBI lineage: Eukaryota > Metazoa > Chordata > Chondrichthyes > Pristiophoridae > Pristiophorus > Pristiophorus japonicus. The sequence goes on from NC_091979.1 coordinate 127,533,820, forward strand.
CTGTTCACCCTCCCTTTTCAGAATGTCCTGCACCCGCTCCGAGACATCCTTGACCCTTGCACCAGGGAGGCAACATACCATCCTGGAATCTCGGTTGCGGCCGCAGAAACGCCTATCTAATCCCCTTATAATTGAATCCCCTATCAGTATCGCTCTCCCACTCTTTTTCCTGCCCTCCTGTGCAGCAGAGCCAGCCACGGTGCCATGAACTTGGCTGCAGCTGCCCTCCCCTGATGAGTCATCCCCCTCAACACGGTGTATCTGTTTTGCAGGGGGATGACCGCAGGGGACCCCTGCACTACCTTCCTTGCACTGCTCTTCTTGTTGGTCTTCCATTCCCTCGATGGTTGTGGACCCTTCACCTGCGGTAAGACCAACTCGCTACACGTGCTACTCACGTCATTCTCAGCATCGTGGATGCTCCAGAGTGAATCCACCTTCAGCTCCAATTCCGCAACGCGGACCGTCAGGAGCTGAAGGCGGATACACTTCCCGCACACGTAGTCATCAGGGACACCGGAAGTGTCCCTGAGTTCCCACATGGTACAGGAGGAGCATATCACATGACCGAGCTCTCCTGCCATGAATTAACCCTTAGTTACACTTAAATTGGCAACAACAATGCTAAAGTTTACTCAATGTTATAGAAGAGAAAAAAGAAAAACTACTCACCAATCACCAGCCAATCACTTACCCCCTTGGCTGTAACATCACCTTTCTGTTTCTTTCTACTTCTTTTTTGCCTTCTCCCTGTAGCTGCACCAGCTAGCCTTTTATAGGCCTCTCTCCAAAGTCCCGACTGCCTCACCACCCTCTGAGAAAATAAATTCCTCATCATCTCCATTTTAAATGGGCGACCCCGTATTCTGAAACTCTGTCCCCTAGTTCTAGATTCCCCCATGAGGGGAAACATCCTCTCTGCATCTACCCTGTCAAGCCCCTTCAGAATCTTATGTGTTTCAATAAGATCTCCCCGCATTCTTCTAAATTCCAATGAGTATCGGCCCAACCTGCTCAACCTTTCTTCATAAGACAATCCCTTCAACTCTGGAATCAACCTCATGAGCCTTCTCTCAACTGCTTCCAATGCAAATATATCCCTCCTTAAATAAGGAGACCAAAACTGTACACAGTACTCCAGGTGTGGTCTGACCAATGCCCTGTACAGTTGTAGCAGGACTTCCCTACTTTTATACTCCATCCCCCTTAAAATAAAAGTCAACATTCCATTTGCCTCCCTGATTATTTGCTGTACCTGCATACTAACTTTTGATGTTTCATGTACAAGGACCCCCAGATCCCCCTGTACCTCAGCATTGTGTAATCTCTCCCCATTTAAATAATAATTTGCTTTTTTATTTTTCCTACCAAAGTTGATAACCTCACATTTTCCCACATTATACTCCATCTGTCTATCTATATCCCTTTGCAGATTCTTTGTGTCCTCCTCACAACTTACTTTCCCACCTATCTTTGTATCATCAGCAAATTTGGCTACATTACACTTGGTCCCTTCATCCAAGTCATTAATATAGATTGTAAATAGTTGAGGCCTCAGCGCTGATCCCTGTGGAACCCCACTAGTTACAGCTTACCAACCTGAAAATGACACATTTATCCCGACACTCTGTTTTTTGTTAGTTAGCCAATCCGCTATCTAAGCTAATATATTACCACAACCCCGTGAGCTCTTATCTTGTGCACTAACCTTTTATGTGGCACCTTATCGAATGCCTTCTGGAAATCCAAATATACAACATCTACTGATTCTCCATTATCCACCCTGCTCATTACATCCTCAAAGAACTCCAGCAAATTTGTCAAACATGATTTCCCTTTCATAAAACCATGCTGACTCTGCTTGACTGTATTGTGATTTTCTAAAAATCCTGCTACTACTTCTTTAATAATGGACTCCAGCATTTTCCCAATGACAGATGATAGGCTAACTGGTCTATATTTTCATGCTTTCTGTCTGCCTCCTTTCTTAAATAGGGGTGTTACATTTCTAATCGCTGGGACCTCTCCAGAATCCAGGGAATTTTGGTGGATTACAACCAATGCATCCACTGGGCCCAAAATTCAGCGCCGCCACAAACCTGGCGCACCTCCCAACATTTTCGCGGTATCACCATCGCAATTTTTGCAGCGGCCCCCTGATCTAAATTTCCCCCCCCCCCCCGTAAAAACATGGCGTCCTGCAGTATGTGGATGAAGTGTATTTGGACTTCCAGAAGGCATTTGACAAGGTGCCACATAAAAGTTCACAGGGTTGGGGGTAATATATTAGCATGGATAGAGGATTGGCTAACTAACAGAAAACAGAGAGTTGGGATAAATGGTTCATTCTCTGGTTGGCAACCAGTAACTAGTGGGGTGCCGCAGGGATCAGTGCTGGGACCCCAACTATTTACAATCTATATTAACGACTTGGAAGAAGGGACTGAGTGTAATGTAGCCAAGTTTGCTGATGATACAAAGATGGGAGGAAAAGCAATGTGTGAGGAGGACACAAAAAATCTGCAAAAGGACATAGACAGGCTAAGTGAAAGAGCAAAAATTTGGCAGATGGAGTATAATGTTGGAAAGTGTGAGGTCATGCACTTTGGCTGAAAAAAATCAAAGAGCAAGTTACTATTTAAGTGAAAAAAGATTGCAAAGTGCTGCAGTACAGCGGGACCTGGGGATACTTGTGCATGAAACACAAAAGGATAGTATGCAGGTACAGCAAGTGATCGGGAAGGCCAATGGTACCTTGGCCTTTATTGCAAAGGGGATGGAGTATAAAAGCAGGGAAGTCTTGCTATAGCTATACAGGGCAGTGGTGAGGCCACATCTGGAATACTGTGTGCAGTTTTGGTTTCCATATTTACGAAAGTATATACTTGCTTTGGAGGCAGTTCAGAGAAGGTTCACTTGGTTGATTCCGGAGATGAGGGGGTTGACTTAAAAGGAAAGGTTGAGTAGGTTGGGCCTCTACTCATTGGAGTTGAGAAGAACGAGAGGTGATCTTATCGAAACGTATAAGATTATGAGGGGTCTTGACAAGGTGGATGCAGAGAGGATGTTTCCACTGATGGGGGAGACTAGAACTAGAGGGCATGATCTTAGGATATGGGGCCGCCCATCTAAAACTGAGATGAGGAGAAATTTCTTCTCTCAGAGGGTTGTAAATCTGTAGAATTCGCTGCCTCATAGAGCTGTGGATGCTGGAACATTGAATAAATTTCAAACAGAAATAGACAATTTCTTAAATGATAAGGGGATAAGGGGTTATGGGGAGCGGGCAGGGAAGTGGAGCTGAGCCCATGATCAGATCAGCCATGATCTTATTGAATGGCGGAGCAGGCTCGAGGGGCCGTTTGGCCTACTCCTGTTCCTATTTCTTATGTTCTTATGTAAGGAGTGGCTGGAATCGCCAGTTTGCAGAGGTGTGGGTGGCTTGATTGAAGCAGGATCACCACGGAGAAATTCATCACTGTGCTCCTGTGTAGATAACAAGCCAGCTGCTCCATGGCCTTCTTAAAGGCCAGGGTTTGCAGCTAGGCCCTGAGAAGGGAAGGAGTTGGGTTGCAGGATGGCTGGTGCTCATGGACCAAGGAGGGCAAGCAGATTTACAGATTCAGAGCTGGAGACCCTCTTGCAGGGTGTCAAGGGCAGGATGAGAATCCTTTATCCGGACGTGGGGATACCCACTCGTGAGGTCTTCACTAATGCATGGATGGAGATTGCTGGGGAGGTATCAGGGACCTCCACTGATAACCGGTCTGCGATGCAGTGCAGAAAATGTTTGAATGATATCATCCGTCTTATTGAAAGTGAGTACCTGTTGCACCAACTGCTGACCTTGCATCTGCGAGCCTCTCCTTCAACATTCTCTTATTTCCCATCTTCACTGTTTAATCACTGAAGCAGCATTTCATTTTTGACACCTCTATATATATATATATATATATATATGTCTGTTCTCTTAATGAAGGCTCACTTTCATCTCACACTTACAGCTGCATGTTAGGGACAAACACTTGTGTACTCATTTCTGATGCATCATCACAGTGGTACTCACCAATCTGGATATCTGGCTCCTCATGTGCAACCGCAACTCTTGACAACTGACCAGTCACGTGGGATGGCTAAATGGCGACACCAACAATAATCTTTTCACATTTCTTCCCAGTGCAAGCTCTCTTTCAGAAATACTTCACCTTTTGGAAGGATTCTTTCTTTCAGGGTACTCCTAGTAACTGCGTGCAGCCTTTGCAGTCTAAAGCCATCACAAAGGTCGTACGAGCAGATTCTTCCCATTAAAGTCCTATCTGTCATGCTTGGGTTTACTAGCCACCAGGTGGCGCCATTGTCAGAGGTCATTGGGCTGTACGCACGTGTGTGCGGCCCAGGTATATAAGGCAAGCCATCATGTAATGTAATCACTTTGGGCCCTAATATAGCAGAGCCAGCTTTGCACCTGTATTAGTTTACAGTATTCAGTCTATCGCATGATTACATACATTTGGTGATGAGGTAACTTAAGAACCTTTGCATTAAAAAATAAGCACAATTGGAATTCTGGCGAGATTCGTGGAGGAAGAGGACTGGGCAGATTTTGTAGCTCGCCTGGACCAGTACTTCGTGGCCAACAAAATGGAGGAACCCACTGACGCAGTTAGGAGCAGAGCGGTCTTCCTCGCGAAAATCTAGGGACACATAAAGAATCTACTCACGCCTGCAAGTCCAAAGGACAAGGACTATGAGGAATTGTGTACTCGGGTACATAACCATCTCAAACCAGAAGAAGGCATCATCATCTCACGATATGGATTCTACAAGCACGTTCGTTCTGAGGGCCAGGATGTGTCGGAATTCGTTGACGATCTAAGACGTCTAGCTGGACCGTGTAAGTTTGAAAAAGCATTGGGAGACGTGCTGCGGTACTTCGTTGTAATCGGCATCAACCACGAAGTGATCCTGCGTAAGCTATTGGCGGCAGAGACGCAGGATTTGAGCAAAGCCATGACGATTGTCCAGGAAAGGTTGAGTAGATTGGGCCTCTACTCATTGGAATTCACAAGAATGAGAGGTAATCTTATCGAAACGTATAAGATTATAAGGGGGCTTGACAAGGTGGATGCAGAGAGGATGTTTCCACTGATAGGGGAGACTAGAACTAGAGGGCATGGTGCTCTACTCGGAGCTCCTTCACGGCAAACGAGCCAAAGGTGGGCACTGGAAATGCTACAAGGATACCCTCAAAGCCTCCCTGATAAATTGCAACATCTCCACTGACACCTGGGAGACCCTGACCCAAGAGCGCCCTAAGTGGCGGAAGTGCATCCGAAAGGGCGCTGAGCACCTCGAGTCTCAACACCGAGAGCATGCAGAAATCAAGCGCAGACAGCGGAAAGAGCGTGCGGGAAACCAGTCCCACCCACCCCTTCCCTCAACTACTATCTGTCCCACCTGTGACAGAGTCTGTGGCTCTTGTATTGGACTGTTCTACCACCAAAGAACTCACTTTATGAGTGGAAGCAAGTCTTCTTCAATTCCGAGGGACTGCCTATGATGATGATGACATAAAAGGTTACTGCACAAGATAAAAGTTCACGGGGTTGGGGGAAATATATTAGCATGGATAGAGGATTGGCTAAGTAACAGAAAACAGTGAGTTTGGAAAAATAGTTCATTCTCTGGTTGGCAACCAGTAACTAGTGGGTTGGCACAGGGATCAGTGCTGGGACCCCAACTATTTACAATCTATATTAACGACTTGGAAAAAGGGACTGAGTGTAACATAGCCAAGTTTGCTGATGATACAAAGGTGGGAGGAAAAGCAATAGAAACATAGAAACATGGAAAATAGGTGCAGGAGAAGGCCATTCGGCCCTTTGAGCCTGCACCGCCATTCAATGAGTTCATGGCTGAACATGCAACTTCAGTACCTGATTCCTGCTTTCTCGCCATACCCCTTGATCCCCCTAGTAGTAAGGACTACATCTAACTCCTTTTTGAATATATTTAGTGAATTGGCCTCAACAACTTCCTGTGGTAGAGAATTCCACAGCTTCACCACTCTCTGGGTGAAGAAGTTTCTCCTCATCTTGGTCCTAAATGGCTTACCCCTTATCCTTAGACTGTGACCCCTGGTTCTGGACTTCCCCAACATTGGGAACATTCTTCCTGCATCTAACCTGTTGAAACCCGTCAGAATTTTTAACGTTTCGATCAGATCCCCTCTCATTCTTCTGAACTCCAGTGAATACAAGCCCAGTTGATCCAATCTTTCTTGATATGTCAGTCCCGCCATCCCAGGAATCAGTCTGGTGAACCTTCGCTGCACTCCCTCAACAGCAAGAATGTCCTTCCTCAAGTTAGGAGACCAAAACTGTACACAATACTCCAGGTGTGGCCTCACCAAGGCCCTGTACAACTGTAGTAACACCTCCCTGCCCCTGTACTCAAATCCCCTCGCTATGAAGGCCAACATACCATTTGCTTTCTTAACCGCCTGCTGTACCTGCATGCCAACCTTCAATGACTGATGTACCATGACAACCAGGTCTCGTTGCACCTCCCCTTTTCCTAATCTATTATCATTCAGATAATAGTCTGTCTCTCTGTTTTTAAGGAGGACACAAAAAATCTTCAAAAGGACATAGACAGGCTAAGTGGATGAGCAAAAATTTGGCAGATGGAGTATAATTTTGAAAAGTGTGAAGTCATGCACTTTGGCAGAAAATAATCAAAGAGCGAGTTATTATTTAAGTGGAGAAAGATTGCAAAGTGCTGCAGTACAGCGGCACCTGGGGGTACTTGTGCATGAAACATAAAAGGATAGTATGCAGGTGCAGCAAGTGATCGAGAAGGCCAATGGTATCTTGGCCTTTATTGCAAAGGGGATGGAGTATAAAAGCAGGGAGGCTTGCTCCAGCTACACAGGGCATTTGTGAGGCCACACCTGGAATACTGCAGTTTTAGTTTCCATATTTACAAAAGAATATACTTGCTTTGGAGGCTGTTCAGAGAAGGTTCACTAGGTTGATTCCGGAGATGAGGGGGTTGACTTATAATCTCAGGATTGCTACCAGTGCCACGTGCGAGTCCGAGTAGGAATCGCAGGATAGCTCAGATGAATACGTGGCTTGAAGAGTGGTGCAGAAGGGAGGGATTCAAATTCCTGGGACATTGGAACCGGTTCTGGGGGAGGTGGGACCAGTACAAACCGGACGATCTGCATCTGGGCAGGACCAGAACCAATGTCCTCGGGGGAGTGTATGCTAGTGCTGTTGGGGAGGAGTTAAACTAATATGGCAAGGGGATGGGAACCTATGCAGGGAGACAGAGGGAAGTAGAATGGGGGCAGAACCAAAAGATAGAAAGAAGAAAAGTAAAAGTGGAGGACAGAGAAACCCAAGGCAAAAATCAAAAAGGGCCTCATTACAGCAAATTTCAAAAAGGGCAAAGTGTGTTAAAAAGACAAGCCTGAAGGCTCTGTGCCTCAATGCGAGGAGTATTCATAATGAGGTGGACGAATTAACTGCACAGACAGCAGTTAACGGATATGATGTGATTGGCATCACGGAGATATGGCTCCAGGTGACCAAGGCTGGGAACTCAACATCCAGGGGTATTCAACATTCAGGAAGGATAGACAGAAAGGAAAAGGAGGTGGAGTAGCATTGCTGGTTAAAGGGGAAATTAACGCAATAGTAAGGAGGGACATTAGCTTGGATGATGTGGAATCTGTATGGGTGGAGTTGCGGAATACCAAAGGGCAGAAAACACTAGTGGGAGTTGTGTACAGACCACCAAACAGTAGCAGTGAGGTTGGGGACCGCATCAAACAAGAAATTAGGGATGCGTGCAATAAAGGTACAGCAGTTATCATAGGTGACTTTAGTCCGCATTTGGATTGGGCTAACCAAATTGGTAGCAATACGGTGGAGGAGGATTTCCTGGAGTGTATTAGGGATGGCTTTCTGGACTAATATGTCGAGGAAACAACTAGAGGGCTGGCCATCCTCGACTGGGTAATGTGTAATGAGAAAGGACTAATTAGCAATCTTGTTGTGCGAGGCCCCTTGGTGAAGAGTGACCATAATATAGTAGAATTCTTTATTAAGATGGAGAGTGACAGTATTAATTCAGAGACTGGAGTAATGAACTTAAGGAAAGGTAACTTCGATGGTATGAGACGTGAATTGGCTAGAATAGACTGGCAAGTGATACTTAATGGGTTAACGGTCGATAGGCAATGGCAAACATTTAAAGATCACATGGATGAACTTCAGCAATTGTACATCCCTGTCTGAAGTAAAAATAAAATGGGGTAGGTGGCTCAATCGTGGCTAACAAGGGAAATTAAGGATAGTGTTAAAACCAAGGAAGAGGCATATAAATTGGCCAGAAAAAGCAGCAAACCTGAGGAATGGGAGAAATTTAGAATTCAGCAGAGGAGGACAAAGGGTTTAATTAGCAGGGGGAAAATAGAGTATGAGAGGAAGCTTGCCGGGACCATAAAAACTGACTGTAAAAGCTTCTATAGATAAGTGAAGAGAAAAAGATTAGTGAAGACAAATTTAGGTCACTTGCAGTCAGATTCAGGTGAATTTATAATGGGCAACAAAGAAATGGCAGACCAGTTGAACAAATACTTTGGTTCTGTCTTCACGAAGGAAGATACAAATAATCTTCCGGAAGTACTAGGGAACCGAGGGCCTAGTGAGAAGGAGGAATTGGAGGATATCCTTATTAGGCGGGAAATTGTGATCGGGAAATTGATGGGATTGAAGGCAGATAAATCCTCGGGCCTGATTGTCTGCTTCGCAGAGTACTTAAGGAAGTGGCCCTAGAAATAGTGGATGCATTGGCGATCATTTTCCAAGTCTATCAACTCTAGATCAGTTCCTATGGACTGGAGGGTAGCTAAAGTAACACCACTTTTTAAAAAAGGAAGGAGAGAGAAAACGGTTAATTATAGACCGGTTAGCCTGACATCAGTAGTGGGGAAAATGTTGGAATCATTTATTAAAGATGAAATAGCAGCGCATTTGGAAAGCAGTGACAGGATCAGTTCAAGTCAGCATGGATTTATGAAAAGGAAATGATGCTTGACAAATCTTCTGGAATTTTTTGAGGATGTAACTTGTAGAGTGGACAAGGGAGAACCAGTGGATGTGGTGCATTTGGACTTTCAAAAGGCTTTTGACAAGGTCCCACACAAGAGATTGGTGTGCAAAATCAACGCACATGGTATTGGGGGTAATGTACTGATGTGGATAGAGAACTGGTTGGCAGACAGGAAGCAGAGAATCGGGATAAACGGCTCCTTTTCAGAATGGCAGGCAGTGACTAGTGGGGTGCCGTAGGGCTCAGTGCTGGGACCCCAGCTCTTTACACTATACATTAATGAGTTAGATGAAGGAATTGAGTGTAATATCTCCAAGTTTGCAGATGACACTAAACTGGGTGGCGGTGTGAGTTGTGAGGAGAACACTAAGAGGCTGCAGGGTGACTTGGACAGGTTAGTTGAATCGACAAATGCATGACAGATGCAGTATAATGTGAATAAATGTGAGGTTATCCACTTTGGGGGAAAAAATATGAAGGCAGAATATTATCTGAATGGCGGCAGATTAGGAAAGGGGGAGGTGCAACGAGACCTGGGTGTCATGGTACAGCAGTCATTGAAAGTTGGCATGCAGGTGCAGCAGGCGGTGAAGTAGGCAAATGGTATGTTGGCCTTCATAGCTAGGGGATTTGAGTATAGGAGCAGGGAGGTCTTACTGCAGTTGTACAGGGCCTTGGTGAGGCCTCACCTGGAATATTGTGTTAGTTTTGGTCTCCTAATCTGAGGAAGGACGTTCTTGCTATTGAGGGAGCGCAGCGAAGGTTCACCAGACTGATTCCCGGGATGGCTGAACTGACATATGGGGCCCAAGTTTCCACAGGCGCCTAGAACGGCGCAGTCCCGACCTGGACGCCCGTTTTTCGCGCCACAAAGTGCGCCTAAAAAAATCCTCGGTATTCTCCACCTACCTGCAGGTCCTCTGGCCCTCGGCGCAGCCAGCACGAGCTGTGGGGGGGCGGAGCCAGGTACCTGCACTGAAAACAGTGCCGGGGCCTCTGCACATGCGCTACAGTGGGCACGCAAGTGCAGTAGCTCCAGGCGCCGAACTGTGTGGGAGGGGCCCGAAGCACGCAGCCCCTAGCCCTGGCTGAATGACCTCACTGGGGCTGCGTGAATAAGGCTCCTCCCACGGCCAGCTCCTGCTTTCCCCCCCCCCAACCAGACCCGACACTCGCTCCCCGCCCCCGCCCTGCCTTCGGACCAGACCCGACACCCGCTCCCCCCTCCCCGCCCCTGCCTCCGGACAAGACCAGACCCGACACCCGCTCCCCGCCCCCCCTGCCTCCGGACCAGACCCGACACCCGCGCCCCCCCGCCCCCGACCCGACCTGCGCTCCTGTTCCCGCTCCCCGCCCCCCCGACTGGACCCGACCCGACCCGCGCTCCTGTTCCCGCTCCCCGCCTCCCCGACTCGACCCGACCTGACCCGCGCTCCTGTTCCCGCTCCCCGCACCCCCGACTGGACCCAACCCGACCCGCGCTCCCGCCCCCCGACCCGACCCCCCCCGGACCCGACCCGACTCCCGCTCCCGGACTGGATCCGACCTGACCTCCCCCCCTCCCTCTCTCTCTCTCCCCCCCTCCCTCTCTCTCTCTCCCCCCCTCCCTCTCTCTCTCTCCCCCCCTCCCTCTCTCTCTCTCACCCCCCCACCCCGCACCTGACCCGACTCGACCCAACCCAACCCAACGCCACCTACCTGTAAATCTGGTGCTGGGGACGGGCCCTGCCCGAAGTCTAGGGCCGGCCCATTCAGCCTTCGGTCCCGAAAGGCCTGCCTGAAGCACTTTCACACAGGTAGGAAGATGGTTTATTTAATCTTTTCTTGGCTTATAAATGTTTATTCAGGTTGGATTTATTTGTATAATATTTGTATAAGTATAAATAAGGATTTATTATAGAATTTAATGACTTCCCTCCCCCCCCACCTCGTTCTGGACGCCTAATTTGTAACCTGCGCCTGATTTTTTTAATGTGTAGAACAGGTTTTTTCAGTTCGACAAAAATCTTCACTTGCTCCATTCTACTTTAGTTTGGAGTACGTTTTCACTGTGGAAACTTTCAAATCAGGCGTCAGTGGCCGGACACACCCCCTTTTGAAGAAAAAATTCTGTTCCAAAGTAGAACTGTTCTACCTGACTAGAACTGCAGAAAAAAAAATGTGGAGAATTGCGATTTCTAAGATAGTCCGTTCTCCACCAGTTGCTCCTAAAAATCAGGCACAAATCATGTGGAAACTTGGGCCCATGAGGAGAGATTGGATCGACTGGGCCTTTATACACTGGAGTTTCGATGGATGAGAGGGGATCTGAAAGAAACATAAATGATTCTGACGGGACTGGACAGGTTAGATGCGGGAAGAATGTTCCCGATGTTGGGTAAGTCCAGAACAAGGGGACACAGTCTTAGGATAAGGGGTAAGCCATTTAGGACTGAGATGAGGAGAAACTTCTTCACTCAGAGAGTTGTTAACCTGTGGAATTCCCTACCGCAGAGAGTTGTTGATGCCAGTTTATTGGATATATTCAAGAGGGTGTTAGATATGGCCTGTACGGCTAAAGCGATCAAGGGGTTATGGAGAGAAAGCAGGAAAGGGGTACTGAGGGGAATGATCAACCATGATCGTATTGAATGGTGGTGCAGGCTTGAAGGGTCGAATGGCCTACTCCTGCACCTATTTTCTATGTTTCCATGTTTCTATAAAGAAAGGTTGAATAGATTGGGCCTCTACTCATTGGAATTGAGAAGAATGAGAGGTGATCTTTTCGAAACGTTTAAGATTATGAGGGGTCTTGACAACGTGGATGAAGAGAGGATGTTTCCACTGATGGGGGAGACTAGACCGAGAGGGCATGATCTTAGCATAAGGGGCCGCCCATTTAAAACTGAGATGAGGAGAAATTTCTTCTCTCAGAGTGTTGTAAATCTGTAGAATTTGCTGCTTCATAGAGCTGTGGAAGCTGGGACATTGAATAAATTTCAAACAGAAATAGACAGTTTCTTAAATGATAAGGTGATAAGCGGTTATGGGGAGCGGGCAGGAAGTGGAGCTGAGTCCATGATCAGATCAGCCATGATCTTATTGAATGGCGGAGCAGGCTCGAAGGGCCGTTTGGCCTTCTCCTGTTCCTATTTCTTATGTTCTTATATAAGGAGTGGCTGGAATCACCAGTTTGCAGCAGTTTGGGCGGCTTGATTGAAACGGGATCACCACAGAGAAATTCATCACTATGCTCCTGTGTAGATAACAAGCCAGCTGCTCCATGGCCTTCTTAAAGACCAGGGTTTGCAGCTAGACCCTGAGAAGGGAAGGAGTTGGGGTGCAGGATGGCTGGTGCTCATGGACCAAGGAGGGCAAGTAGATTTACAGATTCAGAGTTGGAGATCCTCTTGCAGGGTGTTGAGGACAGGAGGAGAATCCTTTATCTGGATGTGGGGATACCCACTCGTGAAGTCTTTACCAATGCATGGATGGAGATTGCTGGGGAGGTATCAGAGACCTCCATTGATAACCGGACTGCGATGCAGTGCAGAAAATGTTTGAATGATATCATCCTTCTTATTGAAAGTGAGTACCTGTTGCACCAACTGCTGACCTTGCATCTGCGAGCCTCTCCTTCAACATTCTCTTATTTCCCATCTTCACTGTTTAATCACTGAAGCAGCATTTCATTTTTGATACCTCTATATAATGGAGGCTCACTTTCATCTCACACTTACAGCTGCATGTTAGGGACAAACACTTGTGTACTCATTTCTGATGCATCATCACAGTGGTACTCACCAATCTGGATATCTGGCTCCTCATGTGCAACCGCAACTCTTGACAACTGACCAGTCACGTGGGATGGCTAAATGGCGACACCAACAATAATCTTTTCACATTTCTTCCCAGTGCAAGCTCTCTTTCAGAAATACTTCACCTTTTGGAAGGATTCTTTCTTTCAGGGTACTCCTAGTAACTGCGTGCAGCCTTTGCAGTCTAAAGCCATCACAAAGGTCGTACGAGCAGATTCTTCCCATTAAAGTCCTATCTGTCATGCCTGTATGCTTGGGTTTACTAGCCACCAGGTGGCGCCATTGTCAGAGGTCATTGGCATGTATGCACATGTGTGCGGCCCAGATATAAAAGGCAAGCCATCATGTAATGTAATCACTTTGGGCCCGAATAAAGGAGAACCAGGTGTGTACCTGTGTTAGTTTACAGTATTCAGTCTATCGAGGTATTACATACGTAACATTTGGCGACGAGGTAACTTAAGAATCTTCGCATGCAAAAGTAAGCATAATTAGAATTCTAGAGAGATTCGTGGAGGGAGAGGACTGGGCAGATTGTGTTGCTCGCCTGGACCAGTACTTCCTGGCCAACAAAATGGAGGAACCCACTGACACAGTTAGGCGCAGGGCGGTCTTCCTCACGGTTAGCGGTCCGAAAACCTAGGGACTCATAAAGAATCTCCTCTCACCTGCAAGTCCAACGGACAAGGACTAAGAGGAATTGTGTTCTCTGGTACGTGTCATTTCAAACCAGAAGAAGGCATCATCATCTCACAATATCGATTCTACAAGCACGTTCGTTCTGAGGGCCAGGATGTGTCAGAATTCATTGCCGACCTAAGACATCTAGCTGGACTGTGTACTTTCGAAATGCATTGGGAGACATGCTGCGGGACTTCTTTGTAATCCTGCAAAGGTGATCCTGCATAAGCTACAGGCGGCGGGGACGCTGGAGTTGAGCAAGACCATCACGATTGCCCAGGCATGCATGACGACGGAAACAAATTTAAAGCAGATATCATCGAAAAATCGGAACTCGGCAAGTACTGTAAACAAGATTGTATTGTTGTTTGGCAGAGCTGCATATAGCAGGGCCTACTCAACTGCGGATGCGAAAACTGTGGCTGCCCAAAGTCCGCAAAAGGGAATGAACCCAATTTCACCTGGCGTTGTGGGGGCAATTATCAGACTCATCAGAGTCAATTTAAACAGTACATTTAAATGAGACTGGGGCATCTCCAGCGCATGTGTCCACAACTGAGCAAGCGTGTTGCGACACACCACGTGGAGGACGATGACCAGTATAGCGTGGATCCGGATATGAAATCCGAGATACCAGAGGAGGAAGTGTATGAATTGTATTTGTTCCTAACAAAGAGCCAACTGATAATGATTAATGTGAAACTTAACTGTGTGCCGGTACTGATGGAATTGGACACGGGTGCGAGTCAATCAATAATGAGGCAGAGGACATTCAAAAAGCTGTGGGATACTAAGGCTGTGAGGCTTAAGCTGAGTCCAGTCAATGCTAAGTTGCGTACGTACACTTAAGAACTCATAACGGTGATTGGCAGTGCTCGTATGAAGGTGTGTGTTATGTATGGAGAAAGAGTCAGACTGAACCCTGTGAGCTCAAAGTAAAGTGTGACCTTAGTCTTTTATTGTAGGTCTCCAGAGTGCCTCTCCAACTTGTGAGGCCTCATTAAATACCTTTGTTTCCAAGGGATTATAGGATCCCTTAGGACTCCAGGGGATGAGCCTTCTAGTGGCTGCACAGAGTAAATACAAGTTCACATATATAACAACACTCCCTCCCAAAGTCAATAGTGTAACCATTTACAATTTGAGTCGATCTGGGACCCTTCTTGCCCTGGTTGATCGTCTCGGTGTGAAAGCTGGTATTGTTGAATCATTTGTTGGGCCCTCGCTGGGCTGCTATGGATGATGGGTTCTGCTTCATGGTCAACCGTGGTGTCGGTTGCCACTGGTGTGTATGTTGGGGGATCAAAAAAGGTAGGGTCCAAGGTGGGTTGCTCAGGCTAGTCCGTAAATCTGAATTTGATTTGGTCCATGTGTTTCCGGTGGATGAGTCCATTTGAAAGTTTGACCTGAAACACCCTGCTCACTTCTTTGGCCACGACAGTGCCGGGAAGCCACTTGGGACCTTGTCCATAATTCAATACAAATACAGGATCATTGATTTCAATCTCGCGTGACACATTTGCGCTATCATGGTATGTACTTTGTTGAAGTGGCCTGCTCTCTACCTGTTCATGTAGATCAGGATGAACTAACGAGAGCCTTGTCTTAAGTGCTCTTTTCATGAGCAGTTCAGTCAGTGGGATCCCAGTGAGTGAGTGGGGTCTTGTGCGGTAACTAAGCAGACTCGGGATAGACGAGTCTGCAGCGAGCCTTCAGTTACCCTCTTCAAGCCTTGGTTGATGGTTTGCACTGCTCTCTCTGCCTGACCATTGGACGCTGGTTTAAACGGGGCAGATGTAACATGTTTGATCCCGTTACGGGTCATGAATTCTTTGAACTCAGCACTGGTAAAATATGGCCCGTTGTCGCTCACCAGGACATTGGGTAAGCCGTGAGTGGCAAACATGGCCCGCAGGCTTTCGATAGTGGCAGCAGACGTGCTAGCCGACATTATCTCATATTCAATCCATTTGGAATACACGTCTACAACCACAAGAAATATTTTACCCAAGAACGGGCCTGCATAGTCGACGTGCACCTTAGACCATAGTTTGGAGGGCCAAGACCACAGACTTAGTGGCACCTCCCTGGGTACATTGCTTAACTGCGAGCATGTATTACATCTGTGAACGCAGGACTGTAAGTCGGCATCGATACCGGGCCATTACACGTGGGATCTGGCTATCGCTTTCATCATTACGATGCCTGGGTGGGTACTGTGGAGGTCATTGATGAAGGTGTCTCTGCCCTTCTTGGGGACCACTAATCGATTGCCCCACAGAAGGCAGTCTGCTTGTATAGACATTTCATCTTTGCGCCGCTGGAATAGCTTAATCTCTTCCTGCATTTCCACTGGGACACTGGACCAGTTCTCGTGAAGCAAACAGCTTTTGACTAGAGATAATAAGGGATTCTGGTTTGTTGATGTTTTGATCTGCCAGGCAGTGATGGGTGATTGCTCACTCTCAAATGCTTCCATAACCATGGCTAGATCTGCGGGCTGCACCATTTCCACGCCCAAGGTGGGCAATGGCAGCCTACTGAGAGCATCGGCGCAGTTTTCTGTGCCTGGCCTGTGGCGGATGGCGTAGTTGTATGCGGACAACATGAGCGCCCATCTCTGGATGCGGGCCGATGCGTTGGTATTTATCCCTTTACTCTCGGAAAACAGGGATATAAGTGGCTAATGGTCAGTTTCCAATTCGAATTTTAGCCCAAATATGTATTGATGCATTTTCTTTACCCCATAGACACATGCTAACGCTTCTTTTTCAATCATGCTGTAGGCTCTCTCAGCATTAGACAGACTTCTGGATGCATAAGCAACCGGTTGCAGTTTCCCAGAATCATTAGCTTGTTGCAATACACACCTGACGCCATATGACGACGCATCACATGCTAGTACCAAACGCTTACATGGATCATAAAACACAATCAATTTGTTTGAGCTTAACAATTTTCTTGCTTTTAGAAAGGCATTTTCTTGGCTTTTGCCTCAAACCCATTCGTCCCCTTTTCGTAGTAAAACATGCAGTGGTTCTAACAGTGTGCTGAGCCCTGATAAGAAGTTACCAAAGTAGTTCAGGAGTCCCAGAAACGACTGCAGCTCCGTCACATTCTATGGCCTTGGTGCGTTCTCGATTGCCTCCGTCTGTTAGTTGGTGGGCCTGATGCTGTCTGCCACAATCCTTCTTTGCAGGAACTCCACTTCAGGCGCCAGGAAATCGCACACAAGCGTTTTAACCTGAGTCCCACGCATTTGAGTCAACTAATAACCTCCTCCAGGTTCTGCAGATGCTCGACTGTGTTCCGACCTGTGACCAAGATGTCGTCCTGGAAGACCGCGATGTGCGGGACTGACTTCAGTAAACTTTCCATGTTTCTCTGGAATATCGCCGCCGCTGATCGGATTGCAAACGGGCATCAGTTATAAACAAAAAGACCTTTGTGCGTGTTGATGCGGGTGAGAGCCTTCGATGATTCCTCCAGTTCCTGCGTCATGTAGACTGAAGTCAGATCCAGCTTCATGAACGTCTTTCCTCCCGCCAACTTTTCAAAGAGGTCGTCGGCCTTTGGTATTGGTTATTGGTCCTGCAGGGAGAAATGATTGACAGCTACTTTTTTTCCCCACAGATTCTGACAGTGCCAGCTCCCTTGAGGACAGGAACGATCGGACTGGCCCACTCATTGAACTCGATCGGTGAAATGATGCCCTCTCTTTGCAGCCGGTCTAGCTCGATCTCTACCTTTCTCTCATCATGTACGGAACTGCTTTCGCCTTGTGATGGATGGATTGCGCCCTGGAATTAGGTTGATCTGCATTTTTGCTCCTTGGAATTTCCCGATGCCTGGTTCGAACAGCGAAGGAAATTAATTTAAGACCTAGGCACACAAAGTGTCGTTAGCAGGTGATAGCGCTCGGACGTCATCCCAATTCCAGCGTATCTTTCCAGCCAGCTCCTGCTGAGCAGCGTGGGACCATTGCCCGGTACCACCCAGAGTGGTAGCTTGTGCATCGCTCCATCATAGGAGATCTTTACGGTAGCACTGCTGATTACAGGAATCAGTTCTTTTGTGTAAGTTCTTAGTTTTGTGCGAACTGGAATTAAGACTGGCCTTGAGGCCTTGTTGCACCACAATCTTTCGAAAGTCTTTTTGCCCATGGTGGACTGGCTCGCATCCGTGTCCAGCTCCATTGACACCGGGAGTCCATTTAGTTCAACATTCAGCATTATCAGGGGACAATTCGTGGTGAATGTGTGCACGCCGTGTACCTCTGCCTCCTCGGTATGAGGCTCTGATTCATTGTGATCCTCCGTGGATCTGTTCTCATCTGCAACATGGTGGTTTGCAGGTTTAACAGGATTTGCAGCTCGCCTGCACACTCATTGGAGGTGTCCCATTGTTCCACAGCCCTTGCAAATGTACTCTTTGAAACAGAATGAATGGAAACGATAATCACCCCCGCAGCGCCAACAAGGTGTTAATGGCCTTGCATTCATCACCCTTGATGGTGGACTCTGAGACATCTGTGGACGTGCAGCTGCAGGTATGTGTGACCTGCCCTGTACGTTACGATTCGAAAACAACATCATTTTGTTCAAAGAACTTGTAGCAGCAGTGGTGTGCTGAGAGATTTGCTTCGTATTGTCACTGGTGGCAATGAATGCCTGGGCTATCACTATGGCCTTACTCAAGGTTGCGGTCTCTACAGTCAAAAGTTTGCGAAGTATGGTTTCTTGGCCAATGCCAAGTGCGAAAAAGTCTCTGAGTATGTGCTCCAAATGTCCTTCAAATTCTCAATGTCCTGCAAGGCGTCTTAGCTCGGCGACATAACTTGCCACTTCCTGCCCTTCAGACATTTTATAGGTGTAGAACCGCTACCTTGCCATCAGAACGCTTTCCTTCGGGTTCAAATGCTCTCGGACCAGTGTGCACAAATCGTTGTACGATTTCTCTATGGGTTTCGCTGGAGTGAGCAGATTCTTCATGAGGCCATACGTTGGTGCTCCACAGATGGTGAAGAGGATCGCCCTTCGTTTGGCAGCGTTCTCTTCCCCATCTAGCTCGTTGGCCACAAAGTGTTGGTCGGTTCGCTCCACAATTATGGGATTCCTTGGGACTCCAGGGGATGAGCCCTCTGGTGGCTGTACAGAGTAAATACAAGTTCACATATATAAAACGCGGTTCATGATTTACCATTATGGATTATTTCAGGCAATGGTTCAACGCTGTTTGGCAGGAATTGGCGAGGAAAAATCAAATGGAATTGGAGCGATATCAAAGCTTTGTCATAGGAGGATGATACTCCATGTGCTCAAGTGCTGAGCAACTTCCCTCGTTGTTTGAACCAGGCATCGGCAATTTTACGGGAGCCAAGGTGCAGATTCACGTGGACTCGGATGCAAGACCCGCCCATCATAAAGCTCGGGCGGTTCTGCACATGATGAGGGAGAAGGTCGAAATCGAACTGGACAGACTCCAGCGTGAAGGGGTCATATCACTACTTAAATTTAATGAATGAGCCAGCCCCATTGTTCCTGTGTTGAAGAGTGATGGCACTGTTAGGATTTGTAGAGACTACAAGGTTACGATCAACCGAGTTTTGAAACAGGATCAATACCCCTGACCGAAGGCTGATGACCTGTTTGCAACGCTCGCCGGGAGGAAGTCGTTCACTAAACTGGATCTGACATCGGCCTACATGACACAGGAGCTGGTCGAGACATCGAAGAGATTTACGTGCATCAACAATCATAAAGGACTGTTTATCTACAACAGGTGTCCTGTCGGAATTCGGTCAGCTGCAGCCATATTTCAGAGGAACATGGAGAGTCTACTGAAGTCCATTCCGAGAACTATCGTGCTCCAAGATGACATCCTGGTCACAGGTCGTGACACTGCTGAACATTAGCTTGGATGATGTGGAATCGGTATGGGTGGAGCTGCGGAATACCAAAGGGCAGAAAACGCTAGTGGGAGTTGTGTACTGACCACCAAACAGTAGTAGTGAGGTTGGGGACAGCATCAAACAAAAAATTAGGGATGCGTGCAATAAAGGTACAGCAGTTATCATGGGCGACTTTAACTTACAGATAGATTGGACGAAACAAACTGGTAGCATATGATGGAGGAGGATTGCCTGGAGTGTATTAGGGATGGTTTTCTGGACCAATATTTCGAGGAACCAACTAGATGATTGGCCATCTTAGACTGGGTGATGTGTAATGAGAAAGGACTAATAAGCAATCTTGTTGTGCAAGGCCCCTTGGGGAAGAGTGACCATAATATGGTAGAATTCCTTATTAAGATGGAGAGTGACACAGTTAATTCAGAGACTGGGGTCCTGAACTTAAGAAATGGTAACTTCGATGGTATGAGACGTGAATTGGCTAGAATAGACTGGCAAATGATACTTAGAGGGTTGATGGTGGATGGGCAATGGCAAACATTTAAATATCATATGGATGAACTTCAACAATTGTACATCCCTGTCTGGAGTAAAAATAAAACGGGGAATGTGGCTCAACCGTGGCTAACAAGGGAAAGTAAGGATAGTGTTAAATCCAAGGAAGAGGCATATAAATTGGCCAAAAAAAGCAGCACACCTCAGGACTGGGAGAAATTTAGAATTCAGCAGAGGAGGACTAAGGGTTTAATTAGGAGGGGGAAAATAGAGTGTGAGAGGAAGCTTGCCGGAAACATAAAAACTGACTGCAAAAGCTTTTATAGATATGTGAAGAGAAAAAGGTTAGTGAAGACAAACGTAGGCCCCTTGCAGTCAGAGTCAGGTGAATTTATAATGGGGAACAAAGAAATGGCAGAGCAGCTGAGCAAATACTTTGGTTCTGTCTTCACGAAGGAAGACACAAATAACCATCCGGAAATACTCGGAGACCGAGGGTCTAGTGAGAAAGAGGAGCTGAAGGATATCCTTATTAGAGGGAAATTGTGTTAGGGAAATTGATGGGATTGAAGGCAGATAAATCCTCGGGCCTGATAGTCTGCATCCCAGAGTACTTAAGGAAGTGGCCCTAGAAATAGTGGATGCATTGGTGATCATTTTCCAACAGTATTTCGACTCGGGATCAGTTCCTATGGACTGGAGGGTAACTAATGTAACACCACTTTTTAAAAAAGGAGGGAGAGAGAAAACGGGTAATTATAGACTGGTTAGCCTGACATCAATAGTGGAGAAAATGTTGGAATCAATTATTAAAGATGAAATAACAGCGCATTTGGAAAGCAATGACAGGATCAGTCCAAGTCAACATGGATTTATGAAACGGAAATGAAGTTTGACAAATCTTCTGGAATTGTTTGAGGATGTAACTAGTAGAGTGGACAAGGGAGAACCAGTGGATGTGGTGTATTTGGACTTTCAAAAGGCTTTTGTCAAGGCCCCACACAAAAGATTGGTGTACAAAATTAAAGTACATGGTATTGGGGGTAATGTACTGACGTGGATAGAGAACTGGTTGGCAGACAGGAAGCAGAGAGTCGGGATAATCGGGTCCTTTTCAGAATGGCAGGCAGTAACTAGTGGGGTACCGTAGGGCTCAGTGCTGGGACCCCAGCTCTTTACAATATACATTGACGATTTCGATGAAGGAATTGAGTGTA
Source organism: Pristiophorus japonicus (assembly GCF_044704955.1). Lineage (NCBI taxonomy): Eukaryota > Metazoa > Chordata > Chondrichthyes > Pristiophoridae > Pristiophorus > Pristiophorus japonicus. The sequence goes on from NC_091979.1 coordinate 127,555,044, forward strand.
ATATCTCCAAGTTTGCAGATGACACTAAACTGGGTGGTGGTGTGAGCTGTGAGGAGGACGCTAAAAGGCTGCAAGATGACTTGGACAGGTAGGTGAGTGAGCAAATGCATAGCAGATGCAGTATAATGTGGATAAATGTGAGGTTATCCACTTTGGGGGCAAAAACACGAAGGCAGAATATTATCAGAATGGCGGCAGATTAGGAAAAGGGGAGGTGCAACGAGACCTGGGTGTCATGATACATCAGTCATTGAAAGTTAGCATGCAGGTACAGCAGGCGGTTAAGAAGGCAAACGGTATGTTGGCCTTCATAGCTGGGGGTTTTGAGTATAGGAGCAGGGAGGCCTTACTGCAGTTGCACATGGCCTTGGTGAGGCCTCACCTGGAATATTGTGTTCAATTTTGGTCTCCTAATCTGAGGAAGGACGTTCTTGCTATTGAGGGAGTGCAGCAAAAGTTCACCAGACTGATTCCCGGGATGGCTGGACTGACATATGAGGACAGATTGGATCGACTGGGCCTGTATTCACTGGAGTTTAGAAAGATGAGAGGGGATCTCATAGAAACATATAAAATTCTGAGGGGACTGGACAGGTTAGATGCAGGAAGAATGTTCGCGATGTTGGGGAAGTCCAGAACCAGGGGACACAGTCTAAGGATAAGGGTTAAGCCATTTAGGACTGAGATGAGGAGAACTTCTTCACTTAGAGAGTTGTTAACTTGTGGAATTCTCTACCGCAGAGAGTTGTTGATGCCAGTTTATTGAATATATTCAAGAGGGAGTTAGATGTGACCCTTATGGCTAAAGGGATCGAGGGGTACGGAGAGAAAGCAGAAAAGGGGTACTGAGGTGAATGATCAGCCATGATCTTATTGAATAGTGGCGCAGGCTCAAAGGGCCGAATGGCCTACTCCTACACCTATTTTCTATATTTCTCTGATGCACTGAGCCATCTGCCATTGCCCATACCGGAGGTGGAGACGCCACAACGTGCAGACCTACTGTTAGTTATGGATACTTTTGAAAGTGAAGGAACTCCTGTCACGGCTCAACAAGTTAAGACCTGGACCAGCCAGGACCCGATATCATCGGTTGTGAAACGTTGTGTCCTTAGTGGTGATTGGTCTGCCATACCCAAGCAAGTGGGTGATGAGACCAAACCTTACAACCGTCGTAAAGACAAACTATCCATTTATTCAGCTTGTTTACTATGGGGTAATCGTGTTGTTATGCCTAAGAAAGGCAGAGAGAAATTTGTACATGATCTACATAGCACTCATCCTGGTATTATCATGATGAAAGCCATTGCCAGGTCTCATGTATGGTTGCCTGGAATTGACTCTGATCTGGAATCATGTGTGCATCAGTACAACACTTGCATGCAGCTAAGTAAAGCACCAGCGGAATTGCCGCTGAGTCTGTGGTCGTGGCCATCTAAACCATGGTCCAGGATCCACATCGCCTTTGCAGGTCCCTTCCTGGGAAAGATGTTTTTAGTTGTGGTGGATGCATATTCCAAGTGGATAGAGTGTATAATCATGTCATCCAGTATATCCACAGCTACCATTGAGAGCCTTCGTGTCATGTTTGCCACTCATGGTCTGCCCGACAACATCATTGTAAGCCACAACGGACCTTGCTTCACTAGTCTGAAGTTTCAAGAGTTCATGAAACTCAATGGTATCAAACATGTGAGGTTAGCACCATTCAAACCCGCATCTACTGGTCAAGCAGAGCGTGTTATCCAAACCATCAAGCAGAGTATGAAACGTGTAACTCAAGGTTCATTGCAGACCCGCCTGTCATGCATATTGCTTAGTTACAGGACAAGACCCCACATGCTTACCGGGGGGTCACCCCTGCTGAACTATTGATGAAGAGAGGTCTCAAGACCAAGCTCTCTCTTGTCCACCCTAACTTAAACGATCATGTTGAATACAGAAGTCAAAGTCAGCGGTGGTATCATAATTGCGCTGCTGTGTCACGCGACATTTCTGTTAACGATCCTGTGTATGTACTAAATTATGGTCAAGGTCCCAAGTGGATCGCCGGTACTGTTACGGTCAAGGAGGGTAACAGAGTGTTTATCGTCAAGCTCAAGAATGGGAAACATGCAGGAAACATATTGATCAGATAAAGCTGCGACACACGGATGAACTGGAACAGTCTGAGGAAGACACAATCAGTGACCAACCAACCTACCCTCAGTCATCAGAGGACTCCGCTGTCATCAATGAATCTGGACTTTCAATCTCTGACGTGGTCATTGTCACTCCCATCAGATCGGCTACCCAGCCCCCAGTCATAACAGACTCAGAACGCTCACCCAAGGCTGGAGTTGAACTGAGACGATCAACTTTGGAGCGGAAAGCCCCGGACCGTCTCAATCTGTAAAAAGACTGTTAATAATATCTTAAAGGGGAATATTATCATGTATGTATACTTGGGATTACTAGCCACCAGGTGGCGCCATTGTCAGAGGTCATTGGGCTGTGTGCATGTGTGTGCGGCCCAGGTATAAAAGGCAAGCCATCGTGTAATGTAATCACTTTGGAGCCGAATAAAGCAGAGCCAGGTTTGTATCTGTGTTAGTTTACAGTATTCAGTCTATCAAGTTATTACATACATAACACTATCAGTACTACCTTGTTGTGGTGACTCTTGATTGCAGTCGCCAAGATATCCCTTGAGAAATTGAGACATGATTTTATACGGTATAACTGTTGCTTTTGCTTTGGCAATGCTTTTCTTAATCTGAGAAGATTTGACGAGCTTTATGAACAGATAGCACTTCCTAAGGCCGTGCTTCAAAAATTTGAGGAGGTTGCTGGTTTGAATGAATTTCTCTCATTCTCATCCCCTGCCCACCAACCCTGTAATGAAATATTGTAGTGAAATGTCACCCTAATGCTAACATTTCCTATTTTTTCTTCATGGTAAGTGCTACTGTATTGGGGTGAAATTTACTACCTGACTTTATCACCTCGTGTCAAAGCTGTTCATTTTTCCCTTTCGACCTGCCGTCATTTAGGAATTTTGACGCTAATGTCTTTAAGTGCTCATCTCTAACTGTTCTGTCTGTACTGTATTTCACTTTCCCAGATTCTTTTTTTCTTTTACTAGAACTGGTAGTTTCATAGGAGATGGGCGATGTTGTCACCTCAACAGTGGTACTGATACATCCAATCCAGTCGCCCTCTTCACAGCCGTTGCTCTCCAGCACGCGCTGTACCTTGAAGTGGCATGCTCCTTTGACGCCCCCGACCTGCTGATGGTCCTTGCAGGTCGAAACCGCCGCGCCAAATGCCGGGTCGGGTCGCACACTGCGCACTAAGTCTGTGCAGCAGAGCTGATCTCCTGTCGTCTTGGTCAATCCTTGCCACTGGACCAAGACCTAGCTCTGTCAAGCCCGTGTAGTGGCTGGTGTGCACACGTTAAAAAAATCCATGCACAGGCATCTTCCACCCTTCAACATGTAGTTCAGGACCTGGAATATTAGGGGTCCTTCATTGAAACACCTGTGAACTCATCCTTTTTTTCGTGGAAGCAAGTCATTCTCGATACGAGGGACCGCCTAAGATGATGACTCACCAACCATTCTTTGTATTGCAGGCCAAACTGGCTCACAATCGCATGGAGCAGAGGATGACTGGCGGGTGAGGCAGAGATCCAGGTCCTCACACCCTTTGAGGAGAGGGTCAAGGCGCTCGTGGGCGGATATGGTGCCTTCTCTGTGGGCCACGGTACTGATGTGGGTAAGTGAAGGCCCTCCTTTAATGCTCTCCCTCAGTGACTGTACAAGTGCCTACTGTGCCTTTCCTTCTGGAAGTCTGCTAGTTGCAGCTTCCATGCGTCAATTCCCCACCTCTCCCTCACGGCAGCCCTTCTCCCAATTATGCTTGCAGATGAGAGGTCGAGCGGCCTCCGGTACTAGCGATGCCAATGTGGGCAGCATGGATAAGTGAGGCTCCTCCTTTAATGCTCTCTCTCCCTGAATGTGCCAGTGCCAAATGTGCCTTTCCGTCTGGAAGTCTGCTAGTTGCAGCCTCCATGCATCAGTCCCTTACCTCCCCCTCATGGCAGCCCTTCTCCCATTTATGCATGCAGATGAGACACAGAGTGGCAGCACACTCAGCTGCAGGAATGGACACAACCCCAATACCAACTGGCAGCACACCCAGCACAGTGGGGAGTGACGCAACTCCTGGCACACCAGTGCCATGCCTCAATGAGATCCTTGATGACATAACAACAGAGATATCAAATGAGAGCAGTGACGATAATGAGGGGTCAAGCCCTCATAATATTGTGGAGCGCTCTCCATCTTTTGGGGAATTGACTAATGAGGAAGAGGAGGACACTGCTGGCACCAACGCGTCACTGCTTCCACCCACGCGCACCAGCTCAGATACTGGGAGTGCGCTATCTGACCTAGTTGAAGTAATAAAAGGGTCTGCCCTGGGTGTTGCACCAGGGCCTAGCGGGCTGCAGCATGGTGATGGGGCTAGGCAACCTCAGTTGCCATCTCTCCGGGGGGGCGAGTCTGCACCACAGTTCTGCCGAGGGGGACTCAGACAATGCCATTGATGTTGCGGCTTACGAGAGAAGGGTGGAGGCCATGTATTTGCAGATGTTGGGGGCAGTGGCAAGGTTGTCAGAGAGATTGTCGGAATAGGTCAGGAGCATGGAGGATCCATCTCCCACAGAGTTGACAGCTCTGCGCACACCATGGAGCCCATCATTGCCAGTGTGCAGACGATGGTGGACTCCTAGATTGTCCATGCCTATCCAGCTATGATGCTGCAACCTGCAGGTGATGTGGCAGCTGCCATTCCAGCAAAGGTGTGAGGGAACGAGTGCATCGTTGCTGGATTGGAGATTATGGCCACGCCCCTGGAAGCTCAGAATGCTCTTATACATTCTGGGCAAAAGGCCACAGAGCGGCTTACTGCTGCCATGGAGCATCAAACTGCTGCCATGTCTGGTGGCTTTGAGACGGTGGCTGCTCCCATGCAGTCTCAACACAATGCCACCTGACACCTCAGTGTTGCGTTCACAGATAGGTCCACCACAGGCCACAGGGGACCTTCCGGTGTGGAACCACATCACCGACTTGACCTCCCTCAGATTGGTGGTAGTGGTAATGTGCCGGCCCCGATGAGTGACGCAGGCTCCTCGGACCAGGATCCTGATTATGTGCTCTCAGGATCACAACATTCCTGGCCTCAGACTTGCCACTCCGCCAGTATGTCCACACATGGCCTCACCCTAGCCAAGCCAGACTGAACCCTCCGAGGAGGGTGGTAACAAGTTTGCACCCGGCCCTTCCAGGGCCAAAGCGGGTCGAGGGTGTCCGAGAAGGACATCTGCAGCTTCCACACAAGAAACACAGCAGCCTTCCCAGACCCATGATGCAGCCACAGGAGAGACACTTTGGTGTAGTAGCAAGATAGGCGTGCGTAAGAGGTGTTATAAGGATATGCACAATGGTGAGAAATGAAGTTTTTGTGTAAGCTTCTTGTACTGTTTTTTGTTGTGTTGTCTTTTTGCACTGACTTGGATCATTTCATAAATCTTTATTTTTTGCACATATATCTGGCTTGTGTATCATTTGAGAGTGGGCAATTCTGTGTGAAGGCACTCATTGGGATCGCCATGGAAATTAAGAGCTGAAGGGTCATGTGGGGATGAGATTATGTTAATCGAGCAGCAATGAGACATGTCTGCACCTCCCTTGCAGGGTTGCGATGGTGACAACGCCTCCTGGCTGGGTGGCAACAGGGATCCTCCTCCTCCTTCTCCTCCTCCTGCGCCTCCTCCTCATCAGGTGGTACTGCTGGCTCGGCCTCCAGCGACTGCCCCCTCATGAGAGCCAGGTTGTGCAGCATGCAGCAGACCACCACAAATATGGAGACCAGTTCAGGAGAATACTGCAAGGCACCACCAGACCAGTCCATGCAACGGAACCTCTGCTTGAGGATCCCAATGCAATGCTCGATGATGCACCTGGTGCCAAAATGAGCGTCGTTGTAGTCATACTCGGCCGCTGCCCTGGGGTTCCGAAGTGGAATCAGTCGCCAGGTGGACAGGGGATAGCCCTTGTCACCAAGCAGCCATTCGCAATCCTGATTTGGTCCAGTGAAGAGGGCGGGCACACTGGTCTGGCGCAGAATGAAGGAATCATGGCTGCTGTCTGGATACCTGGCATCAACTGTTAGAATCCTACGCTGGTGATGACACACGAGCTGCACATCGAGGGAGTGGAATCTCCTTCTGTTGATAAAGAGTTCGGGATGGTTCAGTGGCGCCCTCAGGCCAACGTGTGTGCAGTCGATGGCACCCTGCCCCCTGGGGAACCCTGCAATCCAGATTGGAAGGACCCCATAGCATAAAATTTGAGAGCTATGGTGACCTTGGTCTCAAAGGTCAGAGCTGTCGTGAGCCTTGTGTGAGGCTGCAGATCTTTGCACAGGACATTGCACAGCTCCCTCAGTATATCCTTTCGAAATCTGAGCCTTCGCAAACATTGCTCATCACTGAGCTCCAGGAGAACTGACGTCGGTAGACCCTTTGACGGTAGGGCCTCCTTCCCCAGGTCTGTGCTGGCCACCTCCCATGGCAGCTGCATGATCGCCTTCTCCCTCTTCCTTCTCATGTACCGGAGCCTCTGCAGGCTACTGCTGGCAAGGCTGCTGGTCTAGTATGTGGTGCGGGGGGGGTCAGCGTATCTGACCCTCCCCATCATGCCATTTTCCTCCTGGCCACCCTCTTGATGTGGAGGTCTGTGGCCATCTGCAGGCCCTTCTCGATGTTGGGCAGCCATGGCTGCTGCCTCCCTTGCCCACTGCCTCTGCATCCATTGCTGATGGCACTGCCTTCTCCTGTGTGCTGTCCTGCATCGCACAAGGTGTACAAGGTGTTCCCCTGCCAACACTGAGCCCATTCTGTGTGAAGGCTGGACCTTCACTAGCAGGTCTTTGTGGAGCAGAGAATGAGGCCTACAGGCCTCCACTAATCAGTGAGAGTTAAAAAATCTTCTAAACTCTCAAAAAGTGATGAAAAGTGCTCTGCAGGTTTAGCAAATACACACAAACCAGCAGAAAAAGTCTTTACCAAAACTACTCGATCGCAGTAATCTTCTGTTCCCCTCCTCCAGTGGTGTCGAGCAGCCCAGCAAAGAGCACCGACCCAAAAAGCTGGCGAGGGCACTGTCCCAAAAAAAGCTGGGGTTTTTATACTGAATTTGGGTGGCAGGCCACGTAGCAGCAGCCTGCACCCTGATGACAACATTACGGCTGCAAGCCCCATACTGCAGCAGAAGTCGGCAGCTTGCGGTGGAAGTCGACACCACACCAAGAACTCCCATGCTGAATGTACGTCGCAGGGCCCAATCGACTGAAATGCATTGGCCACCACAAACCCACTGTAATGGATCTTCCCGGCACCCTGAATGTCAGCCCCACTATCTCTGCAGCCACTTCTTTTAAGTCTCTAGGTTGCAGGCCATCAGGTCCAGGGGACTTGTCCACCTTTAGTCCCATTAGTTTGCCTCATACTTTATCTATAGTGATAGTAATTGTTTTAAGTTCCCCCCTCCCAACAGCCCCTTGATTATTGGGATGCTTTTAGTGTCTTCTACTGTGAAGACCGATACAAAATATTTAATCAAAATCTCTGCCATTTCCCTGCTTCCCATTATTAATTCCCCAGTCTCATCCTCTGAGGGACCAACATTTACTTTAGCTACTCTCTTCCTTTTTATATACCTGTAGAGGCTCTTACTGTCTGTTTTTATATTTCTTGCTAGTTTACTCTCATAATCTACCCTCTCACCCTTTATTATTTTTGTAGTCATCCTTTGCTGGTTTCTAAAAATTTCCCAATCCTCTGGCCTTCCACTAATCTTCGCAACATTGCATGCCTTTATTTTCAATTTGATACCATCCTTTACTTTCTTAGTTAGCCACAAATTCTTCTCTTAGAGTCTTTCTTTCTCACTGGAATATATCTTTGCTGAGTGTTATGAAATATCTCCTTAAGGGCCCAAGTTTCCACATGATTTGTGCCTGATTTTTTAGGAACAACTGGTGGAGAACGGACCATCTTAGAAATCGCAATTCTCCACATTTTTTTTTCTGCAGTTCTAGGCAGGTAGAACAGTTTCACTTTGGAACAGAATTTTTTCTTCAAAAGGGGGCGTGTCCGGCCACTGACGCCTGAATTCAAAGTTTCCACAGTGAAAACGTACTCCAAACTAACTTAGATTGGAGCAAGTGAAGATTTTTGTAGAACTGAAAAAACCTGTTCTACACATTAAAAAATCAGGCGCAGGTTACAAATTAGGTGTCCAGAATGAGGTGGGGGGGAGGGGGGGGGGAAGGGAAGTCATTAAATTCTATAATAAATCCTTATTTATACTTATACAAATATTATACAAATAAATCCAATCTGAATAAACATTTATAAGCAAAGAAAAGATTAAATAAACCATCTTCCTACCTGTGTGAAAGCGCTTCAGCCATCGTTCGTTCCCGCGGGGGGGGAGCCGTTCCGTTCGATCCCGCGGGGGGGGGAGCCGTTCCGTTCGATCCCGCGGGGGGGGAGCCGTTCCGTTCGTTCCCACGGGGGGGGAGCCGTTCCGTTCGATCCCGCGGGGGGGGAGCCGTTTTGTTCGTTCCCACGGGGGGGGGGGGGTGCTGTTCCGTTTGTTCCTGCGGGGGGGGGAGCCGTTCCATTCGTTCCCGCGGGGGGGGGGGAGCCGTTCCGTTCGTTCCCGCGGGGCGGGGGGGGCCGTTCTGTTCGATCCCGCGGGGGGGGAGCCGTTCCGTTCGATCCCGCGGGGGGGGAGCCGTTCCGTTCGATCCCGCGGGGGGGGAGCCGTTCCGTTCGTTCCCACGGGGGGGGAGCCGTTCCGTTCGATCCCGCGGGGGGGGAGCCGTTCCGTTCGATCCCGCGGGGGGGGAGCCGTTCCGTTCGATCCCGCGGGGGGGGAGCCGTTCCGTTCGTTCCCGCGGGGGGGGAGCCGTTCCGTTCGATCCCGCGGGGGGGGAGCCGTTCCGTTCGATCCCGCGGGGGGGGAGCCGTTCCGTTCGTTCCCACGGGGGGGGAGCCGTTCCGTTCGATCCCGCGGGGGGGGAGCCGTTCTGTTCGTTCCCACGGGGGGGGGGGGTGCTGTTCCGTTTGTTCCTGCGGGGGGGGGAGCCGTTCCATTCGTTCCCGCGGGGGGGGGGAGCCGTTCTGTTCATTCCCGCGGGGGGGGAGCCGTTCCGTTCGTTCCCGCGGGGGGGGGGGGCCGTTCTGTTCGTTCCCGACGGCGGGCGGGGGTGGAGAGGGAAACGGCTGCCTCATCTTTCTGAGGCTTCCTGCACCTTCTCACTGCTGCAAGAAGCCTCAGTGCTGATGTGCTGCTTTTATTAAAAAATTTTCAAAAATGAAACAGCTACAAAGAACTACAAAAATGGCCGAGTGCCAATGTTTCCTTCACACTGCGCATGTGCGAACGCTTCAACGTGCACGCGCAGTGTTGCCGGCAGGAAAAAAACTAATTTAAATGGTATCCACCCCCTCCCACTTACAAAATCGGCGCGAGTGTAGGCTCCGCCCCCCTGGGCGCCGCGCCAGGCAGACAAGGAGCTGCAGGGCGCTCGAGAATAGCGTGGTTTTTTTTAGGCACCGTTTTAGGCGCGAAAAACGGGCGCCCAGCTCAGAGGGGCGCCCGTTTTTTATCGTGTGGGAACTTGGGCCCTAAATGTCTATTACTGCTTATCAACTGTCTTACCCTTTAATCTATTTTCCCAGTCCACTTTAGCCAACTCTGCTTTCATACCTTTGGAATTGCCTTTATTTAAGTTCAGGACACTAGTTTGAGACCAAACTTTCTCACCCTCAAACTGAATTTGAAATTCTACCATGTTATGATCACTCTTCCCAAGAGGATTCTTTACAATGAGATCATTAATTAATCCAGTCTCATTACACATTACCAGATCTAAAATAGTCTGTTCCCTAGTTGGTTCCACAATGTATTGTTCCAAGAAACCATCCCAAATACACTCTATGAACTCTTCCTCCATGCTACCTTTGCAAATTTGATTTGTCTAATCAATATGAAGATTAAAATCGCCCATTATTATTGTCGTACCTTTTTTACAAGCCTCTATTATTTCTTGATTTATAGTCTGTCCTACAGTGTAGCTACTATTAGGGGGCCTATAGACTACTCCCACCAATTACTTCTTTCCCCTATTATTTCTTATCTCCACCCAAACTGATTCTACATCTTGATCTTCTGAGCCAATATCATTTCTCATTACTACACTATCTCATCCTTTATTAACAGAACTACCCCACCTCCTTTTCCTTTCTGCCTATACGTCCAAAATGTCAAATACCCTTGAATATTTAGTTCCCAGCCTTGGTCACCTTGCAACCACGTCTCTGAAATGGTTATCAGATCATACCCATTTATTTCTATTTGTGCTGTCAACTCATCTATCTTGTTACGAATGCTGCATGCATTCAGATAAAGAGCTTTTAATTTTGTCTTTGTACATTTCTCCTGACACTAACCCAACTTTCTGATACACTCTTATGTTTGTAGGCTCTGTCACTTCCTGTCACACTCAGGTTATCATTATCCCTATTGTTACCCTGCACTATTGCCTTCTGCTTTCTCTTTGACTTTTTAAATTTCCGCTCACCTGATTCCCCCTCACTATTTAGTATAAAGTTCTATCTACAGCCCTAGTTATTCGATTTGCCAGGACACTGGTCCTATCATGGTTCATGAAGCCCATCTCAATGGAACAGCTCCCTCCTATCCCAGTACTGGTGCCAGTGCCCCATGAATTGAAACTCATTTCTCGCACACCAATCTTTGAGCCACGCATTCATCTCTCTGATCTTATTTACCCTATGCAAATTTGCTCGTGGCTCAGGTAGTAATCCAGAGCTTATTACCTTTGTGGTTCTGCTTTTCAATTTAGCCCCTAGCTGCTCATACTCACTCAACAGAACCTCTTTGTTTGTCCTACCGATGTCGTTGGTGCCTATGTGACCACGACAACTGGATTTTTCCCCTCCCACTCCAAGTTCCTCTCCAGCCCAGAGGAGATGTCCTTAACCCTGGCACCGGGCAGGCAAAACAACCTTCGGGACTCACGCTCTTGGCTGCAGAGAACGGTATCTGTCCCCCTAACTATTGTAGGATTGCAAAATTCATAGGAAAACCCCTCCGGTGTTTGGACTCATTGGAAAGGGAATATAATTTGGAACTGTCAACGAGAAAGTTTGGGATCCTAAAGTTCACATGGAAGAAACTACGAGCTTCTATCGAATTTGGAATTTTTACAAGGCAGATTGGGTTCGTGTGGGAAGGACTGAAAACTAAAGGATAGCTATCCTTCAAAAGAAACCAGTTTGGGTATTGAAGTTGTCTGGGGTATCGAAGCTCAACAAATTATCTGGGGAATTGTGTAAACTCGAAACTCTTCTCCCCGGGAGACATTAACATAGAAACAATCAACCCAGAAACAGTCAGCCATCACTCTGAGCAGGAAACCCATCCAGCATATGCATAATGTTAATGGCCCATCCAGCCCACATGGAAACCCAGGCTGAGGCAGACATTGCAAATACCCAAAGCTAATTTTTTCTGATCGAGAAACAAATTCAAAAGATCAACACATCCGAGACAGGTTACCATTAATGGGCCCGCCAAACTATGACAAAGAGATATCAAGCCCACCAAAATTAAAACAAAGAATTGGGGCTGATTTGGCACATAGATTAGAATGGCTCAAAAAGTATAACTGTGGCCCGGTTTTTAACGAAAGGGAGCGAGCGGGCATTCATCTATTCGAAGAGGGGAAGGACGGAGAAAGACCACCGCAATAGTTTATGCAGCTCTCCTGAGCACCAACATCTCCAACTTCGACGACACTCCTGGGCCACACTGCTCTGCTACTGAAAGAAGAAGGAAGCACATCATCACGGCAGAAAGCAGCTCCCAGTAACTTCGGACATCGCCATCGTGGAAACAACTGACCACAGCCAACGTGGTAACATTGAAAGCAATTGACCAATTCCAAAACCAAAACTCCTCAAGAAGAAACCGAAGATTCGAAAGTTTCCACTCTACAATCTAGTCCTAGCTACCAGCAGGTGAAACATTACCTAAAGAGACTTTAAAACCTATTGCTGACGAAAGAAAGTGGGTACTCACCCCATAAGTCCAATACACGCCCTACCACATCAGCGGACACCACCCAACTAAAGACTACGCAGTCAGAAATCCTCTACGATGTTCGGGGTACGGCAAGCAAAACCTACAGAGTCCAGCGAACCCCGAAATCGTGAACCACCGCCAATGGATAATAAAGGATTGGTGAGCATGATCCCTGTTTGCCGTGGAGTTTAACCTAGTCAGAGTTAGGCATTGGGAGGTGGGAGGTGTATTACTTTCTGTAACCTCTTTTGAATGTGTGATGAAGTGTTCTTTATTCTAATCATTTCAAGCTTGACATTGTACTTTTCTTGTCTGTAATAAAGTCGAAGTTCTTTGCACCAAAACCAGTTGTCTCTTTCACTTTGTCACATCCCCAAATAAATCCAAAGTCTAGAACCCAGGGAGTGGGAGCGATTCGAACCGCTCAGAAGGTCAGAGGTGAATCTGACCCCACAGACCACCCCCTACACTATACTGTCCCCTACCACTACCGCATTTCTGCTGGTCGGCCCTCCCGCTGTTTTATCCCCGCTGCTGGTCGGTTCTCCCGCTCTTTTATACCCGCTGTTGCTCAGCTCTTCCGTTCTTTTATCCCCGCTGCTGGTCGGCTTTCCTGCTGTTTTACCCCCGGCTTCTGGTCCGCTCTCCCACTCTTTTTGAACTCCCTGACTTAATTGCTTCAGTCCCTGGAGTGGGACTTGAACCCACAACCTTCTGACTCCGAGGCACGAGTGCTGAACATTAGCTGATCTGGATTGCTCCCTCCTCACACATATTTTTTAAATAGATTAGAAATAAGGTGCCTCATTTAGAGCTATTTAAAATGGTCTCTATTGGCTTTATTATGTTTATTGTTAATTTGAGCAAGCAATCAATTTGTGAATATTTGCCTCTAATTTGGTTGAATAAGGCCAAAGAAGAACTCTACTTGGCTTATTTAGTGTCTATTATAATTATTGGATTCACTTGTGTCACAAAGACCTGAACGCTTGTTTAAGGTGTCTCACCTACCATTTAATATTAATACATGAGCTATCTTCAGGGGTTACTGATAATGCTCAAACTGGAAATGTTTGCAAAGGAATTGGGCTTAGCACATTTCAAAGTGCTAAAAGTAATGAGCATTCCAGATTATGTCTTGTCGATCCAGAAAGAATAGATAATAGAAGTATATGGCTAAGATGTCCAATCCACACAAGCCCATGGTTCCAGCTCTGTCTATAGCACGCTGCTTTCACTGTATAGTATGCATATAGTCCTGTGTTGTAGCTTCACGTGATTGGCACCTAATTTTCAGGTATGCCTGGTCCTGCTCTCAGCATGCTCTTCTACACTCCTCATTAATTCAGGGTTGGTTATCTGGCTTGAATAAATGGAGGAGTGAGGGATATGCTGTGCTATGAAGTTACAGATTCATAGATGGTGGTATACAATTCATAGATGCCCAAGTTTTGAGTTGCCGCTCTATCGACTTAGGATACTTAACTTTTAGAAGAGATAGGCAAATTGGAAATAAGAACATAAGAACATAACATAAGAACATAAGAATTAGGAACAGGAGTAGGCCATCAAGCCCCTCGAGCCTGCTCCGCCATTCAACAAGATCATGGCTGATCTGGCCGTGGACTCAGCTCCACTTACCCACCCGCTCCCCATAACCCTTAATTCCCTTATTGGTTAAAAATCTATCTATCTGTGACTTGAATACATTCAATGAGCTAGCCTCCACTGCTTCCTTGGGCAGAGAATTCCACAGATGCACAACCCTCTGGGAGAAGAAATTCCTTCTCAACTCGGTTTTAAATGGCTCCCCCGTATTTTGAGGCTGTGCCCCCTAGTTCTAGTCTCCCTGACCATTGGAAACAACCTCTCCGCCTCTATCTTGTCTATCCCTTTCATTATTTTAAATGTTTCTATAAGATCACCTCTCATCCTTCTGAACTCCAACGAGTAAAGACCCAGTCTACTCAATCTATCATCATAAGGTAACCCCTTCATCTCCGGAATCAACCTAGTGAATCATCTCTGTACTCCCTCCAAAGCTAGTATATCCTTCCTTAAGTAAGGTGACCAAAACTGCACGCAGTACTCCAGGAGCAGCCTCACCAATACTATACAGTTGCAGAAGGACCTCCCTGCTTTTGTACTCCATCCCTCTCAAAATGAGGGCCAACATTCCATTCGTCTTCCTGATTACCTGCTGCACCTGCAAACTAACTTTTTGGGATTCATGCACAAGGAAAGGTTGCAGCCCCTGTTCCATTATTTGAAGGGGCTGCTCCTGAAATTCTGGCTGCACTTCAGTCCCACTCTCCTGATCTTTGGGCACCCTGTGCGGAGGGGAGCGGGTAGGTCCGAAGGCCTCCTCGTAGGACTGCTCCTGGGCACGGCCAAGGGTGCCATCAGCCGGTCCAGGCAGCGGGCGGTCGAGGGGGTCGTTCAACCTGACTGCCTGCCTCTCTTCCGCTCTTACATCCGGTCCAGGGTGTCCTTGGAGATGGAGCACGCGGTGTCCACCGGTACGCTCGCGGCCTTCCGCGAGAGGTGGGCACCGGAGGGACTGGAGTGCATCATCACGCCCGGCAACCAAATTTTAATTTGATTTTACGTTTTAAAGTTAATTTGTTTTAATTGCCGGTGCTTTTAGTGTCCCCTTCCCTTTTATAGGGGGCACTGGGGAAAAATTGTGATTTTAGTGCCCAAAAAAAAAAAAACAAAAAAAAAAAAGAAAAAACAAAAAAAAAAACACAAAAAAGGGGGGAAAAAAAAAAAAATGGGCCTTGTAAATGTCTGGAGTGTCACCCAGGTCGGGTGGCACAGTTTAATGTTTATGTTTTCGCAGGTAGACTCTAAAAGAGTTTCATGCACAAGGAACCAATGGTAGAGCAGTGGAGGCGTGTCCTGCTCAGTTGGAGCTGTGAGCAGTGAGTGGAGCAGCTAGCAACTTGAGCTCCTGCCTGGAAGGCCTGAGACCAGCCAGGAACAGAAGGAAGGAAGGGGCTTCAACACCAACTTTATCCAGAGGGAGAGGAGGAAAAAAGCAGAAAACTTTAACAACTTTACCATTTCTGCAAGGAGTTGGAGAGAGGGGGAAAGACCAACAACAAACCAGTGTGGAAGGAGGGAGACTCTACACTTTCTACAGGTGGGTGTGGGTGCATTTCCCAAACAGACTTTGTTGTATCGGTGGGGGGAGGAAAGAAGACCACTGAGGGCCGGAACATCGCGGGGGGTGTGTGTGTGTGTGTGGTAGTGTGCGTGGGGGCCGTGCTTACAACTAGGGCCCCCCCCCACAATTGGAACCCCCCCCACCCCCCACATTTGCCTAGCCTGGGATAGCTGGAGCTACCAGGCTGAAGATTGTTATTAATCACCCAATTAAAGATCGTTAGGAGTGCCTGGTGGCTCCAGCTACCCCAGGTGAAGACATCTTCTCCCCCCACCTGAAGACCACCTCAAAGACTTTTGTGTTTTGCCATCTGGGGAGTGCACCCACCCACAGCTGCGAGGAGAGACCTGCCCTCGCAGCCCCCCCCCCTTCCCACCCCCCTCTCTCTTTTCTCTGCTACTCTGTTTCTCCCCTCTCTCTCTGAGAACCCTTTCCTTCCAAATTTAAAAAAAAAAAAACAATTAAGACAACTGAGCAGAGGGAGCAAGGCCTCTCCCCAATTGTCAACGAGGGGAGAGGTGCCTCGTTAAGGGCTCCTCTGCTCAGTGAACATAAGAGGCCATTAAAGACCATTAAGGCCTGTGACTTTGGGGTGGGTGTAGCCCTTAAAGGGACCCCGTGATGGCGACCCCATCCACGCCGGTGGCAGGGCCAGCAAGGACGTATGCGCAGGTGGCAACCGCTTCCACAGCACCTCCTGCGCCACCCGCTGCCCTGCCACCATTTAGATTAATTACTAGAAAACACGGGGTCAAGAGCTACACTCACCCCACAATGAGCATTGAGGAGTGCGTGCGGGCGATGGCTGGGGTAGTCGGCCCCTCGGCCATTGTCGCAGCCTCCAAGATGTCTGGGAAGGCTGTTTTCTTCCTGGGGTCGGAGCGGGCGGTGTCCCTGGCCCTCGAAAAGGGGCTCACGGTGGGCGGGACGTTCCTGCCGGTGGATCCTCTCGAGGCCACCGCGCAGAGGGTCATCGTGTCGAACGTCCCGCCCTTTGTTCCCGCTGAGCTCCTCCTCCCTCACCTACAACAACTGGGGGAGGTAAGGTCAGGGATCAACCCCATACCGCTCGGCCTCAGGGAGAACAGCCTGCGCCACGTGTTCTCCTTCCGCCGCCAGCTCTTTGTCCGGCTGGCGCGGGAGGACGTGACAGAAGGGCACTTTAATGCGGTGCACGAGGGGACTGCCTACCGCATCTTCTGGACGTCGGACGGCGTGCGGTGCCATGCCTGCAGGGAGGTGGGGCATGTTCGTAAGAACTGCCCCGCCTCCAAGGCCGCCAAACCACCGAAGGCGGCCAAGGCTGGCGCTGCCGCCACCCCTCCCCCTAGTTGCGTCCGCGTGCCGGGAGCCATGGGTGCGCGGGCATCGTCGGAGGCCTTTGTTTTCAGGGCCTCCGGCGGGGGGGAGGGAGAGCGTCCGAGCGGAAAGAAGGCGCGGAAGAAGGAGAAACATCTAGAGGCGGGTCCCCTCGGTGCGCCGGAAAGTCTGACCACCGCGCTCAGCCCAACCCAGTCACCGGCGAGCGCGGGGTGCCCCGAGCCCGTGCCCGGGCCCTTGAATACCACCACAGAGGGGCCCAGGCGCGG
Source organism: Pristiophorus japonicus (assembly GCF_044704955.1). Taxonomy (NCBI): domain Eukaryota; kingdom Metazoa; phylum Chordata; class Chondrichthyes; family Pristiophoridae; genus Pristiophorus; species Pristiophorus japonicus. Next base: position 127,572,029 of record NC_091979.1, read on the forward strand.
GCAAGAAAAGGAAAAGGGGGGGGCGGAGCGGGAGGCCTCGGCAGACATGGAGGTCTCCCTGACTCCGCGCGCCCCCAGGAACAAAAAGAGGCACCGCCCCAATGAGGCGGAGGGGGAACAACATCCCTCCGCGGAGGAGTCGGTGCCCGCCGCGTGTCCCGCGTCCCCCACCAGCGCCCCCAAATTGCGCTGCAGGCGCGAGGAGTCTTTCCCCGGGGAGGGTGAGACAGTTGAGGCTGCCCAGCCTCTGCCTCCCGGGGATGGAGTGGAAGATCTGCCTGTCGTGGGGGGCGTGGGGACCGCGGAGGAATGCGTAGCCGCCGGGCCGGGCGTCCCGGGGACTGAGGCGGGCGAGGCCGAAAAGGCCGAACCTGAGCCCGCCCAGCTATTACCCAACTTCCCCCGGGATTTGCTCGACCCGGCAGAGAATGAAACAATTGATTTTAATGATACTGTAGATGCTGGGCCGGGGGGTGGCAGCGGGGAGGGGGAGGAACACCCACCCTCGCCCCTTACTTTGGAGCTGGAGCACTTGGAGGGCCTGGGGATTTCCTATGGCCGGGTCTCTCCTTGTTCTCCGGTTCCTGGGGCGGAGGGGGAACCCCTTCCGCTGTCATTTCCCGACCCAGCACCATTTTTAAAAGAGCCCAGTGGGGACTCCTCTGCCGACGATCCTGGGGGTGGGATCGGGGCAGTGCCAGGGCCGGTTGGAGCGGCCGGTTCATTTGCCGTACCTTGTGCGGTCGATGGGCCGGCTGCTGGCGGCCACCTCCCGGAGGAGGACGGGGACTCGGTGGGGGACGCGGGTGAAGACCTAGAGACCACCGCCAGGGAGGCGGTGGATCTGCTCGCGGCCGCCGCTGAGGCCCTCCTCGTTCCTGCAAAGGAACTCCGGGACTTTTTGGCCCAGAGCCGGGGTCGCCGCGACCAAGCCCGACTGGCCCTGGAAAAATGGTCCGAGCCGGAGCTGATCAAGGGGTCCGTCCGCGCCGCCGTTAAAACCTTGGCCGCGGGCGGGCCCTTGACAAAGGAGCAGCACCTTGAGCTGCGCGAGCTCGAGGGACTCCTCGCTGGGCTGCGGAGGGAGCGGAGTTCAACAAAAGACTCCGCTCCCTCCCCCACAATAGGTTAAGGTAGAGGTTGCACTATGCTTTTGCCATGAAGATAACCATAGCCAGCCTCAACATCAACGGCGGCAGAGGGGCACGCCGTAGATTTGACAATTTTTCGCTCCTGCGGGAGGGGAAATATGCGGTGTGCTTCCTGCAAGAAACCCACACCGTTCCGGGAGACGAAGCCACGTGGCTCCTGGAATGGCAAGGAGAGGTCCGCATGAGCCACCTCACCGCCATTTCTAGTGGGGTGGCCATCCTGCTGGGCCCGCATTTTCAGCCGGAGATCTTGGGGGTCGAGGAGCCCGTGCCAGGCCGCTTGCTGCACGTAACGGTTCGCCTGGGGAAACAGCTCTTGACGCTGCGCGCTTTCGGGTTCGGGACGCATTTCGTCGCCCGGATCCGACTTTTGTACGCCGCCGCGGAGTGTCTGATTAAGGTTAACGGGTCCTTGACGGCGCCCCTTCGCTTTAGGAGAGGGGTGCGCCAGGGATGCCCCATGTCCGGCCAGTTATACGCCGTTTGCGTGGAGCCTTTCCTGCGCCTCTTGCGGACGAGGTTGACGGGACTGGCTCTGCAAGGGCCGGGCGTGGAGGTCGTCCTCTCGGCTTACGCCGATGACGTGCTCCTCGCGGTAGAGGATCCCGCTGACCTGCGGAGGATGCGTGAGTGCCAGGAGATTTACTCGGCCGCGTCCTCCGCCAGGATCAACTGGGAGAAATGTTCCGGACTCCTGGTGGGTCAGTGGCGGGTGGACTCCCTGCCGGAGGAGCTCAGGCCTTTTGCCTGGAGCACGACCCATCTCCTCTATCTGGGAGTCTACCTTAGCCCCGACGGGGAAGCCTGGCCGGCGAACTGGCAGGAGCTGGAGGCCAAGGTCGCCGCTCGCCTAGGGCGCTGGACAGGACTGCTCCGAGTGCTGTCCTACAGGGGTCGAGCGCTAGTCATAAACCAGCTGGTGGCCGCAATGCTGTGGTACCGGCTGGTCACTTTGACCCCTCCCCCTGCGTTTGTCGCCAAGATACAGAAGAAGCTGGTGGACTTCTTCTGGAACAACAGGAAGCACTGGGTCTCTGTCGCGGTCTTGAGTCTCCCGCTTGAGGAGGGCGGTCAGTCGTTGGTGTGCGTCAGCGCCCAGCTCGTGACTTTCCGTCTTCAGACCCTGCAGAGATACCTTTACGTCGAGCCCCCTCCTAGGTGGTGTGCTCTGGCGAGGTATTTCTTCCGCCAGCAGCTCGACCTCAATTATGACACGCAGCTCCTGTTTGTGAACTTGGGGGGTGCCAGGACCGCCCTCCGGGAGCTGCCTGTCTTTTACAGGGAACTCATCAGGGTCTGGAACAAAGTCTCCACCAAGCGCAGCTCTCCGCCGGCTGGAGTGGCGGCCGTCCTGCAGGAGCCGCTGCTCGGGAATCCGTACCTCCACGGCCGAGGCTTCATGTGGCGGTCGGAAGAGAGGGCCGTGGCTGGTGAGGTGACCAGGGTCAGGGACCTGCTCGATGGCGGAGGAGCGGGCTGGATGGCGCCAGTCACGCTGGCGCGGCGCCTAAATTCTGCCAACGTCCGCCGCGCGGCCGATGCCATCGAGTCGCTAAAAACAGCTCTGGGCCCTGACTCCGTTAGGTGTATCGAGGAGGCTCAAGCACGTGGGGAGATCCCGTCCGAACTGACCCCCGTCCGGACGGAATTCCTCATCGGCGCCAAACCCCGGAACCTCCCTCGGGGGCCGGCGCCTCACAACTTGAGCCGCCTCGGGGAAATCCCCTCCGTGCCTTTCAGTTCCGCGCGGAGGGGTTTCCTGTACGGGCTGCTCCTGCACACCCTCAACTTTGCCATCCTCGCCGGCCGTCCGGACACGCCATGGCGCACCATCTTGCCGTCCGGAGGAGGCGGGGGTCCCCGATGGAGGGCACTCTACGCAGGGGTCCTCCCACTATTCATCGGGGACTTGGCCTGGAGGGTGGTGCACGGAGCAGTGCCGTGCAACAAATTTTTAAGCCGGTTCACGGACTCCCAGGCCGCCTGCAATTTCTGCGGTCTGGAGGAGTCCGTGTTCCATGTTTTTATTGAGTGCACAAGGTTGCAGCCCCTGTTCCATTATTTGAAGGGGCTGCTCCTGAAATTCTGGCTGCACTTCAGTCCCACTCTCCTGATCTTTGGGCACCCTGTGCGGAGGGGAGCGGGTAGGTCCGAAGGCCTCCTCGTAGGACTGCTCCTGGGCACGGCCAAGGGTGCCATCAGCCGGTCCAGGCAGCGGGCGGTCGAGGGGGTCGTTCAACCTGACTGCCTGCCTCTCTTCCGCTCTTACATCCGGTCCAGGGTGTCCTTGGAGATGGAGCACGCGGTGTCCACCGGTACGCTCGCGGCCTTCCGCGAGAGGTGGGCACCGGAGGGACTGGAGTGCATCATCACGCCCGGCAACCAAATTTTAATTTGATTTTACGTTTTAAAGTTAATTTGTTTTAATTGCCGGTGCTTTTAGTGTCCCCTTCCCTTTTATAGGGGGCACTGGGGAAAAATTGTGATTTTAGTGCCAAAAAAAAAAAAAAAAAAAAAAAAAAAAACACAAAAAAGGGGGGAAAAAAAAAATGGGCCTTGTAAATGTCTGGAGTGTCACCCAGGTCGGGTGGCACCGTTTATTGTTTTTATGTTTTCACAGGTGAACTCAAAAGAGTTTCATGCACAAGGAACCAATGGTAGAGCAGTGGAGGCGTGTCCTGCTCAGTTGGAGCTGTGAGCAGTGAGTGGAGCAGCTAGCAACTTGAGCTCCTGCCTGGAAGGCCTGAGACCAGCCAGGAACAGAAGGAAGGAAGGGGCTTCAACACCAACTTTATCCAGAGGGAGAGGAGGAAAAAAGCAGAAAACTTTAACAACTTTACCATTTCTGCAAGGAGTTGGAGAGAGGGGGAAAGACCAACAACAAACCAGTGTGGAAGGAGGGAGACTCTACACTTTCTACAGGTGGGTGTGGGTGCATTTCCCAAACAGACTTTGTTGTATCGGTGGGGGGAGGAAAGAAGACCACTGAGGGCCGGAACATCGCGGGGGGTGTGTGTGTGTGTGGAAGTGTGCGTGGGGGCCTTGCTTACAACTAGGCCCCCCCCACAATTGGAACCCCCCCCACCCCCCCACATTTGCCTAGCCTGGGATAGCTGGAGCTACCAGGCTGAAGATTTTCATTAATCACCCAATTAAGGATCGTTAGGAGTGCCTGGTAGCTCCAGCTACCCCAGGTGAAGACATCTTCTCCCCCCACCTGAAGACCACCCCAAAGACTTTTGTGTTTTGCCATCTGGGGGGTGCACCCACCCACAGCTGCGAGGGGAGACCTGCCCTCGCAGTCCCCCCCTTCCCACCCCCCCTCTCTCTTTCTCTGTTACTCTGTTTCTCCCCTCTCTCTCTGAGGCCTCTTCCTTCCAAATTTACAAAAAAAACAAAAAAAACAAAACCAATTAAGACAACTGAGCAGAGGGAGCAAGGCCCCTCCCCAATTGCCAACTAGGGGAGAGGTACCTCATTAAGGGCTCCTCTGCTCAGTCAATCTACAAGAGGCCTAATAAAGACCATTAAGGCCTGTGACTTTGGGGTGGGTGTAGCCCTTAAAGGGACCCCGTGATGGCGACCCCATCCACGCCGGTGGCAGGGCCAGCAAGGTCGTATGCGCAGGCGGTGTCCACATCCACGGCACCTCCTGCGCCAGCCGCTGCCCTGCCACCTTTCAGACTAATAACAAAAAAACACGGGGTCAAGAGCTACACTCACCCCACAATGAGCATCGAGGAGTGCGTGCGGGCGATGGCTGGGGTAGTCGGCCCCTCGGCCATTGTCGCAGCCTCCAAGATGTCTGGGAAGGCCGTGTTCTTCCTGGGGTCGGAGCGGGCGGTGTCCCTGGCCCTTGAAAAGGGGCTCACGGTGGGCGGGACGTTCCTGCCGGTGGACCCTCTCGAGGCCACCGCGCAGAGGGTCATCATTTCAAACGTCCCGCCCTTTGTTCCCGCTGAGCTCCTCCTCCCTCACCTACACCAACTGGGGGAGGTAAGGTCGGGGATCAACCCCATACCGCTCGGCCTCAGGGAGAACAGCCTGCGCCACGTGTTCTCCTTCCGCCGCCAGCTCTTTGTCCGGCTGGCGCGGGAGGAGACGACGGAGGGGAACTTTAATGTGGTGCACGAGGGGACTGCCTACCGCGTCTTCTGGACGTCGGACGGCGTGCGGTGCCATGCCTGTAGGGAGGTGGGGCATGTTCGTAAGAACTGCCCCGCCTCCAAGGCCGCCAAACCACCGAAGGCGGCCAAGGCTGGCACCGCCGCCACCCCTCCCCCTAGTTGCGTCCGCGTGCCGGGAGCCATGGGTGCGCGGGCATCGTCGGAGGCCTTTGTTTTCAGGGCCTCCGGCGGGGGGGAGGGAGAGCGTTCGACCGGAAAGAAGGCGCGGAAGAAGGCGAAACATCTCGAGGCGGGTCCCCTCGGTGCGCCGGAAAGTCTGACCACCGCGCTCAGCCCAACCCAGTCACCGGCGAGCGCGGGGTGCCCCGAGCCCGTGCCCGGGCCCTTGAATACCACCACAGAGGGGCCCAGGCGCGGGCAAGAAAAGGAAAAGGGGGGGGCGGAGCGGGAGGCCTCGGCAGACATGGAGGTCTCCCTGACTCCGCGCGCCCCCAGGAACAAAAAGAGGCACCGCCCCAATGAGGCGGAGGGGGAACAACATCCCTCCGCGGAGGAGGCGGTGCCCGCCGCGTGTCCCGCGTCCCCCACCAGCGCCCCCAAATTGCGCTGCAGGCGCGAGGAGTCTTTCCCCGGGGAGGGTGAGACAGTTGAGGCTGCCCAGCCTCTGCCTCCCGGGGATGGAGTGGAAGATCTGCCTGTCGTGGGGGGCGTGGGGACCGCGGAGGAATGCGTAGCCGCCGGGCCGGGCGTCCCGGGGACTGAGGCGGGCGAGGCCGAAAAGGCCGAACCTGAGCCCGCCCAGCTATTACCCAACTTCCCCCGGGATTTGCTCGACCCGGCAGAGAATGAAACAATTGATTTTAATGATACTGTAGATGCTGGGCCGGGGGGTGGCAGCGGGGGGGGGGAGGAACACCCACCCTCGCCCCTTACTTTGGAGCTGGAGCACTTGGAGGACCTGGGGATTTCCTATGGCCGGGTCTCTCCTTGTTCTCCGGTTCCTGGGGCGGAGGGGGAACCCCTTCCGCTGTCATTTCCCGACCCAGCACCATTTTTAAAAGAGCCCAGTGGGGACTCCTCTGCCGACGATCCTGGGGGTGGGATCGGGGCAGTGCCAGGGCCGGTTGGAGCGGCCGGTTCATTTGCCGTACCTTGTGCGGTCGATGGGCCGGCTGCTGGCGGCCACCTCCCGGAGGAGGACGGGGACTCGGTGGGGGACGCGGGTGAAGACCTAGAGACCACCGCCAGGGAGGCGGTGGATCTGCTCGCGGCCGCCGCTGAGGCCCTCCTCGTTCCTGCAAAGGAACTCCGGGACTTTTTGGCCCAGAGCCGGGGTCGCCGCGACCAAGCCCGACTGGCCCTGGAAAAATGGTCCGAGCCGGAGCTGATCAAGGGGTCCGTCCGCGCCGCCGTTAAAACCTTGGCCGCGGGCGGGCCCTTGACAAAGGAGCAGCACCTTGAGCTGCGCGAGCTCGAGGGACTCCTCGCTGGGCTGCGGAGGGAGCGGAGTTCAACAAAAGACTCCGCTCCCTCCCCCACAATAGGTTAAGGTAGAGGTTGCACTATGCTTTTGTCATGAAGATAACCATAGCCAGCCTCAACATCAACGGCGGCAGAGGGGCACGCCGTAGATTTGACAATTTTTCGCTCCTGCGGGAGGGGAAATATGCGGTGTGCTTCCTGCAAGAAACCCACACCGTTCCGGGAGACGAAGCCACGTGGCTCCTGGAATGGCAAGGAGAGGTCCGCATGAGCCACCTCACCGCCATTTCTAGTGGGGTGGCCATCTTGCTGGGCCCGCATTTTCAGCCGGAGATCTTGGGGGTCGAGGAGCCCGTGCCAGGCCGCTTGCTGCACGTAACGGTTCGCCTGGGGGACGTGCCGCTCCATCTCGTGAACGTGTACGCCCCTCATCCCGGCCCGCAGCAAACGCGCTTCTTTGAAGAGGTGTCCGCTCTTCTTGGCTCCGTCGACGTCGGCGACTGCATTGTCCTCGGGGGGGATTTTAACTGCACCCTCGAGGCGAGGGACCGCTCCGGTGCCCCGCAGTGCATGACGGCGATGGAGAAGTTGAGGGACCTGGTCGGGTCCTTCGACTTGGTGGACGTCTGGCGAAATCTCCACCCCGACTCCAGCGCCTTTACTTGGGTGAGGCCTGGAGTTGGATGGTCTAGAGTCGACCGCCTTTACGTGTCTCGGGCGTACGTTTCCTGCGTCCCGGCGGCCTCCATGCGGCCGGTGCCGTGTTCGGACCACCACCTGGTGTGGGCGGAGCTCGCTTCGCTCCGCGCGAGGACGGGGTCCGCGTACTGGCACTTTAACAACCGGCTGCTGGAGGACGTGCGGTTCCAGGACTCGTTCCGTCGATTCTGGTCCGACTGGAGAAGGAAGCAGGGGGGCTTCCCCTCCTTGAGGCTATGGTGGGACGTGGGCAAGGCTCACGTCCGCGTCTTCTGTCAAGAGTACGCGAGGGGGTCGACCAAGAGGCGGGCGGCCAGAGTCGGGCGCCTAGAAAAAGAGGTGCTCGACCTGGAAGCCCGTCTCGGTCAAGTCGTCCAGGACCCGGCCCTGCGGACGGTGTACGAAGCGAAAAAGGCCGCGCTGAAGGACCTGCAGCTCGTCGGGTCCCGAGGCGCGTTCGTGAGGTCGCGGATCCGGTTCCTGCGGGATCTGGACCGCGGCTCCCCCTTCTTCTACTCGCTGGAAAAAAGGCAGAGTGTCCGTAAGCAGCTCTTGACGCTGCTGGCCGACGACGGCTCTCTCGTCTCGGATCCGGAGGGCGTCAACAACAGGGTCCGAGAATATTACGGGGCTCTGTTCTCTCCGGATCCGTCCAGCGAGGAAGCGCGTAGAGTTTTGTGGGAGGACCTGCCGAAGGTCGGCCCGGAGGGCGCCGAAAATCTGGAAGCTCCGCTAAGCCTGGCGGAGCTGACCGGTGCCCTCGCCCGGCTCTCGAGGGGAAAATCCCCGGGGCTGGACGGGCTGACCGTGGAGTTCCACAGGGCGTTCTGGGACGTCCTGGGGAGCGACTACGCGCGGGTCCTGGGGGAAAGTCTGGCGACCGGGGAGATGCCCCTCTCTTGGCGCAGGGCAGTCATCGTCCTGCTGCCTAAGAAGGGCGATCTCCGCCTCCTTAAGAACTGGCGCCCGGTCTCCCTCCTCAGCACGGACTACAAAATCTTCGCCAGGGCGATGTCTGCTCGCCTTGGTGCCGTGCTGGACCACATGATCCACCCCGACCAGTCATACACGGTCCCGGGCCGGACAATCCACGACAACATCCATCTGGTCCGGGACCTCATCCATTGTTCCCAGGAGGCTGGTCTGTCGGTCGCCTTCCTATCCCTCGACCAAGAGAAGGCGTTCGACAGGGTGGATCACGACTATCTGCTCGGAACTCTGCGCGCTTTCGGGTTCGGGACGCATTTCGTCGCCCGGATCCGACTTTTGTACGCCGCCGCGGAGTGTCTGATTAAGGTTAACGGGTCCTTGACGGCGCCCCTTCGCTTTAGGAGAGGGGTGCGCCAGGGATGCCCCATGTCCGGCCAGTTATACGCCGTTTGCGTGGAGCCTTTCCTGCGCCTCTTGCGGACGAGGTTGACGGGACTGGCTCTGCAAGGGCCGGGCGTGGAGGTCGTCCTCTCGGCTTACGCCGATGACGTGCTCCTCGCGGTAGAGGATCCCGCTGACCTGCGGAGGATGCGTGAGTGCCAGGAGATTTACTCGGCCGCGTCCTCCGCCAGGATCAACTGGGAGAAATGTTCCGGACTCCTGGTGGGTCAGTGGCGGGTGGACTCCCTGCCGGAGGAGCTCAGGCCTTTTGCCTGGAGCACGACCCATCTCCTCTATCTGGGAGTCTACCTTAGCCCCGACGAGGAAGCCTGGCCGGCGAACTGGCAGGAGCTGGAGGCCAAGGTCGCCGCTCGCCTAGGGCGCTGGACAGGACTGCTCCGAGTGCTGTCCTACAGGGGTCGAGCGCTAGTCATAAACCAGCTGGTGGCCGCAATGCTGTGGTACCGGCTGGTCACTTTGACCCCTCCCCCTGCGTTTGTCGCCAAGATACAGAAGAAGCTGGTGGACTTCTTCTGGAACAACAGGAAGCACTGGGTCTCTGTCGCGGTCTTGAGTCTCCCGCTTGAGGAGGGCGGTCAGTCGTTGGTGTGCGTCAGCGCCCAGCTCGCGACTTTCCGTCTTCAGACCCTGCAGAGATACCTTTACGTCGAGCCCCCTCCTAGGTGGTGTGCTCTGGCGAGGTATTTCTTCCGCCAGCAGCTCGACCTCAATTATGACACGCAGCTCCTGTTTGTGAACTTGGGGGGTGCCAGGACCGCCCTCCGGGAGCTGCCTGTCTTTTACAGGGAACTCATCAGGGTCTGGAACAAAGTCTCCACCAAGCGCAGCTCTCCGCCGGCTGGAGTGGCGGCCGTCCTGCAGGAACCGCTGCTCGGGAATCCGTACCTCCACGGCCGAGGCTTCATGTGGCGGTCGGAAGAGAGGGCTGTGGCTGGTGAGGTGACCAGGGTCAGGGACCTGCTCGATGGCGGAGGAGCGGGCTGGATGGCGCCAGTCACGCTGGCGCGGCGCCTAAATTCTGCCAACGTCCGCCGCGCGGCCGATGCCATCGAGTCGCTAAAAACAGCTCTGGGCCCTGACTCCGTTAGGTGTATCGAGGAGGCTCAAGCACGTGGGGAGATCCCGTCCGAACTGACCCCCGTCCGGACGGAATTCCTCATCGGCGCCAAACCCCGGAACCTCCCTCGGGGGCCGGCGCCTCACAACTTGAGCCGCCTCGGGGAAATCCCCTCCGTGCCTTTCAGTTCCGCGCGGAGGGGTTTCCTGTACGGGCTGCTCCTGCACACCCTCAACTTTGCCATCCTCGCCGGCCGTCCGGACACGCCATGGCGTACCATCTTGCCGTCCGGAGGAGGCGGGGGTCCCCGATGGAGGGCACTCTACGCAGGGGTCCTCCCACTATTCATCGGGGACTTGGCCTGGAGGGTGGTGCACGGAGCAGTGCCGTGCAACAAATTTTTAAGCCGGTTCACGGACTCCCAGGCCGCCTGCAATTTCTGCGGTCTGGAGGAGTCCGTGTTCCATGTTTTTATTGAGTGCACGAGGTTGCAGCCCCTGTTCCATTATTTGAAGGGGCTGCTCCTGAAATTCTGGCTGCACTTCAGTCCCACCCTCCTGATCTTTGGGCACCCTGTGCGGAGGGGAGCGGGTAGGTCCGAAGGCCTCCTCGTAGGACTGCTCCTGGGCACGGCCAAGGGTGCCATCAGCCGGTCCAGGCAGCGGGCGGTCGAGGGGGTCGTTCAACCTGACTGCCTGCCTCTCTTCCGCTCTTACATCCGGTCCAGGGTGTCCTTGGAGATGGAGCACGCGGTGTCCACCGGTACGCTCGCGGCCTTCCGCGAGAGGTGGGCACCGGAGGGACTGGAGTGCATCATCACGCCCGGCAACCAAATTTTAATTTGATTTTACGTTTTAAAGTTAATTTGTTTTAATTGCCGGTGCTTTTAGTGTCCCCTTCCCTTTTATAGGGGGCACTGGGGAAAAATTGTGATTTTAGTGCCCAAAAAAAAACCAAAAAAAGAAAAACACAAAAAAAAAAAAAAAAGGGGGGGAAAAAAAGGGCCTTGTAAATGTCTGGAGTGTCACCCAGGTCGGGTGGCACTCTTTAATGTTTATGTTTTCGCAGGTAAACTCAAAAGAGTTTCATGCACAAGGAACCAATGGTAGAGCAGTGGAGGCGTGTCCTGCACAGTTGGAGCTGTGAGCAGTGAGGGAAGCAGCTAGCAACTTGAGCTCCTGCCTGGAGAGCCCTGAGACCAGCCCAGGAAGAGAAGGAAGGAAGGGGCTTCACCTTCAACTTTAACCAGAGGGAGAGGAGGAGAAAGCAGAAAACTTTAAACAACTTTATCATTTCTGCAAGGAGTTGGAGAGAGGGGGAAAAGACAAACAACCATCCAGTGTGGAAGGAGGGAGACTCAACTACTCTACAGGTGGGTGTGGGTGCATTTCCCCAAACAGACTTTGTTGTATCGGTGGGGGGAGGAAAGAAGACCACTGAGGGCCGGAACATCGCGGGGGGTGTGTGTGTGTGTGGTAGTGTGCGTGGGGGCCGTGCTTACAACTAGGCCCCCCCCCCACAATTGGAACCCCCCCCACCCCCCACATTTGCCTAGCCTGGGATAGCTGGAGCTACCAGGCTGAAGATTGTTATTAATCACCCAATTAAAGATCGTTGGGAGTGCCTGGTGGCTCCAGCTACCCCAGGTGAAGACATCTTTCTCCCCCCACCTGAAGACCACCCCAAAGACTTTTGTGTTTTGCCATCTGGGGAGTGCACCCACCCACAGCTGCGAGGGGAGACCTGCCCTCGCAGCCCCCCCCCCCTTCCCACCCCCCTCTCTCTTTCTCTGCTACTCTGTTTCTCCCCTCTCTCTCTGAGAACCCTTTCCTTCCAAATTTAAAAAAAAAAAAAAAAAACCAATTAAGACAACTGAGCAGAGGGAGCAAGGCCTCTCCCCAATTGTCAACGAGGGGAGAGGTGCCTCGTTAAGGGCTCCTCTGCTCAGTGAACATAAGAGGCCATTAAAGACCATTAAGGCCTGTGACTTTGGGGTGGGTGTAGCCCTTAAAGGGACCCCGTGATGGCGACCCCATCCACGCCGGTGGCAGGGCCAGCAAGGACGTATGCGCAGGTGGCAACCGCTTCCACAGCACCTCCTGCGCCACCCGCTGCCCTGCCACCATTTAGATTAATTACTAGAAAACACGGGGTCAAGAGCTACACTCACCCCACAATGAGCATTGAGGAGTGCGTGCGGGCGATGGCTGGGGTAGTCGGCCCCTCGGCCATTGTCGCAGCCTCCAAGATGTCTGGGAAGGCTGTTTTCTTCCTGGGGTCGGAGCGGGCGGTGTCCCTGGCCCTCGAAAAGGGGCTCACGGTGGGCGGGACGTTCCTGCCGGTGGATCCTCTCGAGGCCACCGCGCAGAGGGTCATCGTGTCGAACGTCCCGCCCTTTGTTCCCGCTGAGCTCCTCCTCCCTCACCTACAACAACTGGGGGAGGTAAGGTCAGGGATCAACCCCATACCGCTCGGCCTCAGGGAGAACAGCCTGCGCCACGTGTTCTCCTTCCGCCGCCAGCTCTTTGTCCGGCTGGCGCGGGAGGACGTGACAGAAGGGCACTTTAATGTGGTGCACGAGGGGACTGCCTACCGCGTCTTCTGGACGTCGGACGGCGTGCGGTGCCATGCCTGCAGGGAGGTGGGGCATGTTCGTAAGAACTGCCCCGCCTCCAAGGCCGCCAAACCACCGAAGGCGGCCAAGGCTGGCGCTGCCGCCACCCCTCCCCCTAGTTGCGTCCGCGTGCCGGGAGCCATGGGTGCGCGGGCATCGTCGGAGGCCTTTGTTTTCAGGGCCTCCGGCGGGGGGGAGGGAGAGCGTCCGAGCGGAAAGAAGGCGCGGAAGAAGGAGAAACATCTAGAGGCGGGTCCCCTCGGTGCGCCGGAAAGTCTGACCACTGCGCTCAGCCCAACCCAGTCACCGGCGAGCGCGGGGTGCCCCGAGCCCGTGCCCGGGCCCTTGAATACCACCACAGAGGGGCCCAGGCGCGGGCAAGAAAAGGAAAAGGGGGGGGCGGAGCGGGAGGCCTCGGCAGACATGGAGGTCTCCCTGACTCCGCGCGCCCCCAGGAACAAAAAGAGGCACCGCCCCAATGAGGCGGAGGGGGAACAACATCCCTCCGCGGAGGAGGCGGTGCCCGCCGCGTGTCCCGCGTCCCCCACCAGCGCCCCCAAATTGCGCTGCAGGCGCGAGGAGTCTTTCCCCGGGGAGGGTGAGACAGTTGAGGCTGCCCAGCCTCTGCCTCCCGGGGATGGAGTGGAAGATCTGCCTGTCGTGGGGGGAGTGGGGACCGCGGAGGAATGCGTAGCCGCCGGGCCGGGCGTCCCGGGGACTGAGGCGGGCGAGGCCGAAAAGGCCGAACCTGAGCCCGCCCAGCTATTATCCAACTTCCCCCGGGAGTCGCTCGACCCGGCAGAAAAACAATTAAATAATTATGACACTGTAGATGCTGGGCCGGGGGGTGGCAGCGGGGAGGGGGAGGAACACCCACCCTCGCCCCTTACTTTGGAGCTGGAGCACTTGGAGGGCCTGGGGATTTCCTATGGCCGGGTCTCTCCTTGTTCTCCGGTTCCTGGGGCGGAGGGGGAACCCCTTCCGCTGTCATTTCCCGACCCAGCACCATTTTTAAAAGAGCCCAGTGGGGACTCCTCTGCCGACGATCCTGGGGGTGGGATCGGGGCAGTGCCAGGGCCGGTTGGAGCGGCCGGTTCATTTGCCGTACCTTGTGCGGTCGATGGGCCGGCTGCTGGCGGCCACCTCCCGGAGGAGGACGGGGACTCGGTGGGGGACGCGGGTGAAGACCTAGAGACCACCGCCAGTGAGGCGGTGGATCTGCTCGCGGCCGCCGCTGAGGCCCTCCTCGTTCCTGCAAAGGAACTCCGGGACTTTTTGGCCCAGAGCCGGGGTCGCCGCGACCAAGCCCGACTGGCCCTGGAAAAATGGTCCGAGCCGGAGCTGATCAAGGGGTCCGTCCGCGCCGCCGTTAAAACCTTGGCCGCGGGCGGGCCCTTGACAAAGGAGCAGCACCTTGAGCTGCGCGAGCTCGAGGGACTCCTCGCTGGGCTGCGGAGGGAGCGGAGTTCAACAAAAGACTCCGCTCCCTCCCCCACAATAGGTTAAGGTAGAGGTTGCACTATGCTTTTGCCATGAAGATAACCATAGCCAGCCTCAACATCAACGGCGGCAGAGGGGCACGCCGTAGATTTGACAATTTTTCGCTCCTGCGGGAGGGGAAATATGCGGTGTGCTTCCTGCAAGAAACCCACACCGTTCCGGGAGACGAAGCCACGTGGCTCCTGGAATGGCAAGGAGAGGTCCGCATGAGCCACCTCACCGCCATTTCTAGTGGGGTGGCCATCTTGCTGGGCCCGCATTTTCAGCCGGAGATCTTGGGGGTCGAGGAGCCCGTGCCAGGCCGCTTGCTGCACGTAACGGTTCGCCTGGGGGACGTGCCGCTCCATCTCGTGAACGTGTACGCCCCTCATCCCGGCCCGCAGCAAACGCGCTTCTTTGAAGAGGTGTCCGCTCTTCTTGGCTCCGTCGACGTCGGCGACTGCATTGTCCTCGGGGGGGATTTTAACTGCACCCTCGAGGCGAGGGACCGCTCCGGTGCCCCGCAGTGCATGACGGCGATGGAGAAGTTGAGGGACCTGGTCGGGTCCTTCGACTTGGTGGACGTCTGGCGAAATCTCCACCCCGACTCCAGCGCCTTTACTTGGGTGAGGCCTGGGGTTGGATGGTCTAGAGTCGACCGCCTTTACGTGTCTCGGGCGTACGTTTCCTGCGTCCCGGCGGCCTCCATGCGGCCGGTGCCGTGTTCGGACCACCACCTGGTGTGGGCGGAGCTCGCTTCGCTCCGCGCGAGGGCGGGGTCCGCGTACTGGCACTTTAATAACCGGCTGCTGGAGGACGTGCGGTTCCAGGACTCGTTCCGTCGATTCTGGTCCGACTGGAGAAGGAAGCAGGGGGGCTTCCCCTCCTTGAGGCTATGGTGGGACGTGGGCAAGGCTCACGTCCGCGTCTTCTGTCAAGAGTACGCGAGGGGGTCGACCAAGAGGCGGGCGGCCAGAGTCGGGCGCCTAGAAAAAGAGGTGCTCGACCTGGAAGCCCGTCTCGGTCAAGTCGTCCAGGACCCGGCCCTGCGGACGGTGTACGAAGCGAAGAAGGCCGCGCTGAAGGACCTGCAGCTCGTCGGGTCCCGAGGCGCGTTCGTGAGGTCGCGGATCCGGTTCCTGCGGGATCTGGACCGCGGCTCCCCCTTCTTCTACTCGCTGGAAAAAAGGCAGAGTGTCCGTAAGCAGCTCTTGACGCTGCTGGCCGACGACGGCTCTCTCGTCTCGGATCCGGAGGGCGTCAACAACAGGGTCCGTGAATATTACGGGGCTCTGTTCTCTCCGGATCCGTCCAGCGAGGAAGCGCGTAGAGTTTTGTGGGAGGACCTGCCGAAGGTCGGCCCGGAGGGCGCCGAAAATCTGGAAGCTCCGCTAAGCCTGGCGGAGCTGACCGGTGCCCTCGCCCGGCTCTCGAGGGGAAAATCCCCGGGGCTGGACGGGCTGACCGTGGAGTTCCACAGGGCGTTCTGGGACGTCCTGGGGAGCGACTACGCGCGGGTCCTGGGGGAAAGTCTGGCGACCGGGGAGATGCCCCTCTCTTGGCGCAGGGCAGTCATCGTCCTGCTGCCTAAGAAGGGCGATCTCCGCCTCCTTAAGAACTGGCGCCCGGTCTCCCTCCTCAGCACGGACTACAAAATCTTCGCCAGGGCGATGTCTGCTCGCCTTGGTGCCGTGCTGGACCACATGATCCACCCCGACCAGTCATACACGGTCCCGGGCCGGACAATCCACGACAACATCCATCTGGTCCGGGACCTCATCCATTGCTCCCAGGAGGCTGGTCTGTCGGTCGCCTTCCTATCCCTCGACCAAGAGAAGGCGTTCGACAGGGTGGATCACGACTATCTGCTCGGAACTCTGCGCGCTTTCGGGTTCGGGACGCATTTCGTCGCCCGGATCCGACTTTTGTACGCCGCCGCGGAGTGTCTGATTAAGGTTAACGGGTCCTTGACGGCGCCCCTTCGCTTTAGGAGAGGGGTGCGCCAGGGATGCCCCATGTCCGGCCAGTTATACGCCGTTTGCGTGGAGCCTTTCCTGCGCCTCTTGCGGACGAGGTTGACGGGACTGGCTCTGCAAGGGCCGGGCGTGGAGGTCGTCCTCTCGGCTTACGCCGATGACGTGCTCCTCGCGGTAGAGGATCCCGCTGACCTGCGGAGGATGCGTGAGTGCCAGGAGATTTACTCGGCCGCGTCCTCCGCCAGGATCAACTGGGAGAAATGTTCCGGACTCCTGGTGGGTCAGTGGCGGGTGGACTCCCTGCCGGAGGAGCTCAGGCCTTTTGCCTGGAGCACGACCCATCTCCTCTATCTGGGAGTCTACCTTAGCCCCGACGAGGAAGCCTGGCCGGCGAACTGGCAGGAGCTGGAAGCCAAGGTCGCCGCTCGCCTAGGGCGCTGGACAGGACTGCTCCGAGTGCTGTCCTACAGGGGTCGAGCGCTAGTCATAAACCAGCTGGTGGCCGCAATGCTGTGGTACCGGCTGGTCACTTTGACCCCTCCCCCTGCGTTTGTCGCCAAGATACAGAAGAAGCTGGTGGACTTCTTCTGGAACAACAGGAAGCACTGGGTCTCTGTCGCGGTCTTGAGTCTCCCGCTTGAGGAGGGCGGTCAGTCGTTGGTGTGCGTCAGCGCCCAGCTCGCGACTTTCCGTCTTCAGACCCTGCAGAGATACCTTTACGTCGAGCCCCCTCCTAGGTGGTGTGCTCTGGCGAGGTATTTCTTCCGCCAGCAGCTCGACCTCAATTATGACACGCAGCTCCTGTTTGTGAACTTGGGGGGTGCCAGGACCGCCCTCCGGGAGCTGCCTGTCTTTTACAGGGAACTCATCAGGGTCTGGAACAAAGTCTCCACCAAGCGCAGCTCTCCGCCGGCTGGAGTGGCGGCCGTCCTGCAGGAGCCGCTGCTCGGGAATCCGTACCTCCACGGCCGAGGCTTCATGTGGCGGTCGGAAGAGAGGGCTGTGGCTGGTGAGGTGACCAGGGTCAGGGACCTGCTCGATGGCGGAGGAGCGGGCTGGATGGCGCCAGTCACGCTGGCGCGGCGCCTAAATTCTGCCAACGTCCGCCGCGCGGCCGATGCCATCGAGTCGCTAAAAACAGCTCTGGGCCCTGACTCCGTTAGGTGTATCGAGGAGGCTCAAGCACGTGGGGAGATCCCGTCCGAACTGACCCCCGTCCGGACGGAATTCCTCATCGGCGCCAAACCCCGGAACCTCCCTCGGGGGCCGGCGCCTCACAACTTGAGCCGCCTCGGGGAAATCCCCTCCGTGCCTTTCAGTTCCGCGCGGAGGGGTTTCCTGTACGGGCTGCTCCTGCACACCCTCAACTTTGCCATCCTCGCCGGCCGTCCGGACACGCCATGGCGCACCATCTTGCCGTCCGGAGGAGGCGGGGGTCCCCGATGGAGGGCACTCTACGCAGGGGTCCTCCCACTATTCATCGGGGACTTGGCCTGGAGGGTGGTGCACGGAGCAGTGCCGTGCAACAAATTTTTAAGCCGGTTCACGGACTCCCAGGCCGCCTGCAATTTCTGCGGTCTGGAGGAGTCCGTGTTCCATGTTTTTATTGAGTGCACAAGGTTGCAGCCCCTGTTCCATTATTTGAAGGGGCTGCTCCTGAAATTCTGGCTGCACTTCAGTCCCACTCTCCTGATCTTTGGGCACCCTGTGCGGAGGGGAGCGGGTAGGTCCGAAGGCCTCCTCGTAGGACTGCTCCTGGGCACGGCCAAGGGTGCCATCAGCCGGTCCAGGCAGCGGGCGGTCGAGGGGGTCGTTCAACCTGACTGCCTGCCTCTCTTCCGCTCTTACATCCGGTCCAGGGTGTCCTTGGAGATGGAGCACGCGGTGTCCACCGGTACTCTCGCGGCCTTCCGCGAGAGGTGGGCACCGGAGGGACTGGAGTGCATCATCACGCCCGGCAACCAAATTTTAATTTGATTTTACGTTTTAAAGTTAATTTGTTTTAATTGCCGGTGCTTTTAGTGTCCCCTTCCCTTTTATAGGGGGCACTGGGGAAAAATTGTGATTTTAGTGCCCAAAAAAAAAACAAAAAAAAAAAGAAAAAACACAAAAAAACAAAAAAGGGGGGAAAAAAAGGGCCTTGTAAATGTCTGGAGTGTCACCCAGGTCGGGTGGCACCGTTTAATGTCTTTATGTTTTGTAGGTAAACTCAAAAGAGTTTCATGCACAAGGAACCAATGGTAGAGCAGTAGAGGCGTGTCCTGCACAGTTGGAGCTGTGAGCAGTGAGGGAAGCAGCTAGCAACTTGAGCTCCTGCCTGGAGAGCCCTGAGACCAGCCCAGGAGGAGAGGGAAGGAAGGGGCTTCACTACCAACTTTTACCCAGAGGGAGAGGAGGAGAACAGAAAACATTTCAACAACTTTACCATTCTGCAAGGAGTTGGAGAGAGGGGGAAAAACCACAACAACATCCAGTGTGGAAGGAGGGAGACTCTACAATTCTACAGGTGGGTGTGGGTGTATTTCCCAAAAAGACTTTGTTGTATCGGTGGGGGGAGGAAAGAAGACCACTGAGGGCCAGAACATCGCGGGGGGTGTGTGTGTGTGTGTGGTAGTGTGCGTGGGGGCCGTGCTTACAACTAGGCCCCCCCCCACAATTGGAACCCCCCCCACCCCCCCCCCCCCACATTTGCCTAGCCTGGGATAGCTGGAGCTACCAGGCTGAAGATTGTTTAATCACCCCATTAACATCGTTAGGAGTGGGTGCCTGGTGGCTCTAGCTACCCCAGGTGAAGACGTCTTCTCCCCCCACCTGAAGACCAATCCAAAGACTGTGTTTTTTGTGTGTTTTTGCCATCTGGGGAGTGCACCCACCCACAGCTGCGAGGGGAGACCTGCCCTCGCAGTCCCCGCCCCCCCCCCCCTTCCCACCCCCCTCTCTCTTTCTCTGCTACTCTGTTTCTCCCCTCTCTCTCTGAGGCCCCTTTTCTTCCTAATTTTAAAAAACAAAACCCAATTAAGACAACTGAGCAGAGGGAGCAAGGCCTCTCCCCAATTGTCAACGAGGGGAGAGGTGCCTCGTTAAGGGCTCCTCTGATCAGTTAATATACGAGGCCATTAAAGACCATTAAGGCCTGTGACTTTGGGGTGGGTGTAGCCCTTAAAGGGACCCCGTGATGGCGACCCCATCCACGCCGGTGGCAGGGCCAGCAAGGACGTATGCGCAGGCGGTGTCCACATCCACGGCACCTCCTGCGCCACCCGCTGCCCTGCCACCTTTCAGACTCATTACTAAAAAACACGGGGTCAAGAGCTACACTCACCCCACAATGACCATCGAGGAGTGCGTGCGGGCGATGGCTGTCGTAGTCGGCCCCTCGGCCATTGTCGCAGCCTCCAAGATGTCTGGGAAGGCCGTGTTCTTCCTGGGGTCGGAGCGGGCGGTGTCCCTGGCCCTTGAAAAGGGGCTCACGGTGGGCGGGACGTTCCTGCCGGTGGATCCTCTCGAGGCCACCGCGCAGAGGGTCATCGTGTCGAACGTCCCGCCCTTTGTTCCCGCTGGGCTCCTCCTCCCTCACCTACAACAACTGGGGGAGGTAAGGTCAGGGATCAACCCCATACCGCTCGGCCTCAGGGAGAACAGCCTGCGCCACGTGTTCTCCTTCCGCCGCCAGCTCTTTGTCCGGCTGGCGCGGGAGGACACGACGGAGGGGAATTTTAATGTGGTGCACGAGGGGACTGCCTACCGCGTCTTCTGGACGTCGGACGGCGTGCGGTGCCATGCCTGCAGGGAGGTGGGGCACGTTCGCAAGAACTGCCCCGCCTCCAAGGCCGCCAAACCACCGAAGGCGGCCAAGGCTGGCGCCGCCGCCACCCCTCCCCCTAGTTGCGTCCACGTGCCGGGAGCCGTAGGTGCGCGGGCATTGTCGGAGGCCTTTGTTTTCAGGGCCTCCGGCGGGGGGGAGGGAGAGCGTCCGACCGGAAAGAAGGCGCGGAAGAAGGCAAAACATCTAGAGGCGGGTCCCCTCGGTGCGCCAGATAATTTGACCACCGCGCTCAGCCCAACCCAGTCACCGGCGAGCGCGTGGTGCCCCGAGCCCATGCCCGAGCCCTTGAATAACACCACAGAGGGGCCCGGGCGCGGGAAAGGAAAGGAAAAGGGGGGGGCGGAGCGGGAGGCCTCGGCAGACATGGGGGTCTCCCTGCCTCCGCGCACCCCCAGGAACAAAAGGAGGCGCGGCTCCGATGAGGCGGAGGGGGAACAACATCCCTCCGCGGAGGAGTCGGTGCCCGCCGCGTGTCCCGCGTCCCCAACCAGCGCCCCCAAGCAGCGCCGTAGGCGGGAGGAGTCTGTCCCCGGGGAGGGTGAAAAAGTTGAGGCTGCCCAGCCTCTGCCTCCCGGGGATGGAGTGGAAGATCTGCCTGTCGTGGGGGGCGTGGGGACCGCGGAGGAATGCGTAGCCGCCGGGCCGGGCGTCCCGGGGACTGAGGCGGGCGAGGCCGAAAAGGCCGAACCTGAGCCCGCCCAGCCAATACCCAACTTCCCCCGGGATTTGCTCGAACCGGCAGAGAATGAAACAATTGATTTTAATGATACTGTACATGCTGGGCCGGGGGGTGGCAGCGGGGAGGGGGAGGAACACCCACCCTCGCCCCTTGCTGTGGAGCTGGAGCACTTGGGGAGCCTGGGGATTTCCTATGGCCGGGTCTCTCCTTGTTCCCCGGTTCCTGGGACGGAGGGGGAACCCCTTCCGCTGTCATTTCCCGACCCAGCACCATTTTTAAAAGAGCCCAGTGGGGACTCCTCTGCCGACGATCCTGGGGGTGGGATCGGGGCAGTGCCAGGGCCGGTTGGAGCGGCCGGTTCATTTGCCGTACCTTGTGCGGTCGATGGGCCGGCTGCTGGCGGCCACCTCCCGGAGGAGGACGGGGACTCGGTGGGGGACGCGGGTGAAGACCTAGAGACCACCGCCAGTGAGGCGGTGGATCTGCTCGCGGCCGCCGCTGAGGCCCTCCTCATTCCTGCAAAGGAACTCCGGGACTTTTTGGCCCAGAGCCGGGGTCGCCGCGACCAGGCCCGACTGGCCCTGGAAAAATGGTCCGAGCCAGAGCTGATCAAGGGGTCTGTCCGCGCCGCCGTTAAAACCTTGGCCGCGGGCGGGCCCTTGACAAAGGAGCAGCACCTTGAGCTGCGCGAGCTCGAGGGACTCCTCGCTGGGCTGCGGAGGGAGCGGAGTTCAACAAAAGACTCCGCTCCCTCCCCCACAATAGGTTAAGGTAGAGGTTGCACTATGCTTTTGCCATGAAGATAACCATAGCCAGCCTCAACATCAACGGCGGCAGAGGGGCACGCCGTAGATTTGACAATTTTTCGCTCCTGCGGGAGGGGAAATATGCGGTGTGCTTCCTGCAAGAAACCCACACCGTTCCGGGAGACGAAGCCACGTGGCTCCTGGAATGGCAAGGAGAGGTCCGCATGAGCCACCTCACCGCCATTTCTAGTGGGGTGGCCATCTTGCTGGGCCCGCATTTTCAGCCGGAGATCTTGGGGGTCGAGGAGCCCGTGCCAGGCCGCTTGCTGCACGTAACGGTTCGCCTGGGGGACGTGCCGCTCCATCTCGTGAACGTGTACGCCCCTCATCCCGGCCCGCAGCAGACGCGCTTCTTTGAAGAGGTGTCCGCTCTTCTTGGCTCCGTCGACGTCAGCGACTGCATTGTCCTCGGGGGGGATTTTAACTGCACCCTCGAGGCGAGGGACCGCTCCGGTGCCCCGCAGTGCATGACGGCGATGGAGAAGTTGAGGGACCTGGTCGGGTCCTTCGACTTGGTGGACGTCTGGCGAAATCTCCACCCCGACTCCAGCGCCTTTACTTGGGTGAGGCCTGGAGTTGGATGGTCTAGAGTCGACCGCCTTTACGTGTCTCGGGCGTACGTTTCCTGCGTCCCGGCGGCCTCCATGCGGCCGGTGCCGTGTTCGGACCACCGCCTTGTGTGGGCGGAGCTCGCTTCGCCCCGCGCGAGGACGGGGTCCGCGTACTGGCACTTTAACAACCGGCTGCTGGAGGACGTGCGGTTCGAGGACTCGTTCCGTCGATTCTGGTCCGACTGGAGAAGGAAGCAGGGGGGCTTCCCCTCCTTGAGGCTATGGTGGGACGTGGGCAAGGCTCACGTCCGCGTCTTCTGTCAAGAGTACGCGAGGGGGTCGACCAAGAGGAGGGCGGCCAGAGTCGGGCGCCTAGAAAAAGAGGTGCTCGACCTGGAAGCCCGTCTCGGTCAAGTCGTCCTGGACCCGGCCCTGCGGACGGTGTACGAAGCGAAGAAGGCCGCGCTGAAGGACCTGCAGCTCGTCGGGTCCCGAGGCGCGTTCGTGAGGTCGCGGATCCGGTTCCTGCGGGATCTGGACCGCGGCTCCCCCTTCTTCTACTCGCTGGAAAAAAGGCAGAGTGTCCGTAAGCAGCTCTTGACGCTGCTGGCCGACGACGGCTCTCTCGTCTCGGATCCGGAGGGCGTCAACAACAGGGCCCGTGAATATTACGGGGCTCTGTTCTCTCCGGATCCGTCCAGCGAGGAAGCGCGTAGAGTTTTGTGGGAGGACCTGCCGAAGGTCAGCCCGGAGGGCGCCGAAAATCTGGAAGCTCCGCTAAGCCTGGCGGAGCTGACCGGTGCCCTCGCCCGGCTCTCGAGGGGAAAATCCCCGGGGCTGGACGGGCTGACCGTGGAGTTCCACAGGGCGTTCTGGGACGTCCTGGGGAGCGACTACGCGCGGGTCCTGGGGGAAAGTCTGGTGACCGGGGAGATGCCCCTCTCTTGGCGCAGGGCAGTCATCGTCCTGCTGCCTAAGAAGGGCGATCTCCGCCTCCTTAAGAACTGGCGCCCGGTCTCCCTCCTCAGCACGGACTACAAAATCTTCGCCAGGGCGATGTCTGCTCGCCTTGGTGCCGTGCTGGACCACATGATCCACCCCGACCAGTCCTACACGGTCCCGGGCCAGACAATCCACGATAACATCCATCTGGTCCGGGACCTCATCCATTGTTCCCAGGAGGCTGGTCTGTCGGTCGCCTTCCTATCCCTCGACCAAGAGAAGGCGTTCGACAGGGTGGATCACGACTATCTGCTCGGAACTCTGCGCGTTTTCGGGTTCGGGACGCATTTCGTCGCCCGGATCCGACTTTTGTACGCCGCCGCGGAGTGTCTGATTAAGGTTAACGGGTCCTTGACGGCGCCCCTTCGCTTTAGGAGCGGGGTGCGCCAGGGATGCCCCATGTCCGGCCAGTTATACGCCGTTTGCGTGGAGCCTTTCCTGCGCCTCTTGCGGACGAGGTTGACGGGACTGGCTCTGCAAGGGCCGGGCGTGGAGGTCGTCCTCTCGGCTTACGCCGATGACGTGCTCCTCGCGATAAGGATCCCGCTGACCTGCGGAGGATGCGTGAGTGCCAGGAGATTTACTCGGCCGCGTCCTCCGCCAGGATCAACTGGGAGAAATGTTCCGGACTCCTGGTGGGTCAGTGGCGGGTGGACTCCCTGCCGGAGGAGCTCAGGCCTTTTGCCTGGAGCACGACCCATCTCCTCTATCTGGGAGTCTACCTTAGCCCCGACGAGGGAGCCTGGCCGGCGAACTGGCAGGAGCTGGAGGCCAAGGTCGGCGCTCGCCTAGGGCGCTGGACAGGACTGCTCCGAGTGCTGTCCTACAGGGGTCGAGCGCTAGTCATAAACCAGCTGGTGGCCGCAATGCTGTGGTACCGGCTGGTCACTTTGACCCCTCCCCCTGCGTTTGTCGCCAAGATACAGAAGAAGCTGGTGGACTTCTTCTGGAACAACAGGAAGCACTGGGTCTCTGCCGCGGTCTTGAGTCTCCCGCTTGAGGAGGGCGGTCAGTCGTTGGTGTGCGTCAGCGCCCAGCTCGCGACTTTCCGTCTTCAGACCCTGCAGAGATACCTTTACGTCGAGCCCCCTCCTAGGTGGTGCGCTCTGGCGAGGTATTTCTTCCGCCAGCAGCTCGACCTCAATTATGACACGCAGCTCCTGTTTGTGAACTTGGGGGGTGCCAGGACCGCCCTCCGGGAGCTGCCTGTCTTTTACAGGGAACTCATCAGGGTCTGGAACAAAGTCTCCACCAAGCGCAGCTCTCCGCCGGCTGGAGTGGTTGCCGTCCTACAGGAGCCGCTGCTCGGGAATCCGTACCTCCACGGCCGAGGTTTCATGTGGCGGTCGGAAGAGAGGGCTGTGGCTGGTGAGGTGACCAGGGTCAGGGACCTGCTCGATGGCGGAGGAGCGGGCTGGATGGCGCCAGACACGCTGGCGCGGCGCCTAAACTCTGCCAACGTCCGCCACGCGGCCGATGCCATCGAGTCGCTAAAAACAGCTCTGGGCCCTGACTCCGTTAGGTGCATCGAGGAGGCTCAAGCACGTGGGGAGATCCCGTCCGAACTGACCCCCGTCCGGACGGAATTCCTCATCGGCGCCAAACCCCGGAACCTCCCTCGGGGGCCGGCGCCTCACAACTTGAGCCGCCTCGGGGAAATCCCCTCCGTGCCTTTCAGTTCCGCGCGGAGGGGTTTCCTGTACGGGCTGCTCCTGCACACCCTCAACTTTGCCATCCTCGCCGGCCGTCCGGACATGCCATGGCGTACCATCTTGCCGTCCGGAGGAGGCGGGGGTCCCCGATGGAGGGCACTCTACGCAGGGGTCCTCCCACTATTCATCGGGGACTTGGCCTGGAGGGTGGTGCACGGAGCAGTGCCGTGCAACAAATTTTTAAGTCGGTTCACGGACTCCCAGGCCGCCTGCAATTTCTGCGGTCTGGAGGAGTCCGTGTTCCACGTTTTTATTGAGTGCACAAGGTTGCAGCCCCTGTTCCATTATTTGAAGGGGCTGCTCCTGAAATTCTGGCTGCACTTCAGTCCCACTCTCCTGATCTTTGGGCACCCTGTGCGGAGGGGAGCGGGTAGGTCCGAGGGCCTCCTCGTAGGACTGCTCCTGGGCACGGCCAAGGGTGCCATCAGCCGGTCCAGGCAGCGGGCGGTCGAGGGGGTCGTTCAACCTGACTGCCTGCCTCTCTTCCGCTCTTACATCCGGTCCAGGGTGTCCTTGGAGATGGAGCACGCGGTGTCCACCGGTACGCTCGCGGCCTTCCGCGAGAGGTGGGCACCGGAGGGACTGGAGTGCATCATCACGCCCGGCAACCAAATTTTAATTTGATTTTACGTTTTAAAGTTTAATTTGTTTTAATTGCTGGTGCTTTTAGTGTCCCCCTCTCCTTTTATAGGGGGCACTGGAAAAAAGGAAAAATTTGATTTTAGTTCCCAAAAAAAAACCCCCCAAAAAAAACAAAAAAGGGCCTTGTAAATGTCTTGTGTGTGCCATCCAGGTCGGGTGGCACGGATACATGTTTTATGTTTTGCAGGTTAACTCAAAAGAGTTTCATGCACAAGGACCAATCGTAGAGCAGTAGAGGCGTGTCCTGCTCAGTTGGAGCTGTGAGCAGTGAGGGAAGCAGCTAGCAACTTGAGCTCCTGCCTGGAGAGCCCTGAGACCAGCCCAGGAGGAGAGGGAAGGAAGGGGCTTCAACACCAACTTTTACCCAGAGGGAGAGGAGGAGAACAGAAAACATTTAACATCAACTTTTTACCATTCTGCAAGGAGTTGGAGAGAGGGGGAAAAGACCAACAACATCCAGTGTGGAAGGAGGGAGACTCTACATTTCAACAGGTGGGTGTTGGTGCATTTCCCAAAAAGACTTTGTTGTATCGGTGGGTGGAGGAAAGAGGACCACTGAGGGCCGGAACATCGCGGGGGGTGTGTGTGTGTGTGGAAGTGTGCGTGGGGGCCGTGCTTACAACTAGGCCCCCCCCACAATTGGAACCCCCCCCCACCCCCCCACATTTGCCTAGCCTGGGATAGCTGGTGCTACCAGGCTGAAGATTGTTTAATCACCCCATTAACATCGTTAGGAGTGGGTGCCTGGTGGCTCTAGCTACCCCAGGTGAAGACGTCTTCTCCCCCAACCTGAAGACCAATCCAAAGACTGTGTTTTGTGTGTGTTTTTGCCATCTGGGGAGTGCACCCACCCACAGCTGCGAGGGGAGACCTGCCCTCGCAGCCCCCCCCCCCCTTCCCACCCCCCTCTCTCTTTCTCCGTTACCCTCTGTTTCTCCCCTCTCTCTCTGAGAACCCTTTTCTTCCTAATTTAAAAAAAAACAATTAAGACAACTGAGCAGAGGGAGCAAGGCCTCTCCCCAATTGCCAACGAGGGGAGAGGTGCCTCGTTAAGGGCTCCTCTGCTCAGTTAAATATACGAGGCCATTAAAGACCATTAAGGCCTGTGACTTTGGGGTGGGTGTAGCCCTTAAAGGGACCCCGTGATGGCGACCCCATCCACGCGGTGGCAGGGCCAGCGAAGACGTATGCGCAGGTGGCAACCGCTTCCACGGCACCTCCTGCGCCACCCGCTGCCCTGCCACCATTCAGACTCATTACAAAAAAACACGGGGTCAAGAGCTACACTCACCCCACAATGAGCATTGAGGAGTGCGTGCGGGCGATGGCTGGGGTAGTCGGCCCCTCGGCCATTGTCGCGGCCTCCAAGATGTCTGGGAAGGCTGTTTTCTTCCTGGGGTCGGAGCGGGCGGTGTCCCTGGCCCTCGAAAGGGGGCTCACGGTGGGCGGGACGTTCCTGCCGGTGGACCCTCTCGAGGCCACCGCGCAGAGGGTCATCGTGTCGAACGTCCCGCCCTTAGTTCCCGCTGGGCTCCTCCTCCCTCACCTACACCAACTGGGGGAGGTAAGGTCGGGGATCAACCCCATACCGCTCGGCCTCAGGGAGAACAGCCTGCGCCACGTGTTCTCCTTCCGCCGCCAGCTCTTTGTCCGGCTGGCGCGGGAGGAGACGACGGAGGGGAACTTTAATGTGGTGCACGAGGGAACTGCCTACCGCGTCTTTTGGACGTCGGACGGCGTGCGGTGCCATGCCTGCAGGGAGGTGGGGCATGTTCGTAAGAACTGCCCCGCCTCCAAGGCCGCCAAACCACCGAAGGCGGCCAAGGCTGGCGCCGCCGCCACCCCTCCCCCTAGTTGCGTCCGCGTGCCGGGAGCCGTAGGTGCGCGGGCATCGTCGGAGGCCTTTGTTTTCAGGGCCTCCGGCGGGGGGGAGGGAGAGCGTCCGACCGGAAAGAAGGCGCGGAAGAAGGCAAAACATCTAGAGGCGGGTCCCCTCGGTGCGCCAGATAATTTGACCACCGCGCTCAGCCGAACCCAGTCACCGGCGAGCGCGTGGTGCCCCGAGCCCGTGCCCGAGCCCTTGAATAACACCACAGAGGGGCCCGGGCGCGGGAAAGGAAAGGAAAAGGGGGGGGCGGAGCGGGAGGCCTCGGCAGACATGGGGGTCTCCCTGCCTCCGCGCGCCCCCAGGAACAAAAGGAGGCGCGGCTCCAATGAGGCGGAGGGGGAACAACATCCCTCCGCGGAGGAGTCGGTGCCCGCCGCGTGTCCCGCGTCCCCCACCAGCGCTCCCAAATTGCGCTGCAGGCGCGAAGAGTCTGTCCCCGGGGAGGGTGAGGCAGTCGAGGCTGCCCAGCCGCTGCCTCCTGGGGATGGCATGGAAGATCTGCCTGTCATGGGGGACGTGGGGACCGCGGAGGAATGCGTAGCCGTCGGGCCGGGCGTCCCGGGGACTGAGGCGGGCGAGGCCGAAAAGGCCGAACCTGAGCCCGCCCAGCCAATACCCAACTTCCCCCGGGAGTCGCTCGACCCGGCAGAAACACGAACTGATTTTAATGAAACTGTAGATGCTGGGCCGGGGGGTGGCAGCGGGGAGGGGGAGGAACACCCACCCTCGCCCCTTACTTTGGAGCTGGTGCACTTGGGGAGCCTGGGGATTTCCCATGGCCGGGTCTCTCCTTGTTCCCCGGTTCCTGGGGCGGAGGGGGAACCCCTTCCGCTGTCATTTCCCGACCCAGCACCATTTTTAAAAGAGCCCAGTGGGGACTCCTCTGCCGACGATCCTGGGGGTGGGATCGGGGCAGAGCCAGGGCCGGTTGGAGCGGCCGGTTCATTTGCCGTACCTTGTGCGGTCGATGGGTCGGCTGCTGGCGGCCACCTCCCGGAGGAGGACGGGGACTCGGTGGGGGACGCGGGAGAAGAACTAGAGACCACCGCCAGGGAGGCGGTGGATCTGCTCGCGGCCGCCGCTGAGGCCCTCCTCATTCCTGCAAAGGAACTCCGGGACTTTTTGGCCCAGAGCCGGGGTCGCCGCAACCAAGCCCGACTGGCCCTGGAAAAATGGTCCGAGCCGGAGCTGATCAAGGGGTCCGTCCACGCCGCCGTTAAAACCTTGGCCGCGGGCGGGCCCTTGACAAAGGCGCAACACCTTGAGCTGCGCGAGCTCGAGGGACTCCTCGCTGGGCTGCGGAGGGAGCGGAGTTCAACAAAAGACTCCGCTCCCTCCCCCACAATAGGTTAAGGTAGAGGTTGCACTATGCTTTTGCCATGAAGATAACCATAGCCAGCCTCAACATCAACGGCGGCAGAGGGGCACGCCGTAGATTTGACAATTTTTCGCTCCTGCGGGAGGGGAAATATGCGGTGTGCTTCCTGCAAGAAACCCACACCGTTCCGGGAGACGAAGCCACGTGGCTCCTGGAATGGCAAGGAGAGGTCCGCATGAGCCACCTCACCGCCATTTCTAGTGGGGTGGCCATCTTGCTGGGCCCGCATTTTCAGCCGGAGATCTTGGGGGTCGAGGAGCCCGTGCCAGGCCGCTTGCTGCACGTAACGGTTCGCCTGGGGGACGTGCCGCTCCATCTCGTGAACGTGTACGCCCCTCATCCCGGCCCGCAGCAAACGCGCTTCTTTGAAGAGGTGTCCGCTCTTCTTGGCTCCGTCGACGTCGGCGACTGCATTGTCCTCGGGGGGGATTTTAACTGCACCCTCGAGGCGAGGGACCGCTCCGGTGCCCCGCAGTGCATGACGGCGATGGAGAAGTTGAGGGACCTGGTCGGGTCCTTCGACTTGGTGGACGTCTGGCGAAATCTCCACCCCGACTCCAGCGCCTTTACTTGGGTGAGGCCTGGAGTTGGATGGTCTAGAGTCGACCGCCTTTACGTGTCTCGGGCGTACGTTTCCTGCGTCCCGGCGGCCTCCATGCGGCCGGTGCCGTGTTCGGACCACCACCTGGTGTGGGCGGAGCTCGCTTCGCTCCGCGCGAGGACGGGGTCCGCGTACTGGCACTTTAACAACCGGCTGCTGGAGGACGTGCGTTTCCAGGACTCGTTCCGTCGATTCTGGTCCGACTGGAGAAGGAAGCAGGGGGGCTTCCCCTCCTTGAGGCTATGGTGGGACGTGGGCAAGGCTCATGTCCGAGTCTTCTGTCAAGAGTACGCGAGGGGGTCGACCAAGAGGCGGGCGGCCAGAGTCGGGCGCCTAGAAAAAGAGGTGCTCGACCTGGAAGCCCGTCTCGGTCAAGTCGTCCAGGACCCGGCCCTGCGGACGGTGTACGAAGCGAAGAAGGCCGCGCTGAAGGACCTGCAGCTCGTCGGGTCCCGAGGCGCGTTCGTAAGGTCGCGGATCCGGTTCCTGCGGGATCTGGACCGCGGCTCCCCCTTCTTCTACTCGCTGGAAAAAAGGCAGAGTGTCCGTAAGCAGCTCTTGACGCTGCTGGCCGACAACGGCTCTCTCGTCTCGGATCCGGAGGGCGTCAACAACAGGGTCCGTGAATATTACGGGGCTCTGTTCTCTCCGGATCCGTCCAGCGAGGAAGCGCGTAGAGTTTTGTGGGAGGACCTGCCGAAGGTCAGCCCGGAGGGCGCCGAAAATCTGGAAGCTCCGCTAAGCCTGGCAGAGCTGACCGGTGCCCTCGCCCGGCTCTCGAGGGGAAAATCCCCGGGGCTGGACGGGCTGACCGTGGAGTTCCACAGGGCGTTCTGGGACGTCCTGGGGAGCGACTACGCGCGGGTCCTGGGGGAAAGTCTGGTGACCGGGGAGATGCCCCTCTCTTGGCGCAGGGCAGTCATCGTCCTGCTGCCTAAGAAGGGCGATCTCCGCCTCCTTAAGAACTGGCGCCCGGTCTCCCTCCTCAGCACGGACTACAAAATCTTCGCCAGGGCGATGTCTGCTCGCCTTGGTGCCGTGCTGGACCACATGATCCACCCCGACCAGTCCTACACGGTCCCGGGCCGGACAATCCACGATAACATCCATCTGGTCCGGGACCTCATCCATTGTTCCCAGGAGGCTGGTCTGTCGGTCGCCTTCCTATCCCTCGACCAAGAGAAGGCGTTCGACAGGGTGGATCACGACTATCTGCTCGGAACTCTGCGCGCTTTCGGGTTCGGGACGCATTTCGTCGCCCGGATCCGACTTTTGTACGCCGCCGCGGAGTGTCTGATTAAGGTTAACGGGTCCTTGACGGCGCCCCTTCGCTTTAGGAGAGGGGTGCGCCAGGGATGCCCCATGTCCGGCCAGTTATATGCTGTTTGCGTGGAGCCTTTCCTGCGCCTCTTGCGGACGAGGTTGACAGGACTGGCTCTGCAAGGGCCGGGCGTGGAGGTCGTCCTCTCGGCTTACGCCGATGACGTGCTCCTCGCGGTAGAGGATCCCGCTGACCTGCGGAGGATGCGTGAGTGCCAGGAGATTTACTCGGCCGCGTCCTCCGCCAGGATCAACTGGGAGAAATGTTCCGGACTCCTGGTGGGTCAGTGGCGGGTGGACTCCCTGCCGGAGGAGCTCAGGCCTTTTGCCTGGAGCACGACCCATCTCCTCTATCTGGGAGTCTACCTTAGCCCCGACGAGGGAGCCTGGCCGGCGAACTGGCAGGAGCTGGAGGCCAAGGTCGCCGCTCGCCTAGGGCGCTGGACAGGACTGCTCCGAGTGCTGTCCTACAGGGGTCGAGCGCTAGTCATAAACCAGCTGGTGGCCGCAATGTTGTGGTACCGGCTGGTCACTTTGACCCCTCCCCCTGCGTTTGTCGCCAAGATACAGAAGAAGCTGGTGGACTTCTTCTGGAACAACAGGAAGCACTGGGTCTCTGCCGCGGTCCTGAGTCTCCCGCTTGAGGAGGGCGGTCAGTCGTTGGTGTGCGTCAGCGCCCAGCTCGCGACTTTCCGTCTTCAGACCCTGCAGAGATACCTTTACGTCGAGCCCCCTCCTAGGTGGTGTGCTCTGGCGAGGTATTTCTTCCGCCAGCAGCGCGACCTCAATTATGACACGCAGCTCCTGTTTGTGAACTTGGGTGGTGCCAGGACCGCCCTCCGGGAGCTGCCTGTCTTTTACAGGGAACTCATCAGGGTCTGGAACAAAGTCTCCACCAAGCGCAGCTCTCCGCCGGCTGGAGTGGCGGCCGTCCTGCAGGAACCGCTGCTCGGGAATCCGTACCTCCACGGCCGAGGTTTTATGTGGCGGTCGGAAGAGAGGGCTGTGGCTGGTGAGGTGACCAGGGTCAGGGACCTGCTCGATGGCGGAGGAGCGGGCTGGATGGCGCCAGACACGCTGGCGCGGCGCCTAAATTCTGCCAACGTCCGCCACGCGGCCGATGCCATCGAGTCGCTAAAAACAGCTCTGGGCCCTGACTCCGTTAGGTGCATCGAGGAGGCTCAAGCACGTGGGGAGATCCCGTCCGAACTGACCCCCGTCCGGACGGAATTCCTCATCGGCGCCAAACCCCGGAACCTCCCTCGGGGGCCGGCGCCTCACAATTTGAGCCACCTCGGGGAAATCCCCTCCGTGCCTTTCAGTTCCGCGCGGAGGGGTTTCCTGTACGGGCTGCTCCTGCACACCCTCAACTTTGCCATCCTCGCCGGCCGTCCGGACACGCCATGGCGTACCATCTTGCCGTCCGGAGGAGGCGGGGGTCCCCGATGGAGGGCACTCTATGCAGGGGTCCTCCCACTATTCATCGGGGACTTGGCCTGGAGGGTGGTGCATGGAGCAGTGCCGTGCAACAAATTTTTAAGCCGGTTCACGGACTCCCAGGCCGCCTGCAATTTCTGCGGTCTGGAGGAGTCCGTGTTCCATGTTTTTATTGAATGCACAAGGTTGCAGCCCCTGTTCCACTATTTGAAGGGGCTGCTCCTGAAATTCTGGCTGCACTTCAGTCCCACTCTCCTGATCTTTGGGCACCCTGTGCGGAGGGGAGCGGGTAGGTCCGAAGGCCTCCTCGTAGGACTGCTCCTGGGCACGGCCAAGGGTGCCATCAGCCGGTCCAGGCAGCGGGCGGTCGAGGGGGTCGTTCAACCTGACTGCCTGCCTCTCTTCCGCTCTTACATCCGGTCCAGGGTGTCCTTGGAGATGGAGCACGCGGTGTCCACCGGTACGCTCGCGGCCTTCCGCGAGAAGTGGGCACCGGAGGGACTGGAGTGCATCATCACGCCCGGCAACCAAATTTTAATTTGATTTTACGTTTTAAAGTTAATTTGTTTTAATTGCCGGTGCTTTTAGTGTCCCCTTCCCTTTTATAGGGGGCACTGGGGAAAAATTGTGATTTTAGTGCCCAAAAAAAAAAACAAAAAAAAAAAGAAAAACACAAAAAAAAAAAAAGGGGGGAAAAAAAAGGGCCTTGTAAATGTCTGGAGTGTCACCCAGGTCGGGTGGCACCGTTTAATGTTTTATGTTTTGCAGGTGAACTCCAAAAAGAGTTTCATGCACAAGGACTCTAAAAGAGTTTCATGCACAAGGACCCCCAGGTCCCTCTGCACCTCAGCATGTTGTAATTTCTCCCCATTCAAATAATATTCCCTTTTACTGTTTTTTTTCCCAAGGTGGATGACCTCACACTTTCCGACATTGTATTCCATCTGCCAAACCTTAGCCCATTCGCTTAACCTATCTAAATCTCTTTGCAGCCTCTCTGTGTTTGCTACACAACCCGCTTTCCCACTAATCTTTGTGTCATCTGCAAATTTTGTTACACTACACTCTGTCCCCTCTTCCAGGTCATCTATGTATATTGTAAACAATTGTGGTCCCAGCACCAATCCCTGTGGCACACCACTAACCACTGATTTCCAACCCGAAAAGGACCCATTTATCCCGACTCTCTGCTTTCTGTTAGCCAGCCAATTCTCTATCCATGCTAATACATTTCCTCTGACTCAGCGTACCTTTATCTTCTGCAGTAACCTTTTATGTGGCACCTTATCGAATGCCTTTTGAAAATTTAAATAAACCACATCCATCGGTACACCTCTATCCACCATGCTCGTTATATCCTCAAAGAATTCCAGTAAATTAGTTAAACATGATTTCCCCTTCATGAATCCATGCTGCGTCTGCTTGATTGCACTATTCCTATCTAGATGTCCCGCTATTTCTTCCTTAATGATAGTTTCAAGCATTTTCCCCACTACAGATGTTAAACTAACCGGCCTATAGTTACCTGCCTTTTGTCTGCCCCCCTTTTTTAAACAGAGACGTTACATTAGCTGCTTTCCAATCCGCTGGTACCTTCCCAGAGTCCAGAGAATTTTGGTAGACTATAACGAATGCATCTGCTATAACTTCCGCCATCTCTTTTAATACCCTGGGATGCATTTCATCAGGACCAGGGGACTCGTCGACCTTGAGTCCCATTAGCCTGTCCAGCACTACCCCCCTAGTGATCGTGATTGTCTCAAGGTCCTCCCTTCCCACATTCCTGTCACCAGCAATTTTTGGCATGGTTTTTGTGTCTTCCACTGTGAAGACCGAAGCAAAATAATTGTTTAAGGTCTCAGCCATTTCCACATTTCCCATTATTAAATCCCCCTTCTCATCTTCTATGGGACCAACATTTACTTTAGTCACTCTTTTCCGTTTTATATTTCTGTAAAAGCTTTTACTATCCGTTTTTATGTTTTGCGCAAGTTTACCTTCGTAATCTATCTTTCCTTTCTTTATTGCTTTCTTAATCATTCTTTGCTGTCGTTTAAAATTTTCCCAATCTTCTATTTTCCCACTAACCTTGGCCACCTTATACGCATTGGTTTTTAATTTGATACTCTCCTTTATTTCCTTGGTTATTCATGGCTGGTTATCCCTTCTCTTACCGCCCTTCTTTTGCACTGGAATATATTTTTGTTGAGCACTATGAAAGAACTCCTTAAAAGTCCTCCACTGTTTCTCAATTGAGGAGGGGTGGCTCTGATAATAAAGAATGGGATAAAGACAGTAGAGAGAAAGGATCTTAGCTTTGAAAATCACAAAGTCGAATCAGTTTGGGTGGAGCTAAAAAACAGCAAGGGGCAGAAAACATCGGTGGGTGTTGTTTCTAGGCCTCCAAATAGTAGTTGTTATGTAGGGCAGAGTATAAATCAGGTAATTATAGGCGCATGTAACAAAGATAATACGGTAATCATGGGGGATTATAATCTACATATAGACTGGGCAAACCGAATTTGCAGTAATAATGTGGAGGACAAATTCATGGAATGTACACAAGATAATTTTCTAGATCAGTATGTTGGTGAACCAACTAGGGAGCATGCTATTTTAAATCTTGCATTTTGCAATCAGAAAGGGTTAATTAATAACCTTGTGGTAAAGGGGTCCTTAAGGAAGAGTGACCATAATATGATAGAATTTTATATTAAGTTTGAAAGTGATTTAGTTAAATCCGAATCTAGGGTCTTAAATCTAAACAAAGCAAACTACGTAGGTATGAGGTGTGAGTTGGCTAAGGTCGATTGGGAAACTACATTAAAAGGTATGATGGTAGACAAGCAATTGATAGCATTTAAAGAATTAATACATAATTTACAACAAATATACATTCCTTTAAGGTAAAAACAAACACAGGAAAAGTGGTCCAACCGTGGCTAACAAGAGAAGTTAAAAATAGTATTAGATCAAATGAAGAAGCTTATAATGTTGCCAAAAATAGTAGTAAGCCTAAGGATTGGGAGCATTTTAGAATTCAGCAAAGGAGGACCAAGAAATTGATGAAGAAAGGGAAAATAGAATGAGAGTAAACTAGCGAGAGACATAAAAACAAGACTGTAAAAGCTTCTATCGGTATGTAAAAAGGAAAAGACTAGCAAAAGTAAATGTGAGTCCCTTACAGGCTGAGACAGGAGAAATTCTAATGGGGAATAAGGAAATGGCAGAGAAATTAAACAAATACTTTGTGTCTGTCTTCACAGAAGAAGACGCAAAAAACCTCCCGGAAATAGTGGAGAATCAAAGGTCTAGCGAGAATGAGGAACTGAAAGAATTAGTAAAAAAATATTACTGGAGAAATTAATGGGACTAAAAGCCGATAAATCCCCTGGACCTCATGGCCTACATCCTAGCGTTTTGAAAGATGTGGCTATACAGATAGTGGATGCATTGGTTGTCATCTTCCAAAATTCCATAAATTCTAGAATGGTTCCCGCAGACCAGTTAGCCCGACATCAGTAGTAGGAAAAATGCTAGAATCTATTATTAAGGACATGGTAACAGGGCACTTAGAAAATAATAATAGGATTGGGCAGAGTCAACACGGATTTATAAAACGGAAATCAGGTTTGACAAATCTGTTAGAGTTTTTTGAGGTTGAAACTAGCTGAGTAGATAAGGGGGAACCGGTGGATGTGGTGTATTTGGATTTTCAGAAGGTATTCAATAAGGTGCCACACAAGAGGTTATTAAACAAAATTAGGATTCATGTGATTGGGGGTAATATGCTAGCATGGATTAAGGATTGGTTAATGGAGAGAGAACAGAGAATCATAGAATAGAATAGAATAAAATCATAGAAATTTACAGCACGAAGGAGGCTATTTTTGCCCATCATGTCCGCACTGGCCAACAAAGAGTTATCCAGCCTAATCCCACTTTCTAGCTCTTGGTCCGTAGCCCTGTAAGTTACAGCACTTTAAGTGCACATCCAATGTGGTGAGAGTTTCTGCCTCTACCACCCTTTCAGGTAGTGAGTTCCAGTTTCCCACCACGCTCTGGGTGAAGACATTTCCCCTCAAATCCCCTCTAAACCTCCAACCAATTACTTTAAATCTATGCTTCCTGGTTGTTGACCCCACTGCTAAATGAAATAGGTCCTTCCACATGGGCCCTTCATAATGTTATACACCTCAATCAGGTCTCCCCTCAGTCTCCTCTGTTCCAAAGAAAACAAACCCAGCCTATCCAAACTTTCCTCATAGCTAAAGTTCTCCAGTCCAGGCAACATCCTCGTAAATCTCCTCTGTACCCTCTCTAGTGCATTCACATCTTTCCTATACTGTA
Organism: Pristiophorus japonicus; assembly: GCF_044704955.1. Classification (NCBI taxonomy): domain Eukaryota; kingdom Metazoa; phylum Chordata; class Chondrichthyes; family Pristiophoridae; genus Pristiophorus; species Pristiophorus japonicus. The sequence continues at coordinate 127,608,198 of NC_091979.1, forward strand.
GTGACCAGAACTGCATGCAGTACTCTAGTTGTGGCCTAACTAGTGTTGCATACATTTAAAGCATAACCTCCCTGCATAACAGAGAGTACGAATAAATAGGTAATTTACATGTTGGCAGACTGTAACTAGTGGGATACCATAAGGATCAGTGCTTGGGCCTCAGCTATTCACAATTTATATCAATGATTTGGATGAGGGGACCAAATGTAATATATCCATGTTTGCTGATGATACAAAGCTAGGTGGGAATGTAAGTTGTGAGACGGATGCAAAGAGACTTCAATGGGATATAAACAGGTTAAGTGAGTAGGCAAGAACATGGCAAATGGAATATAATGTGGAAAAGTGTGAAGTTATGCATTTTGGTGGGAAAAATAGAAAAGCAGAGGGTTTTTTTAACGGTGAGAGATTGGGAAATGTTGGTGTTCAGAGGGACCTGGGTGTCCTTGTACACAAAGCACTGAAAGTTAACATGCATGTACAGCAAGCAATTAAGAAAGCAAATGGTATGTTGGCCTTTATTCGAAAAGGATTTGCGTATAAGAGTAAACATGTCTTGCTGCAATTATATAGGGCCCTGGTGAGATCACACCTGGAGTATCGTGTACAGTTTTAGTCTCCTTACCTAAGAAAGATATATTTGCCATAGAGGGAGTGCAACAAAGGTTCACCAGACTGATTCCTGGGATGGGGGGATTGTCCTATGAGGAGAGATTGAGTAGACTAGGCCTATGTTTTCTAGAGTTTAGAAGATAGAGAGGTGATCTCATTGAAACATACAAAATTCTTACAGGGCTTGACAGGGTAGATGCAGGGAGGATGTTTCCCCTGGCTGGGGAGTCTAGAACCAGGGGTCAGTGTCTCAGAATAAGGAGTTGGCCATTTAGGACAGAAATGAAGAGAAATTTCTTCACTCAAAGGGTGGTGAATCTTTGAATTCTCTACCCCAGAGGGTTGTGGATACTCAGTCGTTGTGTATATTCAAGACAGAGATCGATAGATTTGTAAATATTAAGGGAATCAAGGGATATGGGGATATGCAGGAAAATGGAGTTGAGGTAGAAGATCAGACATGATCTTATTGAATGACAGAGCAGGCTTGAGGGGCCGAATGGCCTACTCCTGCTCCTATTTCTTATGTTCCTATGTTCGTATGTAAGTGGTGGTAGTGCCACACCATGCTGTTCTTTCCTCTTTGAAAGGTGATGCCCCTATCATTCAGGCTACTACTAATAATCTCATTTATTTGCAAGACTTCTAATTACATAGAGCCAAAAGGGGAGCAGCTGAATAATTAGCAATACAAATGATTAGTATTGGTTCCAAAATCTTATAATTGAGTCTGATAATCACATATATATATGCTTTTTTCTTTCATAAGGTCCAATATTTTCCATGATGTCAAAACATACAGTTGTAAAAGGAGAACTAGAAACTGGTGAAACAGGGAAAATCTCCACTAATTATGCAATTCCTTTAGGTTTCCAAGGCAGAATTCAATACATAAAGGAGTTCTTTCCCACTAAGTGGGCAATTATGTTTACAAACAATTTTGCAATTCCGGTTGAACAGTATGCGTTGCAGTCTTTCAACTTATTGGTTTCATTATTTTAATATATTTGGCTTGCATACCAAATACTTTGGTCCCAAGAAGAGCTCTTAGTGACCAATGTGTGTCTGCAAGCTTCACATGCATCCAGCATTTCAAAGCCAGGAGAGAATCCCTGATACAATAAACATGTAATGACTTCCCTTTGGGAGCTGGTTAGTTAAGCCCTACAGAAATGTATAAATCCCAAGGCAGTGCTTGGGTATTGTTTTAACTCACTGCTCTCAGAGGAAAACTTATGAATTCCTTTCAGAAAGTAACTAAACAGAACTTCAATTTAAAGTCACAGAGGTCGAAATTCGTAATGGCCATTTTTGAGACAGTGTCACCGCCTGAGTGCTGATTTTAGCATCAGACTTTAGGCACAGCCTCAAAGTCCTAACTTTAGTTTGTACGCCCAAAGATGAGAGAGCAGCGCTAAAAATTGGCATTGCACACTCATCCTCAGTCGGCAGCTCAAGAGGCCTATTGAATTTTCCAATGGGAGGCTGTCACCATGCTAGAAAAAAAAGGAAGGAAAAAAAGAGCTAAAACTTCTCCGATCCACACACACACTTCCTCACTCTTAAAACAAATAAAAGCATGCACAAATAAATAAAGAAAAAAACCTGCCTTCCTTTCTGGCCGATTTCGCCCAAAATCCGCTCTTTAACGACCACTTTTTCCTGGCTGTACGGCTGCCTGTTTGTATGGCAGCCGTACAAAGCAAATGTCACGACAGAGGTGTCAAAGAGGCATTGTATGTTGGATGACGACACCACCTCTTGGCGCCTCTGCCAAAGAGCTGACTGAATGTAGGATGAGACGTTGACACTGCTTACCATTGAAGGTAGGCATTTGCTGCCCGTTTGCCGCCTCCTGCGCACGGTAGCAGGCAGCATCCACAACCGAATTTTGACCCCACAGTATTGCTATGTCCAAAATTTAATCTAAGAAGGATTTTATTGTTTACTTCCATCACAGTGAACATAAAGTTGCACTGTTCCCAGGTCTTGCTAATGATACTGGGATGACCGGCTTGCTGATTTTTCTTTGCTTCCTATGCAGAAGTTCTGTGTCTCCTCTTTTCTTCTCCCACATGTGGGCCCAAGTTTCGGCTCGAGTTGCTCCTATTTTTCTGGAGCAACTAGTTTAGTATGGAGTATCTTAGAAATCGCAATTATCGGTATTTATTTTGTCCAATTCTAGTTAGTTAGAATAGTTTCGTTTTGGTAGGTTTTTTTCAAAAGGGGGCATTACCAGTCACTTATGCCTGTTTTTCAAGTTAAGGCAGTTAAAAGTTACTCCAAACTAACTTAGAATGGAGTAAGTGCTGATTTTTGTACGCTCAGAAAAACCTTGCCTACATTTTAGGAATTAGGTGCAGGGAGCGAGAGATGGCTGGGGGGAAGGGAAGTTAGAGGGAAGTTAGGGGATTTTACAAAGCATTAAACACTTCAATTTTACTAATAAAGAGCCATCATCAATAATAAATAATAAATACATCAATTAAAAAAAAATTAAATTTTTCTACCTCTCCATCGAAGCAGTGGCAGCAGGCACCGAATCTTTTGGCAATTCGGCCAGGGGATAGGGGTGGCATTGAAAACACCGGGAGGGAGGGCGATGTCCAAAGAGCCCGGCCACAGAGCAGAGCCCCACCACGCAGGCAGCAAAGCGAGCTTCGATCTTTCAACTGTTCGGCCAGGGGATAGGGGCGACATTGAAAACACCGGGAGGGCGAGCACACACGCAGGCAGCAGGCACCGAGCTGTGATCTTTCGGCCATTCGGCCAGGGGATAGGAGAGGCCTGAAGAACACCGGGAGTGAGAGCCAGCCAGCCAGCCAGCACGCACCTTTGAAAGTTTAATTTTTACTTCAAGTATGGGTGCTGCATTATCAACGCCACGGATTATGCAATGGTTCTCCATCAATTCGCTGCATAGGAGCGAATTGATTAGAGCTCACCACACTAGGAATGTCATAGCTCGTAGGCTGATGGGCAATATCGAGCCAGGCGTTCGTACCTGGACATGATCAAGGCTGATTGTGTCAAAAGGCTGTGTTTCCGCAGAGAAGTTGTCATTGAGATCTGTGATATGCTGAGAGCAGATTTACAGCCGAGAAGCAGAACGTCGACTGCCTTGTCTGTTGAAATGAAGGTTACAGCTGCATTTTCCTTCTATGCCTCGGGATCATTTCAAGCTACAACTGGAGATGTGTGCGCCATCTCTCAATGTGCAATACATGCCTGCGTTTACCAGGTCACAGCTGCACTGTATGCGCGGAGGAATGACTTCATCAAGTTCCCAATGACCAGCCAAGCAATGCATGACAGGGCTGTGGGGTTCTCAAAGATTGCTGGCTTCCCAAAGGTACAGGGCTGCATTGATTGTACCCACATCGCCTTGCGAGCACCTTTGGAGGATGCCGAGCAGTTCAGGAATAGAAAAAGTTTCCACTCCATTAATGTGCAGCTCGTGTGTGACGACAAGCAGCGCATCATGTCAGTCGATGCGAGATACCCTGGCAGCACCCATGATGCGTTCATCCTACGCGACAGCGTTATATCTGACATGTTTGAGCAGCAGCCAGAAGGGCAGAGCTGGCTACTGGGAGACAAAGAGTACGGCCTCATCACCTGGCTCATGATTCCCCTACGCGTGACACGGATAGAAGCTGACCATCAATACAACATGTCGCACATTGCGATGTGCAGCATCATAGAGAGGACCATTGGCATCTTGAAACAGCGTTTCTGATGCTTGGACCATTCCGGAGACCACTTGCAATACTCCCCTGAGATTGTCGGTCAGTTCACTGTTGTGTGCTGCATGCTGCATAACTTAGCCATCATGTGGCAGCAGGAGCTGGTAGTGGAACCAGAAGACCCAGATGAGGGGAGAGTGCCTGATGATAGTAATTTGGAAGAGCAGGATGAGGATGATGACGACGATCAGGAAAGCATGCAAGTGCCTGATGCCAGAGCACGGGGTCGGAGGAGGGCCGTCCATCGTGCTCCTTTAACGATCGCTCGAGCCCTGCATCAGTAGCTCATCCGTGAACGCTTCAACTACTGATGCCTGAGGGCTATGCGACAACTGTTCCTCATAGACATGTTTATTTTTTGGAGTTGTTCCTATGTTGTGTTGTGTTAATGGAACATGATTCAGTTTTAATGTAAAAATTTTATTAATCAGTTCACAATGTACTGCATGTTAGTGTAATAAAATATTTGTTGTATCAAACTTTACTTTAATATGACTTTTTGAAATCACTTAAAAACTTTAAGATCACTTATAAATTTGTAAAGTTACAAGAGTTACAAAACAATTTCAATATGAAAAATCTTACACTCATAATATCACTGAAACTTCAAGATCACTTTTTAGGTGCAAAATTAAATAACTTAAAAAATGTGAGAACATTTACACTTTAAGATCACTTAAAAACCCTAAGGTCACTTATAAGTTGTAAAGTTACAAAACTTACAAAACAATTTCAATTTGAAAAAAGTTACTACAGTTACATCAAGAACAAGAACAAAAGCAGCAAAGAAAGGCTGCAACAACCATCTCTCATCCACATCTCAGTGAATGTTCACTTCTTCATGGGGGTGTAATTTGATTGGCCGGGCTGTGTGCCCTTATCGCAGCAGTTACCTCACCCAGGCCCTCCCTGACGGCCTGTGCCGTCACTTGCATTCCCTCTGACATTCCCTCACTCATTCCCCATGTCATTACTGCTATTTCTCCTGTCAGTACCGTTACCTCTTCACCCACTGCACTGACGCTGCCCACGAGTGATCGGATAAGGTCATTGCTCTTCACACCCAATGCCACAACCTGACCCACTTCTGTTGTAAGCTGCATCTCAGGAGAGCGTGTTTCAATTCTCCTTCTCCTCTGCCTGGGTCTGCCTCGCGGCACCACTCCAGTGGGAGGCGCAGGCTGGGACGGTGGGGCCCTGGGTGTTACTGCAGGCACCACTCCAGTGGGAGGCGCAGGCTGGGATGATGGGGCCCTGGGTGTTACTGCAGGCACCACTCCAGTGGGAGGCACAGGCTGGGATGGTGGGGCACTGGGTGTAAAATGCTGCATTATACCACCACCAGCATCACTGGGACCTGCAACGTCGGAATCTGTGAAAGCGTAGAATGTCGGACCAGAACCTGTGCAAGTGTTTGAAACACTGATGTCCGTTGATGTGGGCTCATAAATATTAAGTTCTAAAGTCTCCCCTGAAGACATTTCAGTCATGTAGAATTTACCAATATTTCACAAAGATTCCTTGTACCTTTCCCCTGCAGAGGGGAAGAATCCCTTTTTGGACTTTTAAAATGAGTTTAAAGGGCAGGCAAGGCCTGCAGGGGATAAAAGGGGATGCATTCATGGAGACCCCTCCCCCAGTGTTTGGACTCATAGGAAAGGGAATTTAATTTGGAACTCGATGAATATCCTAGGAAAATCTCTGAGGAAGATACCTAAGAACTTTACAAGTTTAAAATCTCTAAAGGAGCATGTTGGAAGAGACTGCCAGAACAGAGGGTGGGACTTCACTCAGGAATTGGGTATTGGAGCTAATTCAATTTGTCTGGGAGAATGAGTCAATCGATAATTAACAAGAACTGTGAGGCATAAAAATTTGCTCCCTAGGACATAAACACATCAAGAGCTATCAGGCTAATCACCGGAGACCATTATTGGCATGCATATGCAAATAGATCTATAGAAATCATGGGCCCAGCCAAACGGCCCAAGAATTTAAATACTGCTTCAACAATGGCAACCGGTGATTTTCCACATTACCACATCATAATCAAATTACTGCTGAACGAGCCCGTCAAATTCTGACAAAGAAGAGAGCTCAAAGCTACTGAGCAGCTCCCTTGAAACAAGATTTGGACCAGATTTGGCGGGAGATAAGGAAGCCTTTTTGGGGTATATCTATTCCCAGTTTTACAAGGGAAAATCAACAAGCAGCAGGAAGGGGGGAGTGAAGAAATGGAGTAGTGGAGAAAACTACAAGAAACCATCAAGGACCGACCGAGAACGCCGACTGCAAGAGGCCCATGAAACGGAAGGTTGTCAGCAACCAAATTGACAACCCGGGCCACCATACCAGCGAAACGACCAACCGAAACCAACTCAGCAAATACTGAAGAATCGACATTTATTCCTGCTCTACAATCTACTTCTGAATGACCAATGGATGAGAAATTACCTAAGAGGACTAACTAAAACTATTCCTAACCAAAGAAAGTGGGTACTTACCCCATACATCCAAAACACGACTTACTGCATCAGCAGACTCACCCCAACTGAAGACCACGCAGTCCGAAGTTCTCTCCTCCGTCCAGGGTACGGCTCGCCTAGAAGGCAAAATGCAGTGAACCCCGAAACCGTGATTCACCGGCAACTGTCAAAAGGGATTGGTGAGCATAACCCCCTGAACCACCAGAGCTATAACTTAGTTAGTTAGAGGAATTGGGAGGGTGAGGCTGGGATAACTTGTGTAAATGTATCTGCATTCTCCTCTTTACCCCATTTAGAGTTTAAGCTGTATTCTTTTTCCCCACAGGCTGTATTTTGACATTTTATTCAATGTGTTGTACCCCTCAGTGTGTATTGGTATCACTATTCTGTGTGTGTTATTAAAGGTGTGCCTTTTACTTCTTTTTAAACACAATAAAACCATACCTGCTTCCTACCTTGAAACCGATTGTCTGTCCAAGTCTGTCACAGTCCCTTCATAATTCCAGAATTCCAGATTCGAAACCGCTCATATAAGGTCAGAAGGGAAAGCTGACCCCATAAAAACCAACCCTTTCAATCAACCCCTGCAGCCATCCTTAGTCTGGATCATCCGCATCTGGTTCTTCTGGTTCTTATTCTGTATGTTCAGGATCTTCAGAATTGGCATCATCTTCTGCAAAATATAACAGAACAGTCAAATGGTTAGCAGCAGAGGAGGGGGTAGGATGGGTGGCATGAGTAGTCTCACACATATCAGGCCAGGCAGCAAGTTGAGTTGAAGGGCCATGATGCATTTTCAGGACTTACCCTCTCCCTCACGTGTGGGCCCAACTTGTGCAGTACTCATCAAAGCAGCGACCCTCTGCTCCCAGGGTGTCAGTGGATGCAGATTTGGCACACCTCCTCCTGTTCGAGTTCTTTCCCTTTTATTGTGGGCCAATTTCTTCTGCAAAGATTAAAATATAACTTTTTACAGACTGCATCTTTCTGCAGGGTGGGACATATACAGATGGTCACATTTACAATTTAGATTCCATTGAAAAATGAAAATATTACTTACACTAACTACTTAACCAAAGTCGTGCCATTTCTTTTTACACTGGCTTCCAGATCTCCTGGTATGCACCACTGCACATTAATCTTCTGCAACTAGGTTTCAGCATTTCTTCATTTCTTTGGATGCCACTTTTGTGCGACTTCTGTTGCTGGTATCCAGCTCCTGCCATCTCTGCTCAATGATATTCACTAGTGTCTCCATTTCTTCATGCAAGAAATTCTTCGTTCTTGGTGGACGTTGTTCCATTGCTGTATTGAATTGACACTCAGTGATTTTTCAAAACACACAGTCCTTATTTTGCATGCACCTATGCAGCACTTGTTCTGGAAGTTTAGCAGCAACAAACAGCACTCACTGATTCCAGCAGCTGATTTATTCCACAGTACTGCTAACAGCACTCCTTCAGGCACAAAAAAAGTCACAGAAGGCTTTGCACAGCTTCACAAAACCAAAAATCACTCTTCTGCATGTCCCTTTAAATATGGCCGATTGACAATGTTTGTGTGTCATTGCACATGCGCACACGCTCCAACGTGCATGCGCAACACTGCTGGCACTCAAAATGATGCTGGGCCCTAGACCTGCCCCCCTGCTGGCAGTGCTTGGTCAGAGCGCGTTTGCTCCACCCCCAGCAGCTCCTGCTGCGCCACGCCGAGCTGCAAACGGGCCGACAGATATCAGAGAATCGCGCGGTAAGTATTTGGCACTTTTTCAGTTCTACAAATTAGGCAGGCCTCTCCGAGGTGCTCCATTCTACCGAGGGTCCGAAACTTGGGCCCTGTAGGTGCATTTAGTTGACCTACAGGTTGCAGATCAATGCCTAAGTGGTAGCTGTAATGTATGCATCACAGTATGCTCACAGTTTTGTAGATCTGTTGCATTGTGAGTGGCTGAGCCAGTCACGTGATGTTCACAAGACTCAATAAAACCCCAATCAGTTGGGTCTAGGTCATGCAGTTGTGAGCCTAGTGGATGAACTGGTAATGTGTAGTGTGATTGTTAAACCTTTGTTAATAAACCAACTAGTTCTTAATAGCAAAGTGCTGCTGTGAATTCTTAAACAAAGAACCCATGAAGCAAATAAATTGCAGTAGCAAAATTCAAGAGACGACCAAGTGCAGTAAAGTCTTGAGGTGTGAGACCCACTCCGGGAGGTCATCGCACATATATTTGAGTTCCCAAAGAATGCATTATAATATGAAATTATAAATACTGGGATATGAAAAACTCATTGCATAATGGCATTTGTATTGATAATGGAGGCTGTAGTGTATCTCAACAAGGAAGAAAAATTCAAAGGGGACACTCATGTCTGTGCTGTGTGCAGCACCTCTAGCTGGGCAATTACAAAGGGTATAGATGCCAGCCTTGGAGCAGACTGTGAATATGAATTCTAGGTGGTATGTTGTCAGAGCAGTGGGTTAAAGAAAAATGGTTGTTTAAAAATTGGGAAAGAGATAGACCAAGTAATTACAGGCCAGTCAGCCTAACCTGGGCAAATTATTGGAAACAATTTTGAGGGACAGTGTTACTCATCATTTAGAAAGGCACAGATTAATCAAAGGCAGTCAACATGGATTTGTTAAGGGAAGGTCATGGCTGACTAACTTGATTGAATTTTTTGAGGAGGTAACAATGAGGGTTGATGAGGGCAGCACGTTTGATGTAGTCTACATGGATTTTAGCAAAGCCTTTGACAAGGCCCTACATGGCAGACTGGTCATAAAAGTAAAAGCCCATAGGATCCAAGGGAAAGTAGCAAGTTGGATCCAAATTGGCTCAGTGGCAAGAAACAAAGAATAATGGTCGATGGGTGTTTTTGTGACTGGAAGGCTAATTCCATTGAGATCCCGCAGGGCTCAGTGCTGGGTCCCTTGCTTTTTGTGGTATATAGCAATGATTTCTGACATTACAACAATAACTACAGTTCAAAAAGTACTTCACTGGCTGTAAAGCTCTTTGAGACGTTCGGTGGTCGTGAAAGACGCTATATAAATGAAAGTATTTCTTTCTTTCTTTCTTTATGTATTTAAACCTCAATGAAGGGAGCATGATTAAGAAGTTTGTAGATGATACAAAAATTGACCAGGTGGTTGATAGTGAGGAAGAAAGCTATAGACTGCAGGAAGATGTCAATGGTCTGGTCAGGTGGTCAAAAAAGTGACAAATGGAATTCAACCCAGAGAAGTGTGAGGTAATGTATTTGGGGAGAGCTAACAAAGCAAGGGAATATACAATATTGGTAGGATACTTAGAAGTGTAGAGAAACAGAGAGACCTTTAAGTCATGTCCACAGATCCCTGAAGATAGCAGGACAGACGGATAAGGTGGTTAAGAAGGCATATGGGATACTTTCCTTTATTAGCTGAGGCATAGAATATAAGAGCAGTGAGGATATGCTTGAACTGTATAAAACATTAGTTAGGTCACAACTGGATTACTGCATATAGCTCTGGTCACCACATTACAGGAACGATGAGATTGCACCAATGAAGGTACAGAGGAGATTTACGAGGATGTTGCCAGGACTAGAGAAGATTGGATAGGCTGGGGTTGTTTTTTTATTTGGAACAGAGGAGTCTGAGGGGAGACTTATTTGAGGGGCATAAAATTATGAGGGGCCTAGATAGAGTGGAAAGGAAGAACCTATTTCCTTTAGCAGAGAAGTCAATAACCAGAGGACATAGATTTAAAGTAATTGGTAGAAAGATTAGGAGTTGAGGAGAACATTTTTCACCCAGAGAGTGGTGGGGTTCTGGAACTCACTGCCTGAAAGGGTGATAGAGACAGAAAACCTTATCTCATTTAAAAAGTATCTTGAAGTGCTGTGGTTTACAGGGCTAGAGACCAAGAGCTGGAAAGTGGGATTAGGCTGGATAGCTCTTTTCAGCTGGCACAATTAAAGGAAACAGGGAAATGTTGCATAGAGAAATACCAACATGGAAAAAAGTCAAAAAGAAAAAAGCTTACTATTGTAGATTGTGGACAGCCAAATACACCACACTCTCCATACTGTTGTGTATGGCGAAAGAGTCAGACTGAACACTGTGAGCTCAAAGTAAAGTGTGACCGTAGTCTTTTATTGCAGGTCTCCAGAGTGCCTCTCCAACCTGTGAAGCCTCCTTAAATGCCTATGCTCCCAAGGGATTATGGGATCCCTTGGGACTCCAGGGGATGAGCCCTCTGGTGGCTGTAAAGAGTAAATATAATTATACATATATAACACATACTATAGCTTTATCAATTAAAAAGGCACAGGGAGGGGTAATTTTAACATAACCTGCTTGGCAGGAAGCTGCAGTGATCAGATTGGCTGCCATTTTTCATGTCTCTCGATTTTACTTTCCAATGGGGCATAAAATGGGTGGCTGATCAGTTTCCTACTAAGCGGGTTAGGTTAAAGTGACCCCCACAATCTTGGTGAAAAAATGTTTGGCACACCTTTTTGAATGAGAGAAACAACATTGTCAGGAGAGATTTGCTTGGTCAGGGTGTTTAAAATGCTTTTGTGGTTAGCATCTGAACTGTTATTTTGTAATCTGAATTTAGCTCAGAGAATGATCTACAGTGAGAGTTTTCTATTTCGGTCATTTACAGATTTGCCTGTGATCATACTTAGGACAGTGGCCACCGAACCATTTACTCTTCCCTCAAACATTGATTCGTAGAAGGTCTGTCGTAATGTTTTGTGATACAACTTTGATCCTTAGCAGATTTTTCTATGGGGATATTATTGATCTAATGTTATTTCCATCTGAGTTTAGAACTCATTGGGCCCAAAATTCAGTACTGCTGGAAAGCTGCGCTCCCCCCACCTTTTTGGGGCCATTAGCGCCAAATTTTTTTCGTGGCTGGGCCACCCCATACTCAGCTCCAAAAGTGAAAAAATAGGTTCCAGTGCTAATAAACCCTTCCAAAGTGGATTTTTTAGTGGTGTGGCTGTCTTAATTTGAGCATTATGGCCACTGAGAAATTCAGCATGCAGGTAAGGGTTTCTAACGAGCCAACTGCAAAAGGACCAGGGTTTGCAGCAAGGCCCTGAGGGGGAATGAGGTCAGGAGGAGGTCGGAAGGAGGTTGGAAGGAGTTTGGAAGGAGCACTCAGCAGGTTTAATGGAGCCAAAACAATTAATAAAATTATTTCAAAAGCAAAATACTGTGGTGCTGGAATCTGAAATAAAAACACTAATATATAATAAAACTATTTACCTACCAAACGGACCCGATCACAGCAAAACTCCAGTAGTGTCGCGTTCATGCACCGACTGAAAAACCTCGTTGGGGCACTGCCTGAAGTTGTCCTCGGTTTTTGCTGCTGAATATCACGGGCATGGCCGTTCTCCAGTGACCCGCCCGCCCGCGAATGACCTCACTGCCCCACTAATTCCTTTAGCGCGCTTCACCCCGCCATTTTCGGCGGAAGTGCGCACCGCTTAAATCCCCCCCGAGCTGAATATGGCTCGGGGAGGGAAAAACACCCGACCACGGCGGCTGATTGATTTTTTTCAATCAGCCACCTAATCCTCTTCAGGGATGGTGAATTTCGGCCCCATTGCTTTTATTACCCCATCCTGAGTAATGGATGTTCCGAGTGCTTTCTGATCCTTTAGTGTTAGTTTGAGAAAATTAAGTTTATTAAGGAAATAATCGACCTCATCTTTTAATGGGTGACACTCTGACATATAAAACAGAGTTTAAAAACAAGTCAAATTCATTATTAATTTCTTCTAGTAATATTGTATGTCTATCCATTTGTGTCAATGGCATTTATAATTGCTTTGCCTTTGCTATTTTTCAGCAATGTGGCAAGGAGTTAGATCCTTCTAATCCATATAAAGTAAACTTTGTTATGCTGGTAATTTGTTTTTATTGTATTTTCGGGATGCAAGCTTGTTTAAATTATTTCAACTGTTAGTTGCTGCATTCACTTTCCCTGCTGTTTTAATTTGGCAATGAAGAAGAATTGTTTCCTCTTTCTTTGATAAAGGTGCTGGATGCCCTTTCTCAAAACTATTTGCAACCCACAAACAAAATGGCGCCTGCCCTCAATCTAATGGTCAAGTTTGTACAATATAATTGTGTGACTGGGAATGACAGAAAGCTAGACAATCACAACACCCCTGTAAGAATAATGCCCTTGCATTTCACAAGCTGCTAAACAGACATTTAAGCACCGAGTGCACAATGGCTTAAAGAAAATCCTGATCTACTTGTAAAAACCAGAAAAATGTAAGAATTCCTGGTAGAAGCACAAAAGGAATGACTGGATGGTTAATTTCTGGACAGAAGATAAATAGATCTTGATGAAAGAAAATATGCATCTTTGAGATTTTATTTATTTCCAGATCATAATATCATGAAAAATTGGCATATCATAATCTAATATATACAGCTTTCAGAGAATAGTTATACAAATTAAATCAGAGAAGTTGTACAGCATACTCTCCTGTGACACTAAATAGTCCACTGGACCAATAACACAAAATAAAGTGAAATAAGTAAGAACAAATCTCTACAAAGCCCGTGGGGTTAAAGGGAGGGTGACTGCAAGGAAGAATACAGGTACCTTAATAGTAATAACTTTTATTTATATAGCGCCCTTAATGTAGTAAAACATGTAGTCTGAATGTAGTCAGAGGGCCAAATTGGGAACTAGAAATGAGCCCAAAGCAACAGTAAGAAAATCTCCCAGTTTTAGAATGATAAGAAAGCTATCAAAGAAGAATTAAAATCTCTTAAAGATGCAATTGGGGTTAAAGCTGAGAATGAATTAAAATAATTAACATACTATCTGATTACTTCCTGGAAGTATTCACTAGAGAAGATACAATTAGCATGCCACCCATCATAGGTGATTCTACAACTGAACTAAGTAACATTCAAATCAGTTGCAATAATATCTGGTAGACATAAAGGGCCCAAAATCAATAAATTACCAGGGACTGATGCCACCTACTCCAAGGTGCTAAGTGAGACTAGGAACAAAAGCTATGAAGTGCTGATAATCACCATGAGGGGATCAATTAAGACCAGCACATCCCACTGGATTTAAACATGCCAACATGTTATCTTCTGTCAAGAAAGGTAATAAAAGAAACCCATTAGTTTTACATCAGTAGCTGTCAAAATAATGGAATGGATCATTAGGAAAATTTGAGGAGTGCCTACATGAAAATAACCCATTAAGTGGCAGCCAACAAGGTTTCAGAAGACACAGACACTGTCTGACCGGCCTCCTTGAATTTTTTTGAGGAGATGACATCACAAATGGACATTGCAAAGCCCTACTATATAGATGCCTAGATTTTTTACTGCTTGTCGTAGTGGCATAAATTAAGCAGCTAATAGTAACAAAAACGTGCTGGAATTCTGCCCCACTACAACTTTGCTACTTTGTGCTGTGGTGCAGGTTCTGGAAGGTTAGGACCAATGCATAGAAATCACTCACCTTAAACTTGTTACCGAAGGAAATCGCCAGCTACGCTGTGGAGTGGAATGGCTGCCAATTTTACATGGAATGGCTGCTATTTTGAAAATTCCACTCCTGCGGTATCCCGGTGATGACCCACTCCACTGCTGCCAATCTGTCCTAAGTGCGTCATCAGAACGCGCACCGCCGATGTTCCCTCCCGATTGCGAAATTCCGCCGAGAACATCTTGCTGCTGCCGTTCGGTACCATCAGCAGCTTTTTCTGCCGGTGCACAGTGCTTGGAGTGCTTCTAAAATGTCGGTGCATCTGCCATTAAAAGGGAGGACCTACTGTCGCGGCCGCCATCTTATTTTTTTTTGTCGGCCGACTGCCATGTTGGGTCGACAATTATGCCCCTAGGTTCGGCCAGCAGGCAGTCTGGAAACCCTTCTTCGGTTGCAGGCCGCTGGCCTGGCCAAAACCGTCCCTGGTGGCCCAGTGGACCAAACTTCAAGAATCGCACAGGTCGTGGTGACACACTAGCGCAATAACGTCATCAGTGCTACACTGTTGACTGACAGCAGAGGACAGTCTGCCCGCCCCCAACTACCGCCCTTCTAGTGCGCTCAAGAGGCCACCACATCCACCGCGCCGGTAAAAACAGCTGAAACAGGGTAGGTGCACCATGTTTCTGGCAGTGGGTAATTTCGGCCCCATTGTTTCTAAAGGATGCACTTGTGGAATGGATACCCAGGCTTAGTACAGAATTAGCTGTATTAAAGGGCACAGGCAATATTTTGGTCACTTTTTGACTGTATTTTACAATTTATTTTGGTCTTTTTTTCTGTTGGTATTTAGCTTCTCATCAGCTTTTGTGGCAATTGTTTCTATTTTGTTTGACCCTTGCACTGTTATTGGCATCACTATCAGCATGGGCCACCCCGACCTGCGAGAGAACATCTCCACAGATCGGGACTTCAAAAAGAGCTGGAGCGCTGGGCCTTAGGACATCATGGGCCACCCCGATCTGAGTGAGAACATCTCCACAGGTCAGGGCTATAAAAAGAGCTGGAGCGGAGCGCCCTTCTCCATCGTGGGCCACCCCGATCTGTGTGAGAGCATCTCCACAGGTCGGGGCTTTAAAAAGAGCTGGAGCATGCCGTTGAAGATTTCAGCGCAAGCTGACACAAATGTGCAACGGCTTCGAGGTGGGCGACTGGGTGATGTCATCAGGACCCAGGTCACCATTTGGAGCGTGGGCAGGAACATCAGCTGGGCTCTGGTACAGCAGAGGAGTGGGAAGGTCGTGGCGGACTTGCGACGAGTGATGGGGGCGGAGGAGCGATGAGGGATCGTGGCTGAGATTTGGTGGGTGATCATGGCAGAGATTCTGTGAATGTTTGGTGCGGAGGTGCGGCGGGAGATCGTGGCGGAGATGCGGTGAGTGTTTTTGTGGCGGAGAAGCGGTGAGGGATTGTGACGGAGGTGTGGCGAATGTTTGTGACGGAGGAGCGGCGAAAAATTGCAGCGGAGGTGCGGCGAATGGGGGTACGGGGCCCAGAAGAGGCGAGGGCCCAGGGGCAGCACGGGTCAGCCCATGCTGCGGTATGTGTGCGCACTAGGTCCGTGCAGCACAGCAGGTCTTCAGTCGTTCTGGTTAACCCAAGCCACTGGATAAAGGCCGAGCTCTGTCAAGCCCATGTGGTGGCTGATGTGCAACGGTCACCACACGTTAAAAAAATCCATGCACAGGCATCTTTCACACCCTCAATTGGAGTTCAGGACTGGAATATCGGTTCCTTCATTGAAACATCTATGAACTCATCCTCGTTCGAGGGACTGCCTATGATGATGATGATGATATTGGCATCAATGAGTATCTCCTATTTCGAGAACAGTAGAACCTATGCCAGGCAGATTAGGCTGCATGAGAGTTGCTCTGTGCCTAATAGTTAGAATCTTGCACCAGATCTTTAGACAGATGTGACCCAACCTCATTTTGGCAGTGAATTAGGGCATCAGGAGACTGGGACAACAGACCATATGAAACCACTGAGATATGTGAATGCCTGCCGAATTGTAATGTTAGATACTTGCTTATAAGCATCCCAATCACAGTCATGCTTTCAGTGAATGAAGGCATGCAGAGTGATCAATAGGGAATATACTCTGATTGTCTATACCCAAGATGCCACCAACTATATCTGTAGGCCTTGGCACACTGCTTGGCAATGACAATGTCCAAGTCCAAGTCAGAAGAGTGCTAAATGCAGAGCTCTCCTATCTGCTGCAAGGCAATTTGCAGTTCGTATGCAGCCTAAGGCCAGTACATCAAGTGACAGCAATGGTTAGCTGTGGCCTGAAATTTTGCTCCATCTCCTTGATGACATGCTGCAATAAATTGACTTATGTGAATGGTGCAGTAGTGTCACAGAAAGATATCCTTCTTGCAAACACTTCATGAAATACCACATCTATTTCAGCAGCAATCAAGTAGGGAGCTGGGGGTTAAGGACTGCTCCATCATTTGGCTGTAAATTCATGTTAGCACCTTGGATCTCTTTTCTCTTCATTTTTGCCTGTCACGCTCAGTCTTCTCCTCCTTTACCATGGCAAAAGTTGCTAAATGGTTTATATGCCTTCTGAGCCTTTCCAAATGCATTCAGACCTTTTGTCCCCTATTCTTTGGCCCTCCATGCACCATGACATTTCTGCAGCTACTGATCTGCTCAATCTTCACCTCCACCTTTGATACACTTGTCCCCATTAAAACCGTTATTCCCTCTCACCTTGATTGTTTCCCCTAGTACGGCCCTCATCTCCGCTCCCTTAAGTCCAAGGGACACAGACTTGAACGTTTATGGCAGACAACTAGTTTAGCCATTTAGCGGCAGATCTGGCTAGACCACTTAAAGTACTATCGGATGCTGCTCTCCTCTGCCAAAACTGTTCAATATTCCAGGATCATCAAGAAAACCCACGGTTTCCCTTCCCCACTACAAACCATCTTTTTAAAACCCCTCTCTCCTGCCTCCTCCACCCTCATGTGTGAATAACTCATGGACTACTTTCTCACCAAGATTGAAATCATTCTTTCAGCTGTCTCTGCCGCTTCCCTCCCCTTTGCCCATTGGGCCAAACTTTCCCTAAGGTTGCCCCCCCTGCTCGAGCCCCGAACTTGCATCTTTCTCTCCAATCTCCCCTCATGACCTCTCCAAGCTCATCTTGTGTAGGAGGCCCAACTCCTGCTCCTTTGATCCTATTCCCACCAAACTGCTGACCATTCAACTTTCCTTCCTGGCATCCATGTTAGCTGACATTGTTAACGATTCCCTCTCCTCAGGTACTGTCCCCCTCTCGCTCAAATCTGCTGTCATCCCCCCTCTCCTCAAAAAACCAACCCTCTATCCTTGCAAACTATGGCCCCATCTCCAACCTCGCTTTCCTCTCCAAAGTTCTTGAACGTGTTGTTACCTCCCAAATCTGTGCCCATCTTTTCCACAATTCCATGTTTCAATCCCTCCAATCAGGTTTGAACTCCTGCCACAGTACTAAAACGACCCTTATTAAAGTCACAAATGACATCCTATGTATGTGACCCTGGTAAACGATCCCTCCTCATTTTTCTTAACCTGTCTGCAACCTTTGATATGGTTCACCACACCATTCTCCTCCATCTTTCCTTTGCCATCCAGCTTGGTTGGATTGCCCTCACCCGGTTCCATTCTTATCAGACAGAGAATTACATGCAATGGGTTCTCTTCACACTCCTGCACCATTACCTCTGGAGTCCCACAAGGGTCTATACTTGGTCCCCTCCTAATTCTCATCTACATGCTATCCCTCGGCGACAACATCCGAAAACACAGCATCAGGTTCCACATGTACTCTGACGACACCCAGCTCTACCTCATCACCATCTATCTCGACCCCTCCACTGTCTCTGATTTGTCACACTGCTTGTCCAATATCCAGTACTCGATAAGCAGAAATTTATTCCAACTACCTATTGGGAAAACCAAAGCCATTGCCTTTGGCCTCCATCATAAATTCCATTCTCTAACCACCGACTCCATTCCTTTCCCTGGGAACTGTGTGAGGCTGAATAAGAATGTTTGTAACAGTGTCGTATTTGACCCTGAGATGAGCTACTGACCGCTCCATCACCAAGACTGCCTACTTCCACCTCCATAACGTTGTCCAATTCCGCCCTTGCCTCAGGTCATCTGCTGCTGAAACCCTCATCCATGCCTTTGTTACCGCTAGACATGATGGGGCCGAAATTGCTCCTTTTTTTAAGAGCCGTTATTGCCTCAAAGAGGTGAAGGGGAGGGACGTTGACACCACTCACCTTCCACCCCGCTCCCGACCCACTTCCGCCCTGTTGCCGTCTGAAACATCGGCCCGACGGAATTGCTCAAAAAAAGAGGGCAAACTCGCACTAATCATCGCCCAATCGATTGGGACGATAAATCCACAATTAAATCGGTAAGTACGTCCCGTTTGGGGCGGAGGGCAATTTCGGCCCCGACTATTCCAATGCTTTCCTATCCGGACCTCCCACCATGCACCTTCTATAACTATTCACTGATTGTTAATTTAGTAATATACGGTGGTATTAAAAAAAAATGGAAAATGTTAAGTATTGTGCACAGTCTGACAAAAAAGCAGGGAACTAAAACCTCAAAAAATGCTTATTGCCATGGAAAGGCTCTGTGAAAAATGTACATCAATGCTGATATTTAACTGCAAGCTACTTTCTCACAATACTCTCACAATATCGGACATTACTTTGCCGGAGGTTATTGGAAAACCTTTTTATACACATAAACAAGGATTCTGCCACACTTCCAACAAAATAAATATTTTATTTCCTATAATATGTTGTTATTTTCCCATCACCAAGAAAATTTAAATTCTTCAATTTTGCCCAAAAGGGTGTGACGTTTTGCAAACTCCTGTTAATATGTATGTACTAGGAGATATTGCCATAAAATGCTAATTCTATGTGGCAATGTTCCAAATATTTTTAAATTTAATCTTCCCATGGGAAAGCAAAAATATCAATGTTATGTTCCACTGAAAAATAAAGTTTCCCATCTGCTTCTTACTATGCAACATGAATTTTAATGAAAAATCCCCAAAGACCTTATGGAAAATAATGATAGTACTCTCTCTCTCTATTCTAGCCTCTATGAAAATCTTCATTGGTAGTATTTTCTTGCACAGAGTAATATATTTCTTATTTTTAATATCATAATACCCTGTATACATTTTTAATGTACAGTAACTCTCCATAAGGTCATCTATTTAAAAACGGAAACAGCTTAAAAGGAAAGTGACATACATCCATCACTGCTAGCAGTGTAGCACAGCTGAATTTGTGTATAATTTACCTCTATGGTTGATCTCAAGCTTTGTATGCAGAGCTGATATAATACAGATGTGCCCAAAGACAAAACAGCATATTAGCAAATTCAAAAAGCAGAATAATCTGGGAAGGTAGTTAATTGCAAAATATGCTGGTGTTCATGTTAACGTTTTAAAATACAACAGTTTGCAATTCATGTATTTTCATGAAAGGCTCAGCTGCTTTTATTTAAATATAAAAATTCCAAATTTACACATCAGTAAATTGCAGCATGAAGTTGCAGCTTACTCCTGCGATTGTGCACTTGGCAAGGTCCCGGTCTGAGACTCAATCACCCACTCTCCTCTCAGGCACCTCTTAGTGACCGGCTCAAAAACAAAAGCTTGAAATAGGTCACTTGCCACCTTTCTCGGATGGGAAATGACGTATGTCACAGAGGATCGATTGAGGCAAAATAATTTAAATTGAGAAACATTAAAAATAACTGAACAAAATTCACAAATGAACAAGTAATCAAGCTCCAAATGGTGTGGTATCAAAACTTTTTCAAATAAGCACATGAAATATATGGGAGGCTAAATTCAATAGCTCCCAAAAACGGGTGTTGGGATCACGATGTGTGATTAAGCCATTGCTTCTAATGCAGGCAGCATGCAAACTTCGTGCTACTTTCCCATTTTATGGGCTAGAATTTCCTCTTTTTTTGCATGCATAACGCCCACTTAATGCCCATTTTACCGCTGAAATGACATATAATACCCATATATGTAATTAAATGTAGTATTTCCAAATTTGTGGATGACACTAAGTCATGCTATGAGGCTGCAGAGTAATTTGGATAGGTTAGGTGAGTAGGCAAATGCATGGCAGATGAAGTATAATGTGGATAAATGTGAGGTTATCCACTTTGGTGGTAAAAACAGAGAGACAGATTATTATCTGAATAGTGACAGATTAGGAAAAGGGGAGTTGCAACGAGACCTGGGTGTCATGGTACATCAGTCATTGAAGGTTGGCATGCAGATACAGCAGGCGGTTAAGAAAGCAAATGGCATGTTGGCCTTCATAGCAAGGGGATTTGAGTACAGGGGCAGGGAGGTGTTACTACAGTTGTACAGGGCCTTGGTGAGGCCACACCTGGAGTATTGTGTACAGTTTTGGTCTCCTAACTTGAGGAAGGACATTCTTGCTATTGAGGGAGTGCAGCGAAGGTTCACCAGACTGATTCCCGGGATGGCGGGACTGACATATCAAGAAAGACTGGATCAACTGGGCTTGTATTCACTGGAGTTCAGAAGAATGAGAGGGGATCTGATAGAAACGTTTAAAATTCTGACGGGTTTAGACAGGTTAAATGCAGGAAGAATGTTCCCAATGTTGGGGAAGTCCAGAACCAGGGGTCACAGTCTAAGGATAAGGGGTAAGCCATTTAGGACCGAGATGAGGAGAAACTTCTTCACCCAGAGAGTAGTTAACCTGTGGAATTCTCTACCACAGAAAGTTATGGAGGCCAATTCACTAAATATATTCAAAAAGGAGTTAGATGTAGTCCTTACTACTAGGGGGATCAAGGGGTATGACGAGAAAGCAGGAATGGAGTACTGAAGTTGCATGTTCAGCCATGAACTCATTGAATGGCGGTGCAGGCTCGAAGGGCCGAATGGCCTACTCCTGCACCTATTTTCTATGTTTCTATGTTTCTATATCGCCCATTTAGCCACAAAATGGAAACTGACGGCCATTTTTCAGACACTTATCGCCGAGCTTGACATTCCCCATGTGCGTAACGCCAGGAAAAAATAATACTGCCTGCCCACTTTTTTGGGGCAGATTTATCAGAATGGGCGAAATCAACGGCCATAATATCACCAGGCGTTAGTTTCCATACGTAATTAACGCCAAGATTCAATAATACTGCCTGCCACTTTTTTTTGTTATAAAAATCACATTTGCCGAAACTAACGGCCAGGAGATCTCCCACCATCACTTTCACCACCTCGCACACATCTCGCCCACAATATCGCTCGCCCAAAACACTGCTCAGAAAAAGTGGAACTGTTCTGAGTGAATCACAGCGGTGTGGGCGCCATTTTTTAAATCGCAGGTCACTTCATTGAAAAGGCTGCTTCAACTTCAGGGGAATTTGCATTGACTCTGGAGTTCTTCTCAGGTGAAGTGACCATCTCAACAGACATATTTTCAGACTGTGGACTAGTGGGGGTTTACTGCAGGTGTATTTTAATGAGGAAATTATTGCTTCTGATCAATCGCTATGATACTTTCATTGCAATAGCGCCAACCATTTCTCAGCCTGCATCGATTAATACACAGACGCCGCAGAGTGCAAATGGCTCAATGTGTGATGCACATCATTATGTGCCCAATTTAAGACATGCAAGAATGAGGAGGAGGGCCAGATCATACACACCCCACACTTACAGGGAAAAGAGGTCTTACCTCGACGTGTCCGAGCACACCCGCCTTCGGAGACTGCGCTTCCACAAGGTGATGATCAATGAAATATGTGAGCTCATCAGGCCACGTATGCAGCCTTCCATCAGGACATCAGTGTCGGTCAAGGTCAAGGTCACCGCGCACTGTCTTTTTACGCGTTCGGTTCCTTTCGGGCCTCCGCGGTCGAGATTTCCCCTCTGTCTCAACATGCCACCCATCGCTGCATTAGACAGGTCACGGAGGCCCTGTACGCGCGAAGGATGGACTTTATCAGCTTCCCCATGATCAGGGAGACTCAGACTGACAGGGCTGGAGCACTCTACCACATTGCTAAGTTCCCCAGGATGCAGGGAGCAATACAGTGCACTCACATCACCATATGGGCACCTTCTCAGGACCCAGAGCTTTTTCGTAACAGAAAAGGATTTCACTCCCTAAAGATCCAACTAGTTGTCGACCACAACCAGATCGTAATGGCAGTGAATGCCAAATGTCCGGGCAGTTTTGATGAGGCTCACATCCTGCGTGAGAGCACTGTCCCTGACATGTTTAAGAGTCACCCACAAGGACAATGCTGGATGCTTGGTGACAACCGATATGGCCTTGTCACCTGGCTGATGACCCCACTGCATAACACCTACACCGAAGCCGAGAAGCGATACAACCAGAGCCACAGAGACACATGCAATGTGGTCCGGAAAACAATAACAGTGCTTAAGCAGCGCTTCAGATGTCTGGACCACTCAGGAGGGGAGCTACAATACAACCCAGAGCAAATAGCTAAATTTGTGGTTGTGTGCTCCATGCTGCACAACCTGGCTATCAGGAGGGGCCAAGAATTGCTAGAAGGGACTGATGCTCCACCTCAGGAGAGGGAGGAAGAGGACAACAAGGGGCTACACAGCTGACCTAGGGCCAGACAATCAGCCTGCTATGCAACCATGCCCATGACCCCTCCAGACCGCAGGAAAGGGCCGTGGTGGCTACATAGCTGCAAGACTCTTACGTGAGAAGCTTATATCTGAACGATTTGCCTGAAAGTACGTTTCTGTGAGTGACAACGCTGACACACTGCTGTGTGTGTGCAGCTCAGACATCAATGGTGGCCATCACCTTGGTGCCAGTTAAAGTTTACGTTGATTGAAGTTAAGTTTTATTTAACCCTTTCATGTTAAGGAGTCACCAGGGTGTAACGGTCCAGCTATCTGAGACAATGCGCAACAAGGTTATGTTCAATAAAAAAAATTTTATACCAACATTGGTCTGAAATCCTAAGTATCACAGGCAAAAGTACCCAACCCCCGTCCGCACCCCACTTTTTCTACCATTGACATCAATCAAATGTTCAACATGCCCAGCAACACAGAATACAAATGCAAAGCAGGAGGGTGGCCCCCTCCCCCCATACATTACAACAAATTGCATACACCCAGATGGAGATATAACACATCCATCACCTGCGGACATGGACCTCACTTTCCTTCGCCCCTCCACTTCTTCTCCCCACCTCTACACCTTCCTCTCCTCGCTCCACAGTGCCTGGCCAAAGAGCTCCTCAGGCGGTGCCTCATTGGGGGGGATGAAGGCAGAGGCGATGGTTGCATGAGTACGGGAGCGGGGTGGGTGCTGAGGGGGGAACATTGTCTGATCCAGAAGCAGGATCTTGGTCCTGCCTCTCATCTGTCGTTCGCAGTGGTGGTGCGAAATCTAGGAGTGGAGTGTCACTGGGACCACTGAGAGGCCTGTGCCAGTAGTGTTCCTGGCTATCTCCCCCAGGGCCTCCGCCATCCGTGGAACGTACTCAGTCACGGTGGCCAGCTGTCGGGATATGCCCCCCAATGCATCGAGGAGCTAGTCACCAATGTCTACAGTGAGAGGAGAAGGGGGTGCTAGGTTCACAAGGTGAGTCCAGCGCTACTCACAGCATATGCACGACAAAAGCACTACTGCTATCAAGATCATCACAGACATCACATTTCATGACCATCAACACATTCTGCATTGCAATGATTTTCATTAGGCCAGCATTATTTCTAGGACAATTTTAGAAATCATCGATCATATATGATTGTTCGGAAATGAGTGGGTGTGGCATCTATTGACTTTACATCACGCAATGGTGTAAACTTTACTCATATCACATCACTTCAAGGTCTGCAGCTCCTTGCGTGGCCGTCCGGGGGAGCTACCCCATGAGTGCGAGCATCTGCTCCTCCATCTCAGTGATGTCGCTGGGGACTTGTGGCCCGCCACCCGTTCACCTCTGCACAGACCTCATCATCGAGAGCTTCTTCTGCAAAAGGTGACAGCACAACGTGGCATGAGATCATTGCGTGGTATCGTTGCTAGGTACTGTCACAGAGACTGATACAACACATAACCGATAGATGTAATTATGATTATTATGATAATTATCATTCTTTACCTAAATACGTGCACCGTGACCGCAGGCTTTGACTACAACATTCCCGGTAAAAGTGAAAGACCTCACATCTGCTGATAGTCACTCATGACTGTTACAAATCAATTTATATAAATACATAAGTGCATGTAAATAAATGTAATACTTACTCTTGCGGATCCCACAAGGTTGTTCCATCGTTTGTGACATTGGTTGCCCTCACGTACCTCGTTGGTCGCCGACAAGACCACCTCTGCTATCTCGGCCCATATCTTCTGGTAGGCCTTTGGGGTGGGCTTTGCATGCCCTCCCTGTGTCAAATCACTCCAGCGTAACTTGACCTCCTGCAGGAGAGAGGCATTTGCCTCGTCCGAGAACCTCCTTGCTCTTTTGCGGCCTCCAATGTGCTCCTCTCCCAGCTCACTGCTCTCACCAGCGTCAGTCTCCACAGCGTGCTGTGATGCCTCCTCCTCTCCCTCCATTATAGGCCAAATTCGGGCAAATATCTGGCTAGTAACAGCTAATTTTTGTTTCCCTATTTGCTCTAAAGCTCTAAATTCTCCCTCCTTCCTCCCAAAGCAGTTGCACCACACCCAGACACGCCTTCAGTCCCTCTCAGCTCCCTCTCTCTCTGGCTCTTCTTCTGCGCATGTCATGATGACCCTTGACCTCCTGAATCGCGGGAATCGAGCATTGCCATGCTGTTGCTAATGACGATGATACTTTATGGCAGAAGGTCAGAGAGATTTAACACAACCACCCATTTCATATGGCTCGCGGTAACGCCCAATTTTAAAAATGGAGACTAGGGGCTTTGAGAATGGGTGACAAGCCCCGGCGATCTGAAAACCCATTTTTACCGCCCACGACGGAAATAACGGACATTTTTGGGCGATCTGCACAAAAGTGTAAAATCTAGCCCAATATGTTTGCTGCGGCACCCAGTGGTAACTGCACTATTGAGTGGCTGCACGCCTCAGCAGGGGGCCTAAGGTTGTGAAAGGCTAGCACCACTTAAAGCTAGCCTGCTCTACTTAAAGCCATTTTTAAATTATTCATTCACGGGGCGTGGGCATCGCTGGCAAGGCCAGCATTTATTGTCCATCACTAATTGTCCTCCAGAAGGTGGTGGTGAGCTGCCTTCTTGAATGGGTTCCTAGGCCATTTTAGAGGGGCAGTTAAGAGTCAACCACATTGCTGTGGGTCTGGAGTCACATATAGGTCAGACCAGGTAAAGTCAACAGATTTCCTTCCCTAAAGGACTTAGTGAATCAGATGGGTTTTTATGTCAATCTGGTAGTTTCATGGTCACCATTACTGATACTATACTAGCTTTTTAATTCCAGATTTATTTAATCAATTAGTCCAGGCCTCTGGATTACTAGTCCAATAACGTTACCACTATGCGGATCCAACCATGATGTAGCATCTGACGGCTGATGTCTCAGCTTCCATTGCAGCACCAGCAGAAGGCACCCAATGTTTGGGTGCTGCAGTAGAAGCTCAGAACTCTGTCATGCAAGGTCAGCTTACTGCCATGCAAGATCAGACCGCTCCCATCATGGCTGAGGATACCAGTGTTGAAAGGAGCTTGCAGAGTGCCACAGGAGTCCAGCTACCTGTCCTCCAATAGATTACTAGGATTGCAGAGGTGCTGCCCAGGGGAGTAGCAGTGGCTCTATGGAGCACGAATCTGCTGTTCTCTCTCAGGATGACAGCATTCGTCCTCCCACCCTTGCCACTCTGCCAGTGCCCTTGCTTTTGCCTGTCAGCCAGCCAGGCCAGACTACTTCCGCCCATGACAATTTGGAGCAGTCTACAGCCAGGCCTTCTAGGCCCAGCTCTACTCGAGGTCATCCTGCAAGGCCATCTGCAGTGTCCCCGATGGAAAGTAGCACTTTGTGGGAGCACTAGGACAGGCAAAGAAAGACAGAAGACAGGCACTAAAGGAATGCACAAGGATGATTAGTTGATGTTTGTATGCAATATGGCATGGTTTGGTTTATAAATTTGGTTTCGAATGGTTATTTTGTGTTAGCTTGTGGCCAAGCAGATGCTGTGATGATCAGCAACAGAGGGAAGAAAAGGTGTGGGACTGTTGGTGAATGGGGTATAGGGTTGTGTTTACTGGTATCATAGTTGGTTGAGTCATTCACGGACAGCCTGGATAGAAATGGGTTGCCACGGTTGCCAACTCCCTTCCGCTTTCTCCTCCTCCTCCTCTTTCTCATCCACCTCCTGCTCGACGTATAGCTGGTGGAAAGGGCTGTGCCCTCATGATGGCAAGTTAGTGCAGCATGCAGTAGACCACCACGAATCTTCACACCCGGTCCGCCTAGTACTGCAGAGTTCCTCAAGAGCGGTGCAGGCAGCGGAAGCATTGTTTCAGCACTCTAATGGTGTGGTCTATGGCATTTTGTGTGGCAGCATGGCCTTCGTTGTATGCATGTTTCCCACATGTGCATGGGTTGTGGACCGGAGTCATGAGCCACGTCATCAACGGGTTGCCCTTGTCGCCCAGCGGCCACCCTTTGCCTTGTCGTGCAGATGGCACAATGGACTGCATCAGAATGAAGGAATCATGACTGCGGTGGAGGAGGATTTCCTGGAGTGTATTAGGGACAGATTTCTTGACCAATATGTCGAGGAACCAACTAGAGAGCTGGCCATCCTAGACTGGGTGATGTGTAATGAGAAGGGACTAATTAGCAATCTTATTGTGCGAGGCCCCTTGGGGAAGAGTGACGATAATATGGTAGAATTCTTTATTAAGATGGAGAGTGACACAGTTAATTCAGAAACTAGGGTCCTAAACTTAAGGAAAGCTAACTTCAACGGCATGAGGCGGGAATTGGCTCGAATAGACTGGCAAATGATACTTAAAGGGGTGACGGTGGATAGGCAATGGCAAACATTTATAGATCACATGGATGAACTTCAACAATTGTACGTCCCTGTCTGGAGTAAAAATAAAACAGGGAAGATGGCTCAACCGTGGCTAACAAGAGAAATTGAGCATAGTGTTAGATCCAAGGAAGAGGCATAGAAATTGGCCAGAAAAAGCAGCAAACCTGAGGACTGGGAGAAATTTAAAATTTAGCAGAGCAGGACAAAGGGTTTAATTAGAAGGGGGACAATAGAGTACAAGAGGATGCTTGCCGGGAACATAAAAACTGACTGCAAAAGCTTCTATAGATATGTGAAGAGAAAAAGGTTAGTGAAGACAAACGTAGGGCCCTTGCAGTCAGACTCAGGTGAAATAATAATGGGGAACAAAGAAATGGCAGACCAATTGAACAAATACTTTGGATCTGTCTTCACGAAGGAAGACACAAATTACCTTCCGGATGTACTAGGGGACAGTGGGTCTAGTGAGAAGGAGGAACTGAAGGATATCCTTATGAAGCGGGAAATTGTGTTGGGGAAATTGATGGGATTGAAGGCCGATAAATTCCCGGGGCCTGATTGTCTGCATCCCAGAGTACTTAAGGAGGTTGCCCTAGAAATAGTGGATGCATTGGTGATCATTTTCCAACAGTCTATCGACTCGGGATCAGTTCCTATGGACTGGAGGGTAGCAAATGTAACACCACTTTTCAAAAATGGAGAGAGAGAGAAAACGAGTAATTATAGACCGGTTAGTCTGACATCAGTAGTGAGAAAAATGTTGGAATCAATTATTATGGATGAAATAGCAGCGCATTTGGAAAGCAGTGACAGGATCGGTCCAAGTCAGCATGGATTTGTGAAAGGGAAATCATGCTTGACAAATCTTCTGGAATTTTTTGAGGATGTAACTAATAGAGTGGACAAGGGAGAACCAGTGGATGTGGTGTATTTGGACTTTCAAAAGGCTTTTGACAAGGTCCCACATAAGAGATTGGTGTGCAAAATCAAAGCACATGGTATTGGGGGTAATGTACTGGCGTGGATAGAGAATTGGTTGGCAGATAGGAAGCGGAGAGTCAGGATAAACGGGTCCTTTTCTGAATGGGAAGCAGTGACTACTGGAGTGCCGCAGGGCTCAGTGCTGGGACCCCAGTTCTTTACATTATACATTAATGATTTGGATGAAGGAATTGAGTGTAATATCTCCAAGTTTGCAGATGACACTAAACTGGGTGGTGGTGTGAGCTGTGAGGAGGATGCTAAGAGGTTGCAGGGTGATTTGGACAGGTTAGGTGAGTGGGAAAATGCATGGCAGATGCAGTATAATGTGGATAAATGTGAGGTTATCCACTTTGGTGGCAAAAACACGAAGGCAGAATATTATCTGAATGGTGGCAGATTAGGAAAAGGGGAGGTGCAATGAGACCTGGGTGTCATGGTTCATCGTCATTGAAAGTGGCATGCAGTACAGCAGACGGTGAAGAAGGCAAATGGCATGTTGGCCTTCATAGCAAGAGGTTTTGAGTATAGGAGCAGGGAGGACTTTCTGCAATTGTACAGGGCCTTGATGAGGCTTCACCTGGAATATTGTGTTCAGTTTCGTTCTCCTAATCTGAAGAAGGACGTTCTTGCTATTGAGGGAGAGCAGCGTAGGTTCACCAGACTGATTCCAGGGCTGGCTGGACAGACATATGAGGAGAGACTGGATTAACTGGGCCTTTATACACTGGAGTTTAGAAGGATGAGAGGGGATCTCAAAGAAACGTATAAAATTCTGATGGGACGGGACAGGTTAGATGTGGGAAGAATGTTCCCGGAGTTGGGGAAGTCCAGAACCAGGGGACACAGTCTTAGGATAAGGGGTAGGCCATTTAGGACTGAGATGAGGAGGAACTTCTTCACTCAGAGAGTTGTTAACCTGTGGAATTCCCTGCCGCAGAGAGTCGTTGATGCCAGTTCATTGGATATATTCAAGAGGGAATTAGATATGGCCCTTACAGTTAAAGGGATCAAGGGGTATAAAGAGAAAGCAGGAAAGGGGTACTGAGGTGAATGATCAGCCATGATCATATTGAATGGTGGTGCAGGCTCGAAGGGCCGAATGGCCTACTCCTGCACCTATTTTCTATGTTTCTATGTGTCTATGCCTCCAGGATATTGGGCATTGACCTGCATGATGTGCTGTATTTGTTTGCACAGCAGCTGGACATTGACCAAGTGTAATCCCTTTTGGCTGCGGTACCTCGCAGAGTCGGCATGCGGCACCCGCAAAGCGATGTGCATGCATTCAATGACAGCCTGCACTGTGGAGAAACCGGCAATCCTCGCAAAGCTGTGTGCTCACTCTGCCTGCTGCTCTCTGGCCAGAGAGACAGAAATATAGTCAGCTCTCTTGGAATACAGAGCCTCAGTGACCTCCCTTATGTAACAGTGAACAGAAAACTGGAGGTTTTACAAATATCTCCATCCTGCAAGGAGCCCAATGCATAAAACTTCATCACCACGGCCACCTTCACAGCCACTGGCACAGCAGGCCTTGCCCTGCTCTGAGGTTGCAGTTGTGGCTGCAGCAGGTGACAGATTTCTGTGAGGACATCTTTGCTGAGCACAGACCTCCCACACACTGTTCCTCACTGAGATTCATGTAGGTGAATTACTCCCTGAACAGACTGGGTGGATATGGTCACCTGCTCAGAATTCTTCTCCCCATCTTCCTCCTCCCTCTGCCAACAGCTTGTCCTACTCTCTCTGCCCTCTGTTCATTCTGTAGGTCATGCAGTATTCCAAGGGGAATTCATAGAAATATAGAAATATAGAAACATAGAAAATAGGTGCAGGAGTAGGCCATTCGGTCCTTCGAACCTGCACCACCATTCAAAATGGTCATGGCTGATCATGCACTTTAGTACCCCATTCCTCCATACCTCTTGATGCCTTTTAGCCATAAGGGCCACATCTAATTCCCTTTTGAGTATATCTAATGAACTGGCCTCAACAACTTTCTGTGGTAGAGAATTCCACAGGTTCACAATTCTCTGAGTGAAGAAGTTTCTCCTCATCTCGGTCCTAAATGGTTTACCCATTATCCTTAGACTGTGACCCCTGGTTCTGGACTTCCCCAACATCAGGAACATTCTTCCTGCATTTAACCTGTCAAATCCCATCAGAATTTTATATGTTTCTATGAGACCCCCTCTCATTCTTCTAAATTCCATTGAATATAAGCCGAGTCGATTCAGTCTTTCTTCATATGTCAGTCCTGTCATCCCAGGAATCAGTCTGGTGAACCTTCGCTGCACTCCCTCAATAGCAAGAACATCCTTCCTCAGATTAGGAGACAAAACTGTACACAATATTCAAGGTGTGGCCTCACCAAGGCCCTGTACAACTGTAGTAAGACCTCCCTGCTCCTGTACTCAAATCCTCTCGCTATGAAGGCCAACGTCCCATTTGCCTTCTTCACCGCCTGCTGTACCTGTATGCCAACTTTCAATGACTATTGTACCATGACACCCAGGTCTCGTTGCACCTCCACTTTTACTAATCTGTCACCATTCAGATAATAATCTGCCTTCCTCTTTTTACCACCAAAGTGGATAACCTCACATTTATCTACATTGTACCGCATCTGTCATGCGTTTGCCCACTCACCTAACCTGTCCAAGTCACCCTACAGCCTCTTGGCATCCTCCTCACAGCTCACACTGCCACCCAGATTAGTGTCATCTGCAAACTTGGAGATATTATATTCAATTCCTTCGTCTAAATCATTAATGTATATTGTAAATAGCAGGGGCCCCAGCACTGACCCTTGCGGTACCCCGCTAGTCACTGCCTGCCATTATGAAAAGGACTGTTTATTCCTACTCTTTTCTCCCTGTCTACCAGCCAGTTCTCTATCCACGTCAATACATTACCCCTGATATCATGTGCTTTAATTTTGCACACTAATCTCTTGTGTGGGACCTTGTCAAAAGCCTTTTGAAAATCTAAATACACTACATCACTGGCTCCCTCTTGTCCACTCTACTAGTTACATCCTCAAAAAATTCTAGAAGATTTGTCAAGCATGATTTCCCTTTCACAAATCCATGCTGACTTGGACCGATCCTGTTACTGCTTTCCAAATGCGCTGCTATTACATCTTTAATAATTGATTGAAACATTTTTCCCACCACTGGTGTCAGGCTGACCGGTCTATAATTCCCTGTTTTCACTCTCCCTCCTTTTTTAAAAAGTGGGGTTACATTAGCTACCCTCCAGTCCATGGGAACTCATCCAGAGTCGATAGAATATTGGAAAATGACCACCAATGCATCCACTATATTTAGGGCCACTACCTTAAATACTCTGAGATACAGACTGTCAGGCCTTGGGGATCTATCTGCCTTCAATCCCATCAATTTTCCTAACACAATTTGCTGACTAATAAGGATTTCCTTTAGTTCCTCCTTCTCGCTAGACCCTCGGTCCCCTAGTATTTCCGGAAGGTTATTTGTGTCTTCCTTAGTGAAGACAGAACCAAAGAACTTGTTCAATTAGTCTGCCATTTCTTTGTTCCCCATTATAAATTCACCTGATTCTGACTGTACAGGACCTACATTTGTCTTCACTAATCTTTTTCTCTTCACATATTTATAGAAGCTTTTGCAATCAGTTTTTATGTTCCCTGCAAGCTTACTCTCATACTCTATTTTTCCCCTCCTAATTAAACCCTTTGTCCTCCTCCGCTGAATTCTAAATTTCTCCCAGTCCTCAGGTCTGCTGCTTTTTTTGGCCAGTTTATCTGCCTCTTCCATGGATTTAACTATCCCTAATTTCCTTTGTAAGCCACGGCTGATCCATCTTCCCCGTTTTATTTTTTACACCAGACAGGGATGTACAATTGTTGAAGTTCATCCATGTGATTTTTAAATGTTTGCCATTGCCTATCCATCGCCAACCCTTTAAGTATCATTCGCCAATCTATCCTAGCCAATTCACGTCTCATACCTTCGAAGTTACCTTTCTTTAAGTTCAGGACTCTAGTCTCTGAATTAACTGTGTCACTCTCCACCTTAATGAAGAATTCTACCATATTATGGTCACTCTTCCCCAAGGGGCCTCGCAAAACAAGATTGCAAATTAATCCTCTCTCATTACACAACACCCAGTCTAGGATGGCCAGCTCTCTAATTGGTTCCTCGACATATTGGTCTAGAAAACCATCCCTTATACACTCCAGGAAATTCTCCTCTACCGTATTGCTACCAGTTTGTTTAGCCCAATCTATATGTAGATTAAAGTTGCCCATGATAACTGCTGTATCTTTATTGCACGCATCCCTAATTTCCTGTTTGATGCTGTCCCCAACCTCACTGTGACTGTTTGGTGGCCTGTACACAACTCCCTTTTCTGTCCTTTGGTGTTCTGCAGCTCTACCCATACAGATTCCATCTCATCCACGCTAATGTCCTTCCTTACTATTGCGTTAAGCTCCTATTTAACCAGCAACGCTACCCCACCTCTTTTTCCTTTCAGTCTATCTTTCCTAAATATTGAATACCCTTGCATGTTGAGTTCTCAGCCTTGGTCACCCTGGAGCCATGTCTCCATAATCCCAATTACATCATATCCGTTAACAGCTATCTGTGCAGTTAATTCATCCACCTTATTGCGAATGTTCCTCGCATTGAGACACAGAGCCTTCAGGCTTGTTTTTTTTAACAATATTTGTCCTTTTAGAATAATGTTGTAATGTGGCCCTTTTTGATTTTTGCCTTTGATTTTTCTGCCCTTCACTTCTACTTTTCTTCTTTATACCTTTTGCTTCTGACCCCATTTTATTTCCCTCTGTCTCCCTGCATAGGTTCCCATCCCCCTGCCCCATTAGTTTAAATCCTCCCCAACAGCACTAGCAAACGCTCCCCCTATGACATTGGTTCCAGTCCTGCCTAGGTGCAGACCGTCCAGTTTGTACTGGTCACACCTCCCCCAGAACCGTTTCCAATGTCCCAGGAATTTGAAGCCCTCCCTCTTGCACCATTCTGCAAGCCATGAATTCATCCTAACTATCCTGCTATTTCTACTCTGAGTAGCATGTGGCACTGGTAGTAATCCTGAGATTACTACCTTTGAGGTCCTACCTTTTAATTTAACTCCTAGCTCCCTAAATTCAGCTTGTAGGACCTCATCCTGCTTTTTACCTATATCGTTGGTATCTATATGCACCACGACAACTGGCTGTTCACCCATCTCCTCCAGAATGCCCTGCAGCTGCTCCGAGACTTCCTTGACCCTTGCACCAGGGAGGCAACATACCATCCTGGAGTCTCTTTTGTGGCCGCAGAAAGCCTATCTATTCCCCTTACAATAGAATCCCCTACCACTATAGCTCTCCCACTCTTTTTTCTGCCCTCCTGTGCAGCAGAGCCAACCATGGTGCCATGAACTTGGCTTCTGCTGCCCTCCCCAGATGAGCCATCTCCCCCAACAGTACCCAAGTTGGTATATCTGTTTTGGAGGGAGCACAACTTCCTTTCACTACTCTTCCTGATGACCACCCGTTCCCTATCTGCCTGTGTAACCTTTATCTGCAGTATGACCAACTCACTAAACATACTATTCACGACATCCTCAGCTTCGCGGATGCTGCAGAGTGAATCCATGTGCAGCTCCCGTGTCGCAATGCAGTCTGTCATGAGCTGCAGCTGCATACACTTCCTGCACACATAGTCATCAGGGACACTGGAAGCATCCCTGATTTCCCACATAGCACAGGAGGAGCATGACACGGGTCTGGGCTCTCCTGCTATGACTTAACCCTTAAATTACTTAACTTGGCAACCATTTCTGGGAGCAACTGGTTTCTGCAGAAGCCTTGGGGGCCGAAATTGCCCCCCTCCTTAAGGTCCATTACCGCCTCTAAGAGTATTGGGGCTGAGAAAAATCATTTATTTTGAAAATTGCGCCCCGGTTGGGGCGGAGAGCAATTTCGGCCTCTTGAAGTCAGGATACGTTCTTCTGCACTTCCCACACCACTTTCTGTAGACTTTATCAACTTTAAATAACTTTAGCAAGCACCAAACGCTTGTACAGTGGTCGCAACAGCCAGTAGAAAACAATCAGCAACTAACCTGAAAGTAGTTGATGATCCCTTTAAATAATGGGAGAATCCTTTATGCTGCTGAATGCATGTTCAGCTATGTGAGCTGAAGAGAGGCAGCACTGCCATCAAATGAGCATTGCACACTGATTGACATCATGATCTACATACTTCCTGTGGACGCTCACTGCAGGTGCACTAACACCATAACCAGCATAGCGTCCAGCATGCCTCGCACCAGAACTGTGCGCGTGTGTCGCAGACACAATTTTGGAGCTAAAACGGCACTCATAGCGCTGAAACAATTCTTTATAATGTAGCCTATATTCAGTTCTCAACACACAACAAAAATTCATTTATGTAAAGGTCCCTTGAATAGTAATTTTCCTTGTTCTTGAATACATTTGTTCTATATACAGGTTCGACCTCCAAAATTCAGAGTTACGGAATCAAGCATGGTCCAGAATCCGGACTCTGGACCAATTGGTGGCAGGGTCGTTCGGAATCTGTAAAATGTTCCGGAATCCGGACACCTTGTCAAACTGTTTCTGCCGCCAGCCGGGCCTAGTGAAAAGTCAAAAAATGAAATCCAACTCCTGTACAGTTAATAACATTGCAAGAATAAAAACGCCAATCCTACCCGTTCCAGGCCAGGTCTTCACAGTTACCGCACCACTGCTCCTGGGTCCGCAGCAACTTTACAAAGCACACAGACCCTTCAGCCAGAATCCAAGCTGACCCAAGCTGACCCGACCTCACCGTGATTTTGAGTTTGCACACCTGTACATGTACCTATAATAAAAAATACTACCTGCACCTGTACTGTACATGCACTTTTAAATTCAGTATTTTTTTAAAAATTCATGGCATTAAACATTATAGAGTTACCACAGCTGACCCAACTATACCCCATGATCAGACCCCACCCAACCTGACTCCATTGCTGTGGTGTTTTTCCCGAATTAAAGATCTGCACAAGTAAAGATTGTGAATTTGTGTTGTCATTGCAAAAATGTCAAAACATCCCTGTCTGGAGTAAAAATAAAACGGGAAGGTGGCTCGACTGTGGCTAACTGGGAGAAATTTAGAATCCAGCAGAGGAGGACAAAGTGTTTAATTAGGAGGGGGAAAATCGAGTTTGAGAGGAAGCTTGCTGGGAACATAAAAACTGACTGCAAAAGCTTCTATAGATATGTGAAGATAAAGAGATTAGTGAAGATAAACGTACGTCCCTTGCGGTCAGAATCAGGTGAATTTATAACGGGGAACAAAGAAATGGCAGAACAATTGAACAAATGCTTTGGTTCTGTCTTCACGAAGGT
Source organism: Pristiophorus japonicus (assembly GCF_044704955.1). NCBI lineage: Eukaryota > Metazoa > Chordata > Chondrichthyes > Pristiophoridae > Pristiophorus > Pristiophorus japonicus. The sequence goes on from NC_091979.1 coordinate 127,644,029, forward strand.
TGATTGAGGAGTATGGTGTTGGACTCTCCACCATCTATGATATCAGAAAACAGAAAGAACAGCTCATGAAGTTTTATGCAGAAAGTGATGCTCATAAGGAAATGAGTAAGAGAAAAAGTATGCATAAGCCAAAATATGATGACTTGGATCGAGCAGTGATGGAATCATGGCGACAGAGGTGAAATGAAAAGGTTCCTTTGTCTGGCCCAATGGTGGTGCAACAAGCTAAAATATTCCATGCACAACTGGGGATTTAAACTCCATGTGAGTACTCTTCTGGTTGGCTAGCCAGATTTAAAAGGCGGCATCAGGCAACTGGAAGTATGTGGTGAGAAAGCCTCAGCAGATCATGGGGCAGCTGAAAATTATATCGGTGAGTTCATCAAACGAATTGCTGATGAAAACATTTCACCTGAGCAAATATACAATGCTGACAAGACAGCACTGTATTGGCGCTACGTACCATGAAAGACATTCGCAGCAACAGAAGAAATGCAGCCAGCAGGTGTAAAAGACGGCAAGTACAGGTTGACTGTGCTTGCTGCTGCAAATGTGGCTGGGACACATAAGTGTAAGCTTATGGTCATTGGGGGAAGCCAGCATCTAAGATGTTTCAAGGGTTTGAGAGTATTGTCAGTGTCATGTATGTAACCTCTATGTAACACCACTGGAATACTGTATATATTTAAGCAATGCACACCTCGACCACAGGGGGTGAACTTGTGAGAGACACTCCTTACCTGGTCATCCAGGTATATAAAGGGAGGTCCCATGCAGGGTCATCACTTCTTGGTCCTGTGAATAAAGGTTCAGGTCATAGAGTGACCTTGTCCATAGAATGTGCCTCGTGTGGGTTTTGTGCCATTGAGTAAGGACTTTACATTGGCGACGAGAAACGGGAATCAACGACCCACGAGAATGGCCACTGGTAGCACAGAGGAATAGTACTGTGTTAGTGAGGACTGGGACAATTTCATTGAGAGGCTCCAGCAAAGCTTTGTCATGAAAGAATGGCTGGGAGATGCAGCGGCCGACAAGCGAAGGGCCCATCTGCTGACCAGCTGCGGACCTAAGACTTAAGCGCTCATGAAGGACCTACTAGCACCCGAAAAGCCGGCGGACAAAACCTTTGAAGAGCTCAGCAAACTAATCGGTGAGCACCTCAAACCAGCGAGCAGCATACACATGGCCCGACACAGATTCTATATCCACTGACATCGTGAAGGACAGAGCATACTGGACTTCGTTGCAGACCTCCGGCGTTTGGCCAGCCTCTGTAAGTTCACAGACGCCTGCAGGGGGGAGATGTTAAGGGATTTCCTTATTGAAGGCATCAGTCATGTGGGGATTTTACAAAAGTTAATTGAGACCAAGGACTTGACTTTGGAAGCAGCGGCGTTGATGGCTCAGACTTTCATGGCAGGGGAGGAGGAAACCAAAATAATATACGTGCGCAATTCCGCCTCCAACGCGGCGGGGGATCAGGGAGTCAATATCATAAACGCGACTCAGAGCCCCGCAGGCAGGCAAGGGCAGTTCGACACACCCCAGGCAGCAATAGACCCCAGAGTAGGTTTTCAACAGAGACAATGGCAGGCTGAATGGACATTTACGCCCCCCCAGTGGACAATGCGTTCCGGGATGGGGCCATTGACACCCACTAACAGGGTACTCAAGCGCAGTCAAAGGGACAATCAGCGAGGAATGCCGGGTCACAGCTCCTTTGTTCACAACAATGGGAATCTCATCCCATGCTGGAGGTGTGGGGGCAAACACTCTGCCAGGACTTGCAGATTTAAACAATTTGTCTACAGAAATAGCAACCTCAGTGGCCATTTAGCTCGAATGTGCAGGAAGCCTGTAACCAGGCTAATTTACAAGGCGGATGGACCAGAAGAGGGCTCTATGAGGCAGGATGACTCTTGGGGCAAATCAATGGACACTGAAGTTCAGCGGGTTCATATGGCAAACATTCACAGCTCATATACCAAAACGCCACCAATTATGATGAAGGTTTTATTAAACGGCATCCCTGTATGCATGGAGCTGGACACGGGGACCAGCCAGTCACTCATGAGCGTTCAACAATTCGAAAAGCTATGGCCATTCAAAGTCAGTAGACCCAAACTAGAACGCATTGAGACACAACTACAGATGTATACCAAAGAAATCATTCCAGTACTAGGCAGTGCAATGTTGGCGGTCACACACAATGGATCAGTGAACCGGCTGCCGCTCTGGATTGTCCCAGGCAATGGTCCCGCACTGTTGGGGAGGAACTGTTTAGCTGAGATGAACTGGAAATGGGGGGATGTGCACGCAATGTCAACTGTGGAGTGAAGTTCGTGCTCACAAGTCCTACAACAATTTGAGTCACTATTCCAACTTGGCGTCGGGACGTCCAAAGGTCCCAAAGTAGTGATACGCATCACCCCGGACACCAGACCAGTGCACCACAAAGCCTGAGCGGTGCCGTATGTGATGCGGGAGAAAATTGAGAGCGAATTGGACCGTTTGCTGAGAGAGGGCATCATCGCGCCCATTTAATTCAGCGACTAGGCGAGCTCCATCGTTCCCGTCCTAAAAGCGGATGGTTCTGTCAGGATCTGTGGTGACTACAAGGCCACTATCAATCGGGTGTCCCTACAAGACCAATACCCGCTCTCGAGAGCGGAGGATCTTTTCGCCACGCTGGCAAGCGGCAAGCTGTTTACCAAGTTGGATCTCACTTCAGCCTACATGACCCAAGAACTGGTCGACGAATCTAAACTACTGACCACCCACCATCACTACCCGCAAGGGACTGTTCGTTTCCAACAGGTGCCCGTTTGACATTCGATCAGTGGCCGCGATTTTTCAAAGAAATGTGGAAAGCCAACTCAAATCCATTCCTGGAACAATCGTATTTCAGGACGGGGCGTGACACCAAGGAACACCTCCACAACCTGGAGGAGGTGCTACGCCGACTGGACTGGGTAGGCCTGAGACTCAAGAAGTCTAAATATGTGTTTTTGGCTCCTGAGGTTGAGTTCCTGGGCAGGAGGGTTGCTGCAGATGGGATTCGACCCACCGAATCCAAAACAGAGGCAATTCGACGAGTGCCCAGGCCCGGCAACACATCAGAGTTGCGTTCATTTCTGGGACTCTTGAACTATTTCGGGAACTTTCTGCCGAACTTAAGCACATTGTTGGAGCCACTTCATGTGCTCCTGCGTAAGGGTTGTAATTAGTTTTGGGGGGACTGTCAAGAACGGGCTTTCAATCGGGTGCGGAACCTACTTTGTTCAAATAAGTTATTGACCCTGTACGACCCCTGTAAGAAATTGGTTCTGACATGTGATGCATCGTCCTATGGGGTTGGGTGCTTGTTGCAGCAGAGTAATGCTGAGGGCCAACTACAACCTGTGGCTTATGCTTCCAGGTTGCTCTCTCAAGCAGAACGGGGATATGGGATGGTTGAGAAGGAGGCACTCGCATGTGTGTATGGTGTAAAAAAAATGCACCAGTACCTTTTTGGCAGGAGGTCCGAATTAGAAACGGACCACAAGCTGTTAACATCCCTGTTGTCAGACAGCAAGGCCGTCAATGCCAATGTGTCAGCTCGCATACAGCGATGGGCTTTTACACTGGCTGCTTATGATAACTCCATCCAGCACCAGCCCTGGCACTGAAAATTGCGCTGACGCGCTCAGCAGGCTTCCACTGGCCACCACTGAGGGGGCAGTGGAGCAAAGCGCTGAGATGGTCATAGCCGTTGATGCCTTTGACAGTGCAGGCTCCCCTATCACAGTCTGCCAGATCAAAATCTGGACCAACAGGGATCCCTTCCTATCCCTGATTAAGAAATGTGTCCTGACTGGGGATTGGGCGCCCGCACACGGAGCATGCCCTGAGGAGGTCAGACCGTTCCACAGACGGATGGATGAGCTCTCCATCCAAGCTGACTGCCTATTATGGGGCAGCTGGTTAGTCATGCCCCAGAAGGGCAGGGAGGCGTTCATCAGGGAACTCCACAGCGTGCACCCAGGCATTGTGATGATGAAGGCCATTGCCCGGTCACACGTTTGGTGGCCCGGAATTGACTCAGACCTGGAACACTGTGTTCGCAGGTACACGACATGTGCCCAGCTGGGCAATGCCCCCAGGGAGGCCCCGCTCAGCCCGTGGCCCTGGCCCACCAAGCCATGGTCACGCATTCACGTTGACTACGCGGGCCCGTTCATGGGGAAGATGTTCCTTATCGTTGTAGATGCGTACTCGAAATGGATCGAGTGCATCATCCTGAATTCATGCACGTCATCCACCACCGTGGAAAGCCTACATGCGATCTTCGCAACCCATGGCTTGCCGGACATCCTGGTTAGTGATAATGGCCCATGTTTCACGAGCTATGAATTCCGGGAGTTTATGTCGGGCAATGGCATCGACCACGTCAGGACTGCACCGTTCAAGCCGGCCTCCAATGGCCAGATGGAACGTGCAGTCCAAATCGTTAAGCAAGGGATGCTCAGGATTCAAGGACCCTCCCTACAATTCCGCCTATCGCGCCTCCTGCTGGCCTATAGGTCCTGCCCGCACTCGCTCATGGGGCTCCCGCCCGCAGAGCTGCTCATGAAACGGACACTCAAAACCCGGTTGTCTCTCATCCACCCAGTCCTGACCGACATAGTTGAGGGCAAGCATAAGGCACAAAACGAGTACCATGACCGTAATTCAAGGGGGAGATATATAGAAATAAATGATCCTGTATTCATCCTCAATCACGCCATGGGGCCCAAATGGCTCGAGGGTACCGTAATTGACAAAGAAGGGAATAGGGTCATTGTGGTCAAACTCAACAATGGCCAGATATGCCGTAAGCATCTGGACTAAGTAAAAAAAAAGGTTCAGCAGTGACACAGAGGAACCTGAAGAAGACCATGAGATGAAGCTCACACTACCGCCAGTGAACGTGCAACAAAAGCAATCAGAGGAATGCACAGTTCCTGAGGTCAGCCCGGACAGGCCGGAATCACCACAGGTGACAGACATTCACGTCAGTGTCCAACAACCAGAGCCCCAACTGCGGCGCTCCACGAGGGAGCGTAGACCACCTGAAAGACTAAACCTATGATCCCAATAAGACTTTGCGAGGGATGGGGGGGGGGAGGTGATGTCATGTTTGTAACTACAATGTAAGACCACTGTATTACTGTACACACTCAACACAGATGCACACCTTGACCACATGGGGTGAACTTGTGGGAGTTACTCCTTACCTGATCACTCAGGTATATAAAGGGAGGTCCCACACAGGGTCATCACTTCTGGAGTGCTGTAATAAAGAGTTAAGGTCACTGAGTGACCTTGTCCCTGGAATGTGCCTTGTGTGGTTTCATGCTGTAGAGTAAGGACTTTACATTGGTAACTGCAGACACCTTGGTCAATGCTTGGCATAACTTCTGGCCATCAACTGTTTGCTGACGATGATGCTGATGATGCTCCTCAGGACTTTCAAGGCTTTCATGCGACCAGGGAGAAAACAATGATTGCTCAACTTTTAGATTATGCAAGAGGGCTGACTTGTGAAGCTGTGCAGGAATTGAATGAGGACGATGTCGCAGAAGTCATGGACATAGATAACGATGCTCCCATTGTGCATGCAGTGACAGATGAAGAAATCATGCAGAAGGTTTTGCATCCAGGAGGAAATGATGAAAGCAGTGAGAATGATGATGCCTGTGATCAAGTCAAAAAAGTGCCGATTGACAAAGCAATCAATCTTTGTCAAGAATTCATTTACGCCTTAGAGCAATGAAGCTTCATAAGTGAAGAAGAAATACTGCAGGTCTGCAGAATTCGGGAAAGATAAGTGAAAGAAAAGACCAAATTATTTAAACAATCAACAATATTAAATATCTTTCAAAAGAGGTCCCAACAGAAGGCCCAAGCCCTACAGCATGCAACTACACCAGTAATTTCCACATTTGATAATCCTATTGCTGGCCCATCATCAGCCCCAGACATCATAGCTGAGCCCTCTACTTCAAGCACAACCTCCAGGCAATTGTAACTGTGCCTGTTTATTTTCACTCTGTTTAACAAATAAAAGCCTTCATTTACTGTTTTATACTGTATTTCATAACTTAACTGTTTTACAAATAAAAACCGTTATTATATTTCATGCTTTGAGTACTGTACATTCTTTTTCAAATTTGAAGATGGTAGCAATAGATACAGGCCGGGAAGCTCACATTAAGTACAGTTACAGAGTACAGGCGTACTGCGTTGCAAAAACAAGAGAGGGAGGCTTACCATGAGTTGCGAAGAAGCGAGGACTACAAGGCTTGTGAGGAGAAGAATTATAAGATGACGTCCAAAAACCGGAAATATCGTAACCTGGGCCCGAGCATTTCCGGACTCGGGACGCGTTTCTGACGTTTCGAAATCTGGAAATACCTGAACCTGGGCTCGGCCGTTTCCGGGTTTCAAAACGTCAGAAACACGTTCCGAAGTCCAGAAAAACTTGAAAACCGGCTCGGCCTCGGTCTCGAGGTTGCCAGATTCGGGAGGTCAAACCTGTAGTAGTATGTTTCCACCAGCAGTAATGCTGCATTTCCAGTATATTCCACAATAAATTGTACATCATCATCATCAGAGGCAGTCCCTCGGAATCCAGGAAGACTTGCTTCCACTCTTAGCATGAGTTCTTAGGTGGCTGTACAGTCTAATATGAGAACCACATGTATTAACGCCTAGTGACCAAACTACAATTTAAGCCAATTATTACAAGGCAGTTCTGATTTAAGTCAAACTGATAGTTTCACATTTGTACATGTACTAAACTTTTATCATGTAAGTCACAGGGTGAAGCAAGCTTTATTACCTCCCACTATGTTAGTCTGATAATCAATCATAGACCTCCCATATATTTTCAACAAAATATAAATCCGTTGTGATTTATATACCTATTAGGGTTTATTAACATTCACCGTAATGCAATCTCAGAGGGTTTTAAGATTTCTAATGCATGTTTTTTAAATGACCTATAATGATTACATTATAATAGTGAATTAACATGAAGTCGATGTCCAAGCTTTTGGGTTTAGTAGGACACACAAGTGCATCCTATGTAGCTTTAAGGGTCATAACGAGGCCCCAAAATTCCATGGGCTGCAATCCCTGCACTTACATTTGGCCTGATGGTACTCTCCAAAGCTGGCCCTGCCAGATGTGCTGGGGAAGGGCAACTCATCTGCATGGGGTAGGCGAGTGCCCGTGCCACTTGAGCCATATTTTGGGTGCCCGCCTTTCTTCCGGAGTGGGGGCAGAATCAAATTAGTAGCAGAATCATAGAATCATAGAAATTTACAGCACGGAAGGAGGCCATTTGGGTCCATCGTGTCCGCACCGGCCGACAAAGAACTATTCAGCCTAATCCCACTTTCCAGCTCTTGGTCCATAGCCCTGTAGGTTACGACAAATCACGTGCACATACAATTGCTTTTTAAATGTGGTGAGGGTTTCTGCCTCTACCACTCTTTCAGGCAATGTGTTCCAGACCCCCACCACCCTCTGGGTGAAGAAATTTCCCCTTATGTCTCCTCTGAACTTCCTACCAATTACTTTAAATCTATGTCCTCTGGATATTGACCCCTCTGCTAAGGGAAATAAATCCTTCCGATCCACTCTATCTCGGCCACTCATAATTTTATACACCTCAATAAGGTCGCCCCTCAGCCTCCTCTGTTCCAAAGAAAACAAACCCAGCCTATCCAATCTTTCCTCATTGCTAAAATTCTCCAGTCCATGCAACATCCTCGTAAATCTCCTCTGTATCCTCTCTAGAGCAATCACATCTTTCCTGTAATGTGGTGACCAGAACTGCGTGCAGTACTCCAGCTGTGGCCGAACTAATGTTTTATACAGTTCTAGCATAACCTCCCTGCATAATGACCCTGGAATTGTTCGAGATCCAAGTCGGCATATCCGCTTAGCCTTCCCCTTCCACCCAACTGCACCCCTCAGTTGCATTCACATCCACCATTCAGGAAGCCAATACGCCCCTTCTTATTGGTTAACGAACAGAAAACAGAGAGTCGGGATAAATGGTTCATTCTCGGGTTGGCAATCAGTAACTAGTGGGGTGCCGCAGGGATCAGTGCTGGGATCCCAACTATTTACAATCTATATTAACGACTTGGAAGAAGGGACTGAGTGTAACGTAACCAAGTTTGCTGACGATACAAAGATGGGAGGAAAAGCAATGTGAGGAGGACACAAAAAACCTGCAAAAGGACATAGACAGGCTAAGTGAGTGGGCAAAAATTTGGCAGATAGAGTGTAATGTTGGAAAGTGTGAGGTCATGCACTTTGGCAGAAAAAAATCAAAGAGCAAGTTATTATTTAAGTGGCGAAAGATTGCAAAGTGCTGCAGTACAGCAGGACCTGGGGGTACTTGTGCATGAAACACAAAAGAATAGTGTTATGTCTTGGATAAAGAGTCAGACCAGATACTGCAAGCTCAAAGTAAGTTTGACCGTAGTCCTTTATTACAGATCTCAGAGTGCCTCTCCAGCCTGTGAGGCCTCCTTATATACAGGTGCTCTCAAGCGATTGTGGGATCCCTTGGGACTCCAGGGGATAAGCCCTCTGGTGGTTAGACATGGTAATTACAGGTTTACATACATAACAACACTCCCCCCCCCCCCCAAAAGTCAATGGTGTAACTATTTACAATGTGAGTCGAACTGGGGCCTTCCTTTCCCTGGTTGATCGTCTCGGTGTAAAGTCTGGTGTTGGCGAGTCGTTTGTTGGGCCTTCGCTGGGCTGTTGTGCAGCTGGCCTTGCTGGACTGCTGGGGGTGGTGAATCTTGCTGGGCTGCTGCGGGTGATGGGTTCTGCTTCGTGGTCAACCGCTGAGTCGGTTGCCACTTGTGTGTGTATTGGAGGGTCAAAAAAGGTAGAGTCTATTGTAGGTTGTTCTGGATAGTCCATAGATCTGAGTTTGGTTTGGTCCAAGTGTTTTCTGCAGGTGAGTCCATTTGCGAGTTTGATCACAAATACCCTACTCCCCTCTTTGGCCAAAACAGTGCCAGCAATCCATTTGGGACCTTGTCCATAGTTCAACACAAATACAGGATCATTTACTGCAATTTCGCGTGACACATTTGCGCGATCATGATATGTATTCTGTTGAAGCCGCTTGCTCTCTAGCTGTTCATGTAAATCAGGGTGGACTAACGAGAGCCTTGTCTTCAGTGCCCTTTTCAGAGCAGTTCAGCGGGAGGGACCCCGGTGAGCGGGTGGGGTCTTGTGCGGTAATTAAGCAGGACTTGGGATAAGCGAGTCTGCAGTGAGTCTTCAGTTACCCTTTTCAAGCTCTGCTTGATTGTTTGAACTGCTCATTCTGCCTGACCGTTGGACGCTGGCTTAAACGGGGCAGGTGTGACATGTATCTCAAAGGCATTTTCTTGGCTTTTACCCCGTACCCATTTATCTCCTTTACGCAGTAAAGAGTGCAGGGGTTCTAACAATGTGCTAAGACCCAGTAAGAAGTTACCAAAATAGTTCAGGAGTCCTAGAAATGACCACAGCTCTGTCACGTTCTGTGGTATTGGTGCGTTTTTGATTGTCTCCATCTTCGACTCGGTGTGCCTGATGCCATCCGCCGAATTCTTCTCCTCAGGAACTCCACTTCAGGTACCAGGAAGATGCACTTCGAGCATTTTAGCCTGAGCCCCACATGATTAAGCCGACTAAGAACCTCATCCAGGTTCTGCAGGTGCTCGACGGTGTCCCGACCTATAATCAAGATGTCGTCCTGGAAAACCAAGGTGCGCAGGACTAACTTCAGCAAGCTTTCCATGTTCCCTGGAATATCGCCGCGGCCGATTGAATCCCAAACGGGCATCTGTTGTAAGCGAAAAGACCTTTGTGTGTGTTGATGCAGGTGAGGCCTTTCGAAGATTCCTCCGGCTCCTGCGTCATGTAGGCCGAGGTCAAGTCCAGCTTCATGAACGTTTTCCCTCCCGCCAGCATTGCAAATAGGTCATCTGCCTTTGGTAGCGGGTATTGATCCTGCAGTGAGAAATGATTGATAGTTACTTTGTAATCACCACAGATTCTGATGGAGCCGTCTCCCTTGAGGACTGGAACAATCAGACTGGCCCACTCATTGAATTCGATCGGCGAAATTATGCCCTCTTGTTGCAGCCTGTCCAGCTCGATCTCCACCCTCTCTCACTTCATGTAAGGTACCGCTCTCACCTTGTGATGGATGGTTCGCGGCCCCGGAATCAAATGGATCTGCACTTTTGATCCTTGGAACTTCCCGATGCCTGGTTTGAACAGCGAGGAGAAATTGCTTAGGACCTGGGCACAAGAAGGGTCGTCGACGGATGAAAGCGCTCGGATGTAGTCCCAGTTCCAGCATATCTTTCCCAGCCAGCTCCTGCCGAACAGCGTTGGGCCATTGCCCGGTATCACCCAGAGTGGTAAATCATGCACCATTCCATCATAGGAGACCTTTACGGTAGCACTGCCAATTACGGGAATCAGTTCCTATGTGTGTGTTCTAAGTTTGGTACGAATGGGAGTCAGGACTGGCCTTGAAGCCTTGTTGCACCACAACTTATCCAAAGTCTTTTTACTCATTATGGACTGGCTTGCGCCCATGTCCAGCTCCATGGACACCGGGAGTCCATTTAATTCAACATTCAGCATTATCGGGGACACTTTGTGGTAAATGTGTGCACCCTATATACCTCTACCTCCTCGGTCTGAGGCTCTGGTTCATTGTGATCCCCGTGGCTCTGTCCTCGTCTGCAACATGGTGGTTTGCAGAATTAGCAGGGTTTGCAGCTCGCCTGCACATACATTGGAGGTGTCCCATTGTTCCACAGCATTTGCAAATGTATCCTTTGAAGCGGCATGAATGGAATCGATGATCACCCCCGCAGCGCCAACAAGGTGTTAATTGCCTTGAATTCACCATCCTTGATGGCGGACTTTGAGTCATCTGCGGACGTGCAGCTACAGACGTGAATGTCCTGCCATGTACATTTCGAATTGAAAACAACGTTACTTTGTTCACAGTACTTGCAGCAGCACTCGTGTGCTGGGAAATTTGTTTGGTATTGTCACTGGTGGCAATAAATGGCTGGGCTATCGCTATGGCTTTACTCATGGTTGGGGTCTCTACAGTCAAAAGTTCGCGAATTATTACTTCATGGCCAATGCCAAGTACAAAGAAGTCCCTGAGCATATGCTCCAAGTGTCCTTAAAATTCGCAATAACCTGCAAGGCGCCTTAGCTCAGCGACATAGCTCGCCACTTCCTGGCCTTCAAACCTCTTGTATGTGTAGAACCGATACCTCGCCATCAGAACGCTTTCCTTCAGGTTTAGATGCTCTGGACCAGTGTGTACAACTCATCGTATCACTTGTCTGTGGTTTTTGTTGGAGCAAGCAGGTTTTTCATGAGGCCATAAGTTGGTGCCCCGCAAATGGTGAGGAGGATCGCCCTTTGTTTGGCAGCGTTCCCTTCTCCTTCCAGCTCGTTGGCCATGAAGTATTGGTCAAGTTGCTCCATGAAGGTTTCCCAATCATCTCCCTCCGAAAATTTCTCCAGGATACCCACAGTTCTCTACATTGTTGCGTTGGAGTTCGTCATCTGTATCTCGTCGCCAGTTGTTATGTCTTGGATAAAGAGTCAGGCTAGATTCTGCAAGCTCAAAGTAAGTTTGACCGTAGTCCTTTATTACAGATCTCAGGGTGCCTCTCCAGCCTGTGTGCCCTCCTTATATACAGGTGCTCCAAAGGGATTGTGGGATCCCTTGGGATTCCAGGGGATAAGCCCTCTGGTGGTTAGACATGATAATTACAGGTTTACATACATAACAGATAGTATGCAGGTGCAGCAAGCGATCAGGAAGGCCCATGGAATCTTGGCCTTTATTGCAAAGGGGATGAAATTTAAAAGCAGGGAAGTCTTGCTACATTTATACAGGGTATTGGTGAGGCCACACCTGGAATACTGTGTGCAGTATACATTATACATTAATGATTTAGACAAAGGAATTGAATGTAAAACCTCCAAGTTTGCAGATGACACTAAGCTGGGTGGCAGTGTGAGCTGTGAGGAGGATGCTAAGAGTGACTTGGACAGGTTAGGTGAGTAGGCAAATGCATGGCAGATGCAGTATAATGTGGATAAATGTGAGGTTATCCACTTTGGTGGCAAAAACAGGAAGGCAGAATATTACCTGAATGGTGGCAGATTAGGAAAAGGGGAGGTGCAATGGGACCTGGGTGTCATGGTACATCAATCATTGAAAGTTGGCATGCAGGTACAGCAGGCGATGAAGAATGCAAATGGCATGTTGGCCTTCATAGCGAGAGGATTTGAGTATAGGAGCAGGGAAGTCTTACTGCAGTTGTACAGGGCCTTGGTGAGGCCACACCTTGAATATTGTGTACAGTTTTGTTCTCCTAACCTGAGAAAGTATATTCTTGCTATTGAGAGAGTGCAGCAAAGATTCACCAGACTGATTCCCCGGATGACAGAACTGACATATGAAGAAAGACTGGATCGACTAGGCTTATTTTCACTGGAATTTAGAAGAATGAGAGAGGAAGGATCTCATAGAAACATGTAAAGTTCTGACGGGATTGGACAGGTTAAATGCAGGAAGAATGTTCCCGATGTTGGGGAAGTCCAGAACCAGTCTAAGGATAAGGGGTAAGCCATTTAGGACTGAGATGAGGAGAAACTTCTTCACTCAGAGAATTGTGAACCTGTGGAATTCTCTACCACAGAAAGTTATTGAGGCCAGTTCATTAGATATATTCAAAAGAGAGTTAGATGTGGCCCTTACGGCTACAGGGATCAAGGGGAATGGAGAGAAAGCAGGAATGGGATATTGAAGTTGCATGATCAGCCATGATCATATTGAATGGTGGTGCAGGCTCGAAGGGCAGAATGGCCTAATTCTGCACCTATTTTCTATGTTTCTCTGTTTCTATGTGCAGTTTTGGTTTCCATATTTCTGACTTGCTTTGGAGGCAGTTCAATTAAGGTTCACTAGGTTGATTCCAGAGATGAGGGGTTTGATCTATGAGGGAAGGTTGAGTAGGTTGGGCCTCTACTCATTGGAATTCAGAAGAATGAGAGGTGATCTTATCGAAACGTATAAGATTATGAGGGAGCTTGACAAGGTGGATGCAGAAAAATGTTTTCCACTGATTAGTGGGAAAGCGGGTTGTGTAGAGGACACAGAGAGGCTGCAAAGAGATTTAGATAGGTTAAGCGAATGGGCTAAGGTTTGGCAGATGGAATACAATGTCGCAAAATGTGAGGTCATTCACCTTGGAAAAAAAAACAGGAAAAGGGAATATTGTTTGAATGGGAAGAAATGACAACATTCTGCAGTGCAGAGGGACCTGGGGGTCCTTGTGCATGAATCCCAAAAAGTTACTTTGCAGGTGCAGCAGGTAATCAGAAAGGCGAATGGAATGTTGGCCTTCATTGCGAGAGGGATGGAGTACAAAAACAGGGAGGTCCTGCTGCAACTGTACAGGGTATTGGTGAGGCCGCACCTGGAGTACTGCGTGCAGTTTTGGTCACCTTACTTAAGGAAGGATATACTAGCCTTGGAGTGGGTATAGAGATGATTCACTAGGCTGATTCCGGAGATGAGGGGGTTACCTTATGATGATAGATTGAGTAGACTGGGTCTTTACTCGGAGTTCAGAAGGATGAGGGGTGATCTTATAGAAACATTCAAAATAATGAAAGGAATGACAAGATAGAGGCAGAGAGGTTGTTTCCACTGGTCAGGGAGACTAGAACTAGGGGGCACAGCCTCAAAATACGGGGGAGCCAATTTAAAACCGAATTGAGAAGGAATTTCTTCTCCCAGAGGTTGTGAATCTGTGGAATTCTCTGCCCAAGGAAGAGTTGAGGCTAGCTCATTGAATGTATTCAAATCACAGATAGATAGATTTTTAACCAATAAGGGAATTAAGGGTTATGGGGAGCGGGCGGGTAAGTGGAGCTGAGTCCACGGCCAGATCAACCATGATCTTTTTGAATGGCGGAGCAGGCTCGAGTGTCTATGTGGCCTACTCCTGTTCCTAATTCTTATGTTCTTATGTTCTTATGTTCTGATGGGGGAGACTAGAACTAGGGGCCATGATCTTAGAATAAGGGGCCGCCCATTTAAAACTGAGACGAGGAGAAATTCCTTTTCTCAGAGGGTTGTAAATCTGTGCAATTCGCTGCCTTAGAGAGCTGTGGAAGCTGGGATATTGAATAAATTTAAGACAGAGATAGACATTTTCTTAACCGATAAGGGAATAAGGTTATGGGGAGTGGGCAGGGAAGTGGATCTGAGTCCATGATCGGATCAGCCAAGATCGTATAAAATGGCGGAGCAGCCTCGAGGGGCCATATGGCCCACTCCTGCTCCTATTTCTTATGTTCTTATATTCTCTTGTTTACTCAGTGCATCAGCCTCCCAAGATTAACGCTGGATACAGAGGATATGGAAACTCCCAGTTTCGGGAATCTTCACTCTCAGTCCCACCCCCACCGCATCAATGGCGTTGCTTGAAGTGGGCTGAGGCTGTGCCCTGAAACAAGGTGACAGGAAACTCCTGGGCAAGGGCAGAATTCACATTTTTCAGGTCACGGCTTTTTTTTGTCTCTTCTGCAGTGCCAGGAGTGCACTGGAAAGGCAGTGGAATTTCAGCTCCAAGGATCAGATGGCCCATGGACTGCAGTTTGGAAACCCCTGATTTATAGAAACAATTATAACATCAATGAAAATCCAACTAATTTTATGAATTACTTGGCACATTGCAAGCCAACCTTTTTCAAGCATAAAAAAAAACGCAAGTACCTAAAGGACATAAGGTACATTATTTTTGCCAGAACATTGCACAAGATGAATGTCCCGGTAACTCGGCTGCCTTGCAACACAGGGCCTTAAATTTCCTTGTTCTTTTTGAAATAGTAACTAGTTTTCAAGCTTTGAGGAAAACAAGACTGGCAACAGAACTGGCAACAGAACTGGGAGGCTGATGCACTGAGTAAACATAAGAACATTAGAAATAGGAGCAGGAGTAGGCTATACGGCCCCTCGAGCCTGCTCCGCCTTTTTATATGATCTTGGCTGATCTTGTCATGTATCTTACATTATTATATATCTGTATCCTAACATGCTATACATGACTGTAATAAGATATGACCTGTAACCACCAGAATACCTTACCACCAGGGGTGCACTTGCAAGAGACAGGTATATAAGCAGAGGTCTCAGGCAAGTGCAGCATTCCAGAGCTGTGAAATAAAGGTGCAGGTCCAGAGTGACCTTGACTTCACTACATGCCTCGTGTGAATCTGTACTGAGGGGACAGGACTTTACAGTGGTGACGGGTTACGGGATTACAGAATCCACAGAATGGCGAACAACGAATCAGATGAAAAGTACAATGCGGGAGACAATTGGGAGGACTTTATAGAAAGGCTCCAGCAAAGCTTTGTAACCAAAGACTGGTTAGGCGACGATAAGGCAGACAAGAGAAGAGCCCATCTCTTGACCAGCTGTGGCTCGAAAACATACGCTCTAATGAAGGATCTGTTGGCACCCGAGAAACCAGCAAGCAAGTCGTTTGAAGAATTGAGCACACTGGTAAGAGACCACCTGAAGCCAGCGAGCAGCCTACACATGGCCAGACACAGGTTCTACAACTAGACACTGTGTGGGCCAGAGCATACCCAACTTCGTGGCGGAACTTCGGAGGTTGGCTAGTTTATGTGAGTTCTCCGATAAACTGAGGAGAGAAATGCTGAGAGACTTTTTCATTGAAAGAATAGGCCATGCAGGCATATTCCGAAAGCTCATAGAGACCAAGAACCTGACCTTAGAGGCAGCAGCACTGGTTGCACAGACATTCTTGGTAGGGGAAGAAGAAACAAGGTTGATTTACAATGCAGGTACGACAACTAACGAAATATCGGAACAAGATGTTCACAGCACTAAACAAGCTGCTACCCCCACACACAGACAAAACCGGGAGAACAGGCTCTCGACAGCAGACAGAAGCCATCAAGGGCCACAGGTATGGCTGTTCACACCTCGTCAACCCACAATGCGATCAATCAACTACAAACTGAGAGAAGCTCAAGAGAGATCAGCCAGACGCAGCTCATTCTTTGGGAACACTTTGAACAATGGAACAGGTCTGTGCTGGAGGTGTGGGCACTCGTCAAGGGGATGTCGATTTCAGCAGGCTGTTTGAAGAAATTGTGAAAATACAGGGCATTTGGCCCGCATGTGCAAAAGAACGGCAGCTCGGCTGGTATACGAATCGGATGGGTCGCAAAGCGGACCAGAAGATGGTGGGGACAGTACCCGGGACACTGATGTACAGCGGGTCAACACGATCAATGGCCGCTGCTCCTACAACAGGATGCCTCCTATAATGATGAGGGTCCTACTCAACGGGATATCTGCCAACATGGAGCTGGATACGGGAGTGAGTCAATCTGTCATGGGCGCTCAAAAATTTGAACAACTGTGGCCGCATAAAAGAGACAGACCAAAACTCACAAGGGTCGACACCAAACTAAGGACCTATACCAAAGAAATCGTACCAGTCCTCGGCAGCGCCATGCTCTCTGTCACACACAAAGGGACAGTGAACCAACTTCCCCTGTGGATTGTCCCCGGAGATCCCCCAGCACTGCTGGGGAGAAGCTGGCTGGCAAAACTAAACTGGAAATGGGATCATGCCATGTCATTAGAGGAACGGACCTCCTGCTCAACAGTTATAAAGCGATTTGAACATCTCTTTCAGCCAGGTGTGGGCACTTTCAAAGGGGCCAAAGTCAAAATCTACATCACACAGGATGCTAGACTGGTCTATCACAAGGCCAGGGCTGTACCCTATGTGATGGGGGAAAAGATTGAACACGAACTAGACCGGCTTCTGTGGGAAGGCATTATATCACCTGTGGAATTTAGCGACTGGGCAAGTCCCATCGTCCCAGTCATGAAGCCTGATGGATCCGTATGAATCTGTGGGGACTACAAATCTACCATAAACAGAGTCACTCTACAGGACCAGTACCCGCTGCCCAGAGCGGAGGACTTATTTGCCACATTGGCTGGAGGTAAACTTTTCTCAAAATTAGACCTCACATCTGCGTATATGACGCAAGAATTGACCGAGGAATCCAAGTTACTCACCACCATCAACACACATCGAGGCCTTTTCATGTACAATTGATGCCCATTCGGCATCAGGTCGGCAGCTGCCATATTCCAGCGCAACATGGAGAGTCTGCTCAAGTCCATCCCGGGGACGGTTGTATTTCAAGATCTTATCACGGGCAGGGACACCGACTCCCATCTCCGTAATTTGGAGGAAGTACCAAAGCGGTTGGATCGGGTAGGCCTACGAGTCAAGAAATCCAAGTGCCTGTTTCTCACACCCGAGGTTGAATTTTTGGGCAGAAGGATTGCCGCTGATGGAATCCGCCCAACAGAGTCCAAAACAGAAGCAATTCGCCTGGCACCCAGGCCCCGGAATGCCTCAGAACTGCGCGCCTTTCTCGGGCTACTCAATTACTTTGGGAACTTTATGCAGAACTTAAGCACACTGCTGGAGCCTCTCCACGTGCTACTCAGGAAGGGGTGCGATTGGTTTTGGGGGGACGCCCAGGAACGCGCCTTCAATAAGGCACGCAACCTTCTGTGTTCCAACAGTGTTTTGACTTTCTTTGATCCAGGAACAAAGCTAGTTCTCACATGCGATGCATCAGCGTATGGGGTCAGGTTTTGCAACATGTCAATAGTGTGGGCAAATTACAACCCATAGCTTATGCCTCCAAGTCACTTTCGCGTGTGGCGCGCGGGTACGGAATGGTAGAGAAGAAGGCGCTCGCATGCGTGTACGGTGTCAAAAAGATGCACCAATACCTTTTCGGGGCCAAGTTCGCGTTAGAAACCGACCACAAGCCCCTCACGTCCCTCCTATCTGAGAGCAAGGCAATAAACGCCAACGCCTTGGCGCGAATTCAACGGTGGGCACTCATGCTGGCGTCATATGACTATACCATAAGGCACAGACCAGGCACAGACAACTGTGCCGACGCGCTCAGCAGGCTACCCCTGGCGACCACGGAAGGGTCTGACGAACAGGACTGTGAGACAGTCATGGCAATCAATGCCTTTGAGTCCAAAGGTTCGCCCATGACGGCTCGCCAAATCAGAGTCTGGAAATCCAGCGACCCAACGTTATCCTTAGTAATAAGATGTGTCCTAACCGGTGACTGGGCAGAGGCTCGCGATGCCTGCCCCGAGGAATTAAAACCCTTTCACAGGTGCATGCATGAGCTATCACTACAAGCAGACTGCCTGATGTGGGGCAGCCGAGTAGTCATGCCTCTACGAGGCAGAGAGGCATTTGTCCGCAAGCTCCACCGCGAGCACCTGGGGATCGTTCTCATGAAGGCCATAGCCAGATCTCACGTCTGGTGGCCTGGTATTGACGTGGACTTGGAGCTCTGTGTCCGAAGGTGCACCATTTGTGCTCAACTCAGCAATGCCCCCAGGGAGGCTCCACTGAGCCCCTGGCCCTGGCCTACCAAACCGTGGTCGCGGGTGCTCGTAGACTATGTGGGCCCATTCATGGACAAAATGTTCCTCGTAGTTGCAGATGCATTTTCAAAGTGGATCGAATGCACCATTTTAAACTCGATTACAACCTCCACCACTGTGGAGAGCCTCGCAACCATGTTTGCAATGCACGGGATCCCTGATATATTGGTCAGTGACAATGGTCCGTGCTTCACCAGCGCAGAATTCCAAGACTTTATAATTGACCACAGCATAAATCCCGTCAAGACGGCACCGTTCAAGCCGGCCTCCAACGGCCAGGCAGAGAGAGCAGTGCAAATCATTAAACAGGCATGCATAAAATCCAAGGTCCCACACTGCAGGGTCGCCTGTCGCGACTGCTGCTGGCATACAGATCTCGTCCGCACTCATTGACTGGGATCCCTCCCCCCGCGCAACTGTTGATGAAAAGGACTTTAAAAACAAGGCTCTTATTAATCCTCCCAGACTTGCACGAAATCGTTGAGGCAAAGCGCCGTAAGCTGACTAAATACCATGACAGAAATTCGAGGGGGGGAGATGGAATGAGATAGGGGACAAAGTGTTTGTACTAAAATATGGCAGGTGTCCCAAATGGCTTGCAGGGACAGTAACGGGCAAGGAAGGAAACAGGCTACTGGTAGTACAAATGAACAATGGCTAAACCTGCCGGAGGCATGTCGACCAAGTCAAAAGCAGATTTACCAACAACACTGTGGAACCAGAGGCAGACTACAATGTGGAACTCGTACCACACCTGGTGGACAGACAGAGGGAACAACCTGAGGAAAGGGCAATCCCAACAGACAGCCCAGGCGAGTCAACAACAATCACACCAATCGAAACAGACAGCCCAGGCGAGATACCAGCAACCACACCCAAAGAAAAACAGACACCAAGGCAAACAATTGAACCACAACTCAGACGCTCCACGCGAGAGCGTAGACCACCTGAGAGACTGAACCTATAAAGACAATAAGACCTCGGGGGAGGGTGATGTCATGTATCTTACATTATTATATATAATTGTATCCTAACATGCTATACATGACTGTAATAAGATATGACCTGTAACCACCAGCATACCTTACCACCAGGGGTGCACTTGCAAGAGACAGGTATATAAGCAGAGGTCTCAGGCAAGTGCAGCATTCCAGAGATGTGAAATAAAGCTGCAGGTCCAGAGTGACCTTGACTTCACTACATGCCTTGTGTGAATCTGTACTGAGGGGACAGGACTTTACAGATCTGATCATGGACACAGGTCTACTTCCTTGCCCGTTCCCCATAACCCCTTATTCCCTTATCGATTAAGAAACTGTCTATCTCTGTCTTAAATTTAGTCAATGTCCCAGCTTCCACAGCTCTCTGAGGCAGTGAGTTCCACAGATTTACAACCCTCTGAAAAAAGAAATTTCTCCTCGTCTCAGTTTTAAATGGACGGCCCCTTCTTCAAACATTAAAAATGAGGTAAAAATAAAAGTAAATATTAGTTAACTTCACAGCTGATCTTCATTGTTATAAAACTCATAGAAACTATTTCATCTATGGCTTTAAGAGTAGAATCCTCCTCAGATGAAACTTCTGTACATATATGAACATATGATTGATAAATATTGAGGCCTAAATTTGATAGTGCCTGAAACTGCGTGCAAAATGGTCAGCTCGCGGGACCTATGCACCAGAAAGGAGAGGCACGAGTATCACCCTAAATCATCCTCGGGCCTCATTCGAATAAATCCAGCCAACTGCAGGCACCAATCGTTGCTTGTCAGTCAGGGCCCTTCGAATTTCGAGTTGACTCAAACGCCAAGTCGACTTGCAGGTAAGTTATGGGGTCGAAGGCAAATGGGAGGTGGGCAAGCACAGGCTGGTAGCGGCCACAGTATTAATATGAAGAAGCACTACAGCTCCTCCTGGCTCCACATTAAGGTAAGTTTAAAAAGCTTACCTGCCGGTTTCTTCTGTGGCCTTCAGTGATCCATTTAAGGACTGCTGGTTTGGCCACTGTAGAGCATGAAAAACTATTTAGAGCAAATTTCCGAGAAACAGACGCAGGACGTTGATTTCAGGTAGGTGCCTCCTAAAAATACCAAGCACTGGGGCCAAGCACAGGAATGTTGTCCACATCTCTTTTATAAGTGCATCATCTTTGAATTCAAACTGGCAAGACATTTATCCATGTCATGTTAGCCTACATTACATGCAACTAATATTTTCCCCCATGATGCAACTGAAATTAAAAAACCCTTCATAGAATCGAAGGACTCAGTGATTGTGGTTTCTATGATTTTAGCATATATTCAGCAAAGAATGAAATTCGGTCGCGCCTCTATTGTGCCGATAATCCAGGCAGGGCGGTAAATTTTGTGCCGGGAAATGGTTTGCATCTCCAGCTGCAAAATTCACCAGCTGAGCCCTGAGTGTGGAGCGGGGCGTGAAGGGATGCGTTCCACACCACTTTTAGCATACTACATTGGTTGAACAACTGAAAATCCCAAGCTAAACAGCTGGTCTTGGAGCGCCCAGAGAGAGACTTCCGTGGAAAAAAAAATCTGAAAGAAAAGCATTAAAAACATTCCCAATACTTTACTGATGCCACATCCACATGAATCACAAACATAAAAAAATAAAAAACAATGGGCTAGAGTTTCATCGTTTTCTACATGCTTAACTCCCACTTAACGTCCATTTTACCGCTGAAATGACGTATAACACCCATATAATGCCCATTTAGCCACAAAATAGAAACTGTCAGGCATTTTTCGGAAACTTATCGGCAAGCGTTACTTTCCCCATGTGCGTAACGTCGGGGAAAATACCTCCCGCCCACTTTTTTTGGGCGGAATCATCAGAATGGGCGAAATCAGCGCCCATAATATCGGCCAGCATTACTTTCCGCACAGAATTAACGCTGAGATTCAATAATACTACGCGCCCATTTTTTTTGTCGTAAAGAGCACATTTGCCAAAACTAATGCCCAAGAGTTCGCCCACCGTCACTTTCACCACCTCGCACACATATCGCCCACAATATCGCTCACTCAAAAAAACGCCCAGAAAAAATGGAACTGTTCTGAACCAAAGCCAGCGGTGTGGCTGCCACTTTTAAAATCACAGTTCACTTCATTCAAAAGGCTGCTTCAACTTCGGGGGAGTTTGCATTGACACTCGAGTCATTCTCAAGTGAAATTATCTCAACAGACATAATTTCAGACTCTGGACTATTGGGGGTTTACTCTAGGTATATTTCAGTGAGGAAATGTTTGCTTCAGATCAATCGCTATCATACTTTCATTGCAATAGGGCCAACCATTTCTCAGCCTGCATCAATAATGCGCAGACGCTGCAGAGTACAGATAGTGCAATGTGTGATGCACATCTATGGGCCCAAGTTTCCACATGATTTGCGCCTGATTTTTAGGAGCAACTGGTGGAGAACGGATTATCTTAGAAATCGCAATTCTCCACATTTTTTTTTCTGCAGTTCTAGTCAGGTAGAACAGTTCTACTGTGGAACAGAATTTTTTCTTCAAAAGGGGGCGTGTCCGGCCACTGACGCCTGATTTGAAAGTTTCCACAGTGAAAACGTACTCCAAACTAACTTAGAATGGAGCAAGTGAAGATTTTTGTAGAACTGAAAAAACCTGTTCTACACATTAAAAAATCAGGCGCAGGTTACAAATTAGGCGTCCAGAACGAGGTTGGGGGGGGTAGGGGGGGGGGGGAAGGGAAGTCATTAAATTCTACAATAAATCCTTATTTATACTTATACAAATATTATACAAATAAATCCAACCTGAATAAACATTTATAAGCAAAGAAAAGATTAAATAAACCATCTTCCTACCTGTGTGAAAGTGCTTCAGCCAGGGAGAATGCTGCAGCAAGCCTCACAAAACGAGGCAGCCGTTCCCGAAGGCGGGCGGGCGGGAGGGAGGGAGGGAACCGACCGAACGCGGCGGGGGGGGGGGGGAAGGAAGCCGTTCCAGACGGCGGGCGGGAGAGAGGGAGGGAACCGACTGAACGCGGGGGGGGGTGGAGGGGGGGGGAGGAAGCCATTCCAGACGGCGGGCGGGAGAGAGGGAACCGACCGACCGACCGAACGCGGGGGGTGGGGGGGGGGGGGGGAGGAAGCCATTCCAGACGGCGGGCGGGAGAGAGGGAGGGAACCGACTGAACGCGGGGGGGGTGGAGGGGGGGGGAGGAAGCCATTCCAGACGGCGGGCGGGAGAGAGGGAGGGAACCGACTGAACCCGGGGGGGGGAGGGGGGGGAGGGAGGGGACCGACCGACCGACTGACCGAACGCGGGGTGGGGGATGGAAGCCGTTCCAGACAGCAGGCGGGAGGGAGGGAGGGAACCGACCGAACGTGGGGGGGGGGAGGGAGGGGACCGACCGACCGACCGACCGAACGCGGGGTGGGGGGGGTGGAGGAAGCCGTTCCAGACAGCGGGCGGGAGGGAGAGAACCGACCGACCGACCGAACGCAGGGAAGCCGTTCCAGATGGCAGGGAGGGACCCAACCGACCGAATGCAGCGGGGGGGAACCGTTCCAGACGGCGGGCGAGCGACCAAACGCAGGGGGGGGGGAGCCGTTCCAGACGGCGGGCGGGAGGGAGAGAACCGACCGACCGACCGAACGCAGGGAAGCCGTTCCAGATGGCAGGGAGGGACCCAACCGACCGAATGCAGCGGGGGGGAGCCGTTCCAGACGGCGGGCGAGCAAGCGGGCGGGAGGGACCCAACCGACCGACTGAACGCAGCAGGGGGGGGGAGGAAGCCGTTCCAGACGGCGGGAGGGAGGGAGGGAAGGAGACAGAAGGCTGCAGGAAGCCTCAGAAATTGAGGAGCCATTTCCCGACGGCAAAAGGGGGAGGTCATCGGGAAACGGCTGCCTCAACTTTCTGAGGCTTCCTGCAGCCTTCTCACTGCTATAAGAAGCCTCAGTGCTGATGTGCTGATGGCAATGTGCTTTTATTAAAAAATGTTCAAAAACTAAACAGCTACAAAGAACTACAAAAATGGCCGAGTGCCACTGTTGTTTTCACACTGCGCGTGCGCGAACGCTCCAACGCGCACGCGCAGCGTTGCCGGCAGGAAAAAAACTAATTTAAATTGTACCCGCCCCCTCCCACTTACAAAATCGTCGCGAGTGTAGGCTCCGCCCCCCTGGGCGCCGCGCCAAACAGACAAGGAGCTGCAGGGCTCTCCAGAATCGCGAGTTTTTTTTCCGGCGCCGTTTTCGGCGCGAAAAACGGGCGCCCAGCTCGGAGGGGCGCCCGTTTTTTATCGTGTGGAAACTTGGGCCCATTATGTCTCCAATTTAAGACATGCAAGAATGAGGAGGAGGGTCAGACTATACACACCCCGCATGTACAGGGAAAAGAGGTCTTACCTTGACGTGTCCGATCACACCTGTCTTCGGAGACTGCGCTTCCACAAGGTGGTGATCAATGAAATATGTGAGCTCATCAAGCCACATATGCAGCCTGCCATCAGGACATCAGTGTCGGTCGAGGTCAAGGTCACCACGGCACTGTCTTTCTCTGCGTCTGATTCCTTTCGGGCCTCCGCGGTCGAGATTTGCCCTCTGTCTCACCATGCCACCCATCGCTGCATTAGACAGGTCACGGAGGCCCTGTAAAACATAGAAACATAGAAATTAGGTGCAGGAGCAGGCCATTTGGCCCCTCGAGCCTGCACTGCCATTGAATAAGATCATGGCTGATCATTCAACCTCGTTCCTGCTTTCTCTCCATACCCCTTGATCCCTTTGGCCATTAGGGCCATATCGAACTCCCTTTTGAATATATCTAACGAACTGGCCTCAGCAACTTTCTGCGGTAGAGAATTCCACAGGTTAACCACTCTCTGAGTGAAGAAGTTTCTCCTCATCTGAGTCCTAAATGGCTTACCCCTTATTCTTAGACTGTGACCCTTGGTTCTGGAACTCCCCAGCAATGGGAACATTCTTCCTGCCTTTAACCTGTCCAATCCCGTCAGAATGTTATATGTTTCTATGAGATCCCCTCTCATCCTTCTAAACTCCACTGGATACAAGCCCAGTTGATCCAGTCTCTCCTCATATGTCAGTCCTGCCATCCCGGGAATCAATCTGGTGAACCTTCGCTGTACTCCCTCAATAGCAAGAATGTCCTTCCTCAGATTAGGAGAACAAAACTGAACACACTATTCCAGGTGTGGCCTCACCAAGGCTCTATACAACTGCAGTAAGACTTCCCTGCTCCTATACTCAAATCCTCTAGCTATGAAGGCCAACATGCCATTTGCCTTCTTCACCACCTGCTGTACCTGCATGCCAACTTTCAATGACTGATGTACCATGACACCCAGGTCCCATTGCACCTCCCCTTTTCCTAATCTGTCACCATTCAGATAATATTCTGTCTTCTTGTTTTTGCCCCCAAAGTGGATAACCTCACATTTATCCACATTATACTGCATCTGCCATGCATTTGCCCACTCACCTAACCTGTCCAAGTCACCCTGCAGTCTCTTAGCATCTTCCTCACAGCTCACACCGCCACCCAGCTTAGTGTCATCTGCAAATTTGGAGATATTACATTCAATTTCTTCATATAAATCATTGATTGTACGCGAGAAGAATAGGCTTTATCAGCTTCCCCATGACCATGGAGGCTCAGACTGACAGGGCTGGAGCATTCTACCACATTGCTAAGTTCCCCAGGGTGCAGGGAGCAATACAGTGCACTCACATCGCCATACGGCCACCTTCTCAGGACCTGGAGCGTTTTCGTAACAGAAAAGGATTTCACTCCCTGAAGGTCTAACTAGTTGTCGACCACAACCAGATCAACATGGCTGTGAATGCTAAATGTCTGGGCACCTTCGATGAGGCTCACATCCTGCGTGAGAGCGTTGTCTCTGACACCTTTAAGAATCAGCCAAAGGACAATGCTGGATGCTTGGTGATAACCGATATGGCCTAGCCACCTGGCTGATGACCCCCCCTGATAACACTCACACCGAGGCCGAGAAGCGATACAACCAGAACCACAGAGACACACGCAATGTGGTCCAGAAAACAATAACTGTGCTTAAGCAGCGTTTCAGATGCCTGGAGCACTCAGGAAGGGAGCTACAATACAACCCTGAGCCTTTGTGGTTGTGTGCTCCATGCATAGCAATCTGACTATCAGGAAGGGCCAAGAATTGCCAGAAGGGACTGATGCTCCACCTCAGGAGATGAAGACGAGGACGACGAGAGGCTGGACACTGACCTTGGGCCAGACAATCAGGCTGGCTATGCAGCCATGCCCACGACCCCCTCCAGACTGCAGGAAAGGGCCCGTGGTGGCTACATAGCTGCAAGACTCTTATGTGAGGAGCTGATATCTGAATGGTTTGCCTGAAAGAACATTGCTGTGAGTGACAACGCTGACACACTGCTGTGTGTGTGCAGCTCAGACATCAATGGTGCCAGTTAAAGTTTACGTTGATTGAAGTTAAGTTTTATTTAACCCTTTCATGTTAAGGAATCACCAGTGTGTAACGATCCAGCTATCTGAGACAATGCGCAACAAGGTTATGTTCAATAAAAACATTTTTATACCAACATTGGTCTGAAATCCTAAGTATCACAGGCAAAAGCACCCAACCCTCATCCGCACCCCACTTTTTCCACCATTGACATCAATCAAATGTTCAACATGCCCAGCAACACAGAATACAAATGCAAAGCAGGAGCGTGGCCCCATCCCCCT